>NC_080675.1:67896381-68543190 GCF_030445035.2 Dasypus novemcinctus | reverse complement strand
AAGTTAATGAATCACAAGGAAGTTTACACTAAAAAACATTTTTAAAAAAACAAAAAATGTAAGAGGTTCCCATTTAACCCACTCCCCACTCCCCCACCTCATCATTTTTGTAGATTGTATTTTTTTGAAGATATATACGTCACAAAAAAATGTTACATTAAAAAATAAGAGATTCCGTATACCCCCAACCCCCACACCACTCCTTCCACACCAACAACCTCCCTCATTATTGTGGCACACTCATCGCTCTCGGTGAACACATTTTGGAGCACTACTGCACTACATAGATAATAGTTTACCCTGTAGTTTACACTCTACCCCAGTACATTCAGTGGGTTATGGCAGGATATATAAAGTCCAGCATCTGACCCTGAAATATCATTTAGATCAACTCAAAATCCCAAAAATACCCCCACATCACATCTCTACTTCCCTCTCCCTGCCCTCAGCAAATACTGTGGCCACTTACTCCACCTTGATACTAAAATTTCTTCTATTACTGGTCATAGTAGTTTTATAGTAGAATATCAGTAAGTCCACTCTAGTTCATATTTTATTCCTTCATTCTGTGCACCCTGGTATGGTGATACCCTCTCCACCTCTAGATCAAGAAGGGGCTTAGATTCTACATGGATGATGGATGTAATTCCTCTGCTTGCAGTTGCAGGCACTCTTGATTCCCTGGTGTGGTGGTTGACCACCTCCACCTCCCTGTTAGCTGACCTGGGTAAGACCAACCAACCAGAGAGTAGGAGTCACCACTCTGCTGAGGCTCAGGGCCCAGCTGGCACATGGGCAGGCCAGAGATTCAAGTCTTCTGAGTATGGACCATCCCTAGCACACAGGTTCAGTAAAAGTGACAGAAGAGGCATGTGTAGAAGAGTCACATCTGAGTCCAGCTCCATCACACTCAGGAGCACAAATTCCAAAGTAGGGCCTTCTGATACGGCACAGAACTCCAAATCCATCTGCCATGACCACATACTCTGTGGGTCTCCATGGCCTTCAGGAGAACCAGTGCCTAGGGTTGTATCAACTTTGGCTGTTTCTGGGGTCCCGCTGAGGCATGCATAAATGTGACCCCTCTGATGACCTCCCAACTCTTTTTGGAAGACTCTTAGCCATATCAACTCATTTGTCTTTGCCATTTCCCCTTTTATTCAAGGTCAAAAAGCAGTTTTTAACACCTGATCCAACATGTAGGCTGAGATATTCTGCTGGTCTGAGTTGATTCGAGATCTCTTTCTAGTTGCTTCACCAGGTAGTGGTTAGTTCTACTTGCCAATTTAATTTGCTGTTTCTACTTTGATATGGGCATAGAAATTGACAACATACACTGTTAAATTTGTGGATAAATTAAAATTAAATACACCCTGAAAAATGTCCTCATTCTCCTATGTGCAAAGTGTATATCTCACTACATTAATTTTATGACATTCTTTTAAAGTCTTGGAAGAGTCTTTGAAATAATTATTTGCTTCAAGAATCACAGCTAGATAAACATTTATTCTTTCAAAAGTATTGATTAAGTGCCTCCTGCATGCCAAATACTTCATTGGAGAAACAACGGTGAGCAAAACCAGAATTTATTCCAGCCAAACAGTGCTTACAGTCTAATGGACCACAATCAAGTTACAGATAGGGGATTTACTCTACTAGCTGATCATGCTAGCTGTACTATCCCAGATAAGGATAGGAATTAGAAACCTGAATTACTGTATTTTTTAAATAAACATAGTCTATTAACATGTGTAATTGTAGTTTGTTTTATTTTAATTCAAAAACAGTACTCAAATCTTAGTTTTCATTTTTTCTTTCATGTACCCATAATTTCAAGACACCGCCTTTTTGGGGGTTGGGGGTCAGCATGGTTTGCTTTACTTTCTCTGATGGAACATATATTTGATCAATAGGTGAAAGCTCCACATTAAAACAGACTTTACTTATGACTGTGACTACTTCATTCTACTATTCTATTCTTAGTTAAAAGACAGTCCATCAAGGAAGTAAGCCATCAAGAGATAGAGAAAAAACGAGGAACATTAGATTAAGATCTGGAAAGAACCTATATGGGGATTATCAGATAAAGAGTACAAATAACTGTATAAAATGCTTGAAGAAATAAAAGGCGAAATTATGAAAATGAGCAACCAACAAGGAATTGTCAAAAATAATTGGGTAAATTTATAGAAGTAGCCAAATTGAACTTTTAGAGATAAAAAATATATAATAGTAGAAATTAAAAACTCAATGATTTAATTAAAGAGCAGATTGGATCCAGCAGAAGAAAGATTAAAGGAATATATATATATATATATGATCATCTCAAGTAGACATAGAAAAGAAAAGGCATTTAATAAAATTCAAAAGCTATTCATCATTTTAAAAAAAAAACCTCTTGGCAAACTAGAAAAAGAAAGAAACATCCTTAACCCCATATAAAGAAGTTAGAAAACCTGAACTATTCCATTTAGAATCAAGAGAGGGGGATATGCCTCTTCTTACTGCTTCTTTAAATGCTTGGAAGAAAATACATTATCCTTCTCATCTCAGGATAGGGAAGGATTTCTTTAAAATAGCAGAAAAGTTGCTTACCCTAACAGATTGTAAACTTCAATCAAAATTTTAAAATTCTATTCATTCAAAGACACCAAAGACAGAGAAAAGCAAGTTACAAAGCAGGAGAAGATATTTGCAAAATATCTAACTGATGACAAAATAGTATAAAGAATCTTTATAAATCAATGGAAAAAGACAAAGTCCAATAGAAAATGGGCAAAAGATAGGTACAAACATTTTACAAAAGAGGATGTACAAATGGGTATGAGCAAGTACAAATATGTTCATCTCAATCAGAAAAATATAAACTAAGACATCAATGAGGTATAAATTTATATCCACTAATTAAATTAGCAAAAATTAAGAAGTCCAATAGTATGAAGTATTAGCAAGGCTATAAATCAGCAGAACTTTATATACAATTTATATGAAAAGTTTTAAGAAAATTGATACAAAGGATGTTTTTCTCTTCAAAGAAGATTTAAATTTACCTGTAGCAGGTTGGTAGGGAAACTAGTAATCCAGTATTACCTTAATCCAATTCCAGGGATTGAGATTATTCAAATCTGAGCTGAAGTCCCTGTGAAGACCATTTTCTTTCCCATTCTCTCATTTCCAAGATAAAATATTTCAAAGTCCCAAGTGTGGAGGACCTATCAGGATTCCTACTTAGCTGACCCTAAACATCAATTTTTATAGCCCTATCCCTAGAAAACTATCAAATCTGTTGCCTCTCTTCCACATCTTCCTGAATAAACAAAGGCCCCTAGGGGAAAGATCTTAGTCCATTATTCTTATCTGCATTGTTTGCTCTGTGATGCCTTCAAATATATATGTAAATTTGGGGGGTGGGGAGCCAGTTTTTATAATATTCTTCATTGGAAAGGTTGTTCCAAAAAGCAGATCCACCATTACTGGAACTAGCAGTCAAAAGAAAAACTTCTTAAAATTCCATTTCCTTGGCCCTCATCCTCTCCTTCCTACAAATTGCAGTAGCTTCCAAAGTCTCTGTTACCCACTCTGTAAACTTCCCTGAAAAATATTTCCAAATTCTTCTGGACAGACTAGTTTTCCCCTTTCAGGTCATTTATTATTTTCCCTACTGTTATCACCTAAGTGGGTTCCATTGCCTGAAGCACATAGAAGCCAATACTGAGGATTTCAAGAAAAGAGTTTATTGCATATTTTACCAGCAAGGAGGCTGGAGTCAAGCTTTAGTTCAGTACCTCCAAACAAAATGGGCACTTGGGTTTTATAGCATCTGGGGAAGGTGCCCAAAGAGAGTGGGTAAGGATGGGGTGAGTTGACATGGGTCAATCCAGTTTAGGAAGGGTTATTGAGTGACATGGTTAAGGGTGATGTGGGCACACTCAGTTTGGGAGATGCAGAGTTAACAAAAGCATGCTCAGTTGCAAGTTATACTTGGTCTTACTGTGGAGGCCTAGCATACTCAGTGATTGAACCAGTCAGAGACTGCTCTAACAGGAACCACAAGGGAGAGAAGAAACTATAACTCAACAAGCCTCCTATGAATAAACATGAGGAGGTGGGCATTGGAATGAAAGGGAAATAGAAACTTCTACAAACTTCTACAAACTAGTAAGGGAGGGTCTACTCTGAAAAGTGGATTAGTAAGTGGTGGTTTTAAGGGGGTTGGTAAGTGGTAGTTTCACAACCAATAGCTCTCTGCTCTTTGGAACAAGAACAGCCTCTCACTTTCGTTCAGTTCTCCCTCTAAACCATTATGCTGATCTTCATTACCAAAAGTACTCTCCTATAGGAAGTCAGAGATAAATCTGTCATTTTAAGCCAGTGAGATACAGGGATTATTGTTACTTACTGCAGCACAACCTAGCCTATTTTGACTAAATAAGGTAATTTTTATAAGAAAACTAGTACACTCCCACACTGATGATGGGAACGTAAGATTGGTGCATTCTTACCTGAGGGCTTATCAATATTTATAAAAAGCCTTAAATAATCAAATACATTCTGACCCAAGAATTCTACTTCCAGAAAAGAAATAACCATAACTATATGCTAAAATTTAGCCAAGAGAAAATCTTCCACAAATGACAAGCAAATGTCCAATAATAGAGAATGCTTTAAATAAATTATGATGCACCCACATCATTAGACTACCATACAGCTGTTTAAAATTATGTTATAGGAAAAGATTTAAACATAGAAAAGAATCATATTATAGTAAGAGAAAAAGATGGTTAGAAAGCTGAATGTACAGTGTTATCCCATTTTTGAAAATTTTTATTTATGCATAAAATAATTCTGGATGTGTATATACAAAGTGTTACTTCCATCTCTGCCTGGTGAGGAATAGAGTTAGTTTTAATTTCATTATTTTATGTGTATTTTCTAAAGTTTCTGCAACTGACATCATATTTTTTAAGTTAACAAGTTAAAGTTGTTTCTTGACAGATCTCAAACCATGTGCTGTTATTTCATACCTATGCATAATATGATATTTGCCTCTGCTACAATCTAATCAGCATGATCTATTTGCTCAGATGATTTCCCTGTTTCCTTAGGACTTTAAAACTCTGCAGCTGCTTTCCCATAGAAAATGAATTCCCACGTAGGTGTCCTTCCTTGAAAGACAGACTTGCAAGGAAGTCTATTTTGGCTTTCACTTTTACTTCTTTAACACAAGTAATAGTTTATTCCTTTTACCTACCAGACAGCATGGTAGGGTTCATAAGAAAGAGTAAATCCATTATAGAAAATAAACCTTTATTAAGCCTAAAGTAGACCCACTCATATATGGACATTTGATTTATTACAAAGATGGCACTGCAAAGCAGAGGGGAAATTTTATTTTCAATTTATATAGCTGGAAAAATTAGATAAGCATATGGCGAAAAATGAAACTTGACCATTATGTTGCTCCATATATAAATATCAATTCCAGGTGACAAAAAAAGATGTGCCGGCCCATATGATAGCTGCTAGCTACATGTGCTGAGCCCAGAAAGAGACCAGCATTATGCCAGCCTACAGCTGAAATCAGAAGAAGCTGAGACCATGGAGCCTTAAGAGGAAGAGGAAAGCTGAACCCTTGCAGAGATGGGCAACCATCTTGCTCCAACACATGGCAACAGACTTTGGTGAGGGAAGTACTTACCCTTTATGGCCTTGTGACTGTAAGCTTCTACCCCAAATAAATACCCCTTATAAAAGTCAACAGATTTCTGGTACTTGGCATCAGCACCTCTTTGGCTGACTAATACAGCTGGCATAGGGTTTCTTTCCTCAGCTCAGGTGCTCTGTTCTCTTCAGCTGCAAACTATCAGGCAAATTGCTCATCTCTCTTCCCGAGGCCACAGGATCAAGGTTCTCTCCTCTACCATGTCTATGGACCTCTCTTACTCCCTGTGCCTTCATCTGTGCAACTTCTTGAGTGAGTGTCTGTTTATATAGCCCACACAAGTGGGTTGGCACTCTACCCTGAGTCACCCCTTACTGACATGGTCAAATCAAAGCCCTAATCCTAATAATTTAATCAAAGACATCTCAGCTGAATCTAATATAATCAAAGAGTATCATACCCAGAGGAACAGAGCAGGTTACAAATATAATCTCTCTTTTTGGAATTCATAAATAATCTCAAACAGCCGCAGATGTGCTATAAATATAAATTATATACCAGATTCCTAAGACTTGATATGATTTTTTAAATATAAAACATTTCATTGACCCTTTTTATATTTATTACATATTTTTTTAAAGATTTATTTTTTATTTATTTCTCTCCCTTCCCCCTCCCCTCCCCCAGTTGTCTGCTCTCTGTGTCCATTCGCTGTGTGTTATTCTGTAACCACTTCTATCCTTATCAGCCGCACTGGGAATCTGTGTTTCTTTTTGTTGCCTCATCTTGTTGTGTCAGCTCTTCATGTGTGAGATGCCATTCTTGGACAGGCTGCACTTTCTTTCACGCTGGGCGGCTGTCCTTATGGGGTACACTCCTTGCGTGTGGGGCTCCCCTATGCAGGGGACACGACTAAGTGGCACAGCACTCCTTGCGCACATCAGCACTGCACATGGGACAGCTCCACACGGGTCAAAGAGGCCCAGGGTTTGAACCACGGACCTCCCATGTGGTAGGTGGATGTCCTATCTATTGGGCCAAGTCCATTTCTCTTGATTACATATTAAGCTGATAATATTTGGCATATATTGGGCAAATAAAATATATTATAAAAATTGACTTTACCTGTTTCTTTTTTAATATAGATATAAGAAATTTTAAATTTTCATATATAATTCTCATTATATTTCTATTGGAAAGCTCTGGGCTACAGAATAATATTAGAGAATATCTTCTTTTTTTAAAATTAAAGTTAATAGATAACAAGGAATGTTACATTAAAAAACATTAAAAAAACAAAAAAACATAAGAGGCTCCCATATAACCCACTCTCCACCCCCCTACCTCATCATTTTTGTAGATTGTATTTTTTTGAAGATATATACATGACAAAAAAAAAGTTACATTAAAAAATATAAGAGGTTCCTGTATACCCTGCCCACCCCACTCCTCCCACACCAACCTCCCTCATCATTGTGGCACACTCACCACTCTCAGTGAACACATTTTGGGGCACTGCTGCACTACACAGATAATAGTTTACCCTGTAGTTAACACTCTCCCCCAGTATATTCAGTGGGTTATGGCAGGATATATATAAAGTCCAGCATCTGACCCTGAAATATCATTTAGGACAACTCAAAATCCCAAGAATGCCCCCACATCACATCACATCCCTTCTACCATCTCCCTGCCCTCAGCAACTGCTGTGGCCACATTCTCTACCTCAATGCTAAAATTTCTCCTATTACTGGTCACAATAGTTTTATACTGGAATATCAGTAAGTCCACTCTAGTCCACATTTTATTCCTTCATTCTGTGCACCCTGGTATGGTGATGCCCTCTCCACCTCTTGATCAAGAGGGGGCTTAGATTCAACATGGTTGATGGATGTAATTCCTCTGCTTGCAGTTGTAGGCACTCTTGATTCCCTGGTGTGGTGGTTGACCACCTGTTAGCTGACCTAGGTAAGACCAGCGAACCAGAGAGTAGGAGTTGCCACTCTGCAGAGGCTCAGGGCCCAGCTGGCACTTGGGCAGGCCAGAGATTCAAGTCTTCTGAGTATGGACCATCCCTAGCACCACCACAGGTTCAGTAAAAGTGACAGAAGAGGCATGTGTAGAAGAGTCACATCTGAGTCCAGCTCCTTCACACTCAGGAGCACAAATTCCAAAGTAGGACCCTCTGACATGGCACAGAGCTCCAAATCCATCTGCCATGACTATATACCCTGTCGATCTCCATAGCCTTCAGGAGAACCAGTACCTAGGGTTGCATCTACTTTGGCTGTTTCTGGGGTCCTGCTGAGGTGTGCATAAGCACCACCTCTCTGATGACCTCCTGACTCTTTTTGGAAGACTCTTAGTCATATAAACTCATTTGTCTTTGCCATTTCCATCTTTTATTCAAAGTCAAAGAGCTGTTTTTAACACTTGATCTAACATGTAGGCTGAGATATTCTGTTGGTCTGAGTTGACCCTTTTATTTGAGGTCTCTTTCTAGTTGCTTCTCCTGTTAGTGATTGGTAGTAATCCCTCAGCACCAGGGAGGCGCATCCCCAGGAGTCATATCCCACATTGGGGGGAGGGTAATGCATTTACATACTGAGTTTGGCTTAGAGAGTGGCCACATTTGAGCAACATGGACGCTCTCAGGAGGTAACTCTTAGGCACCCTACAGCTCTAGACCTAGTTCATATTTCAGGCACACAGGCTCCTAAGCATAGTTATCAGTATCAAGGGTTCATTATTGGACCATCCTTCCTTGTTGATCTTTGCCATTGCACTTGGGGGATTATTGTTGTTCCAGAGAAAATCTTCTTAACACATGTTAGGAAAAGACTACTTCAAAGGACAGAAATAGCACTGATCATAAAAGAAAAGAGTAATAAATTAAACATTAAAATTAAAATTTCTGTGCATCAAAGTACACCATTAGAAAAGTTAAAGGTAAGCCATAAAGTAGAGAATGTTATGGCAACATATAAAACTAACAAAGGGCTGGCATGCAGAGGATATAAAAATTTACTACAAATCAATTTTTAAAGGAAAGACAATCCAACTTTTTAAAAATGGGTAAGAGATTTTAATAAACAATTCACAAAGAGAAAATTGAAATGGCAAATAAACATATGAAAGGTGCTCAGCTTCATTATAATCATAGAAATCCAAATTAAAGCTACAATGAGATATGACTACACACCTACCAGAAATGCGTAAAATGAAAACAGCTGCCAATGTCAAGATTTGGCAAGGATGTGACACCACAGGAAGTCATACAGATTTCAGATTGGTATAACCAATTTGCCATTATCTACCAAAGTTGAAGATATGCCTGCCCAGCAATTTCCTCTTACTTGTATTAACTCCAATAGAAATGTGTATATATTGTACCAGGAGACCTATAGAGGAAAGTTTGTAGCAGTGTTATTTGTAAAAGCCAAAATCTGGAAGAAGAAAAAAAAACAAACATACACAAACGTCCATCAATATGTAAATTGTGTATATTCCTACAACGGCACACTGCACTAGAACAAAAATCAATGAACAGGAATCACAAGAGACAATATGAAACAATCTAACCATTTTATCATAGTAAATGAAAAATGCCATACCAAAGGACTGTGCGTTATATAATGTTATTTATAGAAAATTAGAAAACAGGCAAAGTAAAGGTATTTAGGGATGAACACTTAAGAGGTAATTGGGAGAGAAATGGATGTGGCTCAATGATAGAGCTTCCACCTATCATATAGAAGGACCTGGGTTTGATCCCTGGTGAAAAAGAAGAAGAGAAAGCATGCCTGCACAGTGAGCTAGTGGCCGTGTGGTAAGCGGAGTACCTGCAGTGTGAGCTGAGTGCCTGTGTGAGTGCCCATGTGTTGAGTGCCTGCACAGTGAGCCGAGTGCCCACGTGGTGAGCCGAGTGCCCACATGAGTGCCCACATGGCGAGCCAGTACCCACATGGTGAGCCGAGTGCCCACGAGTGCCTGCATGGTGAGCCAGTGCCCACATGGCGAGTCAGTGCCCGCACAAGTGAGTCATGCAGCAAGATTATGGCACAACAAAAGAGACAAAAGAGAGAGTCAAGGTAAGCACAGCGGAAACCAGGAACTGAGGTGGCACAGCTGACAGGGAACCTCTCTCCACATCAGAGGTCCCCAGGTCCAAGTCCCAGTGAATCCTAGAGGAGAAAAAATGAGAAGACAAAGAAGAAAAATAGATACAGAAAATTACACAGCAAATGGACACAGACAGCAAAAACAGCAGGGCAGGATGGGGGGAGGGGAAGGGGGAATAAATAAATAAACAACCAAATAAATAAATAAATCTTTGTGGGGAGGGGAGGGTAATTGGAAAAGGCCAGGGGGCTTCTAAAGTGCTGATAATAGTCCATGCCTGACATAGTCAGTGGTTAGAGTTTTATCTCAAAATACTTCATTACTCAATATCTATATGCCTTTTTCTCTATTTGTGTTATAGTTAAAAACTAAAAAAAGTAGGAAAAAGAACTACCATATTCCTTGTATAATAGTATGTTAAATTTGCTACCCTGCTACAAGTAATTTATTCAACATCCTACTACTTCAGTTGTACAGACAATTAAGCCATGTTTTCTTGCCCCTTGTACTTTGGTACAAACTTTGAAGAGATGCAGACTTTTCTATCCCTATACCTATCTAAATAATTCTCAGTAATCCAGCCTAGCTATATGTTAATACACACATGACTACATATCACCACAATGTTATCAATTCATCTTTAATCTCTGCATATACATATTTTTCTTTGCATTCAGATTGAACTTTAATTTACTGCTAATTGAAAGAACAAAATAAAAATATCATTTTTGAATGGCATTTAAAAAAATTAGAGAACCAGTCATCACATTCCTAGTCTCCCCTAATCCCCCTTGCTCAGGAAAAAGGTATAAACCTCATCTTCCTATCCATATCACTTATATTTAACTCCATACCATGGTCTTATAAATTCTCCAAAGCAATTCACAATAATTTTTGGTAATTGGCAGATGTTTTACCAGTAAAATATATCACAAGGAACAATTCATCTGCAAAGCTTTGGTCATGCATTCATCTGCTCTGTTAATTTCCTGAGACTGCCATAGCAAACTATCACAAACAGTGACTTAAAACAATAGAAATATATGATCTAACAGGTCTGGAGGCCAGAAGTCCAAAATCAAGGTGCCCACAAGGCCACACTCCTGCCGAAGCTCTAGGGAAGAATCTTTCCTGGTCTCTTCCAGCTTCTCATGCTCTTGGCATATCTCGGCTTCCTGGACTTGTCACTGCATCACTCCAATCTCTGCCTCTGTCTAAGTTTCCTGGCTGCTAAGACAAATACCACACAAGGAGTAAGCTTAAATAAAAGGAGGCTAGAAGGTTGGCTTCCTCCTGAGGTTGGAAGCACTCCAGCCGGCCAGCTTTCCTCGGGTTCCTCGGCTTTTCTATCACACGGCCATGTTCTCTCCTCTCTCTTCTGGGTTCCCACTGAACTTCCTGCTTCTGGCTCCTCCCCTTTGCTTTTTTTTTAATGAGGCTTCCAGTAATAGGATTAAGACCCATACCTTAGTTGGCCACAACTTAATTAAAATAGCATTTTTCAAGGGATCCTATTTACAATGTGTTCACACCCACGGGAATGTGGGTTAAACTAAGAACATGTTGGGGAGCGGGTAAAGCTCAGTGGTTGAGCATCTGCTTCCTGTGTATGAGGTCCTGAGTTCAATTCCTGATATAACCTTAAAAAAAATAAGATAAAATAACAAACCAAAGACATGTTTTTTCTGGAGTATATAACCCACTCTGCTACCACCTCCTCCTTCACATTGCCTTATTCTGTGTGTCTGTTTTCTCCTCTTCTGCCTCTAATACAGACACTTGTCATTGGATTTAGGGCCCACCTGTGTAATCTCGGATGAGCTCAATTCAAGATCCTTAATTTAACTAAATCTGCTAAGACCCTTTTTCAAAAAACGGTCATAGTCATTGGTTCCAGGCATGAGCATATCTTTCTGGGGGCCACTATTTAACCTCATCATGCAGAAAAAAAGAGAAAAGAAGAAAAAAAGAAATCATAGAAATGTAAATGGATTCAAGAATAATAGACACAATGATACAATTTTGGATAGGTTGCCATAGTTAAATTCCTAACAAAAGTATATACATTGTAAATCCATTGTCATAAACCCCTTCACACACACTTAATTGAAGAACAGTAACCAGGTGTTATTTACCATTGAATCCCAAAAATAACTCAGTACTCAACATAGTAAACAGGGAGGAACTAACGTAAAATAAACATAGCACACTTCATATTAAATAAGTGTACAGCTACTCAAGGACCACTAGTTGTGCCTGGACTCAGAAATGGCCCTAAGGGGAGGGGAAAATGGATGTGGAATGGATGGAACAAAGGTAAATAAGGGGGCAAGAGAGGAGTTATGTGAGAGTACACGAGGATGAATATAAAACAGCTAATATTACACCAAAAACATATAGGGGACAGAAATGGCTTTAATAACATAGCTTTAACTAAGGAAACAAAATTGTTTATTTCTTTTTAAAACATATTTTTCCCTAAGTGAAGCCTAAAAATAAGCATTATGTTGGTTACCTACAACAAAGAATTGAAGCCTGGGGAGAAAGAGGGAGAAGTGAAGATAACAATATAGGAGTGAATATTTTTGCTAATGAAAACTTAAAGAAAACTTGAGTTAGGGGGATTGGGGAGATGGGGTAGAGAGAAAATGATGGATTTCCTAGTCAAAGCTTTTTAACATGTCTTAGGATGATTTTGCAAGAAGCCAATATGAATAGCAATAAAGGCAGATAAACGCTGTATGGTGGAGATAAGAATGGAAACCAACTCAAGAAAGAACATAAGGAAAATAACTGGGGGAATTAACCACAAGATAAAGGAAAATTTGTCTTGCATAAGAGCAGGATTGGGAAGATTTATCTTGGAAAGGGGAAATTGCCCACCTATCCACAACTTCCCAATGGAAAAATATATAAAGCCAACTCTATAACATTTTTTTTAAAGATTTATGTTTTATTTGTTTCTCTCCCCTTCCCCCCTACCCCGTCCAGTTGTCTGTCTCAGTGTCCATTTGCTGCATGTTCTTTTGTCCGCTTTTGTTGTTGTCAGCGGCATGGGAATCTGTGTCTCTTTTTGTTGCGTCATCTTGCTGCATCAACTCTCCGTGTGTGCGGCACCATTCCTGGGCAGGCTGCACTTTCTTTCGCGTTGGGCAGTCTCCTTACGGGGCGCACTCCTTGCACGTGAGGCTCCCCTATGCAGGGGCACCCCTGTGTGGCAGGGCACTCCTTGCACACATCAGCACTGCACGTGGGCCAGCTCATCACATGGATCAAGGAGGCCCAGGGTTTGAACCGTGGTTCTCCCATGTGGTAGACGGACACCCTAACCACTGGGCCAAGCCTGCTTCCCATATAACTTATATAATATGCCTTAGTTCTGTTCTGAAATATGATGAAAATTATATTTCTTTTAATAAAAATTCAAAATCTGATCATTTTGTTATCACTCAAGTGCCAATCAAGTCAGCACGAGCCAGTTTGTGTTATGCCCACCTGCCCACAAAAATGTGTGTGTGTGCCTGGTGATGCATAAGCAAAATCATTTTACGCTTTCATCTGCTTGATATTCTGGCCAGGATCACCAAGTCTCTTTCTTGCAGTGTGTGACAGTTTGAAATTCTTTTCTGAAACCCAAAAAGAAAAGGACTATGTTCTTAAACTAATCCATTCCTGTAGGTATGAGACGCTTTTTACTGAACTAAATCAGTGAGGTGTGACTCAGGTTGGGTCTCCAACCTCTTACCAGAGCTTTATATAAGTGGAGACATAGAGAGACAGACCCTGCCATGTGAGAGAGTACTCAAGGATCATTGGAGGCCAAAGTTTAAGGACAAAGCCCCCAAGAGGCTGGGCCCACAGAGCAGCTCAAGGCTGAATATTTGAGCATATGCCTGATAGGACACAGCTGAACCCAGGAAGAAAGCAGAGCAGTGGAGACTGGGAGAAGAGGCTCATAAAGAGATGATCCCTGTGCTGGTTACCCACAGCTGAGTTCTGGGACATGGTAGATTCTGGAAAGGAAGACAGGGACATGGTAGAGATTGGCTGCCATCTTTGCCATGTGGCAGGATGCGAGGATCGACAGTAACTGACTTTGGTGAGAAAGCATCTCTGATGGCGCTTTCATTTGGACACTTCATGGCCTCAGAATTGTAAACTTTTACCCCAAATAAAATTTCAATTATAAAAGCCAACCCATTTCTGGTACTTTGCATTGGCAGCAGTATGGCAAAATAAGACAGTATGTGTGATTATCTGAAATTCTGTCAATATAGAAGTTGTTATCCTTAGAAGAAAAATTCCTGAGATAACCAGTGAGTTAAGAAGGTTAACATTCGCATTAAAAATATTCTAACAACATCAAAAAATTAATCTCCTAGTAAAGATCAAGAACCAAATGTATATGTTTACCTCCCAATCTTCAAAATTCCTAGTGAAATGACCTTTAAAAAAAAAAGACAATAAATCCTAAGAGCACTGATAGCAAGAGAGAGAACTTCCAACTGAGCAGAGATCTTGATGATTTTGCTGGAAAGTGGAAAGAGAAAGGAGCAGCTGAGAAAGTTCCTGGCAAAGCCTGCTGTCAAGGTGGCCGCTGGACCTTTTAAAGGAGCACTGAAGAAGCTGAAGACCTAACTCAAGAAGTAAAGAGAAGGCAATCGTAAGAGAAGCTGAAATGGGGAAGATTTATAAAGGTCTGCCACTGGAATTACTCCTGCTTTCCTTCTCTCCTCCCCAAACACTCCCACCCTCCACTGGGTTTACTCATTTCACAAGCCCTGAAATCTGCTCTAAAGAATTAATCTTTTTACCTCTGGCCCATCAGAGTAAATCCCTTATCATTTTGGAAATGGTTCCAGCAGATTCCCTACATACTACTCTTCTAGACCTGTACGAAGGGCACATAGTCAGTGCTCACTTGCTCGGGCACCCAGCTCACTGCACAGGCACTCATGCAGGCACTCAGCTTACCGCGTGGGCACTGGCTCGCCACACAGTCATGCTTTTGCCTTTTCTTTTTTATCAGGAGTCCCCAGGGATTGAACCTGAGTCCTCCATATGGTAGGCAGAAGCCCCATCACTTGAGCCACATCCACTTCCCTAAAGTTACACTTTTGAAGGGCTTAATAGCAAAGTGAAAGGAAATTCAGATCTTAAATGGCAAGACGAACTTAAATGAAGGAATGGTCTAACATATTAAAGGATTTACAGACTTGATATAAACAAAAACTTCTAGAATTTTTATTTTAGTTGAAACAGTACAAGACTCAAATTCTTCTATAATCAGATCAATTTCATTTACTTTGGCTATTCGTTTATTCAGTATGTTGTTATAATAATGCCCCATCTATTAAATATATTTCTTGCATAATTCTTTGATCTGGTCACTCAGGATAGCAAGTGCTGAGTAATCTTTGTCTACTCTAAAACAAAAGGGAAGCACAGCAGCCTGACAGACCATGAAGTATTAAATAGTATTATGGATATATTTTACATTAGCTGGAAAATAGATAATACTCTACTGATTTAAGCTGAACTATTATAATGTTGTGCTTTTATGAATGTAGTATCATATTTCACATTCCAAACTTCAATTTACAGGTCCCAAAGTTTTCTACTTTAATTTTAATTGGATATTATTACAGTAGCTGTCAATGCCCTATCCCTAACCCCTTGCCCTTTCTACTTAAGCACATCTCGATGCAAGCCCAACTGCAAGCACTTGAGAACTTTCTCTGATCTCAAAACCTCTTTGCCTGTCCATGCAGCAGAACAGAAGTGTGGAAGAATTAATGAATTAATGATACCCTACCCCAGAAACTCCCAACCAATGGCTGAAGGGAGTTGGTGTATAAGTACCCAAGCTCTTTTGTCCCTCTTGTAATTCTAAAGCATGTGCCTAAACTCTCTCCCAGAGTTTCCTCAGTGGGATTAAGTCCAATTACCTACTATAATAATGGAGTTAATAATGTTTACTTTATTGGCTACCTTCCCTTCTGTCTTAGTTTATCAGGACTACTAGAACAGGGTACCAGGGACTGGTTGACTTAAACAACAGAAAATTATTGTCTCACGGTTATGGAAGCTAGAAGTCCAAAATCAAGGTGTCAGCAAGGCCCTGCTTCCTCTTAAAGGGGAGAATCCATTCCCATGCCTCTCCCCTGTCTTCTGGTGGGTGGACAACAATCCATGGTATTCCTTGGCTTGTGGTGGCATAACTCAACCTCTGCTTCCATCACAGGGCTGGCTGGCTTTCTCTCTCTTGCACATGTGCTCTCTCTCTGTCTCTCTCTCTGTCTCTCTCTCTCTCTTTCTTCCCCCCTCCCCCCTTTCCCCCTCTCTCTCCCCCCCTTTCTCTCTCTCCCTCTCTCTCCCCCCTCTCTCCCCAAATATTCTCTCCTTATAAAGATATCAGTCATATTGAATTAGAGTACACACTAATCCATTTTAGCCTAATCTTAATTAATAACATATTCAAGACCTTATTTACAAATAAGTTCACATTCACAGGCCCATGGGGGTAGGACTTGAGCATGTCTTTTGGAGGATATAATTCAATCCATAACACTTTCCCCTTTCTCAGTCCCTCAAGCCCCTACCACCGTTTCCTTCAACTCCCAAATAAATCACTTGCACTTGAGTCCTTGTCTTGACATCTGCTTATAATAGAACCCAACAGGAAAATGGTTATCAGAAGTAATCCCAGGAAGCAGATCATAAGGATGGGATTCTAGAGTTGGATCACTTACCTGCCAGATAGCAACAATAATTCCATTGTTAAGGACAAGGATGGTGGTGATAACCTTCGGCATGCAATAGTGTTACATTTACTATGACTTTAACCTATGGTGAATTGGGAGGGTTACAGATGGAAAAGGTGACCAGGACTATTTGAGGAAGAAACCAGTATAAAAAATAGTGATTCCACTAATCCTAAGGCCATTACCTGAGCAACTATACACTGGGGAAAAGGAATACCCAGATCTTTGGAGGTCCATTGGCTATAGGGCCTGAATGACATAAATAACAGAAGACCCAAAATGCCTTCACGGCCCCGCATTAGAGTGGGGGTGTATGATGCCAGTTGAGAAAGGAATTCTGGTTCTATTCTATCTCATAGTGGCTCCAAAGGTCCATGGACCCACCTGTGGTATTTTCCCTAATTCTGAATGCATATTCACAATTAATATACTAAATGGCTGGCAGAACTCTCTCACTGGTTCCATGACATATAGGGTAAAAACCATGTAACTCTTACGGACAATGGAAACATTGAATTTGAGCCTCGTCCCCAAATTTGGATTTACTAATACCAAATCCTAGGTGGGATAGCAGAGACCAGTGCTCCACTCAAAATTTAAAACAGGCAGAGGCGGTGGTTTTCATCATACTCCTACTCAATTCATGAGTCTGGGCCCTGTAAAACCCAGATAAATTATGGCAGATGATGGTGAACTACCACAAGCCTAACTAAATGGAAATCCCAATTGCAGCTGCTGTGCTGGATGTGGCACTTGGTATATAACTATTGATCTGGCAATTGTATTCTTTTCAGTCATCATGAAGAGTAAGAATCAGAAATAATTCACACTTACCTGGAACAGATAGCAATACACATTCATGGTCTTAATATTTCCTACTCTCTCCACAGTAGAGTATGAAAAGACCTTGACTTGCTGGACATTCAAATATATATCAGACGGTCCACCGTATTAATGATATCCTGCTATTCAGATCTGGTGAGCAGGAAGTGAAAAGCAGTCTGGATTCCCTAGTAAGAACCATTTATCCAAGAAGGTGGAAAATAAATCTGACAAAGTTTCTTGGATCTGCCACATTGGTGAAATGCATAGGGATTCAGTGGAAAGTTTTTCAAAGGGAATTTCCCAAGTTACAATTTCACTTCACCAATTACAATTTCTGTTAGATGGCGCCAGACTTGGCCCAGTGGTTAGGGCATCCATCTACCACATGGGAGGTCTGCGGTTCAAACCCCGGGCCTCCTTGACACGTGTGGAGCTGTCCTACGTGCAGTGCTGATGCACGCAAGGAGTGCCGTCCCACACAGGGGTGTCCCCGTGTAGGGGAGCCCCACACTCAAGGAGTGCGCCCTGTGAGGAAAGACACCCAGCACGAAAGACAGTGCAGCCTGCCCAGGAATGGTGCCGCACACACAGAGAGCTGACACAACAAGATGACTCAACAAAAAGAAACACAGATTCCCGTGCTGCTGACAACAACAGAAGAGAACGAAGAAGACACAGCAAATATACACAGAGAACAGACTACCGGGGAGGGGGGGGAGGGAAGAGGAGAGAAATAAAATAAATAAATAAATCTTTTTTTTTTTTAATTTCTGCTAGAATTATCTGTGACATGCCAGGACGTCCTTTCCAAAAATAAGAATGAGTTATCATACATTGCCTTCCTATCACTGAGAAAAAGGCAGAGCACTTATTAATCTACCTCTCCGGATTTTAGAAACTACATACCGCACTTGGCAAAATTGTTCTGAACCTTTATTGGGTGACTATGGAGACTGCCAATTTGAGGGAGACCGAGAGCAACAGATAGCTTGATAATAGTTTCAAATTATGCCACAAGTAGCCTTGCCATTATGGTCATAGAACTCAGCAGATCCAAAGATGCCAGAGGTACTCATAATCCAGGAGGATGCTATGTGGATTCTCTGGCAAACCCCAACAGGAGGATCAGAGAGCAGACCCCTATATGAAAAACAGTTCCAAGAAGGATACTGAACCCTAATAGAGCCTGAGTGCCTTACCAGGGTATGCCACACCACTAGGCAATTGGAAGAGGCTCATCTTGAGGTGCTTATTATCAGCCACCGAGTGATAAAGTCCAAAGGACACACAAGCAACTCATCATATGATGGAAAGGACACTTGCCAATTTAGACCTAAAAAGGTCCAAAGGCACAAATAAGTTACACAAGGAGGCAGCCCAGATCCTCGTAATACCCAGATCCGTAGCACTGATTCCAATCACTTAACACACACCTGTGGCTTTGTGGGGGTTCCCTCTGACCAGCTGATACAGGAGGAAAAAGTTTAAAAAAAAAAAAAACTGAGGCTGACTCACAAATGAGTTAGAATGATTTACTGGTTTGTGTTAAAAATATTGCTACCATAATACATCCCACTCAAGAGGAAATCTAAAAGACAAGGGTGAGGGAAAATCCTTCCAGCAGGGTAAGAGCTCTCAGAGTGGGTTTTAATGAAAACCCTGAGAAGCTTTGACTTTAGAGATAGGAAACACCAGAAAGAAACACTGAAAATAAACTCTATTTCTTTTGTAATTTCTTCCACAGCCAGCCCAAACTAACATGAGAACCAATGATCTAAGAGACTCATTAAACAAAATAGAATCTAAATACAGACATTCCTTAGGGACCAGCAGTTCCATTATTCAGGGAAAAAAGTGCTTTTCAAAGACTTATCTATACATAGCAATGAGTACAAAACCAGTTTTAAAAAACATAATCCTTGCCCATAAAGAATTCCCACACTGAAATCTTCATTACCCTCCATTATCCTATACTAACTAGGAATAAGTTATTCCAAAAAAGTTAGTTTTCTGGATTCTACTTAAAGCACTGGAACTTCTAGAACTGTACAGTGCAAGTGGACATACACCCACACACAACAAGCCTGTTCTAATTTCTGATTTATCTTTCCTGGATTTCTTCTCAGACTGTGAGTACTTGACTTAAAATCCCTGACTCTGTCATTGTGATCACCACCTATGTTCAGGAAAGCCTGCTTCTATTGACATCACTCTTCTACAGGGCCCCATTTTGCTTTCTGGCTAGACAGGGAATGGACTAGTCATTCCTACATCAAGGTTTCTGTTTTCCTTGCTCATTGCACAAATGGATTTGGAAATTTTTTCCAAACAAAGACACTTTGATTTTTAAATTTTCCTGACTTCTGGGCTCAGTGCCACTCAGATGTTTAGGGGTACCAGATAACCAAAGTTTATTGTAAATGATGTTGTTGCAGAATTTGAGAGAAGTTCAATTATTTGCATATAGAAAGGCCAGGACTCAGGAATGATTTTGAGAAGGAAAATGGTTTATTGATGGCTGGCCGGACTTGGGAGCTTTCTATTTCAATCCTGAGCCCCGAACAAGATTTTTGAGTTCCTTTCATACAGAGAGGAAAGGCCAAATGGTTCTTTTGTTTCAGTTCTCAATAGGCTTGAATTAGCATATATCTTCCACATCCTAGGTAAGCTTTAGCATGGACTTCATACATTCTAGATAAGCTTTTAGCACATTTGGTTTGCATTTGCCCTGAATAATTAAAGTTTTTAGAGTTTGCATTGATAAACTGTTTCCTGGGACTAGAGTCATTGCCATGGTCACCAAGGGCAGGACTGCAGCCACAAGTCAAGACAGACAGCTTAGGTTAAGGTTATCTCTGAAGAGACAAAGAGCCTCCCACCCATAGCCCACATCATTTCCCCCCTTATGCCAAAGTTTAACTTGCTAAGCTTTGGCATAATTATTGTTGGAGCTATGAGGTAGATGGCTGTTTGTTGTTTTGATTGATTACTTATCAATTTTCAGTGTAGCATCAAGGAGCCTGTTCCTAGAAATTTTCGAAGTTTTCACTCCGGACAGCAGAATCCTGGGGCAGGGGCTCCCCTGCAGTCATCCTGGGGCCACCAGTGCCCTCGTAGATTTCCAGGCAGGCTCCAGATCCATCTGCCAATCCTGTTTCACCCTTAAAGAGTTTACACTTTTAATCTTAAAGGGGTGCTGAAGGGAGATGATCTCTATTCTGTAACTGCTTCCTGCTGGCCATGGGCTGTAGTTATTGCCTAACAAGGTGTAAAACTCTATTTTAACTGGAGGAAGATGGATCTGGCCTTCTGCATGAAGTTGGATGAAGTTTTCATATGGTTAATAAGATGTTCATTCTGAAAGAAACAAACAATTAAAATTTGGAATACTCGTTTTTAAAAGAGGACAGTGGATTACAGAGGTAGACAAGGTTAGGTGCTTATAAAGATGGCACCCCTTTTTAAAAGCTGGTGGGAACAGTATATATATATATATATATATTTCTCTCTCTAAGGTATTTTTAGAGAGAAATTGCAATAGATACTTACCTTTGTTTTGAAGACGCATTTCAGGTTGTTTAATAATTGGCACTCGTGTTCTGTTAGATGCTTCTGATGAACTGGCACATTTTGGACAGTTGGTTTCATTCAGGATTAGTGCACTAAGATGAAAATTTTCTTAGTTTTTAGCTGTGGGAGTGGATCAGAACTACAGAATAAAGTTTTTTCATTTTTTTTTACATTTTGGTTTTAATTGTACAATTCCTGGTAATTTTTACTTTTTAATAGGTGACTCATTATTAGCAAGCAAACAAGCTTCATTTTTGCTACACAGTAGAGTACACTAGAAAAGTAAGTTGGCTGAGCTTGGCTAAGACTGTTGCCTTATTTTATAGACATGTTTATTAATTATTTAGAAAATAAAGTTACCAGGAATTTAATATATCTGATATACTTTTGTACCTGATCCAGAATAGAAAAGATAATGTTATAATTATTAGGCATATATTTAGTACAGGATAGAAGTATAGCACTTTAATATTAATTAATGTATTAGGATTCTGAGTTGCAGTTAATAGTTTTAAATTTCAGGATTGTAATACTTTACATGTTATCTCTCCATGGGAGCAGGCCATAATGCCAATTGTGTTTAAGTTTTACTTACAGTATCCTGGTATCATGGCTCTACTTAGCATGTTCTTCACAGTGAGCAAGTCGCAACATCATTGATTTTAGAGAGTTTCCAGTATTTTACCAGCCTGGTGCATAGTGCTCTCTGGCACTATGGAACAGTGCCTGTTTGGAGGTGATATCCATTGTACACTTGGCTGTACCGAGTCATCATTGGCTGCTGCAGGAGCTTGAAACTGCAACGTAGTTTCCATCGACTTCAGGAACAGAACCAGAGGCTGATAAAGCAAATATTTCTAATTGAGGTGTCAGTGACCAGCCTCGCCAATAACTCCCATGGAGAGGCAACTTGTAATGTAATCAAGGCCTGGTTTGAATGCACAAAAGAGTTTGACAATGTTAAAGCTTATTCCTTGTTTTTATATATATTTTAAACAATTTAATGCAACACATCATATATCAAATAACTGTTTACTTATACAATTTTACTATGAAGATAATAGTAGGTATTTTACTTTAGTAATAGAGGGAAAAAACTATTTTTCATTGTTAAAATGAAAACAGAAGATTCCCAATAGAATTAAGATAACTTTTTATTACCATTTATTTAAATATGCACCTTGTGGTGGCCTTCAGACAGGTTTTATTACCATGCAGTTATTTTTTTGCAACCAATACCAATCCAAGTTTTTAGTTAACAATGACTTCTAGAACTAGAACTATTTAAATGTTTTCAGTTTGGAAGATGTTTTACAAACTTTTTTATAATTGACTACAACTACATTGACTAGTTACCTTACATTTAAATAAACTTATTAAATTATAATTACTAACCAAAGAAATTTACTTTATTTCTTTAAGAGAGCATATTTACCATCTTTTTTCTTTAGTTTAATTTTATTAACGTGAACTTACAATTTTTATTACTCTAAAGATTTTGTACATATAATGTTAATTTAGTTTATAAGTTAATCATGGGAGATTACACTCAAGCTAAATAAAATTGAAACTATTATAGTTTATGCAAGGAATGTTTTCTTTTTATCTTTACAGGAAGCTAAAACTTTTTTTTGTTTAAGTTATGAAAATGAGTAATTTTTAAAAGTATACTGACTACTAGGTTTCAAAACATATTACACAATTACTTAATTTGTTTAATCATAATCCAGGAAAGATCTCTCCATAGTTTTTATGGACTTTTCATTTTTCACTGAAATTTGTCAACAGAGTCACTCATTACCTTTATTTTTGTTGGAAAGAAATCTTCTGGAAGAAAATAAGGTTCACGCGATTGTGGAGAAGAAAAGAATTTATTCTCAATCTTGCAAGAGGGGGCACACAATCAGAAAACATGGCTGGTGCCCCGAACAAAGAAAAATGACACAATTTATACCCCTAATCATAGCACACAAGCCCTTCCTCTGTTTTTCCATAGACTGGATACTTCAGAAGTTACAGCCTATCCAAGAAAATCTAACTTTCTCGTGTAAAAGTTTGTGATTTAACTGCTTTCCCCATCACATTCCAACCATTTTAGTTTTTACCTGCTCCCCTTTGTCAAATAAGGAATGGATTTTAGTGCTGAATTGATATTGACTTAGCTCTTCCTTGGGCATCTTTTTTATTGTTTATAGGACCAGCTTAAGCTGGGGTTTTTTATTGTGGTTTAACCCAGGAGTGGGAGACTGAGGCAGTAGGCTGCCAGGTTACATTAATTAATATTTTCTTCCTTTATGTGAAAACTAACCTAATCTTTGTGTTTTACATTTTATGGCTGACAAAAGGTTTAAACTGGGAAATTACAGGGCAAACTGATTCTTAATTCCCTAGCCTAGTAGATAGGTTTAATCTGCCACACCTAGTCTTGCCTTCAAAGCTTTTGCAAAGAGGAGGCCCTTTCCCTATAGTTACTATAATCGGATTTTTATATGACTTTTTCATCCTGCTTAGTCTAATTTGGGCTCCAAGAATATTTATTTACATATATAACTGCATATTTAATTTTTAACAGTTTGAATAGAGCTCTTTTAAGAATTCTCACTTGTTAATTTGATACTATCATCCTGATATATGAAGACATACACCAAGCAAATGGTAGATACAAATAGAGTTAGACACAGAAACACAACTCATTGATGTTACTTATAATTTGCATTATTTTATATACTGTTTAGCTTAATTTGGCTTCCAGAAATATATATTCCTTATATAACTGCATATTTAACTTCAACAATTTGAGCAAATAGGCAGACATGAATAGTCTGACACAAAAACATAATTTTAGTTACTTAAAACTTCCATTTTTTTTACAAAATAAGTGTGACTGCAAAACATTTCAGACTCCTGAAACTTTTAATTTGCACTATGACTGTGTAGTTTTACACTATGACCATGCAGTTTTACACAAGAATTTTCTTTCTTAACTAATGGATTGTAACCAAAATGTTCCCAATGTTTTAACACAATTCTTTTTTCTTTCAGAACTTTATCTTTTACCTTGAATTTAGCAGAATTTTGGATAAGCAACAAGATTAATTCTTGAAGCCTCAGGGAGACAGACTGGTTTCTCTCATGAATTGCCACTCTTAGGAACACTGACAGTTAAAGCAGGAGACTTCCTTTATTCCCCCCAGTCCTTGGAGATAATAAAACTCCAGTGGTCCTTTAACCCTAAGGGCTAAGAATTCCACCAGGCAGCAATTTAGTTTATACTTGGATTCATGAGAGAAAGCAGGGTTACCAATACCAGGACAGGAGACAGGGATGTCCCAGCTCTTTTCTGGACTGTAGGGGCAGAAGTTATTATGAAATAACCATAGGCAAAGGCAATGGGAGAGGTTAGGCTTGAAGTAACCATAAACTAAGGAAAGGTTAGTTTATGTAAATGCAATGCCTTCCCCCCAGCATGGGACATGATACCCGGGGATGAGCCTCCCTGGCACCGAGGGATCACTACCAAGTACCAGCTGAAGACGTAACTAGAAAACGACCTTGAACTAAAGGTTCAACATGGACCAGCAGAATATCCCTGTCTACATATAATAACAGGAGTTAAAAATGCTGTTTGACCTAAAGTAAGGGGGAAATGGAAAGGATAAATGAGTTCATATGGCTATGAGTCTCTAAAAAAGAGTCTGGAGGTTGTCAGAAGGATTGCCCTTTTGCACACCTGAGCAGAGTCTCAGAGACAGATAAAGTAGATACAACCCCAGGTACTGGTCCTTTTGAGGGCTAAAAGGACCCACAGGTTCTATGGTCATGGCAGATGGGGTTCACTGCCATGTCAGTTGGCCCTTCTTTGGAGCTGGTGTTTCTGCATGATGGAGCTGGACTCAGATGGGATCTCTTTTCACAAGTCTTTCATGCTACTTCACTGGAATTGTAGTTAGTGCTGGGGCTTAAGATATATCTAGGGGATTTGACTCTCTGGACTGACAATATGATAGCCAGGCCCTGAGCCTCAACAGACTTCAGCTCCTACACTCTGATTTACTGGACTTACCCCACTCAGCTAACATGGAGTTGAAGAATGTCAACCACCACACCATGGAGCCTAGAGTGCCTACAACTGAAAGCAGGAGGATTGCATCCAGTATCCATGTGGAATCTAAGCCCTCTCTTGACATAGATGTGCAATGGACACAACCAAGCCAAGGTTCACAGGAAGGAGGAATACAGTAAGGATTAGAGTGGACTTAATGATATCCTATTCATGAACTATCATGGCTAATAATCGAGAAAATGTGGCATTGGTGTGGAAAAAGTGGCCATGGTGGCTGCTGGGTGCAGGGAATGGGAGGAAGAGATGAGATGTGGAGGCATTTTTGGGACTTGGAGTTGTCCTGGGTGGTGCTCCAGGGACAATTGCCAGACATTGTATGTCCTCCCATGGCCCAATGGATGGAACGTAGGAGAGTGTGGGCTATGGTGTGGACCACAGGACATGGGGTGCAGCGATGCCCAGAGATGTACTCACCAGATACAGTGGATGTGTCATGATGATGGGGGAGAGTGTTACTGTGGGGGGAGGGGAGGGGTGGGGGTGGTGGGGGTGAATGGGGACCTCATATTTAAAGTTTATAGAGTTTGCATTGATAAACTGTTTCCTGGGACTGGAGTCATTGCCATGGTCACCAAGGACAGGACTGCAGCCACAAGTCAAGACAGACAGCTTAGGTTAAGGTTATCTCTGAAGAGACAAAGAGCCTCCCACCCATAGCCCACATCAATGTAATAACCCCAAGTTTTTTTTCTTTTTTTTGCAAGTCTATTCTTTTATTAAAAGTGAATATACAAAGCAGTCCTTTGATGAACATGTCTCACTCCTGTGGCAACATTTTTCTATGCACCGTTGTAAGTTGTTGCTAAGAAGGCACTTTGATTTACTCATTAGTTTAATGAGCATTTGCCAGATTTTTATCTTTGAAGCTCTTTGCCAGGCACTGGAAATATAAAAATAAGTAAAACATAGTCCTCATTCTCAGGAAACTCACACATTAGTGGAGGAAACAAGCAAGTACATAACTTATTTTTATTTGCGTTGATAAATACAACCGATAAAAGAAGGAAACACAAAGCACAATAAGAACTCAGAGGAAGGCAGATCTACTTTTTCCAGGCAGGACTAGTAAGTACTCATTGGAAATGAGACATCTGAAGGATGGGTAGAAGTCTGGCAGACTGAAAAGATGTGAATGGAAACATAAAGGAACTACATGTGACAAGGCATAGAAGAATAACATGGCAATATATCTAGAAAACAAGATGAGTAAAGGAAATAAGGTTCAGGAGAAATGCAAGGGCATAATCTTGAACGACCTTGTGTACCATGCTAAAGACTGGCCTTTAACCTGAGATGATAAATGGAGAGTAACAGAAGTATACATGATAGTGACATGATCAGAGTTGCACTTTACAAAATCATTCTGACCATAATAGAGGAAAGATTAGAGAAAGGTAAGATGGAAAATCAGAAAATAAGTGTCTGTTATAGTCCAGGTGAGAAATAATAAGAGTCCAACCCCAGAAGTAGACACGAGGTAGGAGCAAGGGAAAAAGACAAGGGAGACATTTGAGATTAAACAAATAGGATCAAGCAATTGACTTGCTTGTAATGGGGAAGGAGGAAAGTAATAGAGAGGGAGAGGTTAAGGATGACACCCAGGTTTCCAGCATGAGCATCAAGGTGATAACTGTGCCTTCATTAACCAAGTTAAAAGATGTAAGGGTAGGAAAAGGTTTGGAGATCAAGATGGAAATTCAGTTTTGGAAACGGTGAATTTGAAAAGCCTATAGGATAACCTATTGGAGAAAAACAGTAGATTGTTATGAAAAGTCAGAATCTCAGAAAAAAGGTCAGGGCTAGACAGATAAGGCATACAGGTAATAATCTAAGTAAAACTGTTCCCAACTTACAACTTGAAGTGTAAATCATGCACAAAATTATCACACTTGGAAATTAATATGCAGAAACCCTTCCCAAATGGACACCAACATCAAGAACCATTCAGTCATTAATTCAGGTGGTTGTGTCCTCTGCTAAGAAAAATCAATAAAATCCCTCCAAGTGAAAATTACATATCTTCCTGAAACTTTAAGGTGATCAAAACCAGATTCCCTCTCTTCTCTTAGATTTTATTAATTTGTGTATTACAGTTATTACATACTTGCTAATTAATGTAACCCAAAGATCAATGGCCTTGTTTAGCCCTGAGCTTACTCCTGAGATGGTAGGCAAGAGAGATCTTGCCCATATCTGGGATACTTCTTTCAGTCTAATGTGTGTTGTTCCATTCCAGTTTTTTTTAATTACCTTCAGGGGAGCAGCGGTAGCTCAGTTGTTGAGTGCCTGCTTCCCATATATGAGGTCCCAGTTTTAATCCCTGGTACCTCCAAATAAATAAATAAATAAATAATTTGAAAATACCTACAAAAATGAAATGATTTTGCCATGCATTGAAAAAACTGACATTCAACTCATAAAGTCATTTCACCTTTTAAAATATTTTAAATATTTACTTCAAACACTAATTGTTGACAGCCAAAACCTCAATACAATGGCTTCCTGATAAGGTCAGTTTCCCTCTTCCTAAGGTATTCACCATCATCTCTTTCAAACACCATATTCCAGAGAATGGATTTCTTTAAAAGCAAAAATGAACAAAGTAACTTGGTAAAAGCCAAAACTCCTTCCTGAGTTTCACTCCAATACAATTATATTTTGCAACACAATAAGCTTCTAATCACATCCTGAATGGTACAGATTTATGCAGAGTTTATGCAAGAATTAATGGACATTAAGAATGTCATTTTATGCATACTGATATGTGATTATGCCTGAAGATATGTAAAGTCACCCACAGCTGGAAATATGCTAAAATAATAAAGCTACAGTTGGAAATGCTATTTTAATTATGAATTTCTTTTCTATTTTTAGATAGTCCTGATCTTCATTTACTTGTAATATAGATACATTATTTTAGTGTAAAATTTTCTTTCCTTAAAGTTCCTACATAAAGAGAATTAAGAAAATATATTACTGACATACATAATAGTTTCTAGATTCAGAAGGCTCCTAAGAGAGGTTTATATTTTCATTTTGAAGAGGAAAAAAAGAATATAGCCACAATTAAATTCATGTGCCTAATTAAATTAGATAAGTAGGGTTTAAGATATGTTCACTTGATGCAAAAATTGTTAACACAAACATAGAAAGGATAAAAGACATGCTTAGATGCCAACCAAAAGAACTGCATTATCCTACTTTTCATCTGTTTCCAGATTATCTCTAAGTTATTAAGGAAGGAAAGCAACATATATTAAGCAGCCTCTCAGCAGCTAGTCATAATATATAAAAAATTTATTATTAGCTAATTTAATCCTTTAAATGTACATTATTATTAACCTCATTTTATAAAAGAAAAAAAGAGGCTTACATAAAGTCCGTCTGGTGGTTTTAAAATATGTTCACAAATTCTTTGCAAAGGTGGAGTCTAATTCTCTCCCCCTCGATTGTACACTAAACTCATGATTCAACTCTAACGAATAAAATATGGTAGTAGACTTGATTTATCACTTCTGAGACTAGGTAAAAAAAGCACTGGGATTTCTTACTCTCTCTTTTGGATGGCTCTTTCTGGGAGACATTAGCTGCCATATCTTGAGAACATCAAGCAAAGCAATGCTATGAAAAAGTTCACATGGCAATGAAATGAGATGCCTGCCAACAGCCATGTGCGTGAGCCAACTTGGAAGCAGTCCCTCTAGCTCAGTCTTGAATGTAACCTCACGTGAGACCTTGAGCCTGAACCACCCAGTTAAGCCTCTTCAAGATAACTTACTCTCAGTAATTGTTTGAGAAAATAAACATTTGTCATTTAAGAACAAAATTTTTTAAATTTGTATTATGGTAACACCTATATAACAAAATTTCCCATTTTAATGATGGTAAGTGGATAATTCAGTTTTAATAATTACATTCTCAATGTTGTACTGTCATCATAACCATCCATTTCCATCAACTCAAACAGGAACTATATACATTAAACAATAATTTCCCATTCTCTCCTTCTTCCAGTCCCTGGATTACTTTCTGTCTCCATGATTTGTTTATTCTAAATATTTCATGTAAGTGGAATCATAAAATATTTGCCCCTTTGTGTCTGGCTTATTTTTCTAAGCATAATGTTTTCAAGATCTATTCATAATGTAGCATGTGTCAGAACTTCATTCCTTTTTTATGGCTGAATCGTATTCTATCATATGGCTATACTACATTTTGTTTATCCATTTATCTGTTGATGGACACTGGCCTTTACTCTTGTGTGATCTTGAGTTATCAGCTTCTTTGAATTTTAGCTTCCTTATTGTAAAGTAAAGATAACATTCCTACTTATTATTATTTTAAAGATAAAATAGGAGGTGAGCTGACTCTACATCTACTCTCGTTCCTCCTCCTTATCCCACTTAAAAGTCTGTACTGGCTTCTTGAGAGCTCTATCCTCACAACAGGAAAAACATGGGTGGAAAAGAAGAAGGCTGTATGTGTGCTTCCTGCTGGGTGGGCAGTGGTTTTATAGGAGACACAAGCAGATTTAAATCAGACGCTCCCAAAGGGAAGTCCATTCATGCTCAAAATCACAAAGATATGCCCTAAACTCTCTAGTCATTGTTCTGACATTAATATTTATCATTTCAGTTCCTCCCCACAGCAATTTCTATGACATAGTTATCTTACCTCTGGTAAAGGATGAACAGATATTCATAATTTGCAGATTTCTTTTGACCTTGCAAGGACTTTTTAAAACTCATTATTAATAGTCTTTATAATGGCCATCAATATAAAAATCCCACTTATAAGAACTCCTTTCTTCTAAGTTCATTTGATTAATCACTAGTCCTTTCATATCTGTTATGCCCGTGTCTGCTACAATTTGCAAAGAAATGCAGCACACAATTGGAATCCTCTTAAAGATACTAAGTTTTGAGGTAGTTCGCAGCACCAAAATCAATAACCAAAACAGGCTTTAGTCAAATGGATACGGGGGTTTAGAAACCAGGCTTTTCTGACTCCTGAAGTATATGTTCTTTCCACTACCCACACTGCTTCTCCAAATTTTCTTAAAAGTCCATTCATTTATTGCAAGACATTTCATATATTATCTTATTTAATCCCTACCACAACTTTGAGAAACTTATTTAATCACATATGCAAAAAGTATATTTTTGTAATTTAAAAATAATTTTTTAAAAATATATGATTTTGATATTATAAAACTGGTTCTACCTCCAAAGAATAATCTGTCCACTTCCTCTACCTTCCATTGCTTTGAGAGGTTCTTTTTGCTGATTATACTTAATTTATCTAAATCAGAGTAAATGGTGCTGATCATATGATGTCTCCATTTTTTCCCACATCCCCACACTGTTTTTGTTTTGTTTTGTTTTGTCCCTGAACCTACCATTCTCAATTCATTCTCAAGGCCTTGACCATTTATAAGACAAGGTAGAAAGTGAACTCAGGGGAATAAATGATAAGATTATAAGAAAAAATTATGGGAAAATTGAAGTATATAGAACAAAGGGGGGAAAAAAAACAGGACACTGAAAATTTTAGAAGATAAGAATATAATTAAATTTTGTTGAACTCTTGACTAAAACATACCACACCAACTATAAAGATATAAATAATTTATATCTACAAGTAACCTAAACAAAGGTGAGTTTATTTGGACCCCCAATTTCTCTAGCTAAATTATATTTACCACGGATAACCAGGTCATTTCATATCACTATTCTCCCTTCACTTTTTTTTTCTTTTTTCTTTTTAATTGTCTTTTTTTTTTTTTTTTTTTTAAGATACATAGACCACAAAAAATGTTACATTAAAAAAAGAAGAGGGAAACAGACTTGGCCCAGTGGTTAGGGCAAACGTCTACCTCATGGGAGGTCCACGGTTCAAATCCTGGAACCTCCTTGACCCATGTGGAGCTGGCCCATGCGCACTGCTGATGCACCCCAGGAGTGCCATGCCATACAAGGGTATCTCCCAAGTAGGGGGGCCCCACGTTCAAGGAGTGTGCCCCGTGAGGAGAGCCACCCAGTGCAAAAGAAAGTGCGGCCTGTCTAAGAATGGCACCACCCATACGGAGAGCTGACACAACAAGATGACGCAACCAAAAGAAACACAGATTCCCGTGCCACTGACAACAACAGAAGAGGACAAAGAAGAAAGACGCAGCAAAATAGACACAGAGAACAGACAACTGGGGTGGGGGTGGGGGAGGAGAGAAATAAATAAATAAATAAATCTTTAAAAAAAGTTTCCCATATACCCCACACAGTACCCCACCCCCACTCCTCCCATTTCAACAGCCTCTTTCATCATTGTGGCACATTCATTGCATTTGGTGACTACATATTGGAGCAACGCTGCACCACATGGATTATAGGTTACATTGTAGTTTACACTCTCCCCCAGTCCATTCAGTGGATTATGCTGCCTTCACTCTTTTAGCAGTATTTCAAATGACCTCTCCCACTGAGTTGGCTACTGACCTAGTATAAACAATTCAATACAGAAAGGGGCTACACACTCCTTTTGCACCTAGCTCAGGGTTCTGACATTGCTTTGCTCTGTGACTGCTTCTCCTGGCAACTACATCTTAATTGCTGCTCACGCAGACACTCATTTATTCCTTCATCTTTGTCTCTCCCTTTTTCTGCTTCTCTATCTCATTTTTTTTAATCTGTTTCCCAATCCTATATATTGTACACTCCTAACACCCCCACCAGACCCTGGTACTCCTCTTTGTTCTCTCTACAGCTCTTCCTTCCCTACTTTTTCTCAACATGGAAGGACAATTTATTTCTCTCAGAATCCTGTTTTATTGCCAGAGACACCAAAAAGACAATTCCCCCAGGAAATCCTACTTATCTCGGATTCCTGAGCCTGTCAGTCAGAAGGATCTACATTTTTAAGTGTCCTTAGCTACAGCTATGTAGTAGAAGGGAAAATAACTACAGTAGACTTGTCTCTTATTTAGGTGTTAGATTTTTATAACTCATAAAACAAAAAGTCAGATATGATCAAAATTACATTTGAAAGTCTCTTAGAAAATACACTTTGGAAAATAACTTACAATTTCTCAATAAGGCTATCAATCACAGTTTTCTTTCCAGAAGTGGGCTAGATTTTTTTTTTTTTTTTTTTTTTTTTTGGTTTAACAACAGATGAAAAAGTTGTCATACTTTGGGGAGCCAAATTGTATTAATAAACAATCATCACTGAATACTGGAATCACAATCTTTCAGCAAGATGCCCATGCTGAGAGGCATGAAAAAGACAAAAACACCTGAGAGAGAACGGCATTTTACCACCTCTCTCACACTTATTTTGGGTCATAGACTGAATAGAATGGTGAAATCACCTCTCTTATTTAGATCTCTCTCTCTTCCTCTCTCTCTCCCTGCCTCCATCCTGTCAAAACTGCCTAAATGAAACCCATAGATGATGTGGCTCCAGAACATACATGGAAGGCCATTGCCTGCTTCCACTGAAAAATGGTTACCTTGACATGGGTAGAAACACCCTCTCCTTGCTTTTAGCCCTAACTAGCCCCTACATGTGTCTTATTCAAGGTTCTAAGGTGTGAACCCCTAGGCGCATAGAGAGTAAAAGTGTATTTATATCAAATTACAATGTACAGTAAAATAATATTATTTGCACTTCCAAATATTTTGGCCATACTATATATAAAATAACTTGAACAATTACAGTCCCTACTTGTTGAGAGTCCATGAACTAAAATAAATGTTGCATATAAAAGCATAAAACTGGTAAAACAATTTAACCAAACTAATTTTTATATCCAACACATAACTGAAAATTTAAAAGTAAAATGTATGTATCTGCAAACATGTCCAGTTTTATTTGGGTAGTAAGCAAATATTAGCATGGTAAAGAATTTTGTCTTAGTTTCTATTGTTAAAAATCATTTAATTACACTTGTCCAGCCACCCAAGAAATTAGAAATATATACTTCATTTATCCATTATTTACTGGGCTTTCCAGCACAAAACCTTTCTTTACAACTCCAAGCTTATATCTGGAAAGTAAAAGTTGGATGAATTTCCTACCTAGTAGTTTTAGCAACCTTCACCTTCTCCTTGGAAGAAAAGCAATTAGATGTTAATTGGATGGTTGGAAGGAAAACCTGCTGATTTCCTAGGCAAACTGGGTGTGTCAGATTAGAAAAAGAATGATTGTTCTCATCGATTTAGATTGGACACCTGGTAAGCCCTGTAGAGGACCCTGTACCAGTCTCAGAAAAGAGCAATAAGAGTTCAAAATGACCAACCAGATATAGAAAATCATGATTATTTCCTTTCCTGCCAATAGTTTTGTAAAAACTACAGGAATAGAAAATTAGAGGTTTTATTGCAAGACAGATGGGCATGCATGCTGGGAAGCCATATAGCTGGGCCCACACAAAACAGATGAACAATCCCTGATTTTCATAACACTGCGCTTGAAGACACAGCATATTTCCTGCCTGAGTAATGAGGCCAAAACAATAGGAAAGACTCCTTTCTAATATTTTTCCAGATAGTTAACTGTGAGTGCTAGAGAATTTCCATTTACACTTAGCTTGGCTGTGCTTGGCATGCCTCCTACCAGGATTCATTATCCCACTCAACTTCAGGTGCCTGGAGGGGGCATGGGGGGCAGTGCTGTGTACCCAGGACCTCCAACTCTGCTATCTGTTAATCCTATCTAACTATGGCAGCAGCTGAGTCACATTACTTCTCCTCTGGCACTATTTATATTTAACCCAAGACTCAAAGGGTGGTTCTGAAACCTTGGCCTGGAAAACATTAAAAGCACAGTTTCTTTAGACCCACCATCCTCAGTTATAATTTAGCAGGTTGGGGGACAGGTGGTGCCAGAAAACTATATTTTAACTAGTATTCCCGATACACACTCACATTTGGTAAGCACTACCTAGAAGATCAAAAAGCCTCAGAATCCAAAGTAATAAAGCTCTAATAGTGGAATTTAATACATGGGCAATAAGAATAAAAATCTGGGAAGGGAGATCATACATTAGCAGCTGCCTGTCCACCTTTGCATATACCCTAGGGAGATTAAGTTGTTTTAAATTTCTATCTAGCCAAAATCTGAATACAGAAAGTTTGGTTTGGGCAAAGTTACTTTTCCAACTTCACTTCAGGGATTATATATATTAATAAATTTTTAACAACCAGCTCTGGGGAAGTGGACTTGGCCCAGTGGTTAGGGCATCCATCTACCACATGGGAGGTCTGTGGTTCAAACCCCGGGCCTCCCTGACCCATGTGGAACTGACCCATGAGCAGTGCTGATGCACGCAAGGAGTGCCATGCCACACAGGGGTGTCCCCACATAGGGGAACCCCACGTGCAAGGAGTGCGCCCCATAAGGAGAGTCGCCCAGGGCAAAAGAAAGTGCAGCCTGCCCAGGAATGGTACCGCACACACAGAGAGCTAACTCAAAAAGATGACGCAATGAAAAGAAACACAGATTACCGTGCCGCTGACAGCAACAGAAGAGGACAAAGAAGAACAAACAGCAAATAGACACAGAGAACAGACAACTGGGGCGGGGGGTGGGAAGGGGAGAGAAATAAATAAATATAAATAAAATCTTTTAAAAAAACCAGCCAGCTCTGGGAAAAGATATATGGATATATGTATGTGTGTATGTATATGTATATGTATGTATGTAATAGATTTTGATAATAGAAAGATATGTAACACACAATTTATAAGTAATAAATATACAGTATGCTTTTTGTAAATAAATAGATTTTGCTAGTATATAATAGATTTTGCCAATATAAAGGTATGTAACACACCATTTATAAATAATAATAAAATATACAATACTCTTCATTGTAAATTTCATATACCTATAATTCAGTATGACTTGCTATTTATTGAAAAGCCAATATCAATTTTTATACTTCTATTACCAAAAATAGTGTCACAAAATCAGACTGAATATGTACTTTATCGCTATTTGATTCAGCAAAGAAATCTCATCCTTAATGAATGATATATTTGTTATACAAATGTTGTTTGATAATTTTGTTTACATTAAGGAATAGGACTAAAGTAAAATAAGGAAGACATATGCTGGAACTTCACTCATTCATCAATGATGTGAATGACTTTGTTAATTGGACAATAGTTTACAAATACTAGATGGAAATTTGCCCACTTTTTTAATACTAATCACAATTTAATAGCTACAGACAAAACACACGTATATTTAAAGTCAGAATTTAATATTTTCCCCATTGCTTTTAAAATTTAGACAATCAGAAAGACATTAAATCAAACCTCGATTTGTAGCATTTTCTGACATATGTGGGGTAAACTATCAACATGTGGTCACTGAGTGTGGAATTGGGAAGAGATGTACAGTAGCATCTCTTTTACTAAAAAATTGACATATATAACCTTATAAGCAGAGATATACAGTTAATAGTAATAAAAGAATTCAGAAGTAAAGAGATTTCAATATTTGGGAACTTAATTTTAATAGAATTTATTCAATTATAAAGTTATATATATTTTTAATAATGGTTGTTTTTAACAACTGCTTCACAAAATTCCTGAATATTTAACAATCTACTCTCACAACCCAGTTGGTGCCACTGTTACATGTTTGCTCACATTGTACAGGTGGGAAGAGGTAAGGCAAAATAGGTTAGACAACCTGCGGTGGGGGGGAAGAGGCATAGAGGGAAGAGAGAGCCTTGGTGGGAGAGGGGGGATGTAAGAAAAAACTCCCTTAACCATTTGCAATCCTTATTCTCAGATATTACCATTTCTTAATCATATAGGTAGCAACTCAGCAGTAGGATCCTCAACAGACGGATGGAAATCAACCACCTGGGTGCATGGTCTCTGGCCACACAACCTTCTCTGAAAGCAATAAGCCAATGGTTTTCAACTCTGATACTCAACAAAATCACCCATGATTTTTTTAAAATTCAGGTATCAGAGCCACCTAACACAGGATCTCTAAGGATCTGCTTTCCAACTACCTTGAAATTTACTTTCCAACTACCTTGAAATCTTAAATTAAGATGTTTAGTGCTTGTTGGTATCTATTTGGCTTATGCTCAGAGAGCATATTTCTGAAAACCCATCTTGACACTAGGTAACTACCATATCAATTTCAGCAAGTATGTGGACTAATCCATTTCTGTGTTAAGGTAGGAAATGAAGTGCAGCATATTCTTTTTTTAATCAGCCAGGGGAAATAAACCTCATTTTAAAAATTTCTTGAATTTTTTTCAACTATCCAATCATAAAGTCCCCAGAAGTGAAATGTTTATGTTTCGAATATCCTATTGCCTTGCTAGATTATCAAAATTGAAAGATGAAGAAGATGCAAACTTTGATCTGACTGACAATATGATGACAGTGACAAAAAAAGAAAAGTATATTCAGGGCATATTTTCAAACTTGTGCATATGGAATTATATTCAAGTTTGAAAAATCCCATTACTTTAAATGGCATTCACATGGTTACATTCCAAACTACTTTGAAATTTTAACCAAGAATGTTCAACCTTCGATGATGTCTATTTGGTTTAAGTTCACAATGGATACCTTAGTTGTATTTCAGTACTCAAGAATTTTGTGTGTGTGTGTGTGTGGAGGTTCTGGGGTTGGGAATTGAACCCAGGACTTGGTATGTGGGAAGCCAGCACTCAACCACTGAGCTACACTGGCTCCCCAGTATACTCAAGATTTTGAAGTTAAGAAACTCCATTTAATAATTATTAGTTTTTATCAACTTTAACATAAGATAATTAGCAAGCTACTTAAAAATTATTTTAAAAGCAAAATACAAAATTATTTTCAAAAAGCCTTTATATAATCAGAACAGTTTAGAAAAGATTTAGAGTATTATAATCTGAGCTTGAATTTAGAATTAATAGTATTCATCTGAGGTTCTAATGCTACACATCATATCAGATAATCTACATTTGCTACTTAAATTGCTAACCTTGGATGTTTTCACATTTTAATCACTTTTCTAGATGGTGGTCTCTCATTAGGAGTCAGTATCTTGATGGCATGTAAGTAACTTTGTCAGAGCCCCTCCCTACATCTTCATTTTCTCCATTTACATGTGGTTTCTCCTGCCACCCCCGCACACCATCCCAATGACGCCAGGACTGCTGACAGTGTCTCCAAAAGCATTAATTATTTTGGATGATAGTCAGATAACATTAGTAACAACTGCAAGACAACAGTGGGCCAATTTAGGGTTCAAATTACCATTTGCCCCTGAATTAAGGGAACAATGATTAACTCCACCACCAGAGCATAAGCAGAAAACTGTGGGTACAAACCATAAAATGTCACTGTCTATCCACAGGGCTAACTTTCCAATTATCATTTCATTTTTTCTTCATCTATTTCCATCTGTTTATAGCTTACAAACCCTGCTAGTCAATATATTAGTCAGATACCACCTAATGTTCTTTGACACTTATTACAATTCCCCTTAAACTAAAATTCTAAAGTAGCCTTTTACATACTGAGTTTTTACCTCTGCCAGTGTGAAATTGTAAAACCTTCCTTATCCATTCATTGCATCAAATACTTGATTTCCCCAGATGCTAAATCATTAATCTTGTCTGCATGTATTTCAAGATCAAAGCTCCAATTTTAATAAATTTACATGACAACCAGCAATAAATCCTCAGATGCCCACCTTTTTGGTTCACAATAGGACTAAATCCTGCATCCAAAACTGACACATACACTACTTCTGGATTTGGAAACAAAGAACATATTTATGGGATTAGATTTAGACAGAGACAGCAAGAAATCTTCCTTTTACACGTTTTTCCTTTTCTGAGCACATGCAATAAATTTATAGCTCTCCAGGTTAACAGAAAACATGGATGTTATTATACATGCTGCTTTGTTCCCTCTGGCTCTCTTCAAAATAATCTAAGACCAGGGCCTCACAGAATTTCCTGTTAACAGAGCTTTGCTGCCACCAACTGAACACATTCACTTAATGCAAGTGGGGTTTTCTGTAGAAATTTGTGCTGGAAAGGAAGGGAAGGGAAGATCACATCTTCTCTTGGTCATGGTCCCAAACCCTAGCCAGAGGTCCAGTTCTAATCAGTAATACCAATAGAGCATCAAAAGAAAGCTAATACCTGCCTTGACATTAGCAACAGCAACCCTCCCTTCAGGACTTTAAACCAATTTATACTAATGTACAACTCATTTATTCATAAGCATTCATACAAACAAGTATAAATCAAAGGCTTTGTGCCAGAATGTTGTGTCATGAAATGGTAAAGACAACCTGGTCAGTAAGTTGGATTAAGCGGTTTTAATTGATACTGGTTATCAGATCATCAAAGCGTACTCTCCTAAACTCATTCTTACTGGTGAGTCCTTGCAAGAAATACAGAGAAGTTTCTATGGGTGGCCCTAATTTCTTCTTCCCAGGACAAATCCACTTCCATCTCTTAAAGGGATAGGAGATTATTTAGTTGAGTGTTCCTAGACTTGGAAACACATCAGAACTCATCGCATCAGAACACGTATCAAGTCTAAGACCCCTTCCCCAAACTACCAATCAGGATTTCCCAGAAGGGGATTTGGGGTTAGAATATTTTTCAGCCCACAGATGAACCCGATGGCCAGAGTTCTGTATCATCAGCTTGGTCCTTTTTCCACATATTTTTGGAGGCTAGGAAAGCAAAAGCAAACCACCAAAATGTATGCATGAGTCCTCAAGGGAAAAGCCTTGAGAAGGCTTGGGGTCCTAGATTTGGAGAGTACAGTGCCTGGGCTTATTGGGGAGGTTCAGTCCATATGGAAACACCTCCCGGCATGCCAACCTTTCTCATACTGCTTTGTTTCATCTTACATAGCAAAATGATATCCCTTCTTGCTTGAGAATACAGTGCTTTAAAGATAATAAGGAAAATAACTGCACTTAATTTACATTTCAGACTTCTCCCATTTAGGTTGAAATTTTTACCTTGAGCCTTATACAAGCTGAAAATATTTACTATTAGCCAAATGTGACCTAGTTTCTTAATTCCCAAGACTCTAAGGTTTTCCCCTGACATAGCCCACATATGGAATGTTTTAAGTTCAAAAATAATATATATTTGAAGTTTTTCATAAATTTGGCTTGTATTTGTAGTATATGAAAGGAAGCAATTTAAAACATGGTATGATGATTCTTTTCCTGCAATTCTGTAAATTTTTTACCTTCCCTCTCTGGAACATTCATTTAGATTTTGGCCTATGTCTTATGGAAAAGGTCCCACCATTGAAACCCAAGAAAGAGATTTAATGCTTTATTTATCCTCCATCCTGAACCCCCCAGCTCCACTCCACTCCACCAGCCCTGTCCCATCCAGGCCTAGCCCTAGCTCTCTCAGCAGTAACCTTGCTCTAAATCTAACTCTGGTACATCTACCTTTCTGGTTAGTGGTAACCTTAACCTCTCTCCTTGTGGGTGCCCAAGTGTCCTTGCGATTAAAGGGGCACTGCTGCACCCACTTGACTAAGATAGTTGTAGCCTTGACAGCAGCATTTTGGTTTCACACAACAGAGCTTCTTATTTTTGGAAATTCAGTTTATGGGGTGAGGGGGAGCAGAAGGGAAATTGGTGGCAGGAAGTGGCTAGAGTCCATGACTGAGTTACAGATCTATTCAAAGCAAGAGTCCCTACCAGAAATCTGTTAGGATGAAAAAAAGAGGGCACCTCCTGGGGGTAACTAACTCAGGGGATGAAGGGGTCTGGCAAACAAGTTTCTCTGAGTAGCAAAACCTTAGTAGTTGGAGGGGCATAGGGTACAAGCAGCCCTGCTCTGGTACCCATGTGAAAAAGTGTAAAGTTAAAGTCAAACGCAAGTTTTCTTCCTACTTCCGAACCAAATACAGAATGGATTCTGGAACTCTGAGGACACTGGAGAACATAAATGTGATTTTGGCCCAGATGGACTGCAGAATCTCAGCGGGAGGCAAAGAAACCCAACGGATATATTCAAGTTCCAGAGGACAGATTAAAAGGGAGCTGCCAGACAAAAAAGAAGAAGAAATGGTCTCATGAAGTATCTTAGTTGGCCAGAGGTACAGTAACAAAGTACCACAGACTGGTTGGCTTAAACAGTTGGAATTTATCTCTTAGGTTTGGAGACTGAAAGTCCAAAATCAAGGTGTCAGTAGAGCTATGTTTTCTCTGAATTCTATAGTGTTGTGGTGGTGGCTTCCTGGCAATCTATAACTCAATCCACATCCATCACATGGCCATCTCTCTCTCCATCTGTCTCCTACTGCCTCCTCCTTTTCTCTGCTTATATGGACTCCAATCATATTGGATTATGGCCCACCTGATTCAGTCGGAACTCACATTAGCTCATAACCTTTACAAAATCCTATTTACAAATGGATTCATATCCACAGGACCAGGAGTTAGGATTTGAACATGTCTTTGTGAGGGACATATACAGTAATTAGAAGGACTGACTCAGGAACACACAAAAAATATTTCTTGAAGATTTCCATAATTAACTGAGGGAATAAGGTACTCAAATAGCAGAAGGAAGCAAGAGTCAGTAAAGTAATTACGGAGCAACTACTAGGTTGTAGGCACTAGTGATAGAAATGAATAGGTTCCAGCCTCAAGATGCTTCACTTCCTTACCTCCCTGCTGTCCAGGCATCACATCTCTTGGAAATATAACAACACACCTTCTCCTCAGTCCTGATAAGCTCTTATTATCACAAACTAGATGCTCCCATAAAAGTCATTAGTTAGAAAAGAGGTAATATCTTGGAAAATTATTGTCATAAAGAATAGTCAATATTAAACCTAAATCTAACATATTTGTCAGATATTATCCTCTAAATAAACAACACCAAAATAATATGATCAAATAAGCTCACTCAAAAGAGCACATTTTTCAGCTCTTTCTTCTAGTCCCAATAATCATTTTATAAAAATTCAGTCTTCTACAGAAATCATACTGAATTCCTATTATGGCAAGGTACTACATAGCCTTGAATATTTTCAAGCCAAAATAGTATATTTGAAGGCTTATGGTGTAAAAGTTCTTAGCTCACACCAAAAATTTGTCTGTTTTTGAAGATGTAAAACTCCTTTTTTATAGAAAAATGTGGTTCTCCCCACTAGTGCCCTAGAGCTGACATTATAAGGATTAGGAATCAGATGCCACCAAAAATAATACAGAGAAACAAATATTTAGTTGAGTTCATCTAGACAGTTAATGACCATATGTAACATCTGCACTAACTCCTCAGAGTCCCCCGAGTCCCACGGAGATGTATTTGGCTAACAGACCCTGGTGACAGCAGGCTGCTTGAAGTGGGTTCTGACGGGCCTGTGGGCCTGCTGTTGTTAGCTCTCCTCCCCTGTCTATTATAGTCGGCTGCCATTTGGTACCATGTGGGAAAGCCTGCCAGCCACAAATTGCTGTATCATTGTACCAGGGCACTTCTCTGCTGCTATAAAAATTCTTCTGCACATTTGTTCTGGAAAGAAAGTTTATTGGAAGCTTATGGGAAATGCAACCAGACTTCTTTTATGTGTCCCTATGTAACCCATCCTTATGGTTCCTATGACCCATGCTTATGGTAAAGTAGAAAAGCCCAAAGTAGGAAAAAATAAAAGATAAGCACCCAAACTTTCAAAACAAAATGACAGCTTTATCTACAGTATTTGAATTACCAATTCATCATCAACGTTTTGAGAGTTCTGCAGAAACTTCTAATATGATTTAACTGTAATCTAATACTGCCACATAGAACTGGTGGCATAAAAATACAGTTCTACACAGATAAAGAATGTGAAACCCAGACTCAAGTCATCACCCTTTTCAGTATTTATCAATGATTCACTGTAACATAATGACTACATTAAATTACATGGGGGCACACACCAAGTACCTTGCCTAAGAACTATGTCTGCGGAGGAGGGGAGTCTCTGCCATAGTCCCACTGTTTGCCTGCAGTCCCAGTACTTTCCAAAACAGAGTTGTACCCCAGTGTAAGACTAGTGTCCTCAAACAATGAGCTGAATCATTCACATCCTTATAAACATACACTATTCCAGCTCATAATTGCTGACCCAGTGTTTCACCCTAAAAGAATAGATACTCAACCTCAGTTGTGAGATTTGAGGTGCTCAGGAAATCCTTGGTACCAAAACTGTCTCCCCGACCTAAAATCCTCAATCTCTGAAATTCCACATCTGAGGATTCAACCTGTAGTACATTTTTTAATGGAAAATGTTTCTCAGAAGTTTATACATTTTATTATTCTGCAATGAAAAGATAATAATTTATCAGAACTGAATTCTCCAGTTGGGATTTGAGGCAGCATGGCCTGAAAGAGGAGAGATAATTTTAAAAGAGGGAATGAGCAAAGAAATAACAACTAAAGCACTGAAGGAACTTACCTACTTCTCAGAGTGGTCAGTTGCCAATCACACAAGGATAACCTGACAGATCAATATGCTTCTTTGATCACAATGGCAGGAGAAAAAGGGAAATAGCACAGATGATAAGATAGAACCAAGGGAAAATCTGGCCATAACACATACTATTACACAAAATGTTTCCACTATGGGAAGACAGAGAATAGAAAGTAGAGCAAGTCACATTATATCTCTGAGCCTCAATTTCCTTATGTATAAAATGTTGGGTATATTCCATATGTAAGCCCACATGCATCCTAGTGAAGATCAAATAAGAAATGGCATATTAAATACTATTGTCACAGTTTGATATTATTGATGATTTCCAAAAAGAAATACTGATTATGTTTGTAAATTGGTCTGTCAGAAGTTTCACGTTTACTTTTTACTTGATTAAATAACGATTAAGGCTTTGATTGGGCCACATCCATAGGGGAGCAGGGACTCAATGAGAAACCACACCTCAGAGAAGCGAGGCTGGAGTTTTGATATTGGAACCCTGGGAAGTAAGCGCACAGAGAAGTAGATACATGAGGAAGGAAAGAAGGCTACATTAGACACGTCAGAAGCCCTGCGAAGAGAAACAAGCCATTCTCCTGATAGTCTACAATGGGCCTTGTGCAGAGAGCAGAGCAGCTGAGCCCAGACAGAAATAAGCCCCAGGAAGAGAGGAACCCAGGAAACCTGAACCCTGGCAGACATCAGCAGCCATCTTGCTCCAACACGGGGCAACAGACTTTGGTGAGGGAAGTAACTTATGCTTTATGGACTGGGAACTGCAAGCTTCTACCCCAAATAAATAAGCTTTATAAAAGCCAACAGTTTTCTGATATTTTGTATCAGCACCCCTTTGGCTGACTAATACAACTATTAAGTATTATACAAAGGTAAAGTATATTATATATATCAGATTATTTTTAGACTTGACAACAAATAAGAAGATTTTTTCCAATTCCTGCTTGGTTGTCAATTTTAAAACATGAGCCCCTGATGAGTCTATATGGCCCAAAGACTGCCTTGAATAAATCTATAGCGTCTTTTCTGCTATTATTCTTTTTCATTCTTTCCTTTGGATTTGGTACAAAAAAGGATGGGAATGAAAGATACTGCTTGTTACTGATTTCTCAATCTCTCAGGAGCTGCCACTGTAAGGATTCCTTTTTTTCTTTCCCCATTCTATAGCACATCTGTAACTAAATCATAGGAACTCTGAGCACCAAGGTCCAACTGAAGAAAATGAATGCAGAGAGAAATAGTTCATAGAAAAATAATTGATGACATGGAAGAGGTTAGAAACTGCCTTTGTAAAATAGCCTTCATAGTCTAGGCAACTGTTAGCCATTCATTTAACACAGTGATACACCCACATTGAATAGACTAGTGAAGACAGAAAACAGCACTATCAATATGTAAAGGCAATGAGGAATTTATTTTGGCAAGTGGTTTATATAATGAATCCAAATGAGAAGACAGAGTTTTAAAGAACAAGTAAGGCAGACCAAAAACCTCTGGAATCCAGAAAAATTGGCAATCAAATTCAGTCGTCAAAAGAGTCACTATATTTGTTCTGTGATGCAAGTTATAGAAGTGCATATTGATCATGGCTTCTAAATGACATTTTCAAGTGTAGATCAATTAGAAATAAAATAACTATTCTATCTATTTGATTAATAATGGATGTAGATCCTAATTATCACCACTGCTTTACTCAATAATTACACAGTAATACTAAAATGTTTCTAGAAAAAAATAAAATAAAATAAAATTGTTTCCATGTTTACAGAGTATAACATAAAGAGATGTAAAATAATTAAGACATCAAGAAGAATAAAATCAGAGAAAAATACCTCAGGAAAAATAATAATTTATTCAATCCAAAATTAATCAAGTATACATTTACTATATCCAAAAGCTACATTTTGACCTTTCAATGCATTTTTTGGTTATTCCTCTCACTAATTCTGAGAGGAATAGCATTAATCCTATCTCAGAGATGAAGAAATTGAGACTCAGAGACATTTTCCATGGTAACTCAGGTAGAAAGTTAGGTAATTGGCATTCAAACGGTCTCTAAGTCCAAAATTCTTTCAATATAATAACTTGCTTTTAATGTAATAGGTTTCTCATTCTACTTATTGTAGGAATAATAGCTTCAACAATTATAACATAGGGTGCCCAAAGCTACAGAAGTTAGAAAGCATTTGTAGAAAATGCTAAATGGTATTTTCAACAATTATAGGAAAAATTAATAATATGGTTATTTTAGGAATAGATGAAGAAAAAACTTAATGTGAGAATCAGTTGGTACCTTTAATGAATACTTACCATGAAGTGAGGAAAGATAATCACCAAGAGACATCAATGCCCTAACCAAATAGAAAAATAGATTATACATAAGTACCAGGTAACACAAGGCTTGAAGTACCTTAGAGCACTTTGAAGTGCAAACATCTAATTAAATAAAGAGAAATATTTTTCACCAGAGAACACAGAGGCCAGTCATCTGTTTAAAACATTTCTCATTTTCTAAAATTTCAGCCATTTTAGTTTCACCCTTAAAAACAATGTGGACATATTAAGGAAGTACTCAAAGGAAACTGGAAGACTACAGCAGAGAAGAGTCACTGCTCTCATTTTTGCTCTAGTTTTCCACAGTGTCATTTTCTACTCTACCCCAGCTCTTCATCTTGGTAACATAATGAGCAAGTCAGAAGTAAATAAAAAATAAATTTTAAAAACGAAAAGTTCCATTATAAGGCAAGAGCTAAGAGAGTAAAAAAATTGATAAGACATGCTCAAACTAAGAGACAGGAAAATGCCTCAAATTTTTTTAATTGCAAAGTAACTATAATCTCTCTTCAGAGATTAATCCTATTATGTCCACACATGAAAATTAAGTGGAGAAATGAGAATATAACCTGTAAAAGGCAAAACAAAACCCGAAACTTTGCTTTGAATATTCAGATAATTTGTGTCTAAGGTGCTTCAGGTAAGGGTTTATATTATCTACACAACTGCTTCTTTCAGTTAGTGTGAACTCTGATACATATAAAAAATGAAAAGGAAAATCAGTCCAGCTGCCTCTTCTGCTTTGAGAACAAAAATGAAGCACTGATACATTCTACAAAATGGATGGACCTCAAAAATACTGTGCTAAGTAAAAGAAGCCAGACTCAAAAGACCATTTATTATATGATTCCTTTTATATGAAATGCCCAGAAACAAACAAATCTACAGAAGGAGAAAGCAGATTAGTGGTTGTCTGAAGCTTGGGATGGGGAGAAAGGAGGAATAGGAGTGACTGCAAATAGGCACAAGGTTTCTTTTTGGGGTGAGAGAAACTATCTAAAATTAGATTGTGGTGATGGTTATATAACTCTAACTTTACTAAAAATCACTAAATTGTACACTTAAAGGGAGTAAATTTTATGGTATGTGAATTTTGCTTCAATGAAGCTGTCACAATTTTTTTAAGGACAGTCCTACCAAATACCAAATTAAATTTTGAAAGAGTCCCTTCCCCTTTGTTAATATAAAGTAAAAATAGTTCCCTGATGAGAATTTTCTCGTCATTTCTCATGATTAGAAGGTCGAATAAAGTAATATTTATATCTCTTTTCCCTCTGAAATTCTCCCTAGTGTACCCAAGAGAAAAATCTCAACTGAAACTAGGAGCCTTTGAAACAACCAGCACTTCATCTCTTCTGTAACACAAATAAAAGCTTAGGAAAGGATCGAATTTAGAATGAGTCAAATTCTGGACTAGGAGAATGAATGTCTAACCCCACACATGAAAATTTTATTTTAATATAATTTAATTGCTCTTTCTAAAAGTACTTTATATTGGGAAAACATATTTGGGCCTGTGACTCATAAACTTACTTTCTTGAGTTTTCAGAACTTGTGGAAATGCTTTCCTCGATCTGAAAAGAGCTTTTTATATCTTATTTTATATTATGGGCCACATCAGATTGGGTTAGTCATGCTCATTAATGAGAAATCTCCTAAATTTAATTGGGCAATCACAAAACGAATTTGAGCAGAAAGAAATATGATAGTAATGGAAAAAGACTGTTACCTTTGTGATTTTAAAGGAGATATGCAGGCATTACTACTCCTAACAACCAAAACAGTTTACCAAAAAGACATTTTGCTTTCTGTGATGAACAATCCCAAAAAAGAAGTATATATTTTCATGTCTTGAGGGAAGAATAAATTCCTTTAAATTAATACAATTGTTCCACAACAGTAAAATAAGCCTGCATACTACACAAGAAACATAATGGTAGTAGTTACATTTAACATTTATTTCATAGGTTGAAGAATAGCAAGAAATGCATAAAAATAGGAATGGGCTAGAAAGAGGGGTGGGGTGGACATCACCAAGAGACTAGACTCTGAAGCTGACAATGGACTTTGGGCGCAGCCAAAAGCACTGCTTCCAAGTGAAGCAACTGACTACCACTTGGCTTTAGCCATACCCTTTTTAATGAATATCTATCTCCCTTTTGAAGATAAACTGCCTTCCAAACCTCTGGCTTCTGTCAGGAACAACTGCTTTCAGGCCTACTGGGCAATTGACTCCCTAAGATTTCTTTCCACTGACCTGGATTAAGAGCATTGTTTCTTACACCTCATAATCTTCTCTTTCTTGCTTTTTGTTTTTCTTTAGCTAATACTCATTTTCACATAGTTTTTATTTTTAATAAAAGGTGCATAGACAGTAAACCTGATGAGACCATATATATCTAGAAATCTCTCTAGAATGCCTCACACTTGATAGTTTGATATGATAGCTTCAAACCATCTTCCCTCAGAATTATACAAGACTGTTCTGTTGTTGTCCAGCATCCAGTGTGCTTGATGAGCAGTCTGGTGACACTCTGACTCCCATTCCTTTTTTGATAAACTGTTTTCTCTTAGAATAGTCTCATTGTTTTTGGTATTTTAGAATTTCACCATGATGCACCTATCATTTCTGATGTTCTCACTGTACAGAATTATGTAAGACAGGAATCTTCAGCTAGTAGTATCTTGGAAGCCCTCTAGTCCTACTCTCTATATGTTACATATTTGAACAAGTGGTTAATCAGCTTCTAATTAACACTTCTAGTGTTAGGAAATTTCTTATTTTCCAAGACAATCCATTCCACTTTTTTGGCAATTCTTAGATATTTCTCCCTTATATTGACTCAGTATATGCTGCCCAAGGGAAGCAGATGTGGCTCAAATGATAGAGCTCCCACCTACCATATGGGAGGAACTGAGTTGATTCCTGGGGCCTCCTGGTGAAAAAGAAGAGAAAGCATGCTTGGGTGACAAGCCAGTGCCCACGTGAGTGCCTGCATGGTGAGCTAGTGCCCAAGCCAGTGCCCTCACAAGTGCCCGTGTTGTAAGCCAGTGCCACATGCAAATGAGTCACACAGCAAGATGATGATGCATCAAAAGAGAGATGAAGGGGAGAGTCAAGGTGAAGCACAGCAGAAACCAGGACCTGAGGTGGTGCAATGGACAGGGAAACTCTCTCCCCATTAGAGGTCTCCAGGATCGAATTCCAGTGAATCCTAGAGGAGAGAAAATGAGAAGAGAAGACAACACAGACAGCAAAAAACAGCAGGGTAGGAGGAAGGAAAGGGGGGAGAAAGAAAGAAATCTTAAATATATATATATGTATATATGCTGCCCAAAACATTGTAGATATTACCCAGTGGTCCTCTACCTTGTTTCTGGAGTTATATAAAATAAGCCTCACTGTTTGTCATATGATAGGGAGTGCACAATGTTTGTAGATAGTAAGGAAGCTATCCCACCTCTCCATGCTAAATGTTCCCAGTTCTCCTGTTTATGAAGAAACTATGAGGAAAGTCATTACAAACACATGCTTATCTTCTCTGAGTCTGCTAATACAATGAAACAAAATTGGGATCAAGAGAAGAGGAAAAATGACCTTGGCAAATATGAGAGAGAGATAGCCAGTGCACATTTTATAAAATACATTTTAAAAATCAGCTTCCTAAAACCTAGATCCTTGGGTCTTCATTTATAAGAGAATATAGTTAATGAATAAAACATAGAATGGTCAAATATTCTTATTTGCATAAGTAAATGATATATGTGTATTATTTTAAAAGTGAATTATTGAAGTACCTATTTTTTCCATATTTTCTGAAAAGGTTATTGGGAATAACTTAGAGCTAAACATGTTTTTAAAGGGCAAATCATTTTTTTTTAAGTGGATACTTTTATTGTTTTTTTATACATCATCAACTCTGCACCTTTCCTACCTGCAACTGGAATTTCATCGCTTCCAGGCAGAGTAGTGAAATGGTAACAAAGCTAAAGAATAAACTACTTCAAAAAGAGAACTAGGTTAACACAACTCACTTTGTTTTAGCAGGCAATATATATACACACTCTAGAAAGCCACAATGGTTTAGTCACTAAGAAATTCAAATTGGATTGTGAAGAATGTAGGCATATCCACGGTACAATAAAGATGAGATGTTGTGCAGCTGTTTAAGGGTTCCTGGCACTGCATTTCTTGGCCACTAGCTGAATCATGATGTGGAAGATGATGTTAGCTAATGCCAAGAGGTGAAGTAGAAAGCACTAAGTTGTCTTAGGGGCTATACACAGGAACCAAAAGGCAGGAAGCACTAATAACTGCTGAGAGCATCCACCCCAGGAAGGACTATACCTTCCAGGAGCTCTTGACTGGCACCACCCCCAGTGCTGACATGGCTGACTTTATCCTCCGTGTTCCATTTGGCACAGCAAGTGGCAGTATCTCCACCACCTATTATGGTGATGCAGCCCCTTGAAGTGGCTTTCACCACTTCATCCATGAGAGCTTTGGTTCCTCGGCCAAAAGCTTCCCATTCAAATACACCCACAGGACCATTCCACACAATCTGCTTAGCCCTTGTAACAGCCGCAGCATACTTCTTGCTGCTTTCAGGACCACAGTCCAAGCCCATCCAGCCAGCAGGTATGCCAGAGGCCACAGTTGCTTGGCCAGTCTTAGCATTCTCATCAAACTTGTTAGCAGTAACAAAGTCCACAGGCAAGGTAATCTTCACACCATTCTTCTCAGCTTTGGACATTAAATCTTTGACAATCTTGGCTCCCTCTTCATCATACAGAGATGTGCCAATCTCCATGTTATTGAGCACCTTGAGGAAGGTAAAAGCCATGCCACCACCAATAATCATCTCATTGACTTTGTCCAGCATATTACTGATCAGTTGAATCTTGTCTGCAACTTTAGCTCCACCCAGGATGGCCAAGAATGGTCGCTCTGGACTCTCCAAAGCCTTGGCAAAGTAATTCAGCTCCTTCTTCATCAAGAAACCACCGGCTTTCTGTGTCAGATTCACTCCCACCATGGAGCTGTGGGCTCGGTGAGCAGTGCCAAAAGCATCATTGACATAGACATCCCCTAGCTTGGAAAGTGAGGCCCGGAAGGCTTCTATTTTGGCTGGCTCAGCTTTCACCTTGTTGCCAGAGGCATCTTTTCCCTTCCCTTCTTCCTCCACATGAAAGCGGAGGTTCTCCAGCAGGATCACAGAACCAGCAGCTGGGTTAGCACAGGCTTTCTCCACTTCTGGGCCCACACAGTCCTTCAAAAACAGAACTTCCTTGCCCAGCAGAGATTTGAGTTCTATAGCAACTGGCCCCAATGAGTACTTGTCAGGCATGGGGATACCATCAGGCCGGCCCAGGTGGCTCATAAGAACAACTGACTTGGCTCCATTGTCCAAGCAGAATTTGATGCTTGGGACAGCAGCTTTGATCCTCTGGTTATTTGTTATCTGGTTGTTCTTCATAGGAACATTGAAGTCCACTCTCATAACGGCCCGCTTCCCCTTAACCTCCAGCTTGTCCAGAGTCAGCTTGTTGGAAAGAGACATCTTGATAATACAGTGGCGGCGAGAGGCTCTGGACTCAGACAGCTACCACGGCGTCCGTTGTACGCTGAGATTGCGTGCGAAGTCAAGGGCAAATCATTTATTTAAAGTCTTTTCTAAATTAGGATCAAGCTTTGAGGGAATGAGGAATAGCTAAACCATTGTTGAACTCTGTATAAGATGCATCTGTTCCCATATAGGAAGAGTGCTCTTTGAATCCAAAATGAACTCCTCTCTTATAGAAGGGAAACTGAGGATATAACCACTGTTTAGATCTTATTTACAAAATAAGCATTCCTTTGAGCTACATATAACATTCCCAAAGCAACTGATCCAAGAAATCAAATGTATTTCCATTTTTTCAAGCACACTTTCTAGTAACACATCATGGACAAGGAAAACCAAAAAATTGAGTCAAGCTAATGCCCCAGCAGAATGATCCAAAATGTATGTGAACAGCCTCATTCATCTTTTGATCTCTGTCTTGGCATGCTGGGCAAAGCGGTTCTGCCCAAGTGTCAGCTGGCTGCTGTCTCCACCCTTCAGGCTTTGAGCACACAATGCAGATATCACTGCATTGCAAGCCAGCCTTTGTTCCTTGCACTCACCCTCCCTTTACCTTGTCTTTTGGTAAATCACTGAGGCTTATAATATCCTTATTTAATTCTCTGTGGAATATGAAATAAGAGTATTATAACAGAATTTAAAAGAGGAATCAACTTGAATGCTGCCATGGAGAAAATTGGATATTATTTAAAGTGTCAAGGAGCAGAGCTGAATCTAAGTGCCTATGAACCTTGACATGGCTCTCTTTTTTAATATAAAACTCTTTCCCTTAATATTAATGCTCAACTAGACACTGATAAACAGAAGCACTTAGTGTAAAATATACTAAATTATCCCGTTCTTTGATAAATGAAAAGGTATTAGTGTCAGCCCAATTTGGAGTCACCCAGTCTCGCAATTTCCCAGGATTAAAGATAGTGTTATACATGTACATTCACAAGCAGCACACTTTGGTTCTCCCATTAAGAGATGCAAAGAGATTGAGAAATTAGCTAAGAGTATTCCTTCTGGAATGAGACTTGATGTGTAATCAACATATTTTGTAAAAACCAGAGTGAGGGTTTGATATTTGCCCATTTTATTTAAATAATCATATTTCTCCTATTGAAATGTAACTTGTCCCCTAGTTAATGACTCAGAAGAAGCAAATGCTTAATTAGGGCAATAATGATCTATGCTATAATAATTTAAATGGCAAGATTTTGCAGTCAGAGAAGAAGAGCAATTTTTCATGACCAATTCTTTAAGGGCACTGTCAATTTATCTTCTCTATTCCTCATCTTATCTAGCTGTTCACTCACAGTTCACAAATCAATGAAATTGTAATAGAATTGATTCCCATTTGTAACTCTGTGGTTGTTCCATAAGAAGTCCTCCTATCAATTTATTTTTTTTTTAAAGATTTATTTTTATTTATTTAATTCCCCTCCCCTCCCCTGGTTGTCTGTTCTCTGTGTCTATTTGCTGCGTCTTGTTTCTTTGTCCGCTTCTGTTGTCAGCGGCACGGGAAGTGTGGGCTGCGTCATTCCTCGGCAGGCTGCTCCCTCCTTCGCGCTGGGCGGCTCTCCTTATGGGGCGCACTCCTTGCGCGTGGGGCTCCCCTACGCGGGGGACACCCCTGTGTGGCACGGCACTCCTTGCACGCATCAGCACTGCGCATGGGCCAGCTCCAGACGGGTCAAGGAGGCCCGGGGCTTGAACCACGGACCTCCCATGTGGTAGACGGACGCCCTAACCACTGGGCCAAAGTCAGTTTCCCGTATCAATTTAAAAATAAAATTTTAGTACTCTTAAGGGTATAACTGAAGAAAACAGTGACTTTCACAAATAGTACTACCTCATATCTGAAAGATGTGATAGCTCATAAAGCCTGAGGGAAAAAAGCAACTTTCAATCTCATAGTATTGAACTTTTCAGCAGGATCACATTCATCTTGCCTTTGCCTTCTTCTTTGTTTCTTTACTCTGTGGCCATTTACCCCCTTATTCAAATTCACTTCTTCTCAACAAGCCCTGAAGACATTGGTTATTTGTCACAATGTCTTCTTTGCTCTGTCTCTTGAACACTGTATAGAAAGCCATAGGAAAGGAGAAAATAATTTTGCACTATCTCATTTGCAGCAATAGATCTCTGACAAAGGCAGGGAGGAATGGAGAGAGGTAGACGGGAGGGAGTTATGACCATGCTTATTTCTCATGGGAAGGAAAGCTTAGCGACTCAGAGAATTGTCCTGAGCTAAAAAGTTGCAGTTGGAGCCAGGACCGGAGTCCATATCTTCTGAGCTCTGATATACCTTCATTTCTCTTTTTTTTTTTTTTTTAAGATTTATTTTTTATTTATTTCTCTCCCTTCCCCCCCCAAACACCCCCCTCGCCCCGGTATCTGCTCCTCTGTGTCCATTCGCTGTGTGTTCTGTGACTTCTAATCTTATCAGCAGCACCGGGAAACTGTTTCTTTTTGTTGCGTCATCTTGCTGTGTCGGCTCTCCGTGTGTGCAGAGCCATTTCTGGGCAAGCTGCACTTTCTTTTGTGCTGGGTAGCTCTCCTTACGGGGTGCACTCCTTGCGTGTGGGGGGTTCCCCTATGCGGGGGACACCCCTGCGTGGCATGGCACTCCTTGCGCGCATCAGCACTGTGCATGGGCCAGCCCCACACGGGTCAAGGAGGCCTGAGGTTTGAACCACGGGCCTCCCATGTGGTAGGCAGAGGCCCTATCCATTGGGCCAAATCTGCTTCCCTTACCTTCCTTTCTATATCACCATGAGCCTTCTCTACAAATGTCCAGACTGGCTAATGTCCATTTCTAAATTTCTTATATTTCTTCTCATCACAAATGAAGGGGAAAATCTGGTTTGGATCAAAATATGTCAAACCTGAAATATCTCATATAATTAGAGGTTGCGTAATTTCTTTAAGTTTCCAAAATCTGATAGACTAGGACAATTTCAATAAGCAAAAGAAATCAATCCACTTTCATTGCTATTACTTAAATTTGTGACAATTTCTTTTTTAATTTTCTGCTCAGACATTATTTAAAATATTTAAGGTTCATGATATTTTATTAGTTGTGTTTCTGCTTTATCCAAAACTGGCCATTCCTAACACAATGCCACCCAATATCCTTTATCTTATGATCTAGCTTATGTTTGTGAACATGGACCATGAACTAAATCTGAATATAATATTGTCTTGTGTTTCACATAAAGTAACTACCATATTTGTAAAGCATGCTTCATCTAGGCAACGTCATTCAATAATATCAAAAATAGGCGGCGGACTTGGTCCAGTGGTTAGGGCATCCGCCTACTACATGGGAGGTCCGCAGTTCAAACCCCCGACCTCCTTGACCCGTGTAGAGCTGGCCTATGAGCAGTGCTGATGCGCGCAATGAGTGCCGTGTCATGCAGCATAGGGGAGCCCCACACATGAGGAGTGCACCCCGTAAGGAGAGCCGCCCATTGTGAAACAAAGTGCAGCCTGCCCAGGAATGGTGCCACACACATGGAGAGCTGACACAACAAGATGACGCAACAAAAAAAAGAAGCACAGATTTCCATGCCTTTTAACCCAACAGAAGCAGACAAAGAACACACAGCACATAGACACAGAGAACAGACAACCGGGGTGGGGTGGGGGAAGGGGAGAGAAATAAATAAATAATTCTTTAAATAATAATAATATCAAGTTCACACAGATGTCTTAATTTTGGTGCATATAAAGTTTTTGAAGTACACAAAATTAGAAGTTCACTTGTTATAAGAAAAGATCAACGTAAGCAACTTATACCATGAAATCTCGCAAAATTAAATCTGAAACACTGGACAGATACAACCAAATGCTATCAGAGCCAGAACCAATAAGCAGATACTAAACCACGATGACATCAAATCTTTTACCTTTTTCTTTTTAATTCACAGCCTGATCATCCAGAGACGTGGTGCTTGTACATTATTATTCAGCACAATCTCATCAACTTTATCCTTTAGCAATGACCTTATGATAAGAAATTAAGCCCTTTGAAATAGCATTTGTAATTACTCCATTTCCATAAGATTACCATGTCAAATATCACAAGAATACATGTAACAATCTTCTAAAGCTTAAAACCCCCTGGTCACATCGCACTTAAAACCATAGAAAGTGTTATCACAATGTAATCAGCAGAATATAAATTGGTAGATAATCCCTGTGTTTTATGTTCATTCATTTATTCCTGCATTCAACAAATTATTAAATATGTCAGTGTTTCAGGCACCACTCTGTTGGTGTCTGGAAAAAAAAGAAAAAAGGCTATGCCAACATTCTAAAGGCACTCATGATCAGGATTAGATAGGTTCGTTTTTCAAAAAAAAATACTCTGGTAGGCTCTAATTGAAATATATATAGGGTCAGGGGTCTTAGAAGCGTAGAATCAGGAACAATCAACTTTGTAAGAGGGAAATGGATAAGGCTGCCCAAATGAGATGTTATGTGTGAACAGAATCTTAAAAGGGTGGTAGGATATCTCTACACACAGAACAAGTAAGATTCCAAGTAGAAGAAATAACATGTGCGTCCCCAGAGGTGTGTTTAAAAAATAACAAGCAATTCAGGTAAAACACACATGACAAACTATCCAACGCCTCATACCCCTTTCTTCTAAAGCAATGACAAAGGTAAGACAGAGGAAGAGAGTGGCAGAAAACAAAGTTAGAAAAAGCAAATCTGGCACAGATTGTGTAGGAACTTGCTTGCTACCCTAAGGCATTTGAAAGGGTTTTGGTCTTTATACAGATAATGGGAAGCCACTCAAAATTTTTAAACTGGCAAGCCACATGATAAAATACACACTTTACAAAGATAAGTTTTCTGACAGACATGGAGAAAAGAACTGTAGTGATGAAAAACTGGAAATAAAGAGACTGATTAAACTATTGAGTTAGACACAGCCCAGACTAGAATAAAGACTGTAGTTGCTAAAGCAATGGTGGAGGAGAGGTGGGGACAGATTACAGAGATATTTAAGAGATAGATTTCAAAGTAAAGGAACAGTAAATTAGTCAGTGAGTAACTGGGCATAGATGGTGAGCCAGAGAATATCAATATAAAAGCCAGTCCATTTCTGATATTTTTGCATTGGCAGCCTTTGACAAAGTAAGACAAAGTGTCAGTGTGTTCATTAGGAAATTGGAAGTTCAGGAGAAATAAAGGGAGATACTTGAGGGTGGAGGGAATAAGGGTTGGAAAGGAAGATTTTAGAGCTATCAGCAAGTAGGAGGCACTTGCAGTCATGTTACTCAGTGGAAATGCCTAGGAAAAGTATGTAAAGTATAAATAAAATATTTTAAAAATCATCTTTAACTCCTCTTAAAATACAATTGCAATGTGAAAGGTGCAATTTAAATAGGAAAGTATCCAATATTTAATAACTTTGCCCTCCTAAAGCAATGGCAAAATTAAATAGAAAAGTATTCAATGCTGCTAGCGGTAGCCACTTTACTATTTATTTTTCTGGAGTGGGGTTCAGGGAATGGGACACCAAAAGAAGGATATTAATCATTTTGTAAATAAGTAACCAAAAGTCCCCAGGTCAAGGCTGAAGAAAAATAATTCAGGAAATACAAAAATATGCAATGTTAATAACACCCTGATTGTTTTTAAGAAGTTATGTCCTTGGCTAATAATGATAATAATAGGTTACATTTACTTACTGTTACTAGTAGTAACATTAGACACTGCTAAACACTTTATATGCATTAGTTCTATTAATGCTCATAATAAACATATCATTTACACATTATTATAATTCTACAGTAGAAATGAGACAAATAAGGTCTATAAAGATTAAATAAGTACCTTGCCCAAATTTGCAAAGCATGTAAATAAAAAACTGAGATCTGAACACAAGAGTCTCTAACTCCAAGGAACTTGCTATTAACCACTGCATTACATTACCTGGTTCTGTCAGTATTAAATAACTCCTAATTGTTATATTCAGCTTTCTTCACTGAGCAAAAGAGACAAATTCACTCCGCTTCTATTCAATATTGGACTGGAGCCTCAGACTTGGCCCAGTGGTTAGGGCATCCGTCCACCACATGGGAGGTCTGCGGTTCAAACCCCAGTCCTCCTTGACCCGTGTGCAGCTGGGCCATGCGCAGCGCTAATGCGTGCAAGGAGTGACCTACCACACAGGGGTGTCCCCCGCGCAGGGGAGCCCCACGCACAAGGAGTGCGCCCTATAAGGAGAGCCGCCCAGCGCGAAAGAATGTACAGCCTGCTCAGGAATGGCTCTGCACAACGGAGAGCTGACACAACAAGATGACACAACAAAAAAAGACACAGATTCCCTTGCCGCTGACAACAACAGAAGGGGACAAAGAAGACGCAGCAAATAGACACAGAGAACAGACAACCGGGGCAGGGCGGGGGAAGCGGGAGAAATAAATAAATAAATAAATAAATCTTAAAAAAAAAAAATATTGGACAGGAAGTTCAAGCCAGGGCAATTGAGCAAGTAAAAGAAATAACAGGTATTCAAATTTGAAAGGAAGAAGTAAACTCTCTTTTTGCATAGATCACATGAACCTGTTTATATAAAATCCTGACATATGCACTAAAAAACTAATATAACTAATAAAAAAGTTCAGCAAGGTTGGAAGATACAAGATAAACATACAAAAATGTATTTCTGTACAGTGTAATGAACAGTCTGAAAGTGAAATTAAGAAAACAATTCCATTCTCAATAGCACTGAAAAGAACAAAATACTAAGGAATAAATTTAAACAACGTTTTGTACACTGGAAACTATAAAACATCATTGAAAGAAATTAAAGGAAGTCTAAACAAATGAAAAAGACATGCTGAAGAGTCTCAGCCACTGCTGCTGCCCAGAGACTACGGAGCCCTGTCTGTCTGCAGCCACCTACTGCGGACACAGAACCTTCAGTTATGGATAAAAGTGAGTTGGTACAGAAGGCCAAACTGGCTGAGCAGGCTGAGAGATATGATGACATAGCAGCCTGCATGAAGTCTGTAACTGAGCAAGGAGTTGAATCATCCAATGAGGAGAGGAATCTTCTCTCCATTGCTTATAAAAATATTGTAGGAGCTTGTAGGTCATCTTTGAGGGTCATCTCAAGTATTAAGCCAAAGATGGAAGGTGCTGAGAAAAAACAGCAGATGGCTTGAGAATACAGAAGGAAAGCAGAGACTGAGCTAAGAGATATCTGCAATGATGTACTGTCTCTTCTGGAAAAGTTCTTGATCCACAATGCGTCACATGCAGAGAGCAAACTCTTCTGTTTCAAAATGAGAGGGGACTACTATCTTTACTTGGCTGAGGTTGCTGCTGGTGATGACAAGAAAGGGATTGTGGATCAGTCACAACAAGCATACCAAGAAGCACTTAGATCAGCAAAAAGGAAAGGCAACCTACACATCCTATCAGATTGGGTCTGGTCCTTAACTTTTCTGTGTTCTATTACAAGATCCCAAACTCCCCGGAGAAAGCCTGCTCTCTTGCAAAGACAGCTTTTAATGAACCTTTGCTGAACTTGATACATTAAGTGAAGAGTCATACAAAGACAACATGCTAATAATGCAATTACTGAGAGACAACATGACATTGTGGACATCAGATACCCAAGGAGATGAAGCTGAAGCAGGAGAAGGAGGGGGAAATTAACCAACCTTCCAACTTTATCTGCCTCAGTCTAAAATTTACACAGTAGACCATTTGTCATCCATACTGTCCCACAAATAGTTTTTTGTTACAATTTATGACAGGTTTATGTTACTTCTTTCGGAATTTCTGTATTTCCCATGTGATTTTTATGTTTAATATTAGGGGAGTAGAGCCAGTTAACATTTAGGGAATTATCTGTTTTCATCCTGAGGTGGCCAATATGGCGATGTGGAATTTTTATACAAGTTATCAATGTTTGGTTTAGTACTTTGGGTACGTTGCGGCTTCACAAAGGTCAGTGTTAAAACTGCTTCCATGACTAAGCAAAGAAAACTGCCTATATATTGGTTTGTCCTGATGGGGGGTAAAAGGGGTAATTGGTTGCAGTCATAATGTAGTTATTGTGGGTATTTTAAGGTTTGTAGCACTTTCAGGGCTGTGGTAGAAATAGATATTCCATGGATATTACATGTTGAACCATGTGTATCCATGGCATACACAATCTCAATGTGCATACCTTTGACTACAGCTGCAAAAGTGTTTCTTTTAGACAAAGTTGCAACCCAAGCAACCCAATTTACTCTGGAAATGGGTAGAAATGGTTCACATTCCATTATTTGCAAAGGTACTTGCTGTTGCTCTCATTATTTTTGCTATATTCATTTTATTTGTATGTAAATGTTTTGGGCAACCTAAGAACAAATGTAGAAGAATTGATGCAGTAAAAATGAATTGCTTGATATCCATTACTTCATGTGTATCAAGCATAGTAGTAAAACAAACAAAAAAACATGTACTTAAATTTTTTTAGGTTTTTTGTTTTTGTGATTTTTTTTTTGATACTTGCCTAACATCCATGTGCTATAAAAACAGTTAACAGGGAAATAACGTGATGATGGCTAGCTTCGTTTAATGTCTTATGAAATTTTCATGAACAAGTATAATTGTTAATATATGTATTAAATTGATGTAAGTGGAATAAAAGTTTTATGAATGGACTTTAAAAGAAAAAAAGATACCCCGTATCTCTGGGTCAGATGTTAAGATTGCAATACTCCCCAAATTGACTTACAGATTCAATGCAATCTCTAATGAATGGTCTGCAGAAATTGACAAGATGATCTTATTATTTATGTGGAAATGAAAAGTTCTTAGAATAAATATTCTTGAAAATAAGAACAAATTTGGAGGACTTACAGTTCCTGATCTCAGAACTTACTACATGTTTACCTGTGTTCATAGCAGCATTATTTATAACAGCCAAAAGCAACACAAGTATCTATCAACAGAAAAATAGATTAAAAATTTTTAAATGTGGGATATCCACACAATGGAATAATATTCAGTCAAAAAGAAGGAAAGTGCTGATATATGATACAACATAGAAGAACCTTGAAGATTTTTTGTGAAATAAGCCAGACACAAAAGTACAAATATTGTATGATTTCTTTCAGATGAAATAGTTAGAATAACCAAATTCATAGAAAAAGAGCAGACCAGAGATGAGGGTAAGAGTTGGAAATGGGAGTTATCACTTAATGGATATAAGCTCCTGCTCAGATGATGAAAATGTTCTGGAAATAGTGGTGAAAGTTGCACAATGCTGCCCATGTACTTAATGTCACAGAATTGTGCAGTTAAAATGGTTAAAATGATTTTTGTTATGTATATTTTACCACAAACTCTTTAAAGTTAAAAAAAATGCTATAAAGCTACAAGACAATATAGTACTGGCATAAAGACAGAAATATAGGTTAATAGCATAGAATTGGAAGCCCAAAAATAAACCTTCACTTTTATAGTGTAGTCTTTTCAGCGTATGGTGCTGGAACAATTGGATATCCATATACAAGTTGGACCGCTACCTCACACCATACACAAAAATTAACTCAAAATGAATCACAGACCTAAATGTAAGATCTAAAACTACAAACTTCTTTGATGAAAACACAGGAATAAATCTTAGTGACCTTGGATTAGAGATTGTTTATTTAAATATGACAAGTGCCAAAAAATCAGAGGTTTTACTTCAAAAGACACCATCAAGAAAGTTAAAAGATAGCACACAGAATGAGAGAAAATATCATAAAAGATATATCCAGAATATTTAAAGAATTCTTAAAACTCAGTAATAAAAAAACAAATTGAAAAATGGGCAAAGGATTTGAATAGACATTTCTCCAAAGAAGATATACAAAAAGATATTTCATGGACATGAAATAAGCACATGGAAAGATGCTCAATATCATTAATCATTAGGAAATGTACTTCAAAACCACAATGAGATAACCTCTTCATATCCACTAGGATGGCTGCAATCTAAAAGACAGCCTATAACAAGTTTTGGTGAGGAGGTGAAGAAACTGGTATCTTCATACATTGCTGATGGGAACAGTTTGCTGGTTTCTCAAAATATTAAACAGAATTACCATAGTACCCAACAATAATCCAAAAATTCAATTCTTTTGGTATCTACCAGGAAAAATGAAAACACATGTCCACACAAAGATTTGTATGCAGATGATCACTGCAACATTATTCACAATAGCCAAAAAGTAGAAACAACTCAAATATCCATCCAACTGGTGAATGGGGAAAAAATGTAGTGTACTCATATAATGGAACACTCTTTGACAATAAAAAGAATGAAATATGGATACACAATACAACAAAAAAAGGACCTCGAAAATAGTAAGCTCAATGAAATAAGTAGATGCAAAATATCATATTTTTTACTTCCTTTATATGAACCGTACAGAAAAGGCAAATCTATGTTCAAAGAAAGTAGATCAGTAGTTGATGGAGGAGGGAATGAGAAGTGACTATAAATGAATACAGTGCTTCTTTTGGAGTGATGCAAATGTTCCAAAATAATATTGTGGAGATGATTGCATAACACTGTAAGTTTACTAAAAGCATCAAGTTGTACACTTAACATGGATTAATTTATGATATGTAAATTATACTTCGATAAAGCTGTTAATAAAATGTAAAAAACAGTGAGACAATTACTTATCCGGCAGGGGAGATACCATGCTCTTGAAGGTGGTTTTCCCAGAGTGAGGCTGATCCATTGTACTGGGGATCTGCTGACCCCTGTGACTTCCCCACATGGGGGAAACTCAACTGCATAATTTGTGTTGGTGGGAGGCTGTGTGCGTGCTTTTCCCCGAAAAAAGAAAAGAAAAGAAAAGAAAAGAAAAGAAAAGAAAGAAAGAAAGAAAGAAAGAAAGAAAGAAAGAAAGAAAGAAAGAAAGAAAGAAAGAAAGAAAGAAAGAAAGAAAGAAAGAAAGAAAGAAAGAAAGAGAGAAAAATAAGGCTAAAATACGTATGCCAACAGATATGGAAGATCTCTCCCAAATTGGCAATAGGCATCAGAAAATTAAAAACTATCCAAAATGGTGTGGTGGACTTTATTTAGAGTCATTCTCTTGTAATACTTTCTGGAAACTAGTATCAACTTCTGTGAAAATAGACCCTTCTGTAAGTTTTTTCCTGAAGGTTTTATTTTTTAAAAACTTGAATTTGAACTGGAAACTAAAGATCTGAACTATCTCCTAAATGACAAATTCATTTTTGGGTTGTAATTCAAGCCAGGTAGCTTTGCATTTCCTTCCCTATATATAAAATGACTCTTTAATTCTTATTCAATACCTTTGCAGATGTTACCTATTCTTATGTGGTCTTCACACATCTATGTCACAATAGGTATGATTTACATACCTGCAGTGGTTTGAAGCTGTTATGTACCCCAGAAAAAGAAACCTGTTCTTAATCCTCTCCTGTGGGTGTGAACTCTTTGTGAGTAGAACCTTTTGATGAGGACATGTCAGGATAGATCTTAATCCTATTACTGGAGTCCTTTATAAGAGAATGAATTCAGACATGAGAGAACAAGAAGCTGACCTATATATCACTACCAATCATTTTTTATTTATAGTGGTTTTTGTCTGTTTCTAGAATGTTTGGGGATGGTCTTGCAGAAATAGCGACAAATTAACTATGGTAATATGACATAGATGTTCCTAAATTTTGTCAACCCTCTTTTGGGTTTTAACCAAACCCAAGCTTAACTTAGTAAGAATGTATATTAGGTAAAAGTGATGATCAAGGATTATTTTAATTCTCCTGATAATATTGAGATCTCAAAAAAACTTTTTTTTCTTTGTGAAATGTTTGCAGTTCAGATTTTTATCCCAATAAATTTTTAAAAAGAAGATAATATTAATGAGGATCTAATAAGGGCCATATTATGATTTTTTTTTTAACTTTGAAAGAGCTTAAAGTATTTTCTCCCTTATTAAAGAGCTGTTTCTTGGACTTAATCAATTCTAGCCTATAATGATGCAAAAGGCAAGATTTCAGCTATTAACCATTCACTTGAAAAATGTTGGAGGAAAAAAATATAACACTCTACATTATCTCTTAGTCAAGGAGCACATTAGAAGCAGCTTCTAAAGCAGGCCTCCTATAAAATTTTCTACCATTATTTTCTTATCCAAGGCAAAACTTGAACAGATGCTCTAGGGACAGGGACAGGTCATTCACATGCTCAAGTAGGTATCTGCTTTATTGCTTCAATAATTTGCTCAGATCCACGTTCTTTGTGATTATATTTTTGTTCTGAAGGTGCTTTCTGTAAAAATGAAGTTAACAGGCCAACAGGGTGTAATCTATGTATTCTTAGCCAATGCCAGTCAAGAATGATAACATTCAATTAACTCCTTATGGAAAAACAAAACAAAACATGATCACCTCTAGCCAGTCTTTAATGAGAAATATAGAAAAGGAAGGACTGACATACAAAATAAAAATAAATATTTTTAATGACCAAGATTTCACAAAGTGAGGAAAAGTTATTCAAGGTCACATACCCAGTGAGTGTCAGGTTAGGGAGTAGAACATAGGTCTGGCTGATTCCTGAGACTACAAAAACTTCTCTGAGAGTGTAGCTATGACTACCCAAAGACCTAGCAATTTAGGTAAAATAGAAGTTTAAAAATGTCAAAACAGTTTCCATTCCTCAAAACAACAAAGTGAACAGAGATAGAGAAGTCCAAACTAAATTTACATATTTACATAGCCCTTTTATCCCTGAGAAAATAGATGATTTGCAACAAAGCATAACTCCACAATTTCATAGATGCCCAAGAAATGCAATAAGCATGATAGAGATTTTTTTCCTAGCCTGATACACAGAAAAAAAGTAGTTCCAGATCATGTTCAAGAGTTTATGGTTTTTCAATAACATCAATGACAAGAGCAAAGTAAGAACCTCTAAAAATTCTCTCTTACTTCAAAGCAATGAGAACTCTGGCAAAATTATCAGAATCAACTTTTTCATAACTCTAGAAACTAACAAAAGACTTGCAGCAATCCTGGGAGTAATCAATTTAAAAATTACTGAATCCCAATAAAAGCATCGAGGGGTGTTTTTTTTTGGTATTTTTAACTTGGCCTTTTCCCATAATCCCCTTTGCAACTCTGCATTAGCCTTGCAAACCAAAAGCCCAGCAGTTAATGGTAAAAACCAGGAGCCTGAAAGCCACTGGAGGGGAGTGAATGTAGAGGGCAGAACACAGCTGGAACTCTTTCAATGCCCTGTTCCCAAATAAAGTCATGATTGTATCCATCCAGTGGTTCTCTGCAATCCCTACTCATAAAGCTGTATTTCTTTGACCTGACTTGGAATTTGCCCTGTGAATAGTCTTTTCCCCAGGAGTATTTATCGAAACTATTTAGAGGCAATTGTTCAACTTCATGGCTGCGTGAAGCACAGGATACTAAACTATTGTATATCTAAACAGTAGAATGTTATTCAGGCTAAACAAAAAGCTTAAAAGGAAAAAACATGGGAAATGAGTTGTTCATGGGAGACTTGAAAAGTTCTGACATATTCCTAGTAAAATAGAAGGGCACATTTACTCAGAGTGGTGTGCATGTCATGGATGTTGGCATGTTCAGGAAAGACCTGAGAAGGCCCTAAACTCTCATCTCTGGTTACCCAGCTTTGCAGTCAGGAAATGTAGGTTAGGGCTGAGTTGTGAAATTCTTGGCTAAGTGTTGAAAGCATGCCCAAACATGCACACAGATACCCTTGGCAAATTTTGGCTGACTTAATGGATGCAGGCATCTAAATAACTCTCTGACCCTGAGATAGCCAAGTAAAGACTTCCTTGACAAACACCCCCAAAAATACAGACTTTACAGAATTACTTCAGAAAAGTCACGAAATAACAAACAGCAGCAACAATGAAACCTTGGGAGAGGGAGAAATCTGATTTCCAAAATTGCCACATCATATTATTTTAAATGCTCAATTTTCAACAAAAACTAATGGTACATAAAAATAAAACAAAATATGGCCCATCTATACAGTGGACTTATAGACAAAGACTTTTTTAATTTAATTTAATTTTTTAATATTCATGACCTGGATTTTTTTTCTACCCCCTTCCCCCCCTTCCCTGCCCCCCCCCCCACGTTGTCTGTTCTCTGTGTCCTTTTGCTGTGTTCTTCTGTGTCTGTTGTATTCTCATTAGGTGACTCCAGGAACCCATCCTGGGACCTTCCAGAGTGGGAGAGAGGCAATCATTCTCTTACATCACCTCAGCTCCCTAGTTTCTTGCATCTCATATTGCCTCTTCTCTGTGTCTCTTTTTGTTGCATCATCTTGCTGCATCTTCTCTCTGTGTGGGCAGCACCACTTTTGGGGAGGCTGCATCCTGCACTGAGCAGCTCTCCTTGTGTGGGGAGCACTCCTTGCATGGGGGATCTCCTATCTGGGGGGCACCCCTGTGCAGGGGAGCATTCCTTGCATACAATAGTACTCCACATGGGCGAGCTCACCACACAGGCCAGGAGACCCTGGATACCGAACCCTGGACCTCCTATATGGTAGGCTGAAGCTCTATCCATTGAGCCATATCCACTTCCCTAGACAAAAACTTTAAACCAGATATTTTAAATATTTTCAATGAACTGAAAAGAAATCATGCTTAAAAACCTAAAGAAAAGTATAAGAAAAATGTCTCATCAAAAAAATAACAATAAAAAGATCTCTTCTTTACAGAGATTTTTTTTTTTTTTTAAAGAACCAAATAGAAATTCTGGAGCTGAAAACTACTATAATTAAAATAAAAGAAATTACAAGAACATCTCTATAGCAAATGTGCATGGGCAGAAGAATCAGCAAACTTGAAGAGAAGTACCATCTGAGGAACAGAAAAATGAAAGAATGAAGAAAAATGAAAGAGCCTCAGAGATCTGTAGGACCATCAAGCCATCAAGCATACCAACATATGCATAATGGGAGCTCCAGAAGAAGAGGAGCTTTAGAAAAAGCAAAAAGAATATTAGAAGAAATGATGACTGAAAACTTCTCAAATTGATGAAAACTTGCTATAAAGCTACAGTACTAATGACAGTGTAGTATTAGTATAAGGATAAACATGTAAATCAATGGAATAGAATTAAGTGCCCAGAAATTACATGTATGATCAACCAATTTTTTAGAAGACTATCAAGACAATTTGACAGATACAGAACAGTTTTTTCAACAAATGGTACTGGGACAACTGGACAGCCATACAGAAAAGAATGAAGCTGAACCCTTCTTCACACAAGACTAATTCTAAATGGATCAAATACCTACATGTAAGAGTTAAAATAAAACTCTTAGAATAAAACATAGGAATAAATCTTTGTGACCTTCAGCTAGGCAATATTTTCTTAGATATGATAGCAAAAGCACAAACAACCAAAGAAAAGAATAGGTAAATTGGACTTCGTCAAAATTAAAAACATTAGTGGTTAAAATGACAGTACCAATAATAACGTGAAAAGACAGCCGAAAGAATTGGAAAAATATTCACCAATCATACATCTGTAAGAGCATACTAAATATACAAAGAATTATTACAATTCAACAGTACAAAGACAAATAATCAAATTTTTAAATGGGCAATGGATTCAGAAAAGACATTACTCCAAAGAAAAATATGCAAATTGCAAAAAAAATAAGAAAATGAAAAGATACTCAGTATCATTAATAATTAAGAAAAAGCAAAGCCACAATGAGATATCACTTTACATCCACTTGGATAAATATAGTAAAAAAGACAGACTATAATAAGTCCTAGTAAGGATGTGGAGAAATTGGAGCTTTCATACATTACTTATGGGAATGTAAAATGGTGCAGCCTCTTGGAAAAACAGTTTGGCAGTTCCTCAAAAAGTCAAACACAGGACTACCATATGACTCAGCAATTCCACTCCTAGGTATATGTTCAAGAAAAATGAAAACATACGTCCACAAAAAACTTCATAACACTATTCATAATTGCTCAAAGTAGAAATAACCCAAATGTCCATCAATTGATGAATAGATTAATGTGATATATACATACAATGGAATATTATCCAGTTATAAAAAGAATGAAATGCTGATTCACACTACAGCATGAAAGAACCTTGGAATCATTACGTTGAGTAAAATAAGCAAAACTGAAAAGGAAAAATATTGCATGATTCCACTTATTTGAAATATCTAGAACAAGTAAATTCATAGAAAGATTAGAGGTTAACAGGCGTGGGGCAAGGGAGGAAAGGGAGTGACTGCTAATGGGTATGAACAGGGTTCCTTCTGGTGGTAATGAAAATTCTTAAACTGGATATTGATGATGGTTATACAACCCTGTGTATACCAAAACCACTAAACTGTACATTTTTTAAAGAAGAGAGATTCTAGTTTTTTTGAAAGAAAGAAATACAGATACTTATGCATTTGCTATTTAATTATAATTCAAGTAGGGCAGTTTAACCACTAAATTCAACACAAAAAAACAATGTATTAGTATTAGAAAAAGAGAATAAAGTAGGGAAGGGGAAAATGAAAAAGGAAGTTAGAGAAAGGTAGAAAAGAACAAGAAAAAAATTTTAATAGGAGAAAGGAAAATGAAAGTAGACATGGGCCCACACATACAATTTTAGGTTAAAATATAAACCTCTAAAATTCTCTCAATTCTACTTTAGTTATGTCTCCCTACTACACCACCCCTACTTTAACTACCTCAGCCTTCTTTTTTGTCTCAGATTTTCTTCTCACATAAGCATGTGAATCTGCAGTTAAATCCTCATGTTATGATCTCCAATTCACTTAACTTGTGGGGATCAAGATAAATTATTACCTATTAAGCAAAACAGTTCTCTGGAAAGAAACCTGATTTAAAAGTCAAAAACTTGGGTTCAATTCAATTCATCTATTTTCCCAATCTCATATGCTGTCAAGTTGAAGCTCTGAGAATAGTGCCTCTAGTTGAAAACTTTGAATTTCTCATCATATGAGTAGTAATTGATTTAAAGATCTAATAAGAGGCATTGAGAATTCAAAATACCATCTACAGTTCATGTCAAGATGTGCCAACTGCAAAATGCTTAAAATCAATACAACCTTTGAAGTGAAACTGCAGGCGACTAAATAAACTTCAAGAGATCCCCATAGCAGTTGTGCATAGGTGATAAATATTTGGTCACAAATTTACTGTCATATTTGACACAAAATAAAAGATATGAATCACTTCTCCTTAATATTAATGGATTTTAACTAATTTCCTATGAAAAATAATGGATACTTGATCTGTGCAGATATCTTCATTGACTACCTCCAATTTCACTGTTTACTCCTAAGCATGCTCTCAAAGACTGGAAGGTAATGTGAGGGATAAATCACCCCTCTAAATATTTTTTGAATATTTCCCTATATACGTTCAATAATTTAAGATCTTCATACTACTTTTGTTAATTCTATAGAAACCATTTGGTGTTACAAATAAAGAAATAAAGAAATAAAAAACAGTAGAGAAAAGAATATGATGAAAATGAACAACTGGACAGATAATCCAGATCTTACTTTCCTTTGTAATTTTTCATCCCTATCATTCTTATCACTCACTATTCACATTTCCAGAGCACCTGTTCTGCACAAGACACTGGCTGGCTTTGGGATTCAAATAAAAGAACTTAAATTTCCTCATTGGAGAGAGAGTATAAGTGTCTCAAAAGCAAATTCACAGCATATACTATAGCTATTAAAGAATTTCAATGGAAGAGTAGATTATGATCTGGGGCAGTGGAGTATTTCATGAAAGACGTAAAACATGGAGGTTAAGACTTAGATAAATGGAGAAAACTTAATGAATTCCAAATTGGGTGAATGACATGAGCAAAGGAAAGACTGCGTGTGGCATATGCAGAAAAGACAATGCTTAATCTAGTGTGTTTATGGCTGAGATTTCATACAATGGCGGTTAAGAGCATAATCTTTGAAGACACACATATCTGGTTTGAGTTCAGCTCAGTCACTTCCTGCTTTTGCCATCTTAGGTGATTTCTAGATTTCTAAGCTTGATAAGATAACTTCCTTTTCTTTATTTGCACCCAAGTAGGTGGATATTAAACTAGATCACTTTGCAAAATGTGGGCATAAAGCAAGTTCTCATAAATATTAGCTGTTCCTATTTTAGAGATGAAGTTTAACCCGAGATTGGAGATATGGTTAAGAGGCTTACTACAGATGATCTATAGATCAAATTTCCCTGTAATTGTGAGTAAATTGACTGTGAATACACTCTACATTTACATAAGTCCTTCATTCCACTGTGTAAATAATTAGCCACTATAGCCTCATGATTCCATACCTGGTAATAAAATATACAGATTTCTAGACCCAAACACAGACTTACTGAATCAGATTGTACTGGGCTGAGGTATGAGAAATGTATTTTTGTTTAAATAATTCTGATGAACAACCAGGTTTGTAAACTACTACCTCAGACCACAGAGCCCAAGAAAGATGTAGCCAAAACATGGGCATAAAGAAAATAGATAGGGAAAGCTTTAAATTATATCAACCACAGATAATTTGTTTGTTTTACCAAATTTATGAATATGTGGCAGAAACAATCCCTCCCACATTCACACCCTGGATCTTAACATCACAGGAAATTGCACAAATTCTAAAATCAATTCAAACACCTCCATCTCTGATAACAACCTCCTCCTTTTCCAGGGGGTGCATGTTCACCTGCTATGACTGCAAATGGACTCAAAGGGAACCTCTGGTTCTTAGACCCTTTTACTTCCTCCCAAACCATCAGTCCCTTTTCTTTACTTCTTGGAGTCTGCAGTGCTTCATTTCAGCAGTACTCCTTCATTTCAGCAGCACTCCTTCAAATATACCTTCATCCCTTTGTCTTTCCATTATATGTAACTGACAATTCCAACCTTAAGTGGACCCCACGTCCGTTTCTCTATACCTGCACTACAGCAGCCAAGAACTTCTGGAAAAGGCACACAATGTCCAAATGCTCCCTCTCAACTTTTGATCCTCCTCATTGACACTTTTTTAAGTGTCCAGCATTCTTTATTTTGTATTACACACAAACAACACCAAAATACCTTACATTAATTCCAAGGCAGCATTTCAGATATAGGGAGTTTTCATTAGATTGACAAAGTTAAGGCCAAAAAGATAAAGTGGACATAGCTACTTTATTTTCAGTACCTGCCTTTAAACAGACTGATGAACACTAATTGAAGCACAGGTGAGTCTTGCTCTGTTCTATGAAGACAGTGAAGAGATAGCTCTAGTATTTAAATATATTCACAAAAACAGCTTTAGAAATTTAAATATTAAATCAATCTTCTATAGGTTGTGAGTTGACATTCACCATCTTTGTGAAAAGTTTGAACATTAGTAATTCAACCTTGCCTCAAATTCAATTATATCTTTAGAGGGAGATATATTGATAGCTCTTGCTGAACCAGAATTACTTACAAAATTCAAAAAACTTGATCATATTCATTTAACTATAAGCAAATCTTATTTAACTAAGGACTGTCCAACAAAAATATCCTTTCAATAATTCATGATTTATGAGATCAATTTAAATATGGTACATGTAAAAGAAGTCACATGATTCTGAAGATTATATATGATTGTTTTGTAAACTCACAACTTCTCTAATGAAAAATATATATTAAATAAATAAAATAAATACCAAAAAAGTCACAATACATTTCTGTTTTATAATAAATAACACAGTGGCCAACTATTATTCATTAGTAGCTTTTTAAAGATAAGCTAACAAATCTGCCCTTTCTCCCTTCTTCTTAATGCCAGCAAAGATCTTTTTGTTGTTGTTTGTTTTTCAGGAGGTACCACAGATTGAACCTGAGACTCCGTGCATGGAAAGCAGACACTCAAACTAATATGGCCTGTGCATAAATTCAAAATTGTTTCCAAGTGTACCTAGTCTCTAGAAATCTAACTAAGTAATATAGACCCTACAGTCTTTGAATGTTCAGAAAGGATGTAAGACTGAATGTATATTCAAGGTTGCATCCAGAGGAAATGTGGAGGATATGCTAAATCCAAGGTGGCTTGGAATGTGGGGAATATGTGTTAAATCAAGCTGACCTGGAGGAAATAACCTATCTAATACTCAGATAAAACACTTGAAGAAACTAACAAAAAGGCTTTTTGCATACAAACACCGTTTGTCTCCCTACTCTTATTTCCTCTGTATAAAAGGAACCGAAAAATTCTATTTGGGGCTCGGTTTTTATTAGGACAGGAGTCCACCGAGTCCAGCCAGTCCAAATAAATCAACTTCCTTCTCAGAGTTCTCGTGTCCTGGCCTTCGATACCGCGTACACCCGACTTCTCTACAACAAAACCACTGAGCTACACCCACTCCACCAAAGATCATTTTTGTTCCAGGAATGTACCTCTTGGGATTCTTCAAATACTCCATCAGTATCTCCTCTCCCTAAGTGATACCTTTGTTCTCATTTGCATCTGTGTAAAAGAATCCAGGCACCTGAAATGTCTTCCACCCAAACAGATTATGCAGATTTGGCCCAGTCTGGTACTTGCCTCCTTTTCAATGGTGTGACACTGGGCACACTTCTGAACAAAAATCGTGTTCTTCTCAATATCACCCATGTTGAATTTGCTCCCTCATGGTGCCCAACACAAAGGTCATAGCTCTGAAGCCAGATGTCCCACTCTCTCCTCTTTATTAACACTTTAGCATGTGTAAGTATCTCCCACATGAGAAAACAAACAAAAATCCCTCAACCCCTCCTATTTCAGGTAGCACTTTATCTTTTTCCTCCATTTGTACCCAAACTTCTTTTTAAAGAACTCTATACTCACTGATAAAAGAAAAACTTTTCATGCAATTTAGGATCTCACTGCTTTATTGAGAAATTCATACATCAGGCATCCCAACCAGAAAGTAGAAGGGAACTTAATGGAGGGAGTGGAAAAGGAGCAAGAGTGGAACTGTTCTGATTGGCTGACATTATGCTTACAGTCTACATTGGGGGGAGGGGGTGTTTACAAAGTGAGCAGCATTGATTAGTATGGCATGCTTGTCCATTCTGACAAGCTATTTCAACTAGACTGAAATTAGTTTTTAAGATCAGATATAGCTTATCAGATGTGTTCTGCTTCCTTGAAAAACCCTTGCGGGTCAATTGTTTTTGTCTGCTGCATAAGTCCTCAGAAAGGGGTCTTGTCTGGGCAAAACTCAAAGTATGAGGCCATTTTTTTAATTGACTTTTTTTAAAAAATGATAAATAGATCACACAAAATGTTACATTAAAAAACATAAGAAGGGAAGGGGCTGTGGCTCAATCAGTTGGGCTCCCACCCTGGGTTCACGTCCCAGGGCCTCCTTGTGAAGGCAAGGCTTACCCGCAAGCACCATGGAGTGCCGCCTGGCCTGCAAGTGCCACGGAGTGCCACTGGCCCACTAGCACTGCAGAGAGGTGACACAACAAAAAGGGAGACAAGCAAAAACACAGAAGAATGCACAGAGAAGGGACACAGAGAACAAACAGCAAGCAAGCCATAAGGGGGAGGGTCATAAGTAAATAAATAAATAACATAACATAAGAGGTTCCCATATACCCCACTCCCCATCCCCCACACCCTCCTCTTACATCAACATCTCCTTTCATCAGTAAGGCATATTCATTGCATTTGGTGAATATACCCTGGAGCACTGCCACACCACGTGGACCATAGTTTACATTGTAGTTCACATTCTCCCTCAGTCCATCCAGTGGGTTATGGCAGGATTTACAATGTCCTGCACCTGTCCCTGCAATATCATTCAGGACAACTCAAGTCCTGAAAATGCCCCATGTCACACCTTTTCCTTCCTCTCCCTGCCCTCAGCAATTCCCATGTCCACTATCTCCATATTGATAATATAATTTCTTCCATTGCTAGAGTCACAACAGTTCTATAGTAGAATACCAGCAAGTCCACTCCAATAGACACTATATTCCTCCATCCTGTGGACCCTGAGATGGCGATGTCCACTCCACCTCTAAATCAAGAGGGGGAATTAGATCCCATATTATTTATGGATGCAATTCTCCTGCCTGCCTTTGTAGACACTCTCAGTTCCCTGGTGTGGTGGTTGACCATTCTCACCTTCCCGTCAACTGACCTGGGTAAGTCCAATGACCCAGAGAGTAGGTTTTCCAACTCTGCTAATGCTCAGGACCCAGCTGGCACATGGACAGTCCAGAGATTCAAGTCTTCTGAGCATATATAAACCCCAGCATCAATCACAGGTTCAGTAAAAGTGACAGAAGATGCATGTGTAGAGAGGTCACATCTGAGTCCAACTCCATCACAGTCAGGAGCACAAATTCCAAAGTAGGGTCCACTGGCAAGGCAATGAGCTCCAGAGCCATCTGTCATGACCATAGAACCTGTGTGTCTCCATAGCCCTCAGGAGCACCAGTACCTGGGATTGTATCTACTTTGGCTATCTCTGGGATCCTGCTGAGGCGTGCGTAAGCATGACCCCTCTGATGACCTCCAGACTCATTTTGAAGTTTCTTAGCCATACAAACTCATTTGTCTTTATCATTTCTGCTTTTTATTCAAGTCTTTTTCTAGTTGTATCACCAGCTGGTGATGGTAGTAATCCCTCGGCACCAGGGACGCTCATCCCCAAGAGTCACGTCCCATGCTGGGGGGGAAGGTAATGCATTTACATGCTGAGTTTGACTTAGAGAGTGACCACATTTGAGCAACATGGAGGCTCAGGAGGTAACTCTAGGCCTAGCTGAAATTTCAAGCACAAAGGCTCATAAGCATAGTCATCAATATCAAGGGCACATCATTGGACCATCTTCTTCACTGATCTTTGTCCTTGCACTTGGGGGATTGTTGCTGTTCCATTGGAGAATGCGACAGATCTTCCCAGGTTGGGAACTCAGCACTCGCTCAGTTGCTATGTGTAACTCTATCCACTATAACAATACCAAATGAACATCCAAATATATCTATATACCACATATGCATGCCCTGGAGAATTCCTATGCATCCCCCATCTATGACACCCCACATCAGTGCTCCTCCACTGCCATAGTTGAACCCCTCTGTAATCCAAAACTTCTTCAAAAATGAAGCCTAATATATTGCCAAATTCAATTAGTAGGAAAATAAAATAGTATTGATAGGTTTAAAGATTAGAAGTAGAACACATAATAATTCATAAAGACTAAAATAAAGTAAAAAATAAATTGGGGTTTTAAAAAATAAAAAATATCATAAAACTTTGTTTTTTACATTTTACTTATCATCACAGTAATAGCTGTTGCCCTGTATGTACAGTGGCAAGGCAATCTCTTCCATTCCTTCCTCAGTGTCTACATCCTTTATTTTTCATTTTTAATTTTGTCTTCTAAAAAGTTTTAGATCACAGCAAAATCACATATACAATATAGGGCCTTCCATATACCCAACATCAAACCCTTTGCATGAGGCCATTTTATTTTATTGAACATTACTGTCTCTATTTCCTCACTCCTAAACTTACTCCTACCTAGCTGCTGGCCCCAAGTTTTCACAGAAATAGCTAAAATCGCCATTGACGTCCAAGTCTCTAAACCCAATGGGTTTATCTCCATTCTCACCTTTTTTCTTCCTCTGGCCATATTAGAAACAGATGACCATGCTCCTCCTCTGAAAACACTCTCTTCCATCAATTCCAAGTTGTTCTCCTATTTCTGTGGCTCTTCTTCTCAACTTCCTTGTCAAATTTCCCTCTCCTCTCTCTCTCTGGCAATTAGCTGTTGAGGTTTCTTAAGGCCCAGCCCATAGGCAAACCCTACAGGGCAAAGCAGGAATCATAAATGAAGGTAATTGGCCTAATGAAAATTCTGTCAAACTGGAAAGCTCATGACCCATCTAGAGGGTTTACTACAAACCAGCTCCTGAGAAAGATGGAGAATGGAACTGGAACCTGAGCTTTCTCAGTTCCTCCCAGCCTTCTGATCCAAGGTCTAATTCATATGTAACCCTATAGTAGATCCAGTTCTATTTAAGCTGATTCTTTGCATCCAAAAGCCAAAACAAATCAGTCTGTTATATGAGAAGTATACACACAATCTTTTTTCTCTTTCTTTCTAACCAGAACTAACTGATTCCTCCAGTCCTGTCCCCCGCCCCCCGCTCCCAAAAAAAAGAAAAAAGAAAAAAAACTGACTTCTTTGAATGCATGAATGGATTTTGTGACTGGGAGAAGCAAGAGTCTGATAGCGCAAGTTTTAAAACAGCACAGAATAGAGAACGAATGCAAGTGAGAAAATTGTCATGAAAGAAAATATTCAACCTTCACTCTGGAAAGGGTCAATATTCATAATTATATGTGCAGTAGATAACCCTTTTAGGTCAATCTTGTTATTTTCCAATGTTTCCATTTGAGAACCACTGATACAAAGAAACACAGACTTCATTACAAGATGTAAACATTGCAATCTGCATGAAGAAAAACATATTACAAGCCAAATATTACCCATTTGGATTTGCAGTTAAGTTACAGTCTGCTAAATCCTAACTACTTTTTTCCCCAGCCAAAGCTATATTGCATTTCAACTCTCTTGTTAGAAACTGATGCTAGGAATTGACAAGATAATAGGATGGAGAAAGTTTTCAGATCTCATTTACAGCAGATGGGAGAAGGGTCAGTTTCCTGGGTAATGAAGCATTGTCTGGTTGCCCCTAAATCACTCCAAACTCTGCCCAGTCCCCAGAGGCTTAGAGAGCATCTGCATTATCACTATTCTTCACAGCATTATTATAACACCTCAAAAAAGAAAAGTTATAATAAATGATTTGGGAATTGGGAGACACAAATGCCAAACTTCAGGTTTTGGTTTAAAAAAATAATCTATAATTCTCCTTGTAGGAGAAAGAAAGAGACTTGCAATGTGTAGAAAAAGCTTTTAATTTATATCAACACTACATCTTTTTGTCTAATTCATTCTTTTTCAAAATGATGTGTCTTGAAAGCTTCCATTGACAACTTGCTAACGAAACAAAGAGGAAAACAAAGGTGCAATATCTCTGCTCTCCCCTCCCCAGTTCCAATCCTATTTTCCTGGCTCTATTCTCAAGTCTGTAGACTCATCCCCTACATCCCAACTTATATAAGATGCCATATCCTATTAGTGTTGTGTTTGGCTGTCCTGGGAATGCAGGGAACATGATTCAAAGATTAATAAAAAGCAAAATCATCCTTCATATTTGTCTCTTAATTTCAGGATCAAATATCTGCTTTAGTCCTCGTGCTTTGGTCAGTCAATCCCCCAGAGTCTCCCGCCATTTTGAAAGACAGATGGTTTTTAAGGGAGCTCCCAGCATTTGTAGAATGACAATCCATATACTAGGATGGGCATTGAGAAAACTGACTTAATGTCAGGTGCACCAGCATCCACAGATATAAGGAGAAATATCATCATTATAGTCAAGATATAATGCAAATATCATTATATTCAAGAAAGAATGTCATAGTAGAGGCCATTACAAAACAATCCAAAAACTTCCACTCCACAAAATTTCAAATAGGTCCAAAACCCTCTTACCCAGTCCTGCAAGCTCTGATATCTTATAGCAATGAAAGTCAGAAACCTGAATAAATACTATACAAACCACCATTGCAGACCATATTTCATATGTTATTAAATTTCTAACTTTCATCAGCTTGATTTATTTGAATTCTAGCCTGTAAGCCTGGGTTAATTTATAGTGATTAATTAGTCATTCAGTCCTTATTGATCCTGAAAAGCTACCTCCACCTTCCTGATAGTTCACTCCACACTAGCTCACAGGAACTTCTCTATTTGCAATCTTTGGAGTTTCTTTACAGATTTGTGTGCATGACCAAAGGAAATAAAAAATTCTTACATGACAAACCAACCAAGGAAGCATCTGACTAGCCATGATAGGGTGGGGGAAAGAGCCACATATATGTATACATATATGCAAGATCCTATATATACTAAGTTAGATATGTGGACATATTCACTTTTTCTTTTTTTCTTAAAGGGAAGACTTTAGTGATCCTGGCTCAGATTCCATTCTTTAATTCCATTCCTACTTTATAATATAATAGAAATAGTGGATGGTTTAAGGACTAGCAACTACTAAAAATTTTACAAATTTTGTGATGTTTTCCTCTCTGTTACTTTTGAATATCCCCTATTTATTACCTCAGCAGAAAAATTCTTAAAATGAAAAGTCTAAATGTTTGTGTTCTGGCACAGTAAGAAAGTAGGAAGTTAAGGATGGAGAGCCGCCTCTAAACTCCTCGTGGGGCTGAGAGAAGTACTCTGAGTGCTAGTTTGAGGGGTGGCATTTCCTGAAAAGAGAGAAAGGAAAGAGGAGAACCTTAAGCGTATGTCCTCCAGTATCTGGGCTCACTCTGAATTCAAAACATTCATTTCATAATTGTCTCAGAATCAGAAGCACAGGCCAGAAAGTTCTTCTGAAAAGAAAATTGTAATCAGTGTTTTCTTAAAATGGGGAAGAGCAACTACAGTGATTTGGCTGGATACTGTTAATTCTGTTGGTTTATACAGTTTAGTTTGCCTTTGATTTTGGATTTGGTTTTAGTTTGATTTGGTTTGTTTGGCAGTTTTAATTTGTTCTTCTACTTCATTTTATTTTTCAGGTGTTACCAGGAGTTGAACCTGGGACCTCATATGAGAAGGAGATGCTCAAACTCTGAGCTATTCCTACTCCCCTGTTCTTCCACTTCTAATAATGTGCAAGCAATTCCATAGGTTTACTCCCAACTTTCCTACTCTCTTCTCTATTTTTTTTTCCTTTTCTTCTTGCTTATCCTCCTTTGCCAGCTGTCAAATCCATCATTTTGATTATAATTATTCCTTACATTTATATGGTATATAATACAGAAAGTGCTCACACATGTAGTATTTATTTAAATATTATAATAACCTTATGCAATGTAAATTGTTTTTGCCATTTTACAAATAAAGAAATTGAGGTTAAAATAAAGCTAATTGATTTCGTTTCTGACCTAGTACCATCTAACATTTACTGAGCACTTGTATTGAGCAGAGCTTTCTAGGTACTTAATCTGCACTGTCTTAATCCTCACAGCAGCCCTGTGTGATAGGTATTCTGAATTCTCCATATTTTACAGATGAGAAACAGAGAATCTAGTGAGGTGAAGCAACTTGCAACAGGTAGTAATTGGCAGAGCAAGATTTCCTGAGGTTACAAACCACTAATACCAGAGCCAGTACTAATATATTTGTCAAGGTTCTCCAGAGAAATAAATCAACAGGATATATACATGTATCATGGCAAAACACATTTGGTTATCTCCTTTTGTTAACACATTCAAAAGAAAAAGGCATCATAATAAAGTATTTTCTCCAAAAATTTTGCCTCACACGCCCAAAGGCAGTGCAGAAAGAGTTAAAAGACACCTGATTCATCTCATAATTTATCTGATACTACAAAAAATGAAAGAATTCTTCAGTTTCCTGATGGCTTTGCTGTCTTAAAGGTGAAATGCCCTCAGGGTCCATAAACAGGTTTTGTTCTTTTGGAGTGCTCAGTGTTCCAAAGTGCTTTTTTATCTTTAAAATATTAAGTAAACACGGCAAAGTACTTAAATGGGCTCTGGGGGTATCTCTGGTTTGATTCTGGCCCTTCAGCAAAGCTACTGAAGTATAGATCTGGAGAACTAATCAAAAGAAAACTAAATTCACAGCTTTCTCTAAATATTTTATAGCGTAACGTTCCTGCCTGCTGCCTCTGCTGGTTTGTGAGCAGCTGTCCTAAGAGGGTGGGTTGTGCTGCCCGCATGGACACCATGTCCACAAAAGCAAGACCCAATACCTGGGGACTGACCAAAGGGACAAAGCCATCAGCACCTGCCTACTGCAGCGTCCCTTTCCATTTTGACTTCCCCTCGGCAGGAAAGCACATTAGGAGCTGCTTGAGATGAACAATAATTTGCCAGGTTTTCATCATCCCTCTGGCAGCAGTGTCCATGAGGAGCACTTAACACTGCACAGAGAAAATGTTTCCCAGCCATCTCCTTCCTCCCCGGAAGCCGGCAGCCATTTCACAAACGGGGGCCTGGAGAGTACCAGCAATGTCTCAGCTCAAACTCAGCCCTGCTGCTGGGAACAACAAAAACTCCACTTAGTTAGCCAAAGGTGTGTGTCAGTAGTATCATCTTCTATACACAAAGGTTTTTAATACCAATTCTAAATAAAACTCCAGCACATTCCATCTGAACTCCCAAAGTTCTAAGAGAAAAACCAGAGGATTTATTTTTAAGGCATGTCCTATACACAATAAAGAAAAAAGCAACTGAAATCCTTTCTCCGGACTAGCAACCAGTCATGCATATGTGTATACATGCACACATACACACACAGAGACAATGAGTGTTTTTCCAGGTCCCAGAAATATCCACGATCAATTTAAGCCCCTATAACAGGCACTTATTGTCTGAATTTCATGTCTTTTCTTACTTCTCCAAAGATCTGATCTACTGTAGCATAAGTAAGGGGGAGAAAACACAGAGACCACATAATCATAGCATTTCTCTCTTTCTCCAAAACTCATGTGCACTAAAGGAGCCCCAGCTAACCTGCAAATAGATGAGGCATGGATGCATGTGGAGTCGGGCCATGCCCCCTGGTATGGCTTTACAGCCAGTGATTTACATAGGAGATGAGGAGCCTGAAAGACAAAAAAGTCAAATATGGTCCTGGATTAGCATTCAAACATAGGCGGAATAGCTGGAAAAAATGGGTGGGAAGAAGGATAAGGTAAATTGCCAGGGAGCACTGATGAGTCCCTGGGAAAGAACTCATTCCAAGTGAAGAAGCTATCTGATGTGATGAATCAGACTCAGTTACAGAGCCTAAAGGTGAGAGGAAAGGAGCAATGACAGCAGCCACTAACCCACAAACATTTGTGAGACACTCCCAGAGATTTACTGAGATAGAGTCTGGAGAAAGCAGAGTTATATCTTGCCTTTCAATTACAGCTTTGGACAGCTACCTAGCCAGCAAAAATCTAGAACTGAGTATTAACGGGACCTTATATTTACTTTCTGGATATTGCAGGTTACTGAAGCAAAATCATTCAACTGTCAGATAGTTATTTTTAAGAAGTTACAGGTACATACTCTAGAAGTATGATAATACTTCACATGGAAGCATGCCAGTATTTTTAGCCTCTCTATATGTAGGCTCTTGTTGAATCCAGAGCTATCCTTCAGACTTCAGTAGTAGCTAAAGTATCAATACATACAATTATATCTGAAGACCAAGTTAGTATCTACCTAGGTACCTATTAACACAAACATCTCCACTTAGATTAATGTGGAGATTGTTGATATACTCGGTGATTGACACTTTTGGATCATCAATGCTACCGTAAAATTTCAAAAACGTATGCAAACTATAAGAACACAATTTTTCACTTTGAAGGGAAAGTATGTTTAAGCTTTCTTCATTTCTTGACAAAGTCTTTTGAGATGTGATGATATCAGAGAATTAATGTACCCCCCCCCCAACAAAATTCCTTGAAAGAATTACCTCCACTTCCTATTCTCTCATTCTTTTCTGAATCTGCTCCAATCTTTTCTGGCCCACAACTCTATGCTTTCGAATCCAATATCAATTCTTAATCTTTGTTTTATTTAGTCTATGAGCAGCAACTGACAACTTGGTTCACTCCCTTTTCTTGACTCCCAAATTTAATTCTCTGGCCTGGACTCTCCCCCGAACTCTGGATTCATATATCCAACTGCATTTCAAACTTATTATGTGCAAAATCATAGCCTTGATTTCTCCTTACTCCAGTCTGCTCCTCCTTCCTTGATAAAGGTCAGTTTCATTCTTCCTCAGGCCCCAAACCTCAAAGTCACCTTTGACTCCCCTCCTTTTCTTTATCAAATCCATCAGCAAATTCTATGACTGACTTTCAAGATATACCCAGATTTAACCACTTCTCACACCTCCATCACTGCTATCCTCATCTAAGCTTCCACCATCTCTCATCTGGATAATTGCAATAGTCTCCTAACTGATGTCCTTGCTTCCCCACTCCACTTAGTCCCTACAGCCTTTCTCCACAGAGCAGCCACAAAGTTTCTGTTAAAATGCAATCAGATCATGTCACATCTCAGCTCAAAAACCTTCCCCTGCTTGTCAGCCATCACAGAGTGACTAAAGTTCTTACCACGTCTACAAGGCCTGATCTAATTTGGAGTCCACCATTTTCCATATCTTACTACTTTCCACCTCCTTTCTTCTTCCCCAGCCAGGCTGATCTATTTCTTGCTATTCCTTCAATACCTCAAACACTTTCTTCATCTCAGAGCCTTCGTACTACGGCTCCCACTGCCTAGAATTATCTTCCCCCAAATTCATGGCTCGCTCCTTCCCTTCCTCTGGTCTCTGTTCAAATACCCCCTTGTCAGAGATGCCTTCCCTGATTTCCCCTTGTAAGATAGCATCCACACAGCCACTTGTCACTCTCCTTCCCCAGGCCTAGCCTTATTTTTCCTCCAAAACACTAATGATCAACTGACATATTTATTTGCCTCCTCCCACCCCACTTTAGAATGTAAGCTCCATGAGAATAAGGACATTATTGGCTTCAATCACTGGTGTATACCCAACTTGTATAACATTATCTTACACATACATTATATTTTATCAGTCCATTAAAGTGTGGTATGTGTTACAATTGACAACTTAGATTTCAATGGCATTCAAAACTTCTTTTTTAATAAATAAATAAATAAATCGAATTTATTATACTTTTGGGTTCTTGGACAAAGGACTACTGAATTATAATTTAATACACAACTTAACCTACTGATTTTGAAGTTTATTTATCTGATTTATACTGAAATAGGGGTACAGAAAAAAATATTAGATTAAAAGTATTAAGGAAAGGGAATTATCAAATTGAAACAGCCTAGAGTAAGGAAAAAACAATACAGGCAAGAGAATCACTAGACCTTTTTTTTAACCTAAGGTAATTAATCAAACAGATCTACATAACTTGCTAACCCCTGAGGGAAACAAATATATTAACATATAAACCAAAAATTATTCATAATGGGAACCCGAGACCTAGTCATCACAAAATGAATAAAATATGTACAGTATGCTCAGTTCAAGAGGGCAGAAAAATACAATAAATTTGTGTTAGGTTTCCTTCAAAAAATGGTTAAAATAAAAATAATCTGACTTTTAAAAGTGATAAAATTTAATAATCTGGAACAGTCATTTTAGTGGCACACTTAGGCTCTCTTAATAATGTCGTCATCATTGGGTGGTTATCAGGGAACTCCTACTGGTATTCACTATGCATCTGAATAAATTTCTTCAAAACCCAAAACAATTACAGATTAGAAAATCTGGGTAATGCAGCTATAAAAGTTTTTTACCAGAATTCTAATCTTATTTCTTATTTTGATAGATGCTCTGAGTTGCAATGTATTGGCATACTACTGATCATTTTGTTTGCATACTCATTACATGCTTCTGCAAGTGAGTAAAACTTACCCTTACACACCTTGTATACTTCTTGCAAGATGATGGAAGAAAACAATTTAATAATTTTCCAATTACAATTATCCCTTTCTTCTGATGTTGTTTTTATACCCTGTTAAGCAGTTTATCATCATAAATTTAGAAAAGGTTTTAACAAAATAAGAAAATAACATGAAAGTAAAGTCAATAGGCAAATCATGTGAAGTGGGGTGGGTTGTAGTGTAGGGAACAGCTAAGAGCATCTTATAAATTTCAGTTCCAAATACCATATAAATGTAGTTTGTTAATGCTGGGATTGTTCATATGAAGTTGGTATTATCAATAAAGCTAGTTTCTCACATCTTAATTATTAAAGTTTTATATTCCTTGGTATCTAGTATCAAAATATATAATAAAATAGTTCACCAATATGCTAATAATGGTTATCTCACCATTATTTCTTCTCTGTTAGTTCATATTTTCTACAACAAAAAAAGGTATAAGTGTTTACTTTGTACAAGTTTTTTTAACCCCTTTGAACTTTAGTTCTCTGGCTGTTACAAAAGGATAGCAATTCCTACAAGGATTGTATGGACTAAATAATGCCATAATGCCTATAAAGAAATCTGAATGCTGTGAATTACTCTCAGTTTCCTGGACACTATGACAAATACCACACAGTGGGCTTGCTTAACAACAGAAATTTATTGGCTCTTCAGATCCCTGAAGGCTTGCTTCCTCTCAAGTTCAGCAGTATTCTGGCTAGGTGTAAATCCTTGGGTTCCCTGTCTTTCCTGTCACATGGTAATATCCTCTCCTTTTTCTTTTGGGCTTCATGGACTTTCAGTTTCCATTCATTGACTTTCAGGATCCTTTGACTTCTGGCTTCCATCTCCTCCCCAGGGGCCTTCTCAAATATAAGGCTTCCCATAAGAAAGGCCCATCCTGATTCATTTGGGTCACACCTTAACTAAAAATAGCATCTTCAAAAGGTCCTATTTACAATGGGTTCACACTCACAGGAATGGGATTAAGTTTAAAAGCATGTTTTTTCCTGGGGTACATAATTCAACCTACCACAGTTACATAGAAAGAACTTGATTACTATTATTATGATAATTATTATTAGATTTATTATTGTTATTGTTATTCAGTAACTAGGAACTCAGGCTAAAACTTTAGTCTAGGAATAAAGACAAAAGATTTAGAGGAATTTCCCTTTGGGCTGTATCCATGAGAATTCTGAATGTGGTGAACAAGGGGCAAAGTGTGTCCTCTACTAAGTAAGGGAGAAAACAAGGAAAAATAAAACCTGGAGAATTGATTGCATTAATTCCTCAACCTCTGCTTGTATGCAAGTCCTTTGCCCTTTGAGTGATTCTCCCAGTAGACTCAATCAAGTGACTTTCTTTAAACACTAGTCTGTTAGAAAACAGATGCAAGCAGAAGTTTGAAAAAGTACTTACACTTTTTCACCTGTTCTTTTATTCCTCTGGCTTCACCGTGAGAACATTCCAGTGCTAACCTGGTGGAGGATAAGATGTAAAGAAGAGCTAAGGGTCCCAAGTTGTAAGAACTAAGGCCTTCCTTGACTAGACAAAGGCACGATCAGTAGATACATGAATGACCCCAGCCAAGACAAGAAGAACCATCCAGCTCACCTGCAATCTCAGGAGTTAAATAAATGTTTTCAGCCATGGAGTTTTGGGATTATCACACAGCAGTATTGTGACAATAGATAACTGATATGGAAATCAATATTAGACTGAGTAGAGACAGTGAAAAGGTTGTCCAGGTCTTTGATGGGTGAAAAAGTCTGCAGTGATATGCAATAAAACCTTTACAAGAATCGAGGACCTAGGTGCTTTCCAATGTAATAAGGAACAAAGAACTGTGTCCCACTCAAAAATCAGTCTTGGAAAATCCAAGGGATGAATTGAAAGGTGTCAGCTTGAAGGAGGAAAGGAAATCAGGAAGAAGTCCCTGATATGCAGCAAGAAGGAAAACAAGAATAGGGGACATTGGCCCAGGCCTTGAAATAGAATGCTCAATAGAACAAAACCCCAGGCAGCTCCCCAATACTCATTCTGACAGATATTTGATGGATGATTCTAGTTTTCCAGTCAGGCAAATACCATTATTCATAAAATTCTGCCTCTCATCTTAGTCTTCTATCTATTTTCATAATAAAATCTTAGTTAAAGCTTTCTTCTTTCTCCTCTTTTTATTGTAATAGAAACCTCTTTTCTAGCATGGCCTTATTCACTTTACCAGGCAATCTCTTGTTAACACTGCTACCAATTGATTTTTAAAGCATATTCAATCATGTCTCTTTGCTAGCTAAAAACCTCCAATGACTAATTGCCTACTAAATTAACCCTCAGCCATGCTTTCATTTAAGGTTCTCCATAGAACAGCTGCAACCTTCCATTCTAAGATAGATGGATGGATATATTATAGAGACAGTTTAGGTAGTGTGATGGTTTGAAGCTGTATGTACCCTAGAAAGACATGCTCTTAAAGTTAATCCATTCCTGTGGGTGTGAACCCATGGTAAATAGGACTTTTGAAGGAGGCTACTTCAGTTAAGGTATGACCCACCTCATTCATTATGGGTCTCAATCCTCTAACTGGAGTACTTTATAAATGGAATGAATACAGTGGTAGAAATAAAAGCCACAGAAGCAAGAAGCTGAAAGCAATGAAACCTGGAAGAGAAGAGAGAGACCAGCAGATGCTGGCATATTACCTTGCAGTGTGACAGAGGAGGCAGGATCACCAACAGCCAGTCTTCAACTTGATGATATCCTGGTTTGGACATTTTCTCAGCCTCAAATTGTAAGCTAATCAATTGTCATTGTTTAAGCCAATTCATTTTACGGTATCTGCTCTCAGCAGCCTAGGAAACTAAAACAGATACCTTGGATATATATATATATATAGAGAGAGAGAGAGAGAGAGAGAGAGAGATGGATGGATAGACAGGCAGACTCATAGAATAAACTGTTAGCCACAGAACAAGTTAGTTTTGCCTCAGGGGTTAGAAATGTACCTTTACGGGAGGGAATTTATGTATATATTTCTGAGTTCCCTAGTCTCAGTTCTTAAGAGCACTGAGACTGTAATTCTGTAATCTTAGCCTTGACTTCACATTGAAATCACCAGGAGAGCTTTAATAAAAACTGATGCCTGGATTCCGATTTAATTGGTCTGGATAATCAGGACTTTTTAAAGCTCTCTGGATGATTCTAATATAAGAATCACTGCTATAACTAAACTGTGCTGGAGTGTTTTTTTCTCTTTAGTCTCCACAGAGGTGTCTTGCCTTAGCATACATCTGCTACATTGCATGCTGCATACATTGCATGCTGCAATAAAATCTTAGCAAGGACATTTCAGAATGTTGGTACCTGGACAACAGAAAGATGGCCCATGCACTATAACCACACTCTCTTACTCTTTCCCCCGAACTGTAAATTTTTTGTAATTATGACGAGAGTAAGAATTTTACTACCAGTGGGAGCAATTTGGTGAAACATATGTGGCATGCAATAAAAAGAAACTTCAGTAGGAGCCAATGGATTGAGTGGCAAGTGCCAACCTGCTCTAGCCATGTAAAAGCAGCTTACTTAGCACATCCAGAAGCTGCCTTCTTTGTACAAACCATGGTTTAGCGGTCCCTGTTATTGCTTCATGCCAATATTGCAAATTTGGGCATCTGCATAGCTGCTGAATTCTACTTAGAGACACATCTTAAAACAGAGTGACTTTGTAGTTTGAATGTGAATCCATGAGTTCTGATCAAAGAGCAATTTTCCACAGGGCAAGTTTACCTGTTCTTCCCCAAATCATGTCAGCCCCCAGAGGAACCCATTCAAAGGACTCTACAACTGTTAAAGAGGTATTTGATGCCAGGTTTGTTTAATTTTTTAAGTTCAGCTCATTCCATTTATCCTTCCCACCAGTCCCCAGCTAGAACTGATTTAACACTCTGTGGCAAGGAATTAGGTCACACCACCATAATCATAAGAAGGACATTGTATGGTTGGTTATCTCCTCACCCTCATTCCCTTCTTGTAGTCCTGAGAAATTAGGCTGCTGCTGTCTTGGCCAACCCCTTTCTGAGGCAGCTAATGGCACCTACTTTGCTGGGAGTTTCCTGTATTTTCTGCTCCAAATGAACAGCAGAAAAGATGATTTTTCTTTCAACTAGTCATAGTTGAGCTACATCATCACACCTCCTTTGGTCCTAAAAGATAGTCCTGTGTGCAGGAACTAACACTAAGTACTCCAGGAGACTGGACCATGGGTTGTTTGGGTGATTGCTCTCTGTCACACTCTTGGTCTTCTCATATTTCAACAGTGACTCATTCCTTCAACTCTTGTCCACCTCAGCATTACTTCTTTAATCTCCCAAGGCCCTCCATCAAGATTTAGAGCAGCCTCTTCTTTTTTTTTCCTGTTTCTCATTAAAGAATCATAAATGTGTCTGGAAGCCAAATTATCAGGTCCAAGGTCCCCACGCCCATTCCCCCCAGGATTCCTAAGAGCCTTCAAGGAACTAGTGGCTGCTTCAAAGCCCCAGAGTTCATAAGGCATATGTACAAATTCGCCTGCACCCAAACCTCACTATACATGGTTCAGTGTCAAATTTATATTTAAAAAACTCATTATTCGATTATATGTGTATATTATCTTACAAATACATTTTAAATCATTTTGTTACTGATATATTTAATCTTTTTGGGGGGATGGAGTCACATTCCCATAAAATCAGTTCAAGTCCCAACCCCTGGTTCTGTGGGTATGGACCCGTTGTAAATAGGACCTCTTGAAGATGTTACTTCAGTTAGGGTGTGGCTGAACTAAATCAGGTTACCTTTAATAGGGATTTCTGAAGTCCATTATAAGCATGGTGAAAGTTAGATGGAGAGAAAGAGAAGCCACAGGATAAGCAAGAAGCTGGAAGTCAACAGAACCTGGAAGAGAAAGAAGATGCCACCACGTGCCTTGCCATGTAATGGGAAAGCCAAGAAATCCCAAAGATTGCCAGTTATCTAGAAGATACCAGCCTGGAAAAGAAGCAAGCCTTCTAGCCTTTTCAATCAAGAGCCAATAAAATCCCATTGTTAAACCAGCCCATTGTATAGTATTTGTTTTAGCAACCAAAAAACTAATATAGTCTTCTTTCTTTATTTTACTCAAATTATTCCCTTTTTTTTAAGATTTTTTAAAATTCCCTGCCCCCCTCCCCCCACCGCCAGTTGTCTGCTCTCTGTGTCCATTCACTGTGTGTTCTTCTGTGTCCACTTGCATTCTTGTCAGCAACACCGGGAATCTTTGTCTCTTTTTGTTGTGTCATCTTGCTGCCTCTGCAAGATGTATGCAGCGCCACTCCTGGGCAGGCTGCACTTTATTCACGTGGGGTGGCTCCCCTTACAGGTCACACTCCTTGCGTGTGGGGCTCCCCGATGCAGAGGACACCCCTGCATGGCACGGCACTCCTTGTGCACATTAGCAGTCCACATGGGCCAGCTCATCACATGGGTCATGAGGCCCAGGGTTTGAACCCTGGACCTCCCGTGTGTTAGGCAGACGCTCTATCCATTGAGCCAAATCCGCTTCCCTCAATTATTCTTTTACTTTAACTTTTCTGATGGTAAAACACATATGCCTGTGTTCTTTTTTTTTTTTTTTTTTTTTAAGGTTTAATTTACAACCTCTTCTAGAACATTCAAGCTGCTGAGCTAGGTAGGGTAGCACTAACAAAGCAAAAAAGAGGAAGAAGAAAGGTTTTCAACAAGACAGTGCTTTATTACTGTAATACAATTCTGAGTTCAAGCTACCCTAAAAAAAATTACTGCTGTTTGCAGTTAGAAAGCAACAATGAAACATAAAATGTTAAAAGTAATTCAGAGTCCCCCTAGGCATACATACCAGCCCTCCTTCTCCATTATGGTGGTGTGAGCCACCTAACAGACTTCTGAATCATTCCTGATGAATAAGAACATTTCCCTGAAGGATGTGTCCCATGTATTAACTGGACAGCTTCAGTTACTACTGAAAAAAAGTGCAATCATTCAATCACCTTTATGAAAATACTGTGGAAATAACTTTAATAATTATTAGACGTTGCAACCAGAGTTAACTTCAATGTTGTGCATACGACTATTTAATGCCACAGCTTCCTATACTACTTTTCCTGAACCTCCTGAATATGTAATAGCTCCTGGATTCACTGTTGTGAATCCAATTCACTTTGTCAGATACAAAAACAGTTATGAGTCACCCTTTCTCAAAGTAGAAATTCTGGAGAGACCCATATATCCTCTCCTGTCTTTATAAGAACATAACCAACCAACAGACTAGAAGAGGCCACTCATTCATGCCCACCCCCCACCCCTGTTTCTGATTATAGGGAATAGAACCAGAATGGGGCATCTGATCCAAGCCGCATAATGAAATTCTCTCAACAAAAATTTGAATTTGGAATCCAGAGAGTGAGTCAGTCAATTATAGCCAGCAATGCAAGTGAATATGGAAGCAGATCAATCAATGGAGAAGTCAGACTACAAAACAGACTTAGTCATCTATTGCTGCATAGCAAATTACCCCAAGACTCAGTGGCATAAAGCAACAAACACGTATTATCTCATAGTTTCTGAAGATCAGGAATCTGCAAGCTATTTAGCTGGGTGGTTCTGGTTCAGGGACTCTCATGATGTTGTAGTCAAGCTGTCAGCTGGGACTGCAGTCATCCAAAGGCTGGACTTGGGCTAAAGCATTAGCTTCCAAGCTCTTCATAAGGCTTTTAGCAGGTTTCAGTTCCTCTTGGGCTTTTGGATTGAGGGGCTTTGTTCCTCGCAGTGCCATATAGGTCTCCCCATCGGTCTTCCCAAAGTGCAGCAGCTTGCTTCCCCTAGTACTAATGATCCAGGAGAGGGAGAGAGAGAATGCATACCTCAAAGGGAAGCTAGTCTTCTCGTAATCTAATCTTAGAAGTGACATCCTATCACTTTTGCCATATTCTATTCACTGAGAAGCAAGTAACTAGGTCCAGCCCACATTCAACAGGAGGAGATAACACACAGACATGAATACCTAGAGGGAGGATCACTGGGCTCCATCTTAGAGGCTGCCTCCCACAGTCTTCCCCATGGTCCCCAATAATTCACCTCTCTCCTACCTGCAAAATGCCTTCACCCCTCCAAAGGTCCTCAAGAATTTCATCCCATTACAGATTCAACTCAAAGTCCAGAATCCTATCATCCAAACCAGACCCAGGTGCTGATGAGGCTCCTTAAGTACAGATCCTCAAATATAATTCCTCTTTATTTGTAGACCTGTGAAATGAAAGCTGTAAGTTATCTGTTTGGGGGACAGGTACTAAATAACCACTGTACACATTCCTGTTAGGGAAAGGAGATTCATGAAGGAGTCACTGGTCCATGACAATTCTGAAATCCAGGTAGGCAAATGTTGAAAAGTCCTTTGATTAGATTTCAAGGCCTAGGAATAATTCTCCCTGGCTCTCAGTTCTGACCTCTAGGTTCTTGTTTCCACCCTCTGTGTATTGCTTCCTTTTTCATGAAAGGTATCATGTGTTTAAGGCTGAATAGTTATCATAAATTGCTTCCTTCCAGCAGCATTCTGGGGTCCAAAAGCTTTTTATTAGTCAGCCAAAGGGGTGCTGATGCAAATTACCAGAAATTGGTTGGTTTTTATAAAGGGTATTTATTTGGGGTAGGAGCTTACAGATACCGGGCCATAAAGCATAAGTTACTTCCTTCACCAAAGTCTATTTGGAGGAATATGTTTGCCGGCATCTGCGAGGGTTCAGGCTTCCTTGGTTCCTACATTCCTGGGGCTTGCTTTACTCTGGCTTCAAGTTTCCTTCCTTCCTGGGGCTGGCTTCTCTTTCCTCTGCATGCTGACTTCCCAGGGCTCCAGCTTAAGTCTTCAGCATCAGACTCCAGCATCAAAACTCCAACATTGAAAGTCCCTCAACTCTGTTCTTTGTCTTGCCTTTTATCTGTGAGTCCGCACCCACCAAGGGGTGGGGACTGGGTGGGGACTCCATGTCCTAATCATAACTCAATCATGCCCAGGTACAGATCAGATTACCAGCATAATCCAATATTTCTTTTTGGAATTCATCAATTATATCAAACTGCTACAGGTTTCTTCTCATACTGTACTATCTCCCTCAGAGCCCAAGCTGGAAATGCTTCTGTATACACAACTTTTTAAAGGTCTCCTGTGAATCTTCTTGGGATTCACTCCATTAGGCAAAGTCATGCTCACAAATCTCTTCAAGACAAGCTCTTCTCTACCTTGATTCTTGGCTGAGACAATTGAGGACGGTGCCCTTAAGCTTCCTAGGAGCCCTATTGTTTCACTGAGAGTAATCTCTTTAAAGAACTTTATGGGACTGAATAGTACTCTGGAGTACCACCTCTGATAGTTTTGAGATCTTAATAGAAATTTCAACAGTCACATCCTCTGCTTCACCTATAGACCACTGTTCTAACAGTGCCTTGAGTTTGATCTTTGCTCAAAGCCATTTCTTAATTTTGGTACCATTACCCATCTAAAGATGACTAAAAATTTTCAAGTCAACTCCTTTTTATTTAATTAATACTCCTTAGCTCAAATTAATTCTTGTTTCTCCCATTTTACTGTAAGTAGCTAGAGAAATCAGGCAGCACCTTCAACACTCTGCTTGAAAATCTCCTTAGTTAGATCATTAAGGTCATGAAGTACCTTCTCTACTTTCCACAGTTCTATAGGAAATAATGTTGCTACCATGTAAGTAGAATTTTTTCCCTTCCTCCAGGTTATTACAAGCATTTACCTTCAGTCTTATAAAAGATTAAGAAGTTTCTATTCACAAATTCTTCAAAGCACTTTAGAATTTCACTGACACTCTGCCCAAAACCCACTACCCATTTCCTAAATCCCTCCCACATTATAGGATTTTATATTGGCCACACCACTCTTCCAGGCACCAAAATTTGCTTGTTATCTACTACTGCATAACAAATTACATCAAAAATTAACAGCTTAAAACAGCAAACATCTATTATTTCACTGTTTCTCTGTGTCAGAAACCAGAAGCAGTTTAACTAGTTGGTTCTGGCTCAGGGTGTCTTACGAGCTTACAGTCAAGCTATCAGCTGCAGCTGAAGTCATTGCAACACTCAACTGGAGATGAATGATTCACTTTCAATTTTACATATTTATTATCAAGCTTTAGTTTCTCATAGGCTGTCAGATTGAGGGCCTCAGTTTCTCACAGACTGTTGGAGTGGGGACCGCAGTTCTTCATGACGCCATGTAGGCCTTTCCTTATGACTTCTCAAAACATGGCATCTTGCTATATAAGTGGGGTACACAACTATGGACTTAAGCAGACTTATGATTATTCTAGTGATGGAAGAACTTGCATCATTGATATAAAGGCAGTGGCCACCAGATATTCCGAGGGGAGGGAGAGGAAAGAATAGGTGTAACATGGGGTACTTCAGGGACATTGCATTGTCCTGCATGACATGGCAATGATGGATACAAGCCATTATACATTTTGTCAAAACCTGTAAAATTGTGTGATGCAAAATTTAAACTATAATGTAAACTGCAGACCACACGGTAGCAGTGCTTCAGTATGTGTTCATCAATTGTAACAAATGTACTACACTAAAAAAGATGTTGTTATGGGGGAAAGTGTGGGAGGGGGAGAGGATGGGGTATATGGGAATCTCCTATATTTTGTACATAACATTTATGTAACCTCAACCTTCTTTAAAAATAAAAAATTAACTAAAAAAAAAAGTGAGTCAATATATCCATCCCACACTCAAGAGAAGATTATACAAGGGCCTGTATACAAGGAAGGGATAGTCATTGGGGACTATCTTAGAGACTGTTTATCACAGACATGAGAAATGGCAAGAAAGAAAGCCCCCATGATGAATTTCCAGTCTCATCAGGCTTGGCTATTTCCAGTAGTTATATTCTATGAGCTTCCTCTGAATACTTAAAATAAACTTATCTGTTAACCTGGATTGAATTTCTGCTTCTTGCAATGAAGTTATCCCTAAAACCATGTCCCTTTTTTTCAGTCTACACTCCACATTGTTGTAAATGTAAGCAAATACAAATGCACCTCTCCTGCAGCCTAAATAAGACTAAGAATGACCTGCAGATATTGTAGAACAGGCATGTTCCGGGTGTTGCTGACTATCGGCAAAGAGCTCTCTGCCAGCACATTAAGGACAGCACATTTATGAGGAGCTGCACTTTTAATTTCTGTGATATGTAATGAAGCAGTCTCACTAGCTAGAATATTTTATTAGATAATAATGTGTTAAATGTGGTTTAATCAAGAAGTGCCATTAGAAAGCTTCCCAATGAACTTCAGATATAAGATGATCATACAACGAATCATCTATGTAATCCCTCTGAAACACAGTGTTAAGAGAGATGGGACACCTCAGTAATATAAGCAATAATACCCTCATAACTAGTAGTACTAATATGATAATAGCTAATATTTATCGAGCACACACATAAGGTTATTTTATACATTTATACAATGGCTTTATTAGAATTTCCCACCATTTCCTACTCTTCCACATCTCCCTTAAAAAAGTTTACACACAGAAAAGAAAACTTGCAAGTATCAGTGATTAACTGCTAATAACTGAAATATTATATTTGTTCTTCACAACCCTATAAGGCAGCTACCATTATTTTCCCATCATAAAACCAAGGAAATTGAAGTTTACTAAAGCCTTTTCCAACAGCCACCATCAACTTGTCAGCAATGTCAGAGAGCCATTTAGAAATGAATCCTCCTGCTCCAGTCAATCTCGTAGATGCCAGCAGCCCCACAGAAATCATAAGATAATAAATGGTTTTTAAGCCACTGTTATTTTAATTGTATTTTTGAAGACACATAGATCACAAAAAAATGTTACATTAAAAAATATAAGAGGTTCCCATATACCCACACCCCACCCCACCCCCACTCCTCCCACATCAACAAACTTTTTCATCATTGTGGCACATTCATTGCATTTGGTGAATAATTTTGGAGCACTGCTGCACCACATGGATAATAGTTTACATTGTAGTTTACACTCTTCCCTAGTCCATTCAGTGGGTTATGGCAGGATATATAATGTCCAGCATCTGTCCCTACAATACCATTTAGGACAACTCCAAGCCCCAAAAATTAAGCCACTAAGTTTTAAGATAGTTTATTACACAGTAATAGACAACTGATAGATCAATGGTGCTGGATGTATCACCTATCTTATATGGCAGTGAAGCTTGGTGCTTCTGCCTCAATGTCTCTCCTAAGATCGTAGTCAGGGTGTTGGCCATGTTGAGATTTTATTCGAAGGTTTGACTGGGGAAGAATCCACTCCTAAATTCACTCAAATTGCCAAGATTCATTTCCTCATTGCTTGTTGATCAGAGAGCTCCCTCAGTTCCTTGCCACATGGGCCTTCCTATATGGCAGCTCATAACACTGTAGCAAGCTGGCTTCCCTTAGAGCAAATGAGAGAGTAAAAGGATAGCACCCAAAAAGGAAGCCATAGTCTTTGTAACCTACTCTCAGAAATGACATCTCCTCATCTCTGTCATATTCTGGTTGTTATAAGTGAGTCACTAAATCCAGCCCATACCCAAGGGGAGGAAATTACATAAGGGCATGAAGTAGGGATCACTGGGGACTATCTGAGACACTGAAAACTACTTGGATGTGACTCCAGTGGTCTGAGTCAATATTCTTCCCTTAATCTAGTCATGGTTGCCATTTATAGAAATATAACCCAAGCATCAGCCTTCCCCTGTAATAAAACCACACATCTCCAAGATATTTAGGGAAAGAATGGCTAGTCTCAAGAGCACTTCTAAGTCACCCCATACTATATCTGTTTGTCTTCCCTAATTATATCTCTCTATTATGTCCCTCATTAGCTGAACTCAGGCTTAATTCCCTCTCTCCTCAAAGTTCCACCAACTCAAGGCTTTATTCATAGACAACTTTACTGATGAATCCTGGGTAAGCTAATTATACAGCTTCTTAGCAGATAACTTTAAAATTGAACATTAGTCAACTTTGTTTTTTGAATTACTCCTGTCCCTCCTGCCCAGCACTGGCAACTTTTCCAAATACCCTATTTGCTACTTTATTCCTCTTTATCCAGGGCTGCCACATAGAGTTGTTCAAATTGTTCACTGCACAAGGATGCTTTGTTGAAGGAGTGAATAAGGGACTAAAATCTTGCTCATGCTCTGCTTCACAACCTGAGGCACCTGTCCTGGGGCAGAGACACATCAAACTACTGAAGTTGCACAAAAGTGTCGCATGGGCTAGTTGAAGATCTGTGCCCTTTCACATTGCTTTCCAGTCCTCTTCTCTTTTCTAAATTATTCTGGGAAACTCCTATGACAAGAAAAAAAAAGATTAAAAGCTTATCCTCATTCATAATTTATATCTTCTAAGGAGATCCTCTAAGTTAAGGACACTTTTGTTTGTTGAGCACATCTTTTTAGTATGATGGTCCTCCCCATACTTGAAAATAGATTTCAGTGAAGAATAAGGAAATGAAAATTTAGAAAAACTTAGGAAAAGCAAAATTGCTTCACTTAAGAAGAGGGAAATTGAGAAGACAGGGAATTGGGAAGAGTCGGGAACCAACAACCAGAGGTGGCACAGAAGCTAAGGAGAGCAACTTTGAAGATAAAAATTTTATCTAATGGATTTTGGGGGGATGAAATGCCATTCACCTACAATGTGAAATACCCCTCACTTCCCTTCAAAATCTTCAGTAAAATCTATTTTTCTCACTGCTGACTAGTGATATATGTTTGCTTAGATAGGGTTAGAGATAGATGTGACACTATAACCCTGTTTGGGTTACATTTCACATTTCTTACTCTATTATACAGGACACTTTAGTTCTCCTCCTATTATTACTTCAAATTCTTGTCCATACTCTGAGGTCTATATTTCCACTAGCAAATAGCAACATCATAAACATTTTTGCTAAACCAAAGGCAATAAATGCTACTTCCACAAGAAGGGGATGCTTTCAGTTGTAATTCAAACAATAATTTTTTATCTCCATAAATAAATATAAAACAACTAAATTTCTGATGTTCATCAAAGCAACTTACTTTGGTTGAGTCTTTGGAAATTTCACATATATCATATTATTAAATAATTCTAGAAAATAACTATTATTTTACAGATGAAGAATTACAGCTTAGAAATGTTAACTTTTCCCTAAAGTAAACAAAGGTAAGAAGTAGGAAAAATAGAAACCATGCACAGGTTTTTATGACACCCATCATTTTTCCTTATAGCATACTATGTCCATGCAAATGGTTTGTTCTTAGATGAAGCATTAGCAATGAGCTATCAATATATTATAGAAAATGCTTGGATACCTCAGACCAACATTTAATGAGCCTGCTTTTGAACAGTGTCCCTATTTTTGTTTTTCAAGACAGATTGAATGTCTGACAGCATATTGTCTTCAGGAAGCAGAATCATAAGCATCCAAATTCTTTATGGCTTTAAAGAAATTCAGGAAGACCAAAAATTTAACTTACTCAATCCCTATGCCCCATGATGTACTTAGCACTCGATATGATAATTTACATGAAACAGAATGTTTAATTTGGAAGTTTCAGGTGAGGCACTAGATTAAAAAGTGAGTTTAGAGGGAAAACTATGTGCATTTTTCAATTATTCAAAAACCAGTTTCACAGGTCTGAAGTTGGTTTGTACCCACAGGGAGATAAAAAGGAATTGAGGAAGTAAAGTCGGGGAGAGAACTTTGTGAGGAAGGTGAGGATGTTATGTTACAAGCTCTAACCCATCGGATCACCAAGAAGAAAGGATCAAGAGACTTCTGTCCCTTTCACCTCAAATCTACTGGGAGGGGTGCTTCAGTGTGACTGAAAACTGGATATGCTCCTTAGCATCTTGAATACAAAGGCCTGCAGTCTCCCCAGGAAAACTCAGGAGCCCTTTTGGAGGCAAAGTAAGGTGGGTTGTTGTTTGTAAGGTAAATATTTTCTCATATACACACCTTTCTTCTCTCCTGCCCATGTTTCCTTGCAAAAGCACAGAAAGTGTTCCAAGAGCCTTGGCCATGTCTCAAGGAACAAGAGAGTAGTTACTTAATCAGAAGGCATCTGGTATACAGGGCAGATAACACTGGTCAATCTCTGTCCTGCAACCATAATGGATGAAATTTTTGTACAAAATCCCTGCGTACATACACCAGGAGGTCTCATACACATTTCTGAGTACGATAAATAAGTCTTGTGTTTTTGCATGGTTTAGCTCCATGCCTTCTTTGTTCTTCTCCTATATAATGCACATGTAATATGCTGCACACTGCAGAGTGCTGCTAGAAGTCCAGCTGCTGCCCTGGATTGCATCTCCTGCCTGTAAGCTTTCCTAAATAAATGATTATACGATCTGCCTGTGTCTTCCCAAAGCATTCTTTGGGCTGTTAAGCAAGGGCAGTAAGATCCTGGGACCAGAGGCTGTGTTTCTACAGCAGAATATTGCTGCATATGGGAAGTAGTTGAATTTGCAAAGGATGCACAGATATTTCTTGTGGAGCAGCAAGTGGACCTTGCACAAGCCCCCTGATATCCTCACAAAGTCAAACAACAGCAAAAGATGGTGGGGAGGGGACAGCTGCACTTAGAGGATCAGCTTGGTGGCATGTGGCCTATGCATTCACGCATTCAGAAGTGCCCCGTGCTTGTTTTTTGTTTTTTAACTTATTTATTTATTTTTGAGGTGGGGGAGTTGAACCCAGGACTCCTTGTATATGGGAAGCTGGTGCTCAATCCCTTAAGCTACATCCACTCCCCAGTACTTGGTTTAATTTCAGTACACCGCTCTGTGTACTGAAATTCTTAATAACTGGATATTTGAACTTGTGTTTTGTAAGTTCAATGGGATAAGTTTTGCGTGTCATTCCTTACTGCTCCATTCGCATATAGCACTTGTGAAGCTGAAAGAGCACAGAATTTCAAGGGATACATTATGCCTGTGAGTTCAGCAAGATTCAAAGTGAGTACAAGTTATATCTACAACTGAATAAGCAAGGGTTGTGACAGATCCCAGAAACCTCGCTTTGCACGTGAATCACAACTTCCAACGTAAAAGAACGCAATGGCATTCTAAGAAACAGGAACAACCGAGGAATCCTATCATATTATTTCTTAATTGTTTTACTTCTAAGAATTAATGAACCACTTAGGCTAAAATGATGACATAGAAAGGAAGAGAAAGATAGGGCAACACACAGTTCCTTTTTCTTACAAGTAGGGAGCTGTTAGTAAAATGTGCATTTCCACTGTACCAAATATGCATGGTCTGGCTGCAAAATACAAATTGCATTACTTTGGTGGTTCTGAATACAAGTTAAATAGGCTTATATTTGCTTTTAAAATGGGTATTTCACAAGATACAAATGAGTGGTAAAGACATGTTAATGATTTTAATTTTTACTTAGAACAACATTAAATAGCAAGTTTTAAAAACCCATGACAAACAGAGAAACTGTGGAAGAAAGGAAAAAATTGTCTATTTTGGTAGTATTAAAGACAAATTTTTCCCTGCCTTTTTCGATAAAAGATGCATTATCAATTTGCACCAGGCCCTGCAGATCATGTAGCTGACCCTGGACCTACAACTTAAGACTGTACCTTTCCCCTTAAGTCCCTCTCATCCAAGGCCTGACACTGGAGGGTCAAGCCACAGTAAGCAAGCTGGGAAAGGAGGAGAAATGTTAAGAGGATGGGAAGACAAGACCCTCCGCATTGCCGGCGCAATGGGTCCTGCCTGGAAAAGAAGAGAGTGAGCATTAAATGTTTTGATCATCATTGAGAAGTGGAATTCTAATGTTTGAATTGAGTCTGTTTTTGACTTAGAGTGACATTCTTCCATTTTTTACCTAAATGTGAGCCAAAAAGTAATGGAACCAGCCCTCCAACCAGTAGGAAGGGAAGATCATCCCACTAAATAAATTTTAAAGAAGTAGTAGCAGGCAAAAGGAAATTTGCAGTTTTATCATATCGGATTGAGTCATGCTTGTTCAACACACCAGTTACACATGAAACAGAAAGTCTGAAGCAATCTGATCAGAGTTTGGTCCTCCAGAAAAGAAAGCTTTTCTTGATTTAGAACAACTCAGTCACAGAAATTACATTGAAAATGATTAGACTCCATAGCTGACTTTACCTCACAAATTACCCATATGTTCCAGCTCATGCTACAATTTCTTTGGGGAACATTAAAATGATTTTTCAATTTTCTCACTCAATTTCTTCTAACTCTGCTGAAAATAAGAGATGACATTGTATGATAAGAGCAAGTCACTTTAAATTAGGCCGGCTTGACTTTCGTCTTACAGTCAATCAAATGCAAATCAACTGTGGTTTTTTCCTGAAGACAAATAGAATGTGGAAAATTCATGAAGAAGCTGCCTTATATTTTTAGAAATATAAAGGTTTGTTTTCAAATTCCTCTATTTTTAATCTTCTGTCATACTGATAAGCTGTGAATTTTAATTTATCACTTTATCATATCTTCAAAACAAGAAAGAAGCCAAGAAATCTATTTCCAAAGGATAAACACAATAAGATATTTAAAGATAAGCACATATCTTTAGAACATAGAAGTGGTTTGTAATTATTTTCAAATAGCTCATAAAAATTAGCCCCCACTGATCAGATTTTTACTTCTGAGATTTTTTTCAACACAATAGAATTTTATGCAGAATTTCTAAATCCATGTAATAGAGTACCAAACTCTTTTAAATTATCTTTAAGAGAACAAATCAATATAATAAATTTTATTTTCAACTGATATTCCAAAAATTATAGTTACTGCTGCAAAGTTATAAAACATAAATGTTAGGCTTAGAGCAAATAATGAATACAGTATACTGTGGACCCAGGGTGTCTTAAAGGATTGACTGATGAAGTAGGGGTTCATGAATAAAAAACATGAGCTTTATGAGATGTGTCTATCAGAGCATGCTCTGTCTCTAAAATTATGCAGAAATGATAAAATAGCTAGAAAATCTGAGCCCTTCAAGAGCCTTTTAAAGTTTCTTAATGTGGATTTTTTTTTTTTTTTCAAATTCTCCATCATCCCTATAGCACAGAAGCTTTCTGGATGGTACTTCACTGAATACTTAATGTGGGCCTTTTATGTACCAGACACTGCAAGGTGTTAAGACACACAGAAACTAGTGCAGGGTTGCCAGATAAAATATGTGGTGCTCAGTTACATTTGAATTTCAAATAAACAATGAATAATTTTTAATATAAGTATGTCCCAAATATTTCATGGGTTATATTTTGTTTGCTAAATCTGGGAACCCTAGATTAGTGGAACTGAGAAATTTGTTCCTGCACCCTAGAGAATCTGTACTTGAATATGTGGACATGACTGAATTTTGACCCTACCAACTCTTCTGGTGACCTACCCTCATTCCTCTTCTATGCTGGCCTAATTTTCCTGAAGCCTATTTCTCCCTCCTTCTTGGATTGCACCTTTCTTTTAGTGAAATGTATCTTTAAATAACTTCCATAAGTAATGACATATAGGAGATAAAATATTCTGAATTCTCACATGTTTAACAATGCCTTTATTCCACCATCACATGAGATTTATACTTAAGCTGAGTATTCAACTCTAAATTAGAAATTATTTTACCTCAGAACTTTGAAGATGTTGCTCCATTATCTTTTAACACCCAGTACTACTGATGAGAAGCCCAAAGAAGTCAGCCTGATTCTCATTCTTTCTTGGGTAATCTGTTTTGTTTTTGTTTTTGTTTTCCTGAAAGCATTTCTGATCTCTTCTGAAATTTCATAGTGATTATCTCTGAGCATTAGCCATATTCTTCATTTATGTTGCTACTCTTTCAATGGATTCTTTCAACATAAAGACTCGCATCCTTCAGCGAAATTCTGTTCTTTCTTTAACAATTTCTTCTCTTTCTCTTTATATGCCCCTTTCTTCTAGAACTCTTATCAGTAATTCTATTAGCAGGATAGACTAACTTGTATAACAGACAAACCTCAAATCTTAGTAATATAACACAACAATGGTTTGTTTCTTGCTGATATCACAGCCTAATATGAGGTGATGGAGGGAAGAGCTAGTGGTGTATGGGACAGGGGAAGGTCTGCTCCAGGCAGTGACTCAGGAAACTAGATCCCTTCCACCCAGTGGCTGCACATCACCAACAGCCTTTCACTCCTTTTACTGGATTCTCTGTATCCAGCTAGTATGTGAGAGAGCATAGAGACTTTCATAGATGTTAGGGTTCAGTCCTAGAAGAAGTATGTATCGCTTCTTCAAGAACGTGGAACTGTAGTGAGGCCTAGGAATTATAAAAGACTGATGAGACAAGGAAGAAAGGACCTCACACATATTGGGAGCACTGGATTGAGGCTTTCTGCTTTTTCTCTCTTATAGTTTCTCTCCATTTGTCTTTTATTCCATTTACTCAGAGACTTATTCTACTTCATATTCTAATTTTAATGTATATTTTTATATCTGTATTTTAGAGTTTATTTTTAACTTTCAAGAGTTTTTTCTTATTCTATTAATTTTAATTAATTTATTGAAGTATATATTCATACATAAACAGTAAGTATATAATAATAGTTGTGAACTTACAAAACAGACATTTATAACATCATACAGGACTCTCATTACTCACCCTACCACCAATAACTTGCACTATTGTTAAACCTTTTAACGGATGATTAAAGAGCATTGTCAAAATATTACTACTAACCAAAGTATTTTTCCCCAACCAACCCTATTATTATTATCTTTATATCATTTATATATGAACATACATAAACAATTAAGTATATAGTAAAAGTTGTAAACTTACAAGGCAAACATGCATAACATCATACAGGGATCCCATACATCAACCCTCCACCAACAACTTGCATTGTGAGACGTTTGTTAAAAATTATGAAAGAATGTTGTCAAAATCTTACTACAAAATCTTACTACTAATTATAGACCTTATCTTATATTTGGTGTGTTTTTCCCCCAACCCACCCTATTATTATTTTTTAAATATGTTTTTTATAACAGAAGTTGTAAACTTATAAAACAATCATACACATGTGCAGAATTCCCAAACAACACCCCTTCATTAACTCAACATACTGTGGTGGAACATTTGTTTCAGATAAGATAATATCATTTGTGAAACAGACATGACTCAACCAATTGGTCTCCCATCTACCATATAGGAGGTCCGGGGTTCGATGCCCAGGGTCTCCTGGTAAGGGCAAGCTGGCCCATATGGCAAGCTGGCCCACACAGAGTGCCCGCCCATGTGGGAATGTGGCCCTGCGCAAGAGAGCCGCCCTGCGTGGGATTGTCACCTTGCGTAGGAAAAAACCTCCCTGCACAGGAGTGCCAGCCAACATGGAGAGCTGGTACAGCAAGATAATGCAACAAGAGACACAGAGGAGAGAAAATAAGAAGACGTAGCAGAAGAGGGGATCTGAGGTGGTACAAGAGAGTAATTGCCTCTCTCCATTCCAGAAGGTCCCAGGATCGGTTCCTGGAGCCACCTAATGGGAATACAGGCAGACACAGAAGACAACACAGTGAATGGACACAGAGAGCAGACGATGGGGGGAATGGGGCAGGGAGAAAAATAAATAAAAATTAATTAATTAATTAATTAATTTAAAAGATAATCTCATCTGATTGTTACCATGTCCATAGTGTACATTTGGCTCACATTTTCCATACTGCCTCAACATCAACACGGTACCTCTTTCACATAGTTGTAAGAATATTATATTACTACTAACCACAGTCCATAGGTCACTCCAGCTGTATTTTTCCATGCTTCTCCACATTCCCAACACCCTGCAGTAGTGATGTACATTTGCTCTAGCTCATGAAATACACTCTTGCATCTGTACCATCAACCACAATTCTCATCCACCTCTTGGTTTACCATGCTACTCAGTTCCTAGATTATTCTCTAGCATTCTGTCAATTGGCATATACATCCCTAGACTACCATTTTCAGTCATATCCCCATTTACAAATTAGCTGTTATTCACTATGTGTTACCATCCACTCTACACATTTCCACACTTTAACAGTAAAGCTAATTAAAATTTCTACATACATTAAACATCAGTAGCCCATCTCAGTCCTCTTTTTATCTCCTCTAAGAATCTACCACTTACCACCAGGTCTTGAAGATATTTTCCTACAGTTTCTTCTAGACGTTTTATGGTTCTTGCTTTTATTTTTAGGTTTTTGATCCATTTTGAGTTTAATTTTGGATAAGGTGTGAGATAGGGGTCCTCTTTCCTTCTTTCGGCTATGGATATCCAATTATTTCAGCACCATTTGTTGAATGGATTGTTCTGCCTGAGCTATATTGGTTTGACAGGCTAGCCAAAAATCTCTTGACCATACCTGTGAGGGTTTGTTTCTGAAACATAAATTTGGTTCCATTGGTCAATGTGTCTGTTTTATGCCATAACCATGCTGTTTGTACTACTATAGCTAGGTAATATGACTTAAAGTCTGGTGATGAGGGTTCCCTTTTCCTTTTTATGATGTTTGTGGCTATTCAGGACCTCTTACCCTTCCAAATAAATTTGATGATTGTGTTTTCAATTTTTTTTTAATGCTGATGGAATTTTTTTCGGGATTGCATTGAATCTGTATACCAGTTTGTGCAGAATTGACATCTTTTTTTTTTAAGATTTATTTATTTATTTATTTCTCTCCCTTTTCCCCCTCCCACCCCAGTTGTCTGTTCTCTGTGTCTATTTGCTGTCCCCTTCTGTTGTCAGCGGCATGGGAATCTGTGTTTCTTTTTTGTTGCATCATCTTGTGTCAGCTTTCTGTGTGTGCGCCACCATTCCTGGGCAGGCTGCACTTTCTTTCACGCTGGGCGGCTCTTCCTTACGGGGCACACTCCTTGCGTGTGGGGCTCCCCTGTGCGGGGACACCCCTGCGTGGCACAGCACTCCTTATGCGCATCAGCACTGCACATGGGCCAGCTCCACACAGGTCAATTGACATCTTAATGGTATTTAGTCTGCCAACCCACAAGCATGGAATGTTCTACCAGTTTTTTAGGTCTTTTTTTATTTCTTTTAACATTGAATACAAGTGCTTTACATCATTGGTTAATTTATTCCTGACTATTTGAGTTTTATCTGTCATATTTTATTTTCACCACTCTTTTGATACTTTTAGTTACTTTTATTGATATAATCTTCATTTCTAGACTCTCTTCCAGACCTCTCTCTCCTGTCTTTTCTTTTCAGCCTCTAGCACACCCTTTAGTATTTCCTGAAAATCTGGTCTCTTGCTTAGAAATTCTCTCAGTTTCTGTTTATCTGTGAATATTCTAATCTCCCCCTCATTTTTGAAAGACAGTCTTGCTGGATATAAGAATCTTGGCTGGGAGTTTTCCTCTTGTATTATCTTAAACATATCAGACCACTATCTTCTTGCCTGCATGGCTTCTGGTGAGAAATCAGCACTTAATCTTATTGGATATCCCTTATATGTTATGCATTGCTTTTCTCTTACTGCTCTCAGAATTCTCTCTTTGTCTTTGGCATTTGACATTCTGATGACTATGTGTCTCAGCGTTGGTCTATTGTGATTTTTTTGGATGGGAGTACATTGTGCTTCTCGGACATGGATATCAATGTCCTTCAATTTGTTTGGGAATTTTTCTACCATTACTTCTTCAGATATTCCTTCTGCCCTTTTTTCCTTCTCTTCTCATTCTGGGACACCCATGACATGTATGTTTGCACAACTTTTGCTGTCATTTAATTCCCTGAGACCTTGTTCAATTTTTCCCATTCTTTTCTTCATCTGTTCTTTTGTACATTCACTTTCAAGGCCATTTCTTCAAGCTCACCAATTCTTTCTTCTGCCTCCTCAAATTTGCTATTATATGATTCCAATGTTTTTTTTAAATTTCATTTATTGCATCTTTCATTCCCATAAGATCTGCTATTTTTTCTATGTGTCCTTTCAAATTCTTCTTTGTGCTTACCCAGTGTCTTCTTAATATCCTTAATCTCTTTAGGCATCTCATTGAATTTATTAAAGAGATTTGTTTGAACATCTATGATTAGTTGTCTCAACTCCCATATGTTATCTGGAGGCTTATCTTGTTCCTTTAACTGGGCCATAGCTTCCTGTTTCTTGATGTGGATTATAATATTTTGTTGGTGTCTTGTTATCTGATTTACTAGAGTATTCTGGGTGCAGTTTTTCTCTTCAGTTTAGGGCTTCCTGCCCTTTCTCCCTTGCTAGTTGTGCAGTAGGAGCCAAGTATGTAGTTGGTGCTGTAAACTGTGGAGGCTCAAACTGCCCTCATTGTGCCAAGGACCAATGTAGCTTCTTCCAACTTTCTCTTTTGCCAGGGGTAGGGACAGAGTCACAGCTGTGTGGAATAATCCAAGTTATGCAGGCCTAGACTGTATTTGCCCAGAGAAACTACTGAAGCTAAATGCCCTTTTCTCCCCTGCCTGGGGCAGGGATGGAGCTGCAGGTGTGGGCAGCAATCTATGCAGTACAGGTCCAAGATGACAACAGTTGCCCTGGTAGACTTCCGATTTTCAGTCTGTGCCAGGAAAAGTTAGCCACAGTTACCTGGATAGGCTGGTGTAGGGTCCCCCAGCCTCCTCCCTGCCAGAGGCGGGTCTGAAGCCTGGCCTAGGGCTGCAGGCCGATCTGGGTGAAAGAAACCAGTTCCAACTAGTGATTTTCAGTCAGCCCGGCCTCCCCTCAGGCTGGGGATGGAGTCAAAATGGTGACCACGGGCCTCTTTCTGACTTGGGCAGATTCACACCCCAGCTGTTCTCAGGATTATATCTTAGCCAGCCGAGTATACCAATCAGCAGCCAAAATCAGCAGCCAACCATCTCCTCCTCCCCTGTTTTTGGGAAATGGAGCTTCCAATTCCAGCCACAAAATAGCTCCTGGGGCGGCTTGTGCTCCAGAGTAGGATAATCACTGGCCTCCACAGTTTGGCTGGTAATTTCCCGGACAGGCTAGTGCAGGTCCCCCCAGCTTCCTCCCTGCTGGAGGTGGCACTGGAGCCTAGGCTAGAACTGCAATCTGACCTGAATAGAAAGAAACCAGTCCCCACCAGCACTGTGATTTTCAGTCCGCACCACTTCCCCTCATGCCAGCCATGGAGTTAAGATGGCAGCTACTGGCCTCCTTCTGTCTTGAAGAGGCTCAGACTTTAGCTGGTCTCGGGATTATACTTTAGCCAGCTGAATTTACTCATCAGTAGCTGAAATTGGTGCCCAGCCATCTCTTCCTCCCCCATTTTTGGGAAGTGGAGCTTTCAATTCCAGCCGCAGAACAGTTCCCAAGGCGGTTTGTGCCTCCAGTGGAGGACTGGCACCGGCCTCTGTGGCGTGGAGTTCTCTATTTATGCATTTTCTCAGCACATGGGGAGTCTCCTCCTTCCTTTCCTTCAAATATGTTACAGGATGCTCTTCTGGCCTCCTGGAGTCCCCAAACAGGTGCTTCAGCTAGCTCCAGATAGCTCTGGGTGATTACTAACTGCCCTGTAGCAGGAGCTGACTCTAGGAGCTCCTTACTCTGCCACCATCTTGCTGGTTCTCCTATTCTATTAAATTTTTAATTAGCATCATCTTCCTGTTTGATGGGGGGCATTATTTTTTAAAATACAAGTTTATATAAATACTAATTACTATCTATATATAAGGTTAAGTGCTGTGCCCTGCTGTTTCCTCCAAAATATTAATTATTTATATGTCCTGGTTATTTTCCCTCAGTCTGTCAGTTTCCCACAAATTTCTAATGATCCTTGGCTACCCATCATTTAAGAACAGGTCAAGAGAAAACACTGACTATGAGTGTTGAGTGGGCAGAGTGTGAATATGGGGAGACTAGCTAACTGCCTCAATTTTCCCCAGTGTGTTCAATCTCTATAAATAAATATAGAAAAAAAAATCCCTTAGTGTTTTGTTGTTGTTATTGTTATTGTTTTGTTTTGCTGTGTGCTGGATTGGAGAGGAGCATCTACTCTTCTGTCAATAGAATTACAGTCAAACCCCACATCACAATCTCACCCTCTACTGAAAGCATTTCTAAGTCCCTGGCCTGTCAGATTGGAATAAATCACTTCTCTCCTTGACTACAGCCCTTTTCATCTCTTGTCTGGATGAAGTTTCCTCACTTCTGCTTACCAGGCTATACTGTGGATCTGCTTTCATTGAATTCTCTTACCACTAATTGCTCCTCTTCTTCCATTCTTTTTATTTCAGAGATGATAGTTTCTCTTATTCTTTTTTTCTATCAGTTTCATGGTGTCTCAAGAAAGAGCTAAGGCTATGTGGTCAAACAGGCTTCTTAAACCTTACATCATCTTGTAGCTACTGATCAGAAGTTAGGTTCTAAGCATGCAACAGCTTCACAGATTCCCAGACTTTGAACTCTAATGAATAGAATGTAGCCAATAAGCATGGACCCAGATCCACTGAACAAGTATTCAAAGTTACCTAGTTAAACCTGGTTAGGGAAAGGAGAATGAGGTGAGGGAATGGGCAAAGAAGAGAGAAGCAGACCTGGAACAATTGTCTGAGCTGGGGACTGAGCTGAGGGCTGAGGGGAAGGGAGAGAAATGGGCAGTTAAGGTCAAAATGTAGCCAAATCATATCCAGAGAAATTGCCTTGTAGATAGCCTCAAAAATGTACACGTCTGTAAATATTTTTACTTGCTTACAAAATTTTCACTCTGTCTTTAGAAATTACATACTAACAAATTGTTTCACCCTCTGGTCTTCATGATTTTAGGTCAATGATTCTCAAAATGTGGTCTGCATCTACATTATCTGGTGTATTAGTCTGCCAAAGGGGTGCCAGTGCAGAGTACCAGAAATCTGTTGGTTTTCACAAAGGGTATTTATTTGGGTAAAAGCTCACAGTCCCAAGGCTTTGGAAAGGCCCTGTCCTCTGGGCCTCATTGCTTCAGCTTCTTGCTCTTTGTGGGCCTTCTCTCTCAGCCTCTTGGAGTTTTTCTCTGTCTCTCCAGCTTTTTTCCTGTGTCTGTGACTTTTGAGTCCTCTGTTTATAAAGGAATCCAGTAAGAGGATTAAGACCCATCCTGGGTCCTGCAATCTAATCAAAAGCCCTTAAGGAAGCACTCTAATAAAATATGAACTAATCAAAAGGTCCCTTAACTGAATCTAATCAAAAGGTCACATCTACAATGGGTTTATAGGTACAGGAATATGTTCTTTAAGAATAGCATTTTTCTGGGGTCCACAAAAGACTCAGTCTAGCAAAGATGCCCCAAAACTACATGATGATGTTTCTGGGTAGAAGGTGGTAGTATGAAAAAAAGTTAACTTGAAAACTGAAATCTAGATAGTTATAACTCTCTGACAAAGACATATCAAAAATTATAGAGGAAAGAGTATTTATTTTATTCTCATCAATTGATATCATCTAGGTATTTGCCACAGGCTTCTTTTTCCATAGTCCTCTCACCTTTGGTTCAGGGTAAAGCTGTATGGTTAGGTTCATAGGCCTGGATCCACACACCTCTATCTTCAAATCTCAGCTCCCTCACTGTACTATACAATCTTGGGCATGTTGACCTCTCTGTGCCTCAGTTGTCTCATCTGCAAAATGGGTATATGATAATTGTACCTCTTTCATAGGGTTATTGTAGGGGGTTAAATTTAAAACACATTCAATTTTTCACTGCTATTTTGCATTAAGTTATTTGCATCTTAACTCCATATGTTACAATAAAAGAAGAATTTTATTTAAAATGTTATATATTTAAGACATGGCATTAATTTCATGATTTCAGTTTAGGCTGGAAAAACAATGTGATAATGATTTGCAGTAGTCCTAGAAAATCCATAATAATCTTTTATTCTAATTTATTTTTATTGTTGTCAAATTATGTATTTGAAGGTAATTAATGACAATGAGTATTGCGGAGATTTGGTTTTGTAAGATTCAACTAAAGCCCTTATCAAATGGAGAAACTAGTTGAACAGGACTAGCTAAAGTTTTTTAAAAAAGACTGGTATGCTGCTAAATTGTGTTTTGCATGTAAAATATGAGTCACAGGAGTAAAAATAAGAAAAAATATGTTGATTGTTATGAATGCTTCTGTGGGACACAGTGAGCCTAAGAACATTTTTCTTTCTTTTCATTTGACTTCCTTCTTGGATGATTTCCCAGGAACTTTGTTAGTGGACTTTTTCTATTTCAGCAAAATGTAGCAATTTCTTCAAATCAGTTTCTTTAACCATAGGGGGCATCAGAATCACCAGAGGAGCGCATTCAAAATACACATTTTTGCCGCAGCTGACCCTCAAAAGCTTATCAAACTTTCTCAAAAAGGGCCCCAAGCATGTTTACTTTGAAAAGACTCCCCAAGTGATCAGGGTGTTCTGCTCCCTACTTCATATCCAGTTCCCACACACCAGATGCAACACACAACTGACTGCTCTAGATGGCAGCTTGCTCACCAATTAGAACCATTCAAAACAACATTTCGCAAGTAACAGCATAGTATGGTTATTAAAAACTCAGGTTCTGGAGTCAAGTTGGTTTTAACTCAGGTTCTTGTATGTGTGACGCTGGGTCACTCTAATGCTACAGACAATATTATTCATAATAAATAACATTAAGTGTTTTTCATGTGCCAGACTGTATTAAATACTAAACATGGAATAACTCATTTAATTTTCACATCAAACCTTTGAGGTAGGTGCTATTATTATTCCTATTTTACAGATGAAGAAATTGAGGCTTTTAGAGAGGGTAGTTTGCTTTGAATTATACAGACAGTCAGTGTTGGAGCTGGGATAACAGCAAGGACATTTAACACTAGAAATCATGATTTTCACCACCTCATTGCATTGTCTCTCAAAAATACAGACAGAATCAAAGAAGAAAACCTACAAAGAGGAGTCCATTAATCAAAACAGAAAGAATTCAAAATGGAAATCCAAGAATGGAACTGGTCTGACACTGTCCTAGGAGCTGGAAATCATCTGAAGAAAAAGAAAAAAACAAAAACAAAACAGGAATGGTGGATGTGGCAGTTTGAGATTATTTATGAATGCCCAAAAAAGATAAGAATTATGTTTGTAAACTGGTCTGTTCCTCTGCGTATGCTACCCTTTGTATTAAATTCAAAGGTTTACATTTACTTGATTAAATCATGATTAGGGCTTTGATTTGACCATGCCATTAGGGCAAATCAGGGTTGAGTCCCTGCCCCCTTGGTGGGCTTTATGCACGGACACTCACTCAAGGAGAACACACAGTAGAATACAAAATAGAGGAGAGAACTTAGTTTTGATGCTGGAGCCCCGCAATGAGCTGAGCCATTCACCTGATAGTTTGCAGCTGAAGAGACCACAGACCAGAGCACTGAGCAGCTGAGGAGACCCACAAAGACAATAGCCCTCCAACCTACAGCTGAGGTCAAAAGAAGCTGGGCCCACAGAGCCTTAAGAGGAAAGAGAAAGGCCGAACCCTCACAGATGTCGCTCACCATCTTGCTTCAACAAGTGGCAACAGACTTCGGTGAGAAACTAGCCTTGAGTTGATCTCTTCAGAGCTTTATAACTGTAAGCTTTTATCCCAAATAAATACCCTTTATAAAGGCCAACAGATTTTTGGTACTTTCCATCAGCACCCCTTTTGACTGACTAATACAGTGAATTATGCTCAAAGGAAAATAATGGGGTGGGCTGCCCATGAAGGTATTTTATAGGTACAAAAGAGATTCCCATTTACCAGTTTTTTCCCCGACAACCACTGGATTGTTAGATGAAGAATAGCAAATACCACTGTCCTACTTGACCTTTGAATAGACTTCTTTGGAAAGCACTGAATGAAGGCCTTAGTATAATAGCTGCTCAGCAAGTCTAGATGGCGTCAAATCCAAAACTGTAACAGGAAGGCAGAGGGCTCTGGGAGGGAGGTCTCCAAAGGGGAGGAGAGAAATGGAGATTATACAAAATAGATATTTTGGAGAAGTTGAGGGTGGAAAGTAAGCAAAAAATATGGGATAATTTTGCAGACACACACACACAAAAGATTAATACTCCATGACTATGTAGGGAACAATATTTACCCAGTTATAATTATATGAGTACTGTTCATAGCTTTCAAATTTTTGAAACAACCTACAGATGAATCGCAGAAGGCTAATTCTGACTACAGAATAGAATGTAACTATTATTGTGTAAGTTTAATTGGTTTCAGTTGTGAGAAAACCCCTGAAAAATAACAGTGATTTAAACATGATGTTTATTTTTCTTTCATGTAAACAGAATCTAAAAATAAGCAGTCTGGGGTTTGTATGGTAGTGCCATACATCATGAGGAGCCCAGGTTCCTTCCAGCAACCCAGCAACTCTACCACAGGACTCATGAGAGATGCTCAAGCTTTAGACATAACATACACATTCCAAGAGAAGGAAGAAAGAGGATGTGGAAAAAAATATGACCTCTCTTATTAGGGACATTTCTTGGAAGTCATACTCAACACTTTTGCTTATACCCATGGGTAAATCACCTGGCCACATCTAGTCACCAGGAGACTTGGAAATGTACTTTCTATCCTGGACAGTCATGTCCAGCTAAAATATTTTATTATTAAGGAAGAAGCCCTTTAGGAGAGCTTTAAACTGATTGAGGTGATGAGTGCACAATTATATGATTACACTAAATATCATTGAACACCTTGGATGGATTTATGCTTTATTAATATGTACCCATAAAATTGATTGGTTAAAAATAATAGTAATAATGACTTGGTTCCCCACCCCATGCACACACACACACACAAACTCCTAGAAGAAAACATAGGAAACATTTTCAAGATCTTATGGTAGGCAGTAGTTTCTTAAACCTTCACCCAGAGCATGAGCAATGAAAGGAAAAACAGATAAAAGGGACCACTTCAAAATTAAACACTTTTGTTCTTTAAAAGACTTTGTCAAGAAAGTAAAAAGGCAGCCTGCTCAATAGGGAGAATATTTGGAAACTACATATATGGTTTGATATCCATGTTATTATTATATAAAGAGATCATACAATTCAATTATAAAAAGACAACCCAATTTTTAAAATGGGCAAACAACTTGAAAAGACATTTTTTCCAAGAGAAAATAAAATGGCCAAAAGCACACAAAAAATGTTCAACATCACTATTAGGAAAATGCAGATCAAAACTACAATGAGATAAGATTTCACACCTTATAGAATGGCCATTATTTGAAAAAAATAAACAGAAAACTGCAAGTGTTGGAGAGGGTGTGGAGAAATAGGAACACTCCTTCACTGTTGGTGGGAATGTAGAATGGTAGAGTTTCTGTGGAAGACTGGCAGTACCTCAAGAAGCTGCATAGAGAACTGCCATATGATCCAGCAATCCTGTTTCTATGGATATATTCAGAAGAACTGAAAGCAAGGACATGAACTGATGCTGTTCACATCAGCATTATTCACAATAGCTATAACATGGAACCAGCCCAAATCTCCATCAACCCATGAATGGATAAACACAGTGTGGTATATATAAATAATGGAATACTAGTCAGCTGTAAGAAGAAATGAAATCAGGATGCATATGACAATATGGATGAAGCTTGAGGATATTATGCTGAGTGAAATAAGCTAAACACAGAAAGGACAAATATTCTATGGTCTCACTACTATGAACTAAATACAATGAGTAAACTTATGGAGTTAAACTCTACAGTATAAGTATAGGTTACTAGGCAATAGAATGTGGGTTGAAAATGGGAGATGATGCATAATGTATATAGAATTTTTAATAAGGTTTATTGTAAAAGTGTAGAAATGAATAGAATTGATGGTTGTTAGAGTGAGCAGAACTAACTGCTGATTTATAAGTGTGATTATGGCTGAAAGGGGTAATCTGTGGAAGTAAATGTTAATTGAAAGGAAGCCAGAGAATAATCTAGGGGAGTACAACATAGTGATTTCAGTGATAAATGAAGACTGTGGTTAACATAAATATAAGAATGTTCTTTTACAAAGTGTTACGAATGTGGTGATACATGGGAAAATTAAAACTAATGCAGTTTATGGATGATAGTTAACAGTAATATTGTAATATTTTTGCAACAATGGCAGAGAAGATATTAAGTTAGTTCTAAGTGACAATAGTGGGGCATAAAGGGTTATAGAATTTTTCCTTTTGGAGTAATGAAAATGTTCTAAAACTGAGGCAATGACAGCACAACTATGTGATGAAAATAAGACCACTGAATGTACACTTTGAATGGATTGTACAAAGCATGGGACTGTATAACACAGGGAATCCTGTGATGGAAGATGGACTGTGGTCAACAGAACAAATATAAGAACTTTCTGTCATGAACTATAGCAAATATATAATACTAATACAGGGTGTTAATAACTGGGTGGGTTAGGGAAAAAATACACCAAATGTAAGATACAGGCTATAGTTGACAGTAATATTTTGACAATGCTCTTTCATAATTTGTAACAAAGGTTTCACAACAATGCATGGTGTTGGTGGTGGGGTGATGTCTGGGAGCCTTGTATAATGATATATTTTTTTTTTTTGTAAGTTCACAACTTTTACTATACACTTATTGTTTGTGTATGTTCGTGTATGAACAATAAAATTTGTATATTTTCGTGTTCGTGTATAACAATAAAATTTTGTTTTAAAAAATGTCTACCTCTTAATCTCTAGTCATACCTTCTTTCCATAGTCACTAGCATTTGGAAAAATGTTTAATACACTTTCTTTTCTTTAACACACCTGCTTCATTAATTATACTGAAAATGTCAGAAATGTATTCTCTCAATACTTTTAACATACTCTTTATGTTTACTCATTTTATGATTTTTAAAAAGAGAAGTCACAATGTTTTCTCGTGTTTTGCTCAATATGTTTGGAATTTCACTTCCATAAGGGTTAAATAGGCTTGGGAGTGTTAACTATCATTCTACGATATAGTTCTTGAATGGGAAAAAATATTCTGAATGCCAAATAATTTATTCATGAAAATTTCTGAAACACAAATCTATACTTGAGGGATTACTTTAACTCTTTAATTCATCTGCTGTATGGAATTCTCCATTTCAGGAGCACCTGAAAACTTGATGTCATGGTGATAAAGGTGTGAATTGATAAATAAGATAACAACTAACACTTGAAGTTACTCTTTTATTATATTACTTTGTGCTGTTTCTAAGAAAAATATCATACATATCTGGATCAATGGCATATTTGAAATCCTGCAGTTTGTGTATCATCAGCAGAATAAAGTCTAATGTCAGCAGTGTTTTTCTTGGGCTGGTTGTATCTCAGAAAGAGAAGATGTCAGCTTGCCAAAGAGAATATTATATGCCAAGCAATGCAGTATAAAGTACTGAATCTTACCACTCAATAATGAGGAACAAGACTCAGTCCTATACACCCTCAATCATGAGAGGTGATAATGAAAATAACTTATCAATCTTATGGGTGATTTGACATAGTTTACCTACTAATTATGAATGATTAGCCTTCTGTGAAAATGATTTAGTAAACAGTTTTTGTCTATCCCAGATACTCCCAAACTTTAACTATGAATATGAAATGTGTGAAAATGGGCAAATACTCTATAACATTGTGTTTTGCCAAGAAATTATTAGATGAATTTTCCCAATTAAAATTAGCCTTATGTTACAGACACCTCAAAACTGAAAACTTTTAGAATGTTGAGTTGATTCTCCCTTTGCTGATGATTATCCCTCTTGGTTCCTGTAAAGGGTCAAACTTCTGTCTTAAGAACTATTTGTTAGCTATTGCCTATTATTTTGTAATACAGCCATGCAAATTTATTCACTAGATAAAAGTGTTTTTGTCAAACAGCAAAGAAATACAGAGAACTTCCACAAACAGCAACTGCAGTAAGGAAGAACATTGTTGTCCTTGGTTTCTTTGCATTATTTGCTACTTTGCTCTACTGTAATTGACAGAATTACAATTCTGAAGAATTCCTTTCTTCAAAAAGAGGAGGCTTCTCCAGAATTGCTGACTTCAGAATATTTCATGCTATCCTGTAATTGTTAGAACAGAATACTTTAAGGAGGTAATTTGTTCTATAGAATTCTCTGGACTCTGGCTGTTTCTCTTCAGCATATTTATCTACAGTTTAGTTGAAAATGTTCTGATATCAAGTAAAATTGCTCTCAGAACCAACAGTTCAAAAATATTCTGAATGCCAAACAATTTATTCGTGAAAATTTCTGAAACACAAATCTATACTTGAGGGATTACTTTAACTCTTTAATTCATCTGCTGTATGGAATTCTCCATTTCAGGAGCACCTGAAAACTTGATGTCATGGTGATAACATGTACAAATGTACAAATGTAGCTCATTCATGACTTTTTTCTTATGGCTTAATTCTTTCCAATTTATACATCACATTGTGATCACAGTAAGGACAACATTGTACATGTATAAAATCTGTATCAGTCAGGGTTCTCCAGAGAAACAGAATAGGATATATATTTGTATATGTAAATGTACATCCATATGTATGAGCTTTATTATAAAGAATTGGCTCATGCAATTATGGGTTCGCTGGTCCGAGGCTGGAAATTCCAGTAAGTGTGATGTCAAAATCTTGAGTACCAGTATAACAAGACTGGCTTGTGTTTTTCGAAGGGAACTCCTTTTCTTCCCTTCAGGGTAATATCTACAATATTTGGATTAGGGTTGGGTAATGGTTCCTATTATTTTAATGAGGGAATCCACTCTCAAAGAAGGAAGAAAGGGCCTCATTCTCAATTTGCCCCTTAAAATTTCAGAATTGCTCATGACTCCTTCCTTAGTTTTACATCCTTACTTAATCTTCTGAGGGAATTCATCTGAAATACATTTCAATGAGCTCCTCCTTGCAATGATTCACCATCTACACGTCTAGCCACATCTCTCTTGAGCTCTTGAACCATAAAATTGGCAGCTATTGCCTGCTTCTCTGGTTGTCTCAAAGATTCATAAGTGAACTTACCATCTTCCCCTCACATTTTATACACTCTCCTGTGAGCCGTATCTCAATAAATGACAGCCCCAAAACCAAAGATAGAAATCAGAATTACTCTAAACTTTTCTCTCCATCTGAGTCCCCAAACATCCAATCAGGATATAAATCCTGTAAATCTGTTATATCAGAATAGTCCTAGCAGAACCCAGCAGAAATCGGGCATGTAGGGCTGAGCACAAGCTCATGCCTATCCTTTCCAGCTTCTACACATGAAGGCACCTATTTTCTTAGAGTTTGGGGCTGAAGAAAGAGGAGATCAGCCTCCAGGATTCAGGAGACATAACGAAGTTGGAAATAGAGAACTTTGTGGCATCTATTTTCCAACCAATTCAAAGAGCTAGATATGGCCAGCTATAGGGATACAGGCAGAAACCAAAAGCAAATGTCTTTTTGATGAGGGTAATTGTAAGACTTTCCACAGTTCTGGCCTCATCACTTTACCCTTGGACACCAGCATAAGTCTATTAACAGAATGCCCTGTATCTGGTAGCATCCTTTCAATTAAATCTCCACAAAGTTACCAAAGTACCCTTTCCAAAGCATTAACTTAATGATTTCATCTCTTATTTATGAGACAACAAACACTATCCATAGTTCTCATATGACATGCCTAGCTGGCTGCCTTATTCATCCCGTCTGTTCCATGCTCCCCATCAAACCATGCTTTGATATATGCTACCCCCTGTTCCTTCTTCCTCACTTAACCAATATGCTAATATTTTTTTATTCTGGAAGTTTTCTTATGCATTGTCCTACAAGGAAAGCCTTTCCTGACCCCCAGAATGATTATATACTCATCATCTGTGTCCCCAGCCCTCTGCCTATACCTCTACCACACTCATCCACGGTTATTTATCTCTCACCTCCAAAGGATTGTAATGTCTTTGAGGAAATATTCGTCATCTTTTTTTTTATTCCTGTAATGTCTAGTACATAATAGATAGATGACAAGTTTTTTTCTGTATAAACAATATAACATTATTTTCATAGAAACATATTTTCCTAGTTCCAAACAAATTGATATATAAATATATTCTGTGAACTCAATCTGTTCATATTTTTACAGGCTCTATTCTTGGGAAATTGAAAGTCACTTCATATACCACATATGAATAATCAATGATCACACAGAATAAAATCAAATACACTAACTCCAAAACTGTGTCATACATAATTTAACTTTTATAATTCAGTACATTCTTATAGCTTCAGAATGCTTCTTGGCATAATTGTGAACATCATTTTCTATTGTATTATAGATAAAAGATTCTTATATAATGATAACAATTTTCAGCCTTCATAGCAGGACATTTGGTGTATTAACATTCATTATTTTTGCTAGAATTATTTCTATGTTGCATGTCATGCATTTGATAAAGAATGATCTTAGCTATAGCTACTACTGAAGCAACTCTTCCAAAAACTTTCAAACCAAAAGCATAGAGGAATTCCAGCCTCCACCAAACCCACTTGGAACTACTATGAAAGTCATCTTTCTTTTGTCAAATTGTAATTTAGCAAAATATATTTCCAATTCCAGAACTCTCTGTGCTGTAAAACACAAAAATTTCATAAGATTTACTCAATTGCTAAAACCTCTAAAGATATACAATATACCCTGTGGTGGTCTGAAGCTGTATGTGCCACAGAAAAACACATCTTAAATCTATCCCATAGCTGTGGGTAAGAACCCATTTTAAGTAGGGCCTTTTTTTTTTTTTTTAAAGATTTCTTTCTTTCTTTCTCTCCCCTTCCCCCCCACCCACCCCAGTTGTCTGTTCTCTGTGTCTATTTGCTGCATCTTCTTTGTCCGCTTCTGTTGTTGTCAGTGGCATGGGAATCTGTGTTTCTTTTTTGTTGTGTCATCTTGTTGTGTCAGCTCTCCGTGTGTGTGGCACCATTCCTGGGCAGGCTGCACTTTCTTTCATGCTGGGTGGCTCTCCTTACGGGGCACACTCCTTGCGCAAGGGGCTCCCCTACGGGGGAGACACCCCTGTGGGGCACGGCACTCCTTGTGCATCAGCGCTGCTCGTGGGCCAGCTCCACACAGGTCAAGGAGGCCCGCAGTTTGAACCACGGACCTCCCATGTGGTAGACGGACGCCCTAACCACTGGGCCAAGTCCACCACCCAAGTAGGGCCTTTTGATGAGGTTACTTCAGTTAGGGTGTGATCCACCTCAATCAGAATGGGTCTTAATCCTATTACTGGAGTACTTTATAAATGGAATTAACACAGACATGAGAGAGAGAAAGCCATGGGAGTAAGAAACTGAAAGCTATTAATACAAATCTAGAAGAGAAGGAAAAGACCAGCAGACACCATGTGCCTTGCCATGTGGCAGAGGCCAAAGATCACCAGCAGCTGGATTTCAGGAAGAAAGCTTCACCCTTATGATGACTTGATTTGGACATTTTTATGGCCTCAAGACTGTAAATTTTAAGCTAATAAATTCCCATTGTTAAGCCAACCCATTTCATAATATGTGCTTCCAGCATCCTAGGAAACTAAAACATGCCATTTATTGAAAATCATCGATTCAACTTGTTAGTGGTCAATAGTTTAATAAAATTAATATTCCCTTCCTTATCTTGCTAGACATCCTCTATTTTCAGAAGTACTGAATAAATATTTTTCCAAAGAAATGTAAAAGTGTTCTTACTGAACATTGTGCAAAAGCACAATGAATATTAGTAATGAATATTACAGTTATAGAAAAATCCTTCATTTGAAATGAAATGTGCAGTTTGCCAATGCACAATTAGCTGACTCTCCGTATTATGATCCAAAATCTGTCACATTAAGGCATGTGCTATTATTTTACATATGAAAATGAAACTATTGAGCCACCAACAGTAGAACTTGTATTTTGAGCTGTTTTTCCGAACAGAAACAATAGGTTTTCTTTTAGCCACCCACATTTTGTTCAGTGGCAAGTATATGTAAGATGGCTACCTGGAAATCTAACATTGTTCATAGTCACATAATAGAGATTTTTTTCTGCAAAATATCACAGGCAAATGAAAAGATAGAAATAATGATCTTGGCTTCAGTCAACCAAACTAGTCAGCCTTAAAGATACATTAATTCTAACTCAACAAAGCAAATTGTATATTCACAAATAAAACAGGATGGATGCTCCAAGTGATATCAATTTCATGATCATGGTTATTCTCACATTAAATTTAAATTCCAAAGTTCCAGTCATTGGTGATGTTAATAGCTCCTAAAAGAACTAAGTCCAAAATCCTTTAAATTAGCAGGTACTACTTCAGTGTAAATACTAGTCCTTTGATGTACATGAAATCTTGAATGATGGTATTTGTCATCAGCTAACATTATATCCTCCCTTTTCAGGATGTTTTTTCCCAGCTGATAAGTCTCTTTTTCACACTCCGCAATTTTTTTATTAGCACTTCTCCATGAAATGGCCCTTTTTATTTTTCGCTTTGCCTAGATTAAATTCTCTTTGATGTATATTTCAAGTTTCCCCTTTGACTAGCTCAGCGTTATAGACCTTACTAAATCCTTATTCAAATGGCAGGCACGACACTTTCCCTTCTCTAATCACAGCTGCATCCCCTAACAGAAGCTAGTCCAAGACTCTTAGGAAAAAAAAAATTCATGTTTAATCCATGAGAAGAAATTTAAGGTGGCAGGCTTTCATTTCTCTATTGTATATACATGTGTATAAGATGCTGAAAACACAAGAAAGTGCTGGTCGAAGCTTTTTTATTTTGCTTTGTTTTGTTACAAAAACAATAGGTAGGACCAAAGCACAGAATTGCAATTACTCTGGCTTAATTTGACTACTCTGGGATTTGGAATGCAATGTCTAAGGAACACCTACCAAATGAAGTTCAAATGAAGGACTCAGATCCTAGCCAAAGACAAATTGGAAGGTAATGAAATAGCCAAATTGACAAGATTACTCCAATCTTCATTTTCCCTATCAATGGAAGGACATGTATTTACTTGGTATTTTCAGAGGACTCATTATAAGAGAAAATTAAAGGGCTATAAACCTCTGCAGAAGAGATTGTCATCCAGACAGGACAAAATGGAAACACCTAAGCCCCCAAAAGTTCGGATATGTATTTTTTTCAAACTTATATTTTTATGTATAGTTGACAGTAAAAGAGTACTCTTTTATGTACATGGGCCCAAAAATGCTTATTTTTTAATCCTCTTAACAGTATATCTTGTTTGCAAAGGCAAATCTGTATTTTACTCCAGCACATATTTAATGACTCAAAATGTATTCTTCAATTAACATTATAAAGAGCACCCTACTCTTTCAAGGGCTGGCAATAAATGCCTTACGGTGAATGAGTACGCCTAAGGTAAGTCGCTGACCTTGTTTACAACCTATGAAAAAGATAATAGGTACTACTTTAAATTAAAGCCTAATAGATAACTGAAGTCAAGACAGAACATTAGGAGCTAGAATGTGCAAGGATGAAGTGTTACAATAGTCAAAGCAGGGAGAAATCACAAATGATTAGGGAAGTATTATCACTTTCTGAAGGAAAAATGGAGATGTGTCTTAAAAGGTATGAATTATAGAGGCAAATGTAAGAATCCAAGGCACAGGAGAGATGAAGTAAAAGGAAAAGCATTGCAGCAGCATAAGATACGGGAAGAACAATAAATAGTAGTCTAGTTTGGCAGAACTGTAGAATTCAAGAGAAAAGGAAGAATGGGAAAATAAGTTGGAAAGAAGTAGGCCAAGGTAAATTTTGTATGAGTAAAGGAAGGAGTTTGTACTTTATTCATAGAAGCATAAATTTTATAGTGAAAGAAACTGCAGAGTCATCTAGAACAACCTCCTGATTTTACTTTGGAAAAAGGAGAGGTCATTATAAGCAACATGAATTTTCCAAGCTTACATTGCTAACCAAAAGCAAACCTAAGATATGAAGCAAGGTCTCCAAACCCTACTCCAAAGCTCATGCTCCTCCTCTGCTTTTAAGCAAAGAAGGAGAAACCATTCAGGTATGTGTATGCAAAGATATCCAGGCAGCACCCACAAAATAGATTGAAAATGAGAAAGAAAAGAAGCAGAGACTAAATAGACTAGTTTTGATGAGAGATAATGAGAGCTTTCACTAAAGAGAGAGTAATGAGAATAGAAAGGAACAGACAGTTGAGTAGCATTTCTCAAGCTACTAATTCTGTGGGGTGTTAATAAGAGATGTGATAGAAAAAATGGTTCTTGTTCATTTAATGCTGGAAATGCTAGTTTAAACCAAGTTAAGCAAATTTCTTCACTATCAGATTTCTAAGGGCCTTTACCATGCTGATGTATATTATGACTCTCCCAGATAGAGAAAACAGCATTGCCCAAATTATTCTGAACAGAGAAATTGTTTTCAATGGAACAACTACTTAAGTGACTTTTTATAGAATGCCAGTTTGTAAAACAACAGATTACGGATGGGATAAATGTCAAGAATTTGTCTAGCAATGGTATCAATGTGAAAAAAAGGAGCCAAAACTGACTCTTGGGAGTCACATGTCTACTATAATAAACAGCCAGTTTGTTTTAATGCCGGTATTACTGACTATAAATCAGTCTATATCCCATCATTATCATAACAAGAATCCAGTAGAACACTAGTCAAAAATCTCATTGTTATGCAATTTCAACTAGTTAGACAGTATCTCCCAAAATTGTTTGGGAATAATGTATTTGCTTTCTAAATGGGTAAACATTTTCAACCCCAGAAAGATTTAAAGTATAGAAAATGTTTAAAAGAATTAAAATATTAATATTTACTTGCACATTTGCATTTCATATACATATATCATTTAAGAACATTTGGCCTATTCAAGTAACAGGTTGGGTCTTATAATTGCAATTTAAAAGCTATAAATGAGTAATTTAGACTTGTGATTTTAGTTGGCATCTTACTATCAAAAGAAATTATATTTTACCATGTTAATCATCTTAATAGTTCTTTTTAGATTTATAAGAATACATAAGTAGAAGAATTAATAAAGAGCCTAGGAAGGTTTTGTTTATAAGAGTAGACAATTATAATGCTTATGAGACATATCAAATATATTAAATTTATAAATATAGGTTGAAATGTTTAAATGGGTTCCATGAACTAAGTTTGTAAATATTATTAAATTGTAATCAAAGGTCTCTTGAAAAGTTATGCAAAAATTTGCTGGACTTATTAATAGAATAAAATTTGTAGGATGAACTTGAGAGCATACAGAAAAAGTAGCATTTTATTTGTCATTGTTGTTGTTTATTGATAACTTCAATAAATTGAATAATAATTTCCAAAGCCAAAGTTCAAAGTTACTCTGAAAAATTTTTTCACCAAGGAATGCTTCCTTGGAGACATTAAACCCTCACATTTAACACAGTCCCAAAGAAGGCTCTGGATGGGATGAGTGACTGGTAGGTCACAAAAAGCAAAGGGCAGGAGATCCCAGTGGTGAAAACATGAAGACAGAGGCATATATTGTCATTCAATACATATAGCAAAGAAGGGAAAGAAACAGACTCTGATAGTTTGAATGACAAAAAGTTTAAGGAAGATCTTTTTGTTTTGGCAGGGTTTGTGTTTCGGTTTTTCGTTTTGCTTTTAACCATAAACAAATGAGTGGTGAGTGTGATAGTTTGGAGCTCTGTGTACCCCTAGAAAAGCATGTTCTTTAACTTAATTCCTGCGGATGTGAACCACTTGTAAGCAGGATCTTTTGATGAGGTTACTTCAGTTAAGGTGTGGCCCACCTCAATCAGAATGAGTCTTAATCCTATTACTGGAGTCCTTTGAAATCAGAATGAAACTGAGACAAAGAGAGACAAAGAGAGAGAGAGAAAGCAAGCCACAGAAGGAGCGGCCAGAGGCTGAACATTAGTAGAAACGGAAAGAGAAAATAGAAGCCAGGAGAGGTCTCCTTGTGCATTGCCATTTAACAGATGAGCCCAGGACTAAGTTTCACTGGCAGCCAGCCCCAGAATGCCGGTCTTCAGGAAAAAAGAATCGCCTTGATGATGCTTTGAATTGGACTTTCTCTTAACCTCAAAACCAAGAGCCAATAAATTCCCATTGTTTAAACCAAACCATTGCATGGCATTTTCTTGAGCAGAACAGTGTACCAAGAGAAAAGAGTTAGTTAAGAAAGAAGTAAAGATGGAAGAAGAAAATATTGATGGAATAGGTGCTGGACACTCTATACTGAGGTGTCACTCTTGTTAAGGAGGGACAGAGACTTCCCTAAGACCAGAAGCAAAGAACAAGAGGAAGAACAAAGACACCAAGAGATTGGGGTAGAGAGGAAAGCTGGAAGACATCATCTCAATGATTTAATTCTTTTCAATGAAAGTGAGCTCACCTACAAAGGATGAAGGAATTAAGGTTCCAGTTAACTTCTCTCCATCTGATCCCTTCCAAGCTCCTATAACCCCTAATCCCCAAATCACTAATGCACTATTATTAGTTTAAATCCTTCTAATTCCTTTTTTTTTAACTTTTAGACTTGTGTGTATATGTGTGTATAGATGGTAGATAAGACAGCAGATAAATAGATATAGATGTATATAGGTTAGTTTTTATTGACCTAAATGTGAGGCAATGCTTACAAGTCTTCTGATTCAGACTGCCTAGATTTCTATTCTCATTCCACCATATAATAGCATTATCTTGAGTTGTATCTTAAGAATATAGGGAGAAACCTCTCTGTGCCTCAGTTTCATATCTAAAAAAATGGTGATAATATAGCACATACCTCATAAGTTTGTGGTGAAGAATAAATGCCTTAGTAAATGTAAAATGCTTAGATCAGTGCCTGGCATGGGAGATACTCATATCACAATCATTATTTCATGAATTTTTCATGGATTAATATATTGAGATCAGTGTTGACATTTATAGTTTTATTTTAAAAACTCAAATGTGAGATTTATTCACATATTTCCTTATAATTTTTTAAAACTCTATATACATACCAGCAATATGATAAACTATGTACCTTGACCACTGAAAAGTTTAAAATGTTAAATATAATATTTTTAAATCTTATTAAGTGTACCTATATATTGGCAAGAAAGTAAGAAACACTCAAGCAAAAACTCGGTAAAGCTGGAATCAAGAGTTATAAATAGAACTGAGGCTGGCTGCAGCTTTTAGTTCATTTTCCAAACCAGGTGAACCCAGGTTTCCATCTTCACAACCTTGAGGCCTTGAGAAATAAGACCTAAGATGAGGAGTCTAATAGGTGAAACTATACTGATAAAATTGGTACCCCAAGAGATAAGTCAACCTAAGAGTGAATTAGAAATAATTCTTGAGCCCCAATGTGGCTTGCAAATAAAACTCCCTGTCTCAAATCAATTTATAACCCCAAATTGGCCCTCCTACAAGTTTGTAGCCTAAATTCATAATACCTGGATGGAGCAAAAAGCCTCATGCCTGTATCCTTAAATTTTCAACAGCCATGTATACATGTATGCATGCTACATTTAGCAGCTATGGAATTAAGAGTGAGATATTTTGAGGACTAGGTCATGTGGATTTGTAAAAACCGAAGTTGACTGATAAAATCTTTGATATATCTTTAAAATTACAGTTTTGGGTCTGTTATCTTAGTTGATGACATCACTTTCCCAATAGAAGCCATTTGTCTTATTAGCCATGGACTTATTACAACAACTTCCACTCTCCTTGTAGATATCCATGTACTGTCTAAGCAACATCATAGAACCATCAACCAAGAAGGTTGAATAAGGTAAACACAGATATAGCACCTTCCTTTTTTTAAAGTGAAAACTAAATACCATTTTTTTTAATCTCTTCCCTTCTTTTTGGATAGTCGTAATGGCCTTGCTTTCTCCATAGGAAAGAAAGCAATGGAGAGGAGTTTGAAGTCACTAAAGTTGAAGAAGTAGAACTGTGATTATATTACTCCTTAATGTTTAATGCCTTAAAATGCTCAAACGTGGCCAAAAGAAATTCAAATATGCTATAACAATCTTTGTTCTTAAAATTAGTATTGTGCCTGGCAGCCAAAAATATTTTGTTCTAAACTGAAGTTGTGCTAACTTAATGGAAGAAATGTCATCAGAAGCCATGATAGTCATGGAGGATGCTGGCAAATACTACTGTTGCCAGATTTTGTCTAGATTCTTGACTAAGCTGCTAGAAGTGAATTTTAGGAGCATGTCAGGTTAGTTAGGTCAATAATTTATTAAGGAATAGTGAGAAGAGAAATGGGAGAAAATTACAGATCATCAGTCCCAGGTAGAGAAGAAAGGGTTGAAGAGTGATAAAGTGGGCCGATTTACAGATTACAATTCCCCGTTATAGATCACAGTTTTACTTGTGTATTGATCCAGGTAGGAATGAAGCCAGAATAAGGGGCATGAACAGGCACCAGGACAGGACAAAGGCAAAAGAGAGCAAGAGAGCAAAAGAGAGCAAAAGACCTTTGTACTTGCTTTTTAAACCATTAATTATTCTACCCCTTTGCTAATGACACAGGAGGAGTCCCAGCTATTTGCTGTTTTGATTGATTGCCCCACCCATCAATCCCCCAGGAGGGCCCAATGATAAGGACCCAGGAGAATATCTGAGGCTTCTCCAGGCTTCCGGAGGAAATCTCATTCCAATTTGGATTTCTCATGAGGGTCTTCCAGCAGCCTTCTTGGGAGTAGCGAATGATACCTGGACTTCTTGCCAGCTTCCAGATCTGCCTGATTCGCTATCTTACTAGCCTGCCTCACTCCTGCTTCTCTAGTTCCAGGTGCATGGTAAGATTGCACTTTCCTGCCCGCTTGAAGTTAGGTGTGACCATATGACTAGCTTTGGCTAATAAAATGTGAAAAGTGATTTGTGTTCCTTGTATGTGGAAGTTTTAAGGGCCTGCATGCCTTGCTATTATCTTTCTTTTCCCTCTGCCATGGCAACTGTAACTGGAAACATTCCAGCTAGTGGCTGCTCCTCAGACTTGTTCCTTGACAAGGCAGTGCAAAGCCCCTAAAGCTGGCCCACAACAGACATATATTACCGAAATAAACCTCTGAGATATGGTGGTTGTTTGTTAAAGGAGCATGAACTAACCTATATTGATTAATACAACTCCCTAAAGAATTTCTGTACTTCTGTAGAACACTTGGCCTAACTTAGAGTGCTTAAACTTCAAATTGGAACATCCAGATTATGTATTCGGTAACATTTTCTCAGTGACACAAAATCACAAAATATGGTGCCAAATAAAACTGTAGAATTGTCTTTTTAGGTAGTGTCTGAGAAGAGAATAGTGTCTAATCTTGTTTAGGTTTCAAGCTGCCTGCTGATAAGGCTGCAGATTATGTAACCACTCAAATTTCCTCCCTGTCCTATGGTTTTACACTTTTTAGTATAAGGCCATGTCTATAAAGAAATAGGGGGAAGCAGACTTGGCCCAGTGGATAGGAGGTCTGTCTGCCACATGAGAGGTCTACGGTTCAAACTCCAGGCCTCCTTGACCTGTGTGGAGCTGGCGTACACGCAGCATTGATGCACGCAAGGAGTGCCCTGCCACGCAGGGGTGCCCCCCCCCCCCCGCCCCGTAGGGAGCCTCACACGCAAAGAGTGCGCCCCGTAAGGAGAGCCGCCTAGCACAAAATAAAGTTCAGCCTGCCCAGGAATGGCACCGCACACACAGAGAACTGACGTAGCAAGATGACACAACAAAAAGAAACACAGATCCCTGTGCCACTGACAACAACAGAAATGGACAAAAAGAACACGCAGCAAATGGATACAGAGAACAGACAACTGGGGTGGGAGGGGGAAGGGGAGAGAAATAAATAAAATAAGTCTTTAAAAAAAAAAAAGAAACAGGTTACCAAGAAGAAGCAATGTGGTTCATATTCTAGGATAGTCAGAAATTTTTAAAGAATATGTTGGTTACTTTAAGATTCTTGATGACTTTTAAATATTGGTAAATTGCAATAATCAAATAAATTACCTGAAAAAAATGAAAGGTCACAGGAGTGCCTATAATGTATAAAACCAGAATATACTAATCATTTTTTCCTTTCATTCAAAAACATATTAATCACTAAGTTCCAGGTACTAGGCTAGACCCCTAGATGCAAGAGTAAATACAATAGAAAATGGTCCTGTCCTCCAGAGGTTTACAGAACAGAATAGTGGCCTAAAAAATTAATAATAGGACAATATGTTTAGTACTATGGTTGAGGGGTAAATAGAGACTTAAGTGATCATAAACTGGTAAATGAATAAACAAAATATCAGAGAAAGCTGCCAGAAAGAAAAAAAATACCTATGTCATTAATTGTTATAAAAATATTTATATATACATAGAAAGAGAAAGAGAGACACAGATACATATATGTGTACTGTGTATATTTATATATATGCAAATATAAGTATACACACATATATATTCAGAACTTTGACTACTTTAAATGCATAAGTTACGCCTTCATTTACCTAAAATGAATGTGACAATGAATTGAATGCTTTGTAACAGAAATAGTAAGGCAAGGCATACTCAGGTTTATCAATCATCAAAAGCCACCTAAATATGATGACCTCTATCTTTGATAATTCAAAGAGAATAACAGGATCATAAAAGGCCTTGAGTTATTACCTACAACAGGTTACCTTAACCTCTGAACCTCAATTTCTCATTTGAGAATTGGAGATAAAGCCTACCCTGCAGGACTAATGAAAACAAGGCACCACCTTGCAGGACTGTTGCAACAATTAGAAATAATATAGAAAAGCACCTGGCATGTGCCTTGCAAATAATTTACTTTCAATAAATAGCAGTGGTTATGGTTACAGTTGTTGCATCTTTTATCCTTAGAATTTGGCAACTAGACTGAACCTGCACTGACCCTAAAAAATACTGTGGAAATTATGCTTCTTTCTTGTGTAATGAAATGTCTTTCTAGTTCTATTTTCTTCTTCTTATAAAAGTGTAGTATAAACTTTACCACAAAAAATTTAGTACTTGGGCTTTTGATAATTTGAATTCAGAATCAACAGGAGTTTATAGATTTTGAGGAAATGACAAAAGGAGAAGCAGAAAAATGATAAAGCAGAAAATGTACAAGGAAATGAAGGATTCAAAGACATTTGGCAACTCCAGTCATCAAATCAAAATATTCATTGAGCTATGGGTACCACTGGAGGGCTTCTTCCAGGCATAAAATATCACAACTATCTTTAACATTCCTTTTCCACTATACAAACAAGACAAACTACTCCGTAGCTAAGTAAAGCCTGAGGTGGTTATTATTTTACCTCTTGATTACATAAATTACCCAAAAAGAGTGCCCATGCTTCTTAAATAATCTGTGCAATACTCTAAGCAGTAAGTACATGATATAAGAAGAAAGGAGAGCAGACATAATCTCCTCTAACAAGCTCACATATGTACTCTTTCTATATTTTATTTTTATAAAATAAATGAGAATACTGTCAAGAGATAATAACTTCTCCTAAGTCTATGACTGCAGCTGATTAGGATGTGAAGATTTAGCAATCGAATAGCTAATATTATACATAACATATATACTTAGAAACTCAAATTTGTATTGCATAGACATATTGGGAGACAATTCTCCATGGGCCTCTCAAGGTTTTGCATGTCTATGAGCAGAAGCATTGATAGGTTTGTTCTGGACTACCTTTTCAAGGATGTTTGCATTGGCAAACAGTCTGAAAAATGTAGAAAGTGTCTCCCACTGGAACAGAGGTCATGTTTATTTGCTGTCGTATGATAAAGATAACGTCTCCCTCCAGGGTAAAGTTTGCACAGCTTTGCTTGTAGCCCATTATGAAAGACTAGGGTTCCCCAAGCTCTGAGTACCTCAGCTGTGATGCAAACCCATTGCTTGTTCACCATCCACCAGCACCATACCACATTATTGCCAGGGAACTTGGGAGGAAAGAAGAACTGATAATGAACATGAAGCTTGTGCTGCTTGCTGTGCTCTGGGTAATAGTCCTTTATCTCTGACCCAGGAGTTTTATGTCTTCTACAGCCACCCTTGAAATGTAGAAGGCTAACGTATGTGTTTGTTTGGAAGTAAGATAAAATCTCAGAACCTTCACAGTTATTAAGACATAGCTTAAAAGTTAGATATTTATTAGCCATAGGCATATTTTAGAAGGAGGGTTCATTTCAATTAAGCAAATATTTATTGAGTACCTACTATGTACAAGGCTCAGTATCTAGATTCTCAAATTTTAAATTGTATTCATATCACTATGAGGGTTGAGTGGAAATGCACACAGTTTCTTCAGCTAAAATCATGTTTAAAACTTCAAGAGAGTTAAAGTTTCACTAAAATGTGGTTGTTGTACCAGGGGCTCAAAGCAACCCTATTCTAATTTGTGCCTTCCCAAAATTATATATTCTGACATGCCATGGATCTTCAAATGTCAAATCTCTGAATGTCTAAAGTTTAAAATCACAGCAATGAACTTTAACCCTACACTGCAGGATTTGAGGCAAGAGATGGTATCAACCTAGTACTAAAATTTCATAATCCTCAGCAAGTATTAAACCTACTATTATTACATTCAATCCTTACTAAGCCCATGTAAGAGTATTTACTTTAAAAAAAAAGTTTAACTTTAAAGTTCACTATAGTGAACTCTTCTGAGAGTGAAAGGGGGAGCTATAAATAATTAAACTGAGTCAGCAGGCACAAAGCAGGACTGGCCGAAACAAACTGAAATAGATGGCCAGGCTGAAGAAATATTGCAAGGAATTCAAAGAACCAAACCTTTAACGACACCATTCAGAAAGTTGGGTGAAAACGTTTTCGTATTCAGCTCCAGTTGCTAAATTTCTCTCACGTTCAGATTGGTTATTAACTTCTAATTAGAGCAAAGCTAACCAAAATCTAACACATGCAAACAAGGGAGGTTCGCAAGCAATTTTTAAAGTATTTTCTGGGACTGGCTCAGCACACATTTACTTCTCACAGTTATTTTATTTTGAAATGACTTGCAAGATTTCGTTCAGTGTCATCCCTGCAGGGGACACAAACTGCCACTACCATCAAGAGGAGTTGTACTGCTAAGTCCCTGAATACCACACTGTTAATTAATCTTGGTGAATAATAGGGTTTCTATGCAAATTATTCTGATGCCATCCATTGCCTAAAGATGTTTCTAATGATCTATATGAAATGTCAGAAAATGCACTTTAGTCACTATGTGATAGAGAATTCGAACAAACAAGCAGGAAATCTGGTTGATCTGAAGTCAGTGCTAACCAGAGCAACAGAAGCCTGTTGAAGAACTTGAAAGGGTTTTATTTTCCCAGGAGTTGTTTCCTTTTCCTAAAGAAAGATCGCAATGAAGTCAAGACAGACAAGAAATTCCATTAGGGAGTGAATATAAGGGGAAATGAGTAATGCAAAACAACTTGGGCCATTTCTTTTCAAGCCACACTTCTAGAAAGGTTTAATTTCCTTTTTATTAAGTGCTGTGAGTAGTTGCTGAGGAATTTGTGTTGGCATTGCCATTGCCATTTCTGCATCCTGAAGAAGAGGATTTTCCCTACATATAAATCAAGATTTAACAATCCAGATATTGCTACTACTGAGGCAGGTTAGCATAGGGAGCAAAAGAAGGCAGCAGGATCAAGAATAAAGCTGCAAGCGTCACAACTAAATCACAAAACACCATGCAGAAACCCTGCTGAAAGGGCAGCCAGAGAACAAAGGCTATAACCTTCACATCTGAAATCCCACCATAAACCTGATCAAGAAAGTCCCAGAGAGCTCCAAATAGGAAAGCTTTCCCATTGGTTCCCTAAAAGCTAACCTAGGTACAACCTGACCTGACTTATACAATAGTATAAGCCAATAGGAAGACAGAAAAGCAACCAAGCAGGACAGCAAACAACTAGAATCCTTAAGTAACATAGGGGAAGGGAGAGAAGGGAAAACAACCTTCCCCAGCCTAACCCCAGCCCCCAGCAGGTGTGTCTCTCCCTTGAGAATGCCTACACCCCTGTCTCAGGTGTGTGGTTTTGCTTTCTTTTGCTTTACCATAACTTCTCTGCTTGATTTCTTAGCAGTGGCTAAGAACCTGAAAGCCCACCTACCTGAAAGCAACACTACTGCTTCTCTTTCTCTCATTTTCCCCCCTTTTGTGTATCATTGCTATATAGTAATATACATAGAAAAGTACAACAGTGAACAAACTCCTGTCAAAGCTTTGTAACTCCTCCTCATCAGGTTGATTACTGCCAGGAAAAAAATTCCAGGTCTTTTGGCATTCTTCCCTGACATCTTCAATTCTAAACATCAACTAATTTACTCCAAGAAAGTATAGACTAGGGATTTATTTAACTACAGAAAGCCTTTATAACTTTGAGGTTGCACGTTTGTGATAAAGACTCTTAATTACCCTCCAATATCCACTTTGCTTCCCAGCTAGAGATTATCTTCCCCAGCCTCCCTTGCAGCTAGGTGTGGGCTAAATTCTGTATTTCTCAGCCTCTTAAGCAGCCAGCGGGATGGTCTAAAGTGATGTGGGGAACTTCTGAATTGTGCACTTAAAAGAGAGCTACTAAGCCACTCACCTTCCACATCTTGCTGCTGTTCTGAGGGCTAGAATCCATGTGTGTAGATGGTGGACCTGTTTAGAACAAGCAGCCAAAGTTAACACCCTGGATAATGGAGCGTTGAGTTAGTAGCTACCAGGGTCCCTGAGCTGCCTTGTGGAGTAGCCCCACTTGATGTCCTTGACTGCCTTCCAGCTCATACTTTTACATGAGAGAAACACTAGTTTCCCTCCTGTTTCAGCCATTTTTATTTTGATCTCTCTTAAAGTAGCCAATAGTATCCTAATCAATACAACATTGCAAATTAATTCATTTTAGGAGTGCCCTAATTATTATTTATCTCAGATCCATAAATAGTCAACACATGGCTAGTAGAATGTTATAGGACAAAATCTAATTTAGGGATTCATTAGGCGTGGGGGGAAAAAACATCTCACTGCCCATCAGTTAACCAACTTATATTTTAATGCATTCAGAGAGGTAATTTACCAAATGGAATGCTTGGAACTTAAAGAAACAATGTACTTACTTAAAAACAAGATGTGATTTTTCCAGACAACCATGTTAAATTTGGGGGTCTTCTAACATTGCTTTTATCTTTTTATTTTTAATGTCACATAATAAAAAATGAAATTCTATTACTAACACAATAGCATAGCAAACATCCAAGATATTTTTGTCCACTATAAATACTGATGAAATAGCAGGATGTCTATACACAGAAAATTTTATTTTAACCAGATAAAGAACTCAGAGTCTATGCCATCATTGTTTTAGTATTCATTTAAAGAATGATCACATGAGAATTATGTGAGGTAGGATCAAGGTTGCAACAAATGTCAAAGATTTACAACGCCAAATGGGCAAGATTCACTTTGTAATTATCACAATTTCTGTTATTTATTTTCTCTTATATTAGTCATTGGAAATGAGGTAAGTTTTAAGAATTTCACAAGAAGCCCTAGGAAAAAACGCTGCATTGAATTGCCATGTGACATTGTTAGATTTCCTGGAGCTTTTCTTTTGTTCATATAGCCATTCATCCATTTATAGTTTCAGTCTACAAACCTTTATTGTGCAATATCCTGGCTCCAGGAGGTACAATGATGAATAAAACAGTTTTTCTTGGGGAAATAGGTAAAGAAATAGTTGTGAAGAAAATTCCAAGCCCAAGAAGTCCTTTGGGGAAGGCACTGCCACTGTTGGGAAGAAACACATTGTTAAACAGCATAGAATTATGGGTAAGATCTCCAAATTTAATGCTCCAATTTTTTTAAAAGTTGGTTATAAAGAGTGGAGTCCTGCTAACTGACTAAATTAGTAATGCAAATGTATGTAAAGAACTGAGGGCTGAATTGTTATGTATAACAGAGTGAAAAATCAAAAAGGAGATTGCTTTTGAACTCTAGGATCTCTCTAACAGGCCTGTGGCAATTTGAGATTACTTTTGTGAATCTCAAAACAAGAAAGACTGTGTTTGTAAACTAATCTGTTCCTCTGGGAGTGATACCCTTTTGGCTGTATTAAATTCAGTGAGAGGCCTCTGGTTAAGTTTACTTGATAAGATTAATTTAGGCCCTCTGAATGGGCTACTTTGGTAAGGCATAGCTGAGGTTGAGTTCCCGCCCCTTGGTGGGCTGGTATAAATGGACACTCACTCACGAAAACACACAGGAAGAGAGAGAACTTCGTCATTTTGATCCTGCCCTGTGGTAGAAAGAAGTCTCAAACAGCTAAAGCCCTGCGGAGAGATGGACCATTTGCCTAATAGTTTACAGCCGACCTTGGCACAAGAGAGCCAAGACTGATATGGGAAGCCCAGAGTGAAAGGCTGAAATCCAGCAGAGATTATCCGCCATCTTGCTTCAACATGTGGCAGCCAACTTTGGTGAGAAGGTACCTCTTATGGTACCTTGAGCTGGACTTTCCACAGCATTGGGACTGTAAGCTTTTATCCGTAATAAATATCCTTTATAAAAGCTAACAGATTTCTGGTACTTTGCATCAGACCCCCTTGGTAGACTAATTTACACGTTATATTATATTTTATAAGATAATGTTCAGTGCCATTTTAGTAGGCTGATTTTGAGATGCACAGTTGTTAAAAAAAATAGAGAGAGAGAAAAGAAAACTACCAGGGAAGCAGATGTGGTTCAAGCAATTGAGCTCCCACCTACCACATGGGAGGTCCATGGATCGGTTTCTGGTGCCTCTTAAAGAAAACACAACAAGATAATGCAACAAGAGACACAAGAAGGTAAATATAATGAGAGACACAGCAAAGTAAGGAGCAGAGATTCCTGATGCTTCCTGAAGAAGATAAGCAAGACAGCAAGCTGATGCGACAGGCAGGCATGGCAGGCTGACACAGCAAGATGATGCAACAAGAGACACAAGAAGAAAAACATAATGAGAGACACAACAAAAAGCAGGGAACAGAGGTGGCTCGAGCAATTAGGTACCTCCCTCCCACATAAGAGGTCCCGGGTTCAGGGCCTGGTGCCTCCTAAAGAAAACAGGGATGATGTACAGACACAGCAAGTGCAAACAATGAAGGGGTGAGGAGAAATAAATAAAATGAATCTTAAAAAAAAAACAACTGGGAAATGGATTTTGCCCAATGGATAGGCATCCACCTACCATATGGGAGGTCCAAGGTTCAAACCCAGGGCCTCCTGACCCATGTGACAAGCTGGCCCATGCACAGTGCTGATACGTGCAAGGAGTGCCCTGCCACACAGGGGTGTCCACTGCGTAGGGGAGCCCCACACACAAGGACTGCACCCTGTAAGGAGAGCCGCCCAGAGCAAAAAAAGTGCAGCCTGCCCAGGAGTAGGGCCACACAGAGAGCTGACACAGTAAGATGACGCACAAAAAGAGACACAGATTCCGGGTGCCACTGACAAGAATACAAGCAGGCACAGAAGAACACACAGCAAATGGACAGGGAGAGGAGAAAACTGGGGGGGAAGGAGAGAGAAATAATAATAATAATAAAATAAAAATAAATGAAAATAAAAATCTAAAAACAAACAACTACCATTTAAGGAAGGCTTAGTATGTGCTTTATAGAGCATCTTACCCCTTAACAGAATCCAACAAGGTAAATAACATTACATTCTTTATTAAAAGTAAGGAAGCTAAGACTCAAAAACAGGAAATAATTCACCTATGTCATACAGTTAATAAGTCGTGAAGCCAGATTTCAAAGCCAGGTCTGAGGTCTACAAAAATCTACAGAGAAGTAGATTTGGCCCAATGGATAGGGCATCCACCTACCACATGGGAGGTCCAAGGTTCAAACCCAGGGCCTCCTGACCCGTGCGATGAGCTGGCTCACGCGCAGTGCTGATGTGCGCAAGAAGTAACCTGCCATGCAGGGGTGTCCCCCATGTGGAGGAGCCCCACACACAAGAAGTGCACCCCACAAGGAGAGCCTCCCAGAGAGAAAAAAGTGCAGCCTGCCCAGGAGTGGCGCCGCACACAGGGAGAGCTATCGTAGCAAGATGACACAACAAAAAGAGATACAGATTCCAGGTGCTGCTGACAAGAATACAACAGACACAGAAGAACACACAGCGAATGGACACAGAAAGCAGACAACTTGGGGGGTGGGCAGGGAAGGGAAGAGAAATAAGTAAATGAATAAATAATAAATCTTTTTTAAAAAAATCTATGTTCTTAGTTATACTCATTTGTAAGTCCTGTAATCATGATTCTTCTACTCCTTTTATTTGAACATATAATTTTCAATTTACTTGTCAAGTTTATTTCTCAGAGACTTAAAGCCTTCAGATTCTTCTATATTGGTTACGGTCAACTCCCACTCTCCAGTTCTTCGGAACTCCCTGGGCAATAACAAAACGCTGATGATGGACCAGTCTTTTTTTTTTTTTTAAGATTTATTTATTTATTTAATTCCCCCCCTCCCCGGTTGTCTGTTCTCTGTGTCTATTTGCTGCGTCTTGTTTCTTTGTCCACTTCTGTTGTCGTCAGCGGCACGGGAAGTGTGGGCGGTGCCATTCCTGGGCAGGCTGCACTTTCTTTCGCGCTGGGCGGCTCTCCTTATGGGTGCACTCCTTGCGCGTGGGGCTCCCCTACGCGGGGGACACCCCTGCGTGGCACGGCACTCCTTGCGCGCATCAGCACTGCACATGGGCCTACTGCACACGGGTCAAGGAGGCCCGGTGTTTGAACTGCGGACCTCCCATGTGGTAGACAGATGCCCTAACCACTGGGCCAAGTCCACTTCCCGACCAGTCTTAAAGCAAGGAAAATCTTCAACTGCAATCAAAACAACTCCATACCTCTGCCCTAGCATCTACTTCCCTTCTCTTCCTGAAGCAGTCAGAGTGGACATCATCTCAAATCCCTCAAGACTGAAGAATGAAAAAAAAATAAGGGAGAGCTTATCCACTGACTAAAGTGGATTTATTATTGTATTTATTACCTTGTGTTAACTGAGTATTTTGTTATATAAAATTGATATAAAATTTTTTTTAAATTAAAAGAAGAAAGAAGCAAAACAAAACAAAACAAAATGTTTGTTCTAAGGCACTATGGTCTATTGCCTCCTGTATAATTCGTAACACCAGGTTGCAAACACAGGCCTTTCATGAAACTCTTCTAAGAAAGCTTTAGACATAAATTATTTAAGAATTGATACAATGAAAAAGGATAATCTTTAATTACAATTAAAGCCAAATGGATTTGTTCTTTCCTCAGAGACAATATGAGTTTCTGTCTTGTTAGTGAAAGAACTTCGTTTACTTTCTCATCTAGGAAATCGTTGTGATTTGTCACAAGTTCTAAAATACAAACAGTTCTGGGTGTATAACAGGGTATTACTGCTACCAATATTAACACACTTTATTTAAAGTGTCTTTTACAGATTACTTCTATCATAATTACAACTTAAATTTTTAGTTTAAAAGTACGAAAAAACTTTTCATGAACTCTAAATTTTATTTGACTCTGTAAGTCACTTACATATTAAATTTGGGATCACTATATTTTTTAGTTGCAAAATTTTTGAAGAATTTAAAAAGAGTGGTAGGTGACCCCGATATCTTTTAGCAATCAGATACACTGCAAATATAATGTATAAAACGGGAATTTTCGATGAATGAAAAAATTGTTTTCAACATAAACTTCTTTGAAATATAGTACGAATTTTTTTGCAAGTACAGGGCCTTATAAATGAGTCACAAACTTCGTAAAACACAGAAAAAGACAATGGTTATCCAAATTATGTCTTACCATCAAATTCTAAATTATCACCGGACTATCAAAATCCTGAAATTCCAATCTCCAAGAGTGAGATCATCTAGGTTGGGGTTACCAGAGTAGTTGTATGTACATATAGCCCCTGTTAGGAAAAGATTCACGAGCAGCTTCTCTGGCAATTGCTTTTCATAAGAAAGAGAGAAAAAAAAAACAAACCTGATTCAAATCATGTCATTTCAGATCTCCTGCAGGAAAATGTTCCATATTAGTTTGAGAGACCCCAGCTCAGACAGAGAGGTCAAAGATCACTATTGCCTTTCTCCCCCTTAATTTCTTATTCTTGCCTTTTCCCCAACTGACTGTCTCAGAAGCATGTCAATAACCCTGACCAATAACCATTCTTAGGGCAAAACCAAATAAGTAAAGAAACATACAACCAAAAATCAATGGCTAGAGCAGGGGATGAAGCTTAGTCAGAACGAAAGCTGGCATAACTGGTTTTGTTGACTCAGCTCTATGAGGAGACCCTCTCACCCCCAGGGTATTAATGGGCATCTGGTCACCATAGAGGGCCATGATGATAGGAGAGTTATATGTTACACAACAACTTTGCCTAGGATTGACCCTGGTATTACAAATTATAGGAAAATAGGCTTAGCCCTTAATAGACATTTATGGCTCTTAAAAGTGATCTAAATATTATGACGAGGTATTAAAACTAGGTAAACTAAATGCGCAAACTTTTTGTTCTAAAATTTAACCAAACAGATGTTTGGTTAAATAGACATTCAAAATAAAGTCAAAGAAATTATCCAGGATCTATTTTCAACCTTGGAAAGGACATACTGAAAACTATTTGCATCTGGTTCAATAAAGATCCCACTCTTCCTTGGTTTAGCCCCATGATTCTATTTTGCAGGTTAACACTTCAATGAATGATTATTCTTCAGGTGAACAGCAATTGCAATAAAATCCTCTTTGCAAATGCTATTTTCCATTTTCAACTTAAAACCTCTTTAGGGACTTAATCCTTTCCAAACACACATTCGCTGTTTAAACCGAGAGCACTCTTCTACCTAGGTTAAACTTTCAAAAGGAGAAGACCCAACCAGTTTAATTGTCCACAAATTGGCTACCAGAAAAATTTTTTCTGCAAAGGATACTACACGTGAAGCTTTTGACTCAGCTAATTTCTCAACTTAAAACTCTTAATAAATACTACGCTTCCTTCGTGTGCATATCAGTCACCTGTCAATGCCACTAGAGAGCAAGAATGAAAGATTTCTGACAACTGTTCTAACAAAAACATAATGAAATTCTTCTGATGAATCCCATTTTAACAGGTCGTGGCATCAGATTGACAGGTCCAGCAATTCATTTGATTACTGGAGCCTTGGAGGGGAAAATGAGGTCTGAGAAAACCAGCTGATAAGAAAGCATACCAAAGGTCGAAAAATCAGAGAAATGATCAACTTAATGAGCCGCAAAATTCTTTATTTGCTTTTAAAGAAAGAAATTAGCCATAGTTCATCATTCATAACCAATACCTGTCGTAGTTGATGGAATACAAGATTGCTCAGACAAAACAGAAGCAGAGTGGAGTATTCAGAGGTACAGCCTCTGGAAGGGATTATTGGAGTTTTAACAATTTGAAAACCCTGGAGACATACTCAGAGCCAAAATAATTAGAAAGCCATTGTTGATTGAATCCAATATCTTGTCTGATAGGGATGCCAGCTTGTTAAAGTGGTTACTACACAAGCAGAGAATGTAAGCACTGAATCCTATTTCACTCTATTTGCCCTCTGTCTATTGTTCATGCCCATCAAAATTTGCTTACACTAACCTTGTTATTTCATCTTTCTGCTTTTTATTTTCTTAAAATAGCTACTTTGACAATAGTCTTTAAGACCTGATTGTGTCTCTTGGCTAGTTAATCTTACAGAATATTAATAATTTTGCATGCTTCAATGTGGGTTGACATTGAGGTTCTCGTTCTATGTTTTTTAATGCACAGACCATCAAGTACACACAGGAAATTAATATTCCATGCACTATGTTCAATCCCTACAAGAGAGTTCCTAGTCCTTTGTATACTGGTCAAATATGGTACAGAAGTGAGATCCCAATTTATGGAGTGCAGTGAGGACAGGTGCTTATGCTATCTTCAGTGTGGTATTCAGCTTGTCTTTCAGTTCAACATCCTTTTGACAGCTCAATCTGGCATTCTAAACTTTTCTTACACAATTACAAAATGCATTCTATATGACGAAAGAAATTTTAAATATTTACAATATAGGGGCAGATTGAACTTTTTTTTTTTTAAGATTTATTTATTTATTTATTTAATCCCCCCCCCCCCCTTCCCCGGGGGTCTGTTCTCTGTGTCTATTTGCTGCGTCTTGTTTCTTTGTCCACTTCTGTTGTTGTCAGCAGCACCGGAAGTGTGGGCAGCACCATTCCTGGGCAGGCTGCACTTTCTTTTGCGCTGGGCGGCTCTCCTTAGGGGGTGCACTCCTTGCGCATGGGGCTCCCCTACGCAGGGGACACCCCTGCGTGGCAGGGCGCTCCTTGTGCGCATCAGCACTGCGCATGGCCAGCTCCACACGGGTCAAGGAGGCCCGGGGTTTGAACCGCGGACCTCCCATGTGGTAGACGGACGCCCTAACCACTGGGCCAAGTCCGCTTCCCCAGACTGAACTTTAATGTACCTCACTGAAACAGAAACAGACTGGTTTTTTTAACCTTTTTTTTAAAATACTTACAGATTCACAGGAAGTTGTTATAGTAGTACATACAGTCCCTTGTACCCTTTATCCATCTTCCTACAATAGCAGCATCTTATGTAACTATAGTACTGTATCAAATCCAGAAAACTGACATTAGTAAAAGACTATTAACTAGACTACAGACCCCATTCCATTTTCACTATTTGCATGCATGTGTGTGTGTACATGTGTGTGTGGTGTTCTAAGCAATTTTATCCCACGTATAAATTTGTGAAACTTTCACCACAATCAAGATACAAAACTGTTCGCCAAGGAACTCCTCTGGGCTCCCCATTATAGTCATATTACCCACCCACCAGCTCCCTACTCTGCACCTGTCCCCTGGCAGCCTCTAATCTGTTCTCCATCTCTATAATTTTGACATATCAAGAATGTTTTATAAATGGAATCATATAGTATGTAACCTTTTGAGACTGACCTTTTTCACTAGGAATAAAACATTGGAGGTCCATCCAGGTTGTTGACTATATCAATAGTTTGTCCCTTCTTATTGCTAAGTAGTTTTCCATTTGTTTTAGTTTCCTTGTTGCTAAAGCAAATACCATGCAATGGGTTGGCTTAAACAATGGGAATTTATGGGCTCACGGTTTTGAGGCTAGAAATCCAAATCAAGGCATCCTCAAGGTGATACTTTCTTCCAGAAGATTTGCATTCTGGGACTGTTGCCAGCAATCCTTGGTCCCGGGCTCCTCTGTCATGTGACAGTGAACATGGCAGCCTCTCCTGTCTTCTCCTTTGTCTTCCAGTTTCTGTTGACTTTCAGTTTCTGGTTATTCCCTCTGGCTTTCTTTCTATGTGACCTTCAGTAATAGGATTAAAATCCATTCTGATTCAGGTGGGCCACACCTTAAAAGAAATAACCTCATCAAAAGGTCCCCCTTACCATTGCAAAGACAGATACAGGACATTATTTTTCCTGCCATAACCTACAGAATGGAATGGGAGAGAGTGTAAACTACAATGTAAACTATCATACATACTATTTGGCGATGCTCCAAAATGTGTTCATCAGTTGCAATGAATGTACCACACTAATGAAAGAAGTTGTTAATGTGGAAAAGTGGGAGATGTGGGGAGTGGGGCATATGGGAACCCCCTATATATTTTTAATGTAACATTTTATATAACTCATGTATCTTTTAAAAATAAATAAAAATATATTTTTAAAAAAAAAGGTCCTACTTACAATGGGCTCAAACCCACAGGAATGGATTAAGTTGAAGAACATGTTTTCTAAGGTACATAGCTTCAAACTACTAAAAGATTGCATGATAAGTAGATATACAAGAGTTTAACCATTCACCAGTTCAAGGATGTTTGAGTTGTTTCCAGTTTTTTGCTATTACCAATAAAGTTGCTATAAATTTTCATCCATATATTTGTGTGTGTGAACATAAGTTTTAATTTCCCTGGCAAAATGCCCAACTACAATTGCTAAGTCATATGGTAAGTGCATGTTTTGCTTTATAAGGAACAGATTATTTTCCAATGTGACAATACCATTTTATATTTCCACCAACAATATATGAGAGATTCTGTTTCTCTTCATCACCACCAGCATTTGGTATTAGCATTACTTTTTAAATAAAAACAGTGATATCTCATTGTGGTCAGGATGGATTTTTATATATTATGTTAATGTTAATATATCACATTCTATATTTTTCCCAGATTTCACGATTTCTGTCTGATTGCACTTCATATCCATAAACCCACAGTTCTCTCTCCTACACAAACTTCTCTTCCTTATAGACACACAATTTTGTTTTTTTAAATTTTTATTAAAGTTAAGAGAGCACATAGAATGTTACATTTTAAAAAAACATAAGAGGTTCCCATATAAAGCACACTCCACCCCCCCACTCCCATCATTTTTGTAAATTGCATTTTTTGAAGATACATACATCATAAAAAAAGTTACATTATAAAAAACATAAGAGGTTCCCATATATCCCCATCCCCCCACCCCACTCCTCCCACACTAACAATTTCCCCCATCATTGTGGCTCATGCATCACACTTGGCAAACACATTTTGGAGCACTGCTGGACCATGTGGATAATAGTTTACTCTGTTGTTCACACTCTCCCCCGGTACATTCCGTGGGTTATGGCAGGATATATAATGTCCAGCATCTGACCCTGCAATATCATTTAGGACAACACCAAAGTCTCAAAAATGCCCCCTCATCATATCTCTTCTTCCCTCTCCCTCCCCTCAGCAACCACTGTGGTCACTTTATCCCCATCAATGATACAATTTCTTCTATTAGTAGTCACAAAAGGTTTATAATAGAATATCAGTAAGTCTACTCTAATTCATATATTATTCCTCCATTCTATGGGCCCTGGGATGGTGATGTCCACTCTACCTCTATATCAAGAGGGGGCTTAGATTCCATATGGATGATGGATGCAATTCTGCTTGCAGTTGTAGGCACTCTCAGTTCCCTGGTATGGTGATTGACCATCTTCACCTCCCTGTTAGCTGACTTGCGTAAGTCCAATGAACAAGAGAGTAGGAGTTGCAACTCTGCTGAGGCTCAGGGCCCAGCTGGTACATGGAAAGTCGAGAGATTCAAGTCTCCTAAGTATACACCAATGCTAGCACCAACCAAAGGTTCAGTAAAAGTGACAGAAGAGGCATGTGTAGAAAGGTCATATCTGAGTCCAACTCCATCACACTCAGGGACACAAATCCCAAAGTAGGGCCAGCTGACATGGTACTGAGCTCCAGAGCTATCTTCCATGACCTGTAGAACCTGTGTGTCTCCATAGCCCTCAGGAGCACCAGTACCTGGGGTTGTATCCACATTGGCAGTTCCTGAGGTTCTCTGAGGAGTGTGTAAGCATAAACCCTCTGATGCCTCCTGACTCTTTTTTGAAGACTCTTAGCCATATAAACTCATTTGTCTTCATCATTTCCCCCTTGTATTCAAGGTGAAAGAGCAGTTTTTAACACATGATCCTACATGTGGGCTGAGATATTCTGCTGGTCTGAGTTGACTTTATTCAAAGTCCTTTTCTATCTACATCACCAGCTGGCACCTGGTAGTAATCCCTAGGCGCCAGGGAGGCTCATATTTGGGAGCCATGTCCCATGATGGGGGGAATGTAATGTCTTTACATGTTGAGTTTGGCTCAGAGAGTGGCCACACCCAAGCAACATGGAGGCTCCCAGGATGAGAGGCTTTTCCTTATAGACACACAATTTTGTTCTGAGATTCTACATAAAACAGCCTTTAATTTTGTTCTTACCTTTAATCGCATCTCCAAAATTCCGTAGCACTAGTTAGAGAAGTGGAATTGGCTTGCATTTAGGAATGAGGAAGCAAAATCCTGGCAAACTTCTTAAATCATGCACCTTGAGGATCCGATTGCTTTAGTGAAGTATTTACAGGCTTTGAGGATTAGAAAGAGAATGCTTGTAGAGGCAGTTTCACTCTCATGCTAATAGCTATGGATTCCGTGTCCTATCAAAAAAATAAGGGCCATTATACCCTGGGAGATAATTTGGGACTGAAGAATGGAAATGATTTCACCTGTCCAGATGGAGGACTAAGGAGAATATGAGATCCGGCTGTGGTGAAATCAAAGCAGAGCCAGAGATTTGACTCTCATGGCTCCAAAGTAACCTAGGAAATTAGTCACCTGCTGAGCTATCAGAAGGTCTTTTCTGGCTACAGCAGCCCCCGTAATGGGTACTTAAGATTGCATCATACATCTTAAATGAAAAGGCTGCTGTACAATTAACACATTTGTTTATAGCATCTTAATAATGTATTGTAAGAAACGAAGATTAGTTTAGTTTTCACATAAAGGAAGAAAATATTGATTAATGTAACCTGGTAGCCTACTGCCTCAGTCTCCCACCCCCAGGTTAAGCAGGAACAAAGGAAACCAGCTTAAGCCAGTCCTATAGGCAGTAAAAAAGATGCCCAAGAAAGAGCTAAGTCAATACCAATTCAGCTCTAAATTCCATTCTTTATTTGGCACAGGGGAGCAGGTAAAAACTAAAATGGTTGGAATGTGATGGGGGAGGTGTTAATCATTAACTTTTGCACAGGAAAGTTAGATCTTCTTGGATAGGCTGTAACTTCTGTAATATACAATCTATGGAGAAACAGAGGAAGGGCTTGCGTGCTAAGCTTAGGGGTATAAATTGTGCCATTTTTCTTTGTTTGGGACACCAGCCACGTTGTCTGGTTGTGCGCCCCTTCTTGCAAGATTGAGAATAAATTCTTTTCTTCTCCACAATCGGGTGAGCCTTATTTTCTTCCAGAAGAAGACTTCTTTCTAACAGTATCACCAGGGGATCAGTGAAGTCATGGAATTAGTTTCCACGATAAAAATAATTTAACAATATAGAAGCACTGCGATCCATTTTCTGTACCACATATAAATACTTTTATAATATGCAACACATTGCTCAAAACCACAGACAGGGAAGTGGTTATAGCTCACTGGTTGAGCGCTTGCTTCCCACATATGAAGTCTAAGGGGTTTGATCCCCAGTACCTCCGAAAACAAACAAACGAACAAAAACAGACAAATTCATACAGTAGAAGATTCTTTATAAGCTTGTGCTTTACAATATACTTATTCCTGAAAGTTTTATTGTTCAGGGAGAAGCGAGAAAGAGTGTGAGCTCATCCATAGTAATTTTAAATCATAAAAAGAATGAATTTTGTTATGTTGAACTCCACTCTAGCAGAATTAAAAAGAAAAAAGGCTGAAAAAGACTATGTCTTGAAGATATAGTGAGAACGGTGTCTACCATTTCAAATTTGAAACAACTTTCCACGTTCTTGTATCCCGAGGGCCAGACTGCAGGTCAGTCCTTGTGGCGGTGCTAAAGCTATGGCAGGGTACCAGTTACGGCAACCAGAGTCATGGCAGGACAGGCATTTAGAAAGTTTCTTCCCCTCTTTGACCCATTGTTGGTTGAAAGGAATGCCACCAAAACTGAAACCAAAAGAGGCATTATGCTTCCAGAAATGTCTCAGGAAAAGTATTGCAGGCAACAGTAGTAGCTGATGGAATGGGATCTAAAGGTAAGGGTAGAGATATTCAACCAGATAGTGTGAAAGTTGGTGATTAAGTTCTTCTCCCAGAATATGGAGGCACCAAAGTAATTCTAGATGATAAGGATTATTTCTGTTTCAGGGATGGTGACAATCTTGGGAATTATGTAGACTGAAATAGATGATTATTGAAATGACATCATGTGAAGCTGCCCATTCCACTGAAGTTCTGAAATCTTCCATCATGTAGATAATTCAATGAGAGTTGGTTTCTATTTGCATGTTTGTTTGTTTTAGAAGGTACCAGGGATTAAACTTGGGATCTCATACATGGGAAGCAGGCGCTCAACCACATGAGCTACATCTGCTCCCCAAAAGCTTTCTTGTGCTTAGGAACACTAGGCAGTATTTCAACACAATGCTTGGGGGCCATTTTAAACAGCAAAACCAATAACAAAAAGCATAAAAATGTGGAAAATGTGGTATTTAATAGACCACTTAAAGGACACTTGTTTACAGTGAAAGGACTGAAACAAGAAGGCAAAGTGTTGCTTTGTTAGGCTTCAGCTAGAAATGTGCGTGTTAGGTAACTCACATTTTTTCCATCCTTTGCATGTATGCAAATGACAATGAAAAGTACCTAGAGTATTGATTTGGAAGTTACATATAAATTTTAGCAAATGGGCAAATTCTCAAATACAGAATCCGTGAATGTATTCATTATATTCATCTCCAATCTCATAACCGATCTCAAGTCTCGCTTGGCACATCTCATCTGGCAATTAGGAATTTGATGAAATTGTACTGCTCTGCATCAGTACCTCATATATAAGCAAGGGAAGATTTCAGTAGAACTTTAGGAACATAATGTATGGAGAAAGAAATGTGAGGCAAGAGTGGGAGAGTAAGGGATTAGCTTCAAAGAAGCAGCAAAGAAAAAAATGTGTCCTGAAGGAATATATGTTATTTTCTCCAAAGTTATAAAATCCAGTGATCCCAAAATAATAATTTGGAAGGGTCATATGATACTGTCATAACAAAAACCATTGTGTCAGCCATCTTATTGTTGTTAGAATACCACCAGGCTCAAGTTGGGATTTTTAAAATATCATTTAATAGTCTTAAAGACACAGAATTTAAAAATTAGAATTCAGGCATATAGCAGAACTCATCTCCTCTTGAGTTGCTCCATGGGCCCATCCTCTTGCAGACTTCATACTTAAGCAGTCTTCTAGTCCTCTCTCACATGACAGGGTCAAAAATGGAGCCTTCCTTTTCCTGTGTTTGTGTGTGTCTCTCTCTGTGTCTCTGTTTTTATCAGACCCAGCAAGAGGGCGGAGACTCAACATGAATCATGTCCCATTGACTATAGTCCAATCAAAAGCCCAAAATCAATCTTATCAAGTAATCCGATCAAAGGCCCCTCAACTGAATTTAATATATGAATGATGGAAATTCCAGAAGTAGAAGAAAGAGAGAAAGGGGCAGAAGGAATATTCAAAGAAATAATGACAGGAAACTTCCCAAGTTTAAGAAAAGACATAAATATATACATTCAAAAAGTCCAATGAGGGGAGTGGGTGTAGCTCAGTGGTTTGAGCACCTGCTTCCCATATATGAAGTCCTGGGTTCAATCTCTGGTACCTCCTTAAAAAAAAAAAAAAAAGCCCAATAAAACCCAAACAGGATAAACTCAAAGAGAAACATGCCCAGACCCATAGTAACCAAGTTGTCCAATGCCAAGGACAAGAACAGAGTTGAAAGCTGTAAGAGAAAAGTAAGTACTTATGAACAATGGAATTACAATAAGATTAAATGCTAATTTCTCATCAGAAACCATGGAGGCAAGAAGGCAGTGAACCAAAATATTTAAAGTGCTAAAAGAAAACAATTGCTAACCAAGAATATTGTATCTAAAAAGACTTTATTTCCAAAATGAAAGACAGATTAAGACATTCCCAAATAAACAAAAGATAAGGGAGATGTGGACCATTGACTATGAGGTGCAGAGATGACCAAAGATGTACTTACCAAATGCAATGGATGTGTCATGATGATGGGAACGAGTGTTGCTGGGGGAGGGGGGAGAGGTGGGGTGGGGGGGTGGGGTTGAATGGGACCTCACATATATATTTTTAATGTAATATTATTACAAAATCAATTTTAAAAAATGTAAAAAAAAAAAAAAGATAAGGGAGTTCATTACCACTAGGTGAGCCCTCAAGCAATACTAAAGTGAGTTCTTCAGACTGAAAGGCTAGAGAGAGAATTAAAGTGGCATAAGGAAATAAAGACCTCTGGTAAAATCAACCACTTTGGTAATTATAAATGCCAGTAGTATTAAATTGTATTTGTTGGTATGTAATTTCACTTCTTATAGGTGCTAAAATGCAAATAAATAAAAAGTAATGGGCGAACAGATGTAGCACAAATGGTTGAGTGCCTGCTTCCCACGTATGAGGTCCCAGGTTCAATCTCCAGTACCTTCTAAAACAAATGAAGCAAAAGAATAATCCAACTCTCCTTGATGAGCAGATGTAGCTTAGTAGTTGAGCTACATCTCAGCTACAAGTCCTGGGATGAATCCCCGGTACCTCCTAAAAAAGATGTAATGGAAATCTGTGGTTTGGGGCATACAATGTACGAAGATATAATTTATAAAGTGTACCAAAAAAAAAAGTGGGAGCATAGAGGGGTATATGTTTATGCCATTGAAATAAAGTTGGTATCAAATAAAATATGATTGTTATAGATTTAGGATGATAAATGATAAAGACCCTAGTCTTTATCAGTATGTAATGACCTTCTTTGTTCCTCGTAACTGTTTTTGACTTAAGGTCTGTTATTTCTGATATTAGTATAGCTACCTTAGTTCCCTTTTGGTTACTATTGCACATTGTTTTTTTTCCCCCATCCTTTCACTTTAAACCTGCTTGTGTCCTTGAATTTAAGGTGAGTCTCTTATAAAGAGCATATAGTTGGGTCATGCTTTTTATCCATTCATCTACTCTCTGCCTTTGACTGGAGAGTTTACTCCATTTACATTTAAAGTAATTACAGGGAAGTGGACTTGGCCCAGTGGTTAGGGTGTCCGTCTACCCTGTGGGAAGTCTGTGGTTCAAACCCTATGGTAACCACAAAGAAATACCTATGAAATATATTTAGAAAGAAATGAGAACAGATTCAAAATGGTACAATATAAAGAAATCAAGTAAATATGAAAGAAAGCATTAACTGGGGAACAGATTTGGCTCAAATGACAGAGCATCCACCTAACACATGGAAGGTCCAGGGTTCAAACCCAGGGACTCCTGACTGGTGTGATGAGCTGGCCCACGCACAGTGCTGATGTGTGCAAGGAATGCCACAGATTCCCAGTGCCACTGAAAAGAATACTCACAGACACAGAAGAACATACAGCAAATGGACACAAAGAGCAGAAAACTGGAAGGGGGGGTGGGAAGGGGAGAGAAACAAATTTTAAAGAATCAAAAAAAAAGAAGGCATTAACTGAAGAATTGAAAGTCGAAATGGAATAAGACTTAGCAAGACTAACTGCAAAATTGCAGAAGACAGTCTTGCATTATTAGTAATTATTTTTTTTAAAGATTTATTTATTTATTTATTTATTTATCTCCTCTTCCCCCTGCCTGTCCCAGTTGTCTGTTCTCTGTATCTATTTGCTGTGTCTTCTTCTTTGTCCACTTCTGTTGTCAGCGGCATAGGAATCTGTGTTTCTTTTTGTTGTGTCATCTTGTGTCAGCTCTCCATGTGTGCAGTGCCATTCCTGGGCAGGCTGCACTTTCTTTTGCGCTGGGCAGCTCTCCTTACGGAGCGCACTCCTTGCGTGTGGGGCTCCTCTACACGGGGGACACACCTGCGTGGCACGGCACTCCTTGCACACATCAGCACTGCGCATGGGCCAGCTCCACACGGGTCAAGGAGACCCAGGGTTTGAACCACAGACTTCCCACAGGGTAGACGGACACCCTAACCACTGGGCCAAGTCCACTTCCCTGTAATTACTTTAAATGTAAATGGAGTAAACTCTCCAGTCAAAGGCAGAGAGTAGATGAATGGATAAAAAGCATGACCCAACTATATGCTCTTTATAAGAGACTCACCTTAAATTCAAGGACACAAGCAGGTTTAAAGTGAAAGGATGGGGGAAAAAAAACAATGTGCAATAGTAACCAAAAGGGAACTAAGGTAGCTATACTAATATCAGAAATAACAGACCTTAAGTCAAAAACAGTTACGAGGAACAAAGAAGGTCATTACATACTGATAAAGACTAGGGTCTATTTAACAAGAAGACATAACAATTATAAATACATGTGCACCTAACAACAGAGCCCCAAATTATATGAAGCAATTACTGAAAGAATTAAAGGGAGCAGTAGGCAGTTCTACCTTAATAGCAGGAGACTACAATACACCACTTTCAATAATGGATAAAACATCTAGACAGAAGATCAGTAAGGAAATAGAAGACTTTAACAATACTCTAAACCAACTACACCTAACAGACATATATAGTAAACATCAGCAGAATACATTTTTCTCTAGTGCAAATGGATCTTTCTCCAGGATAGTCCATATATTAGGACACAAAACAAGTTCCAATAAATTAAAAAATATTGAAATCATACAATGTACCTTCTCTGACCACAACAGAATGAAGCTAGAAATCAATAACAGAAAGAGAAATGGAAAATTCACAAATATGTGGAAATTAAACAGCAAAGCCTTAAACAACCAATGAGTTAAAGAGAAAATCAGAAGCAAAATTAGGAAATATCTAGCAGTGAATGAAAATGAAAGTACAACATATCAAAACATAGGATTCCATGAAGGCAGTGCTGAGGGAGAAATTTATAACTCTAAATGCTTACATCTAAAAAAGAAGAAAAATTCCACATCAGACCTAACCACAAAATTGGAGAATCTAGAAAAAGAAGAGGAAAGTAAACCCAAAACAAGCAGACAGAAGGAAACAATAAAGACTGGAGCAGACACAAATGAAAAAGAGAATAAAAAACAAAACAATAGAGAGAATCAATAAAACGAAAAGTTGGTCCTTTGAAAAGATCAATAAAATTGACAAATTTTAGCTAGACTGACAAACAAACAGGAAAGAGGACACAAATAACCAAAATCAGAAATAAGAAGAGGACATTACTACTGACCCCAAAGAAATAAAAATAACTATAAGAGGATAATACTATGAACAACTGTATACCAACAAATTAGATAACCTGGATGGAATGGACAAATTTCCAGAAACACAAAAACTACCTACACCAACTCAAGAAGAAAGAGAAGATCTCAATAAACAAAATACTCAAAAAGAGACTGAATCAATTTTTTTAAAAAACCTCCCAACAAAGAAAATCCCAGCACCAGATGGCTTTACAGGGAAATTTTACCAAACATTCCAAGAAGAGTTAACACCAATCCTGCTGAAAGCATTCAAAAAACTGAAGAAGAGGGAACACTCGCTAATTCATTCAAAGAGGCCTCACTCCAAAGCCAAATAAAGATACCGAAAGAAAAGGAAAATTACATACCAATATCCCTTATGAACATAGATGTAAAAAATCTCAACAAAATACTAGCCAAATGAATCAGACAATACATTAAAAGAATTATGCACCATGACCAAATGTGATTTGTCCCAGGTATACAGGGTGGTTCAACATAAGAAAATTAAGTAAGGCAATATACCACATTAACAGAAAATAGGAGGAAAAAACCACATTCTCTCAACAGACACAGAAAAGGCATTTGACAACATCCAGCACCCCTTCTTCATAAAAACACTTAGAAAACTAGGAATAAAAGGAAACTTCCTCATCTTGACCATGAGCATTTAGAAAATAGCAACAATATCATCATATTCATTGGTGCAAGACTAAAAGCTTTCCCTCTAAGATCAGGAACAAGACAAGGGTGTGCCCACTGTCACCACTATTATTCGCCACTGTATTGGAAGTTCTAGCTAGAGCAATTAGGCAAAAGAAAGACATAAGAGACATCCAAAGTGCAAAGGAAGAAGTGAAATTTTCCTTATTTGCATATGACAAATCCTGAAAAATCTACAACAAAGCTATGAGAATAAATGAATTTAGCAAGTGGTGGGGTACAAGATTAGCATGCAAAAAGCAGTAGTGTGTCATACACTAGTAATTAACAATCTGAAGAAGAAACCAAGAAAAACATTCCATTTACAATAGCAACTATCAAATATCAAGGAATAAATCTAACCAAGGATGTAAAGGACTTGTACACAGAAAATAACAAAACACTGTCAAAAGAAATCAAAGAAGACCTAAATAAATGGAAGGACATTCTGTGTCCATGGATTGGAAGACTAAATATTGTTTAGATGTCAATCCTACCAAAAGTGATTTTCAGATTCAGTGCAATCCCAGTCAAAATTCCAACAGCCTTATTTGCAGATATGGAAAAGCCAATCACCAAATTTGTATAGAATGGTAAGTTGGAAGACTCTTCCTGATCTTAAAACTTAGTGCAAAGCACACAGTAATAAAAAACAGTATGGTACTGGCACAAGGACAGACATATGGACCAATGGAACTGAGAGTTCAGAAATCAACCTCCACATTTCTCTCCAGTTGGTTTTTAATATATATTTTTATTACAGAAGTTGTGATCTTAAAAAGCAATCATGAACATGTGTGGAATTCCCATACAATACCCCTTCACCAAAACACCACACCATTGTGGAACATTTGTTACAGATTATGAGATAATATCATCAGACTATTACCACTAACTATGGTTCATAGCATACATTTGGCATATTTTTTCCATAACCCACTATTATTAACACAGTACATCTTTGGCATTGATACAAGAATATTACAGTGTTGCTGTTAACTATAGCCCATAGGTTACATTAATTGTAATTTTCCCATGCTTCTCCACTTTCCTACCACCCTGCAATAGTGACATATATCCATTCTAGTTCACAGAAGGATATTCTTACATTTGTACTATTAACCACAATTCTCATCCACCTCGGGTTCACTGTGTTATTCAGTCCCTTGATCATGGGTTCTTAACCTTTTTTGTTCCACGGACCCCTTTGCCAGTCAGATAAAAACCACAGAACTCTTACTAAATCCACACTATACTGTGTATTATTTAATAAACATATCACACCCCCATCATCACATCCCCATAATAATGTCTTCTTGCATTTCAATTCAAGTTCACAGACCCCTGGTTAAGAACCCCTGCCCTAGATTATTCTCTAGCTTTCTTTCAATTGATGTTTTTGACAAGGGTACCAAGCCCATCTATCAGGAAAGAAGGACCTCTTCAACAAATGGTGCTGGGAAAACTGAATGTCCACATACAAAAATCAACTTAAAATGGATCAAAGACTAAAATATAGGAACCAGAACTATGACTCCTATAAGAAAACATAGGGACCTCGGGACCTTGTATTGGACAATGATTTCTCAAATTTTATACCCAAGGCACAAGCAATAAAAGAAAAAAATAGATAAATGGGACCTCATTAAAATTAAAAACTTTTGCTTCTGAAATGACTTTATCATGAAAATAAAAAGACAACCTATACAATGAGAGAAACAATTTGGAAACTATGTATCAGATAAAGGCTTAATATACAGAATATATAAAGAATCATACAACTCAGCAACAAAAAGACACTCAATTTTAAAAAGTGCAAAAGCCTTTAGTAAACATTTATAAATGGTCAAAAAGCACATGAAAAGATGCTTAGCATCATTAGCCATTAAGGAAATGCAAATAAAAACCACAATGAGATACCATTCATACCCATTAGAATAGCTACTATTAAGAAAAAACAGAAAATTACAAGACTTTGAAAGGATGTGGAGAAATAGGAACACTCATTCATTGTTAGTGGCAGTGTAAAATGGTGCAGCCACTGTGGAAGACAGTTCGGAGAGTCCTCAAAGATTTAAGTATAGAATTATGAGCCAGCAATCCCACTTCTAGGTATATACCCAAAGAATTGAAAGCAGGATCTTGGGCAAATATTTGCAAACCGATTTTCATAGTGGCATTATTCACAACTACCAAAAGATGGAAGCAACTCAAGTATCCATCAACTGATGAATGGATCAACAAAATGTGATATATGCCTACATGGAATATTATTCAACTGTAAAAAGGAATAAAGTTCTGATACATGCAACAACATGGGTGAACCTGGAAGACAACATGTTAAGTGAAATGTCAGGCACAAAAGGACAAATATTGAATGATCTAACTGGTATGAAATCATTAGATTAAGAAAATTTATAGAGTCAGAAATTAGAATATTGGTTACCAGGAGTTGAGGTGGTGGTAGGGAATGGGGAGTCAATGCTTAAATTGTAGAGAGTTTCTATTTGGGTTGATGTAAAAGTTTTGGTAATGGGTGGTGGTGATGGTAGCACAGCATTGTGAACATAATTACAGTTTTGAATGTAGTTAAAGGGGGAAATTTTAGATTGCATATTTATTTCTAGAATAAAAAATTTTAATAAAAACATTGGTCTGTATATTAGCAGCCAAAGGGGTGCTGATGCAAAATACCAGAAATTGGCTGGTTTTTATAAAGGGTATTTATTTGGGGTAGGAGCTTACAGACACCAGGACATAAAGCATAGTTTACTTCCCTCACCAAAGTCTATTTCCAGGTGTTGGAGCAAGATGGTTGGCAAAGTCTGCCAGATTTCAGGCTTCTCGGATTCCTCTCTTCCCAGGTCTTGCTTCTCTCTGGGCTCAGGTCCTCTGTTTTCTCCACAAGGTCAGCTATAGACTATGAGGCTCTCTAGACTTTGCCTCTCTCTACAAGGTCAGCTGTAGACTATCAGGCAAATGGTCTCTCTCTCTCTCCCTGGGTTTCTGCTGTGTCTAAAGAGCCATCTCTATTCCTCTATGTTCTTCTCCTGGCTCCAGCTTAAGGCTTCAGCATCAAACTCCAATATCAAAAGTCCAACCTCAAAAACCTTCAACTCTGTCCTTAGCCATGCCTTTTAATGCCCATGGCCCAATCAAAGCCCTAATCATAACTTAATCATACCCAGGTACAGACCAGATTACAAACATAATCCAATATCTATTTTTGGAATTCATAACCATATCAAACTGCTACAGCCTGCACAACACAATGACACCTAATGTAAACTATGTACTATACTTAATAGTACAATAATAAAAATGTTCTTTCATCAATTTTAACAAATGTACCATACTAATGTAAGGTGTTCACAATAGGGTGGTATGGTATATGGGAACTCTGTATGTATGCATAATATTTCTAAACCTACAACTTCTCTAAAAAAATTAATTTTTTAAAGTCTTGGAGTCACTAAGGGTAGAAAGGATAGGAATGAAAGGATAGGACTTCTCTGTGTTTACATTTTTAAATAGTTTTGACTTTTGAATCATGTAAAAATGATACACATTCACAAAATAAAATTGTCAAAAGAATGTAAAAGCAAACACTTAAAAAAATATTGAAAAAAGATAGTGGCCAGTGAACCAATAGAATAGCTCAAAATTAATGTAATTTTTCACTCTACTCAAATAAGATGTTAAAAATAAAATCAAGAGAACCATAAAATTGTTACGATGATGGCTTTATTAGAAAAGAAAAACAGCATTATGATGATATTTAAAGCATTATCATAGAAGACTTTTATTTCAAATATACATACCCCTTTAGGCATTGTTCTTTTAGCTGTCCTAGGCTATTGGGCAACCAAACTAAGAAGTCTGAACTGTTATCTAATTCCTGTGTAGAGATGAAGGTATTGGAAATTTATCATGAATACTAAAGAAGAAATATATGCACTAGGGAAAATGCACCTGTGTATTGCTATTCTCTGTCTGACTCTCTAACTGCCACCATTAATATTTTTTGTGTTTCTCACAGCTGTCAGAACATACTAGCTGCTCCTTTAGTCTCAGAGCCTAAACACTACTTTTCATACTACATGGTTTGCATGCTAATGTTTGACCAAGGCATATTATTCACTCTGATTTTGATCTTATCAAAGGCAGGACAAGGATTTTAAATGCTACAACCATTCATACTAATTAGAAGAACTATTTAACAGCCAGCCTTGGATTTCTCAAAGACTAAAGCATAAATAAGAAATGGGCCTTACAATAAAAATGATAGATACACCTTAGAAAAATTTTAAATGTTCATATTGGTTTTTTCTGTGTTTTAAATCCTATTGGATACTATTTTCAAATAATCAGAAATCACAGGCTATACCATTTATTTAAGATATAATTATAGGAGTTTTATAAATAAGGAATCTTTGAAAGCATGGAGAAGTTAGAAGGCTTACCTAAAGTTAATGGCAGACGGAGGACTGGAAATCAGGCTCTTCTGCCTCCCAGCCATATAATATAAGCAAAGGTCAAAAAGAAGAAAATTCTGAAATATTATAAAAATTAGGACACTTAAAAGATTTTTTTTTTAAGATTTATTTTTATTTATTTAATTCCCCTCCCCTCCCCCGGTTGTCTGTTTTCTGTGTCTTTTTGCTGCGTCTTGTTTCTTTTTCCGCTTGTTGTCCTTAGCGGCACAGGAAATGTGGGGGGCGCCATTCCGCGGCAGGTTGCTCCCTCCTTCTGCGCTGGGCGGCTCTCCTTATGGGTGCACTCCTTGTGCGTGGGGCTCCCCTACACGGGGGGACACCCCTGCGTGGCAGGGCACTCCTTGCGCGCATCAGCACTGTGCATGGGCCAGCTCCACATGGGTCAAGGAGGCCCGGGGCTTGAACTGCGGGGCCTCCCATGTGGTAGACTGACGCCCTAACCACTGGGCCAAAGTCCGTTTCCCTTAAAAGATTTTTTAAAAATCATCCTTCTCCATACAGAATCTCTATGCAGATCACAATGATCACATTTTCTTCCTTACAAATTTTCACGTGTGCTTTTTGTTCATCTCCTCATTTTGGCAATGTGATGGCATTGCCTCTACCAGACTCTATAGTAGGTTTTTTTCCCTTACTCTATCAAAAGAGCTATAATTGAACAATGTGCCACTTCTCAAAATATCAAGCCATCCTGGTGAAGCATTTTGTCAATTTATTTGTAGTATTGGTAAAGCTCAAAACTTACAGAGACATGGCTTTCTATATAAACATTACTCAGCAGAAATAACCTACTCTCTTTGGAATATTAATTTTCTCACCATCATTTAAAACATTTGGGTCACTTGGATATTTTCAGCCTATCTACAGGCCATCTAAGTAAAGTACGCATTTGGATTTCCAAGTGCACAGACCTCCTCGATATTGAAACACAAATTTGATAAGGATCAAACTTGGAAGACATACTGAGCATACCCGGCTGCTTTAGTCACATAAAAGCATTTACAGGTACAAGAGAAGGGAACATATGAGGTAAAGCTTTTAAAAGGATTTCCAAAAAATATTCAAATTAGTGATTCCATAAATAGACATGCTAAATGGATTGTTAATACAATAACCTGATTAGAGTTCTAGTCACCAGCTGTTTGTGAATTTTCTACAACATATGGAAAAATTTTATGACAGGTATTGTTAACTGGGAGTTTTTCCTTTTTTTTTCCTGAGCATGAGTCTCTCAGATTAAAGAAGTTATTAATGTTTAATATCTTCTGTTAATTGGGAATTTGGAAGGTCAGTAGAATACTGCCAAAGTGATAGAAGTCAAAATGATGCCTGATATTGGTAAAATGGCAAATAACTTGTTTTTCAGGACATGTCACTAAATTCATTATATTGAACTACTTAGAGCTATATATGTAAAAATTACAAATGTAGTAGGTGGGGCAATTTGAAATTATTTTATGAATCCCAAAAGGAGAAAGAGTATGGTTGTGAAATAATCCATTCCTGTGGGTGTGAGACACTTTCAGCTGGACTATGTCAATGAGGCATGACTCAGGTTTAGTCTCTATCCTCTTGCTAGGTCTGATAAAAACAGACACACAGGAGAAGGAAGCCACCATATTTCAATCTGCCATGTGAGAGAAAGGTTTTGCCCACAGCCGAGCTGCAAGGAGAGAAACTTCTGAAAAGGTCAAAGAGCTGAGGTTCAGGGAGAGATGAGCAATGTGCCTGATAGCTTACGGCTAAGCTTGGGAAGAAGGCAGTGGCCAAGACTGAGAGAAGGCCCAGTAAGACACAAGCCCTATGCCAGGTTTGCCTATAGCTGCAGGAAGGTGGAGAACTGGGCAGTGATCAATAGCTGTCTTGCTTCACAACCTGACTTTGGTGAGAAAGCACCTCTTATGATGCTAACAAGTTATACTTTCCACAGCCTTAGTACTATAAGCTTTTACCTCAAATAAGTCCCCTTTATAAAAGCCAACCCATTTCTAGTACTTTCATTTGCAGCCCTTTGGTAAACTAAAACAGTAGGGAAAAAGAAAACTTGTGAAAGCAGAAAAGAAAGAAGTAAAATACACATTGGTAAATTGGATCATACACTTAAAAGATATGAGAATCAATAAACGTTGTATTTGCTTTTTGATCTGATGCTAGTAAAGCATGAAAAGAAATAAATTTTCACCTCCCTTTGAAAGGAAACTTGGAAAACAGAAAAGGTAAAATTATCCTGTCCTAAGCCTAAATTGTGTCTCAGATTGAGCAATCCTGTGGAACCAGAAGAAAAAAATATCTACTAAGATTTTTCCATTAGATATTCACTTTTATAATCTAGGGTTTTATAGTCAATAAACAAAAAATAGCACAGCCACCTCTGATTTGACTGGAGACCAGGACAATGAGTAGATGTCTTTAATTGGGAGGGAACAATGGCCTATAAATTCAAAGTGCTTTTGAACATTAATCTCTCCCTTCTTAATCATCAAACTCATCTTGTAAAGAATCCCAGAGATGCAGAAATGTCAAATGATTTAATTACTGCATTATATAAGTGTCAAGGATTATATCCTGAGCACAAAGACAGATGGGAAAAGGCTTTCAGCTCCTGTTCTATCATGTACTTGGGGAACAATAATGAAATATACATAAGTCTGTTTGGAAATTAGACTAGCAAAGAATAGCACATCCTTTGAATGAAATGGTCAACTAACCATATGACATTATCCTTTCAGTAAAGGAAACCGAGTACTTTTAACCCATTTTATTGTACTGACTACTAAGATGAGGACAGAATGACCCAAAGGGACTTCCCTAGCTTATAACAATGTATTTTCCCTCCAAAAAAAAATTGACTTGGAGAAACCTAAGATACTATAATGTGATGTTTTACAAAAACACTTCTTTTCGCACATGATGGAGATAGTTTGTTGTCTTATGCAGGGCACCTCATGTATTCCAAAGCACATATTGGTGGTTCTGCTTCATAGCACTCACATCCCCATGGCAAACAATGAAGTCTGTTTCTGTTATGACTATCACTGTTTTGACTGCCTTTAACCTCCTAGACAACTTGAGAATCCTTTTGTCAGGATCTGAACCCATAAAGCGGCCATGGCATGGCCTTTGTTGATAAACTGTTGTCACTTCACTGACAGATACTTTCTGATGCCTTGAATATAGTGACAGTGATCCCATGGTGACAGCTAACACTGGAAAAATACCACATCCAATTTTAACTATAAGATGTGGAAGAGGACACAGAAGATCTGTGTGGATAGAATTGCTGGGTAATAGGGCACAAATTCAGACTCCTTCAAGGAATGTTTGAGAGTGTCTGTTTATGCACATCCTTGCCACCATTAGGGATTTTAATATTTTAAAATCTTTATCATTGGATCAATTAAAAATAACATCTTGTATTTTTCTTATGAAGGTAGTTAAATATTTTTATATCTTAATTTGTTGTTGCTGTCTTTTGCTTGTTCACTTTCTTTATCTGTTTTTCTGTTGAGGACACTGCTTTTCTTTTAGTGAATTGGAAGAGTACTTTACATACAGAGTATAAATTCTAAAGTTGAAAACATATTAAGGGAGAAATAGCCAATATATCTTTAATCTAAAATATCTGCAACAGGATGGAGAAAATGCTATGCATTGAAATTTTAGAGGAGTTGATGGAAATAGTATATTTCTGTGCAGTCTGTATATGAAAAATTTGCTTTAGAGTTTGGACTTTTGGAAACTTGAGGCACAGAGCAGGCATGAGAAAGCAGAAAGTTGTGGATGTGTAATGTGATCTGAAGCAATCTAAATGTCCAACAATAGAACCTGGGTTAAGTAAATTACAATATAATCCATATAATGGAGTGCTATGCAGCTGTAGTAGGCAGATTCTAAAAGAACCCCCAATGATACTCACTTCTGGTATTCATGATCTTGTGTGATCCCCTCCCCTTGAGTGTGGGCTAGATCTAGTGTCTTCCTTCTAAACACTATAATATGGCAAGAGTGATGGGATGTTACTTATCTGAGATTAGATTACAAAAAGATTCTGGCTTCCATCTTGGTTGCCTCCTCCTACTCTTCCACTTTAATGGAAGCCAACAGCCATGCCATGAGCTGCCCTAAGAAAGGGTCTATCTATGTGGCAAGAAACCAAGTCATCAGCCAGTGATGAAGTGATGAAGACCTAAGTCCAATGGCCTTCAAGGAACTAAATCCTAACCAACAACCACTAGAGTGAAGTTTATAAGCAAGTCCATCACCCATCAAGCACTAAGATTTCTGTTCCCCTGGCCTGAATAAATGTTGATTGTTTTAAGTCATTATGTTTTGGGTAATTTGTCATGAAATGATAGATAACCAATGCACAGTCATTAGAAATGATAATGTAGATGTGTGTATGTGTGTGTGTGTGCATATATTGCTTGTGTAAAGTCTGTCCTGCTGCAACACATGTTCTGTATATACCTAATTGGTACATAGGGAAATTATGTCAATAAAAGATAAAGTCATGTTGATTCATACATGATATTTTTCTAGACAAATCAAGTCCGAATAGGACAGGTAGTTTTATACTTAAAACAAGAAAGGAAAAACCTTCAGCTCAGCAGCTGCATTGAAAGCAGAAGCCCTTTTGCCTTTATTTTTAAAAAATTTAAAACAAGCAACTGAGAATATGGAATATTAACAAGACTATTCATTGTAGCATGATTTATAATATTTGTAATAAGACAAGTCTTCAAGCAACCCTAAGTCCATTGATATAATGATTAAATTAAACTATGGCATAACCCTCAATAGAGTACTATAAAAAAAAAAACTGATGACAGAGATAATATAGAGTTATCTCCAGGATTAAGTAAAACATAGCAAAGTGCTGAATAATGAACCTTGTGTGTAATAAGGGGAAATACAATATGTGTCCATATTTGCTAGAGTTTCAGAAAGGAACTCTAGAAGTGAAGATCCGTATACTAATTTAAAACATAACAATCCAATCCAATTTGTGGATTTTCCTTGAGTTCTGATTTGGGAAAAAAACAACTATAAAGAGATTTTTTTTTTAATTGGAGAAACTTAAATATGGACTTCAGATGATGTTAAAGAGTTTGGGTCCATTTTATTAGATGTGACAATAGCATTGTGTTTATGGTTTTTTAAAGTCTTTACCTGATAGAAACAAGCAGTCATTTACAAGTGAAATGATATAACATCAGGAATTTGCTTCAAATGGGAAAAGTGGTATGAGGGTAGGGTTGGAGAGAGATGAAACAAGATTAGAAAAATAATCACTGTTGAAGCTGAGTTTTTGATACATTATACTATTTTCTTTACTTATGGATATGCTTAAAAATGCCCACAAGAAAAAGTTGAAAAATAAATTTTAAAAGGGTTTGCACACAGAACTTTCTACTCAGTGGGGGGCACCGAAACAGGCAAAGCTTTCAGCTTATGGCAGGTTTCCCTCCCTTCCAGGCGTACCTTAATGGTAGCCCCATCACCTCTGAGCTCTACTTTTATCTGTAGTATCTCAGCACACTCTTTCCAGTTCTAATTAAAGGACTGCTGGCACTTCTACTCTATTTGTTCTTACATTGTTGTTTTTAAATCTGACATGGCAGTCGGTAGTCACACTGAATTGTCGGCTTGGCAGTCCAAGTTATCTCCCCAGGTATCAATGATTGTTTTTGCTAGTGCTTTAGCTACAAATTTGCTTAGATTTTGAATACCCTTCCCTAAGCTTATTTTCCAGTTAAGCACTGTCATCTTCTGTGGGCAATTTTGCCAAATACAAGGTTATTCAAGAACACATAAAAATGTAGATGCCAAAAATATATGGAAAGAGCAAGTGGGCAAATAAGTTATATATAGCATGATTGAATTTTTGTTAAATCACACATATATGCATAGGAAAAGTATATCATAGTTGTTCAGATGTATTTTCTAATTTTTCTACTTGCAGTTTTGTGTGTTTTTAAAAAAATAAGTTTTTTCGTTTATAGGCTATGAAATTCTTTATCTGTCGCAGTTTACGCAGACACAGCTAAAAACAAAGCTTCAGGACAAATTGTACACAAACTTTACAATGTGGGGTTTTAATTTAAAATATGAAACATAAAAATCTACACAAAATTGATAAAAAGCAAGCAGAGATACCAGGACTGAAATTTATAATCCATGTGTGAAAGGGAGTTTTGTTTCCTTTCAAGCACTTTATTCCGCTACAGAATAGTCGAAATAAAGATGCAAAGCTTTGTGGTTAGTTTAAATTATACACTCTGTAGCTACTACACCAATTTTTAAGTTACACATCGACCAACAGATGTCCATCAGGTCATCTGGACTCATCAGATACTCCAGCTGGATTGCTGAAAACAAATGAGGCAAACGTGAAAAGAAAAGCCACCTGTGCATTTTGCTGCAGCTGTTGCTGATGGGTACACTGCGCTTTAGGTCCGTGATGACTTTTGCCTTCTTCATAAGAACTATCACTGTAGGCTTCGCACCTCTGACCACCTCAAGAGCCCCGTGTGCTTTCAAATTCCTGAAGCTCTGTCTCCTCTGTGTCTCCAGTGACTTTAAGAACTTCCAGTCTAGATGGCAGAAGATCTTCTAGTTCAGAAACCTTATCTGGATTGATCCAGTTGTTTACAAGAAACTGCACATCAAATTTTTTGTAAAGATCACCTTTTTCAAAGGGATTTGGAAACTATGGCATTCCTTCACCCCAGACTGCACAACTACATCCTTGTTCAATTACTTTACCAGGGGATATTTCACCGCAACCTGACAGCCATCAAGGTACTTAAATGTGAACTGAAATCCACAAACAGCTTCAACAAGCCCTATCTTATATCTCATGTGCACATAATTTCCACTTCCTGGAATGCCTCGTGTTCTTTCTCTTGTAGCAAAAGAACAATGTCTCCTGGTGTCACTCCTGGGGTGCGGTCTGCTTCCCCAGTGGAGGGCCTTTTCTGTCCATGTTTCATGCCTTTGCCTACATGGACTTCAAGAATCTTGATTTCTTTAATCAGTTTCTTCCCCTCACATTTTTCACAGGGTCATTTTCTTTAATCACCTGTCCTCAATGATAGTCAGAGCACTCAGACTTCCTCTGTTGCACCAAGGATCTGGAGCCAGCTGTCTGATCATGATGTGCACATCTGTGTGCGACAAGCACTACCCTTCTGAACAGCTCCAGACTTCCCACTTAAGCCCCTGCATGCACCACAGCATACATTCTTGCTAAATTGTAGTTTGGTTGTCTTGCTATTATCCAGATCTTCTAAATATACTTTGAGTGGATGCTTCACGTTTTTCTCCCCTTCCCCTGCCATTTTGACTTCTACTCTGATTGCCCATGAAGCTGAACAATCTCCAATGAAAAATGTGAGAAAAAATATCTTCCATGCCACCACCTCCTCTGCTACCTTTCCGAAGACCTTGCTCCCCATATCTATCATATAACTTGCTTCATGTCCACCCCATTCGCCTTGGAGGCTGGCCCAGCAGCGTGCAGGCAGGAAAGTAGCAGAGCACGTGGAGCAGAACTGGAACCAGGAGTCCAGCAGCCACGCAGAAAAAGGCAGAGAGTTGTTTTTTTTTGTTTCCCCCCCCCCCCCCCCCTTTTCTCGGTCAACTTTATTTCAACTTCAAAAAAATAAACAGATAAAAGTTAGCTTAACAAATTATGGAAGCATTACTTTAAAAATATTCTGTCATGGGGCAATGAAAACATCCCAAAATTGACTGAGGTGATGACAGCACAACTTTGTGATGAAAATGAGAGCCACTGAGTATACACTTTGAATCAATTGTACAAAGCGTGGGACTGTATGACACAGGGAATCCAGTGGTAGATGATGGACGGGTTAATAGGACAGATAAAAGAACGTTTTCTCCTGAAAGACAGCCAATAAATCATACTAATGTAAGATGTAAATAATTGGTTGGATTGGGGGAAAATACACAAAATATAAGCTATGGGCTATATATTAGTATAAGTATAAATACATTGATGATGCTCTTTCATAGTTTATAACAAATATTTCAAAATGATGCAAAATGTTGGTGTTGGGGAGATGTTTGGGATCCTTGTATGATGATATGCTTGTTTGTATTGTAAATTCACAAATTTTACTATACATTTATTGTTACATGTGTTCACATATGAATGGCATACTTCAATAAAATATTATTTTTTTTTAATTCTGTCCAGACACATTTATCTTATTTAATCCTAAAAACAATCTCAACTATTTCTCCAATGTTCAGGAAGATAAATAAATGAGCACAGATTGGTTAAATGACATGAGCAAGGTTTCTTTGTTAATTAAAAAAAAAAGGAAAAAAATGCTAGATCATATTCATATCTCATAAAACTAAACGTTTTTTACTTTTAGCATTGATCTCTTACCTTCTTTGCCTTTGCTAAAAAAAAAATACAATATGGCCACTAATTATAGTCTATTAAGTTACACTAGTTATATTTTCCCATGTATCACCATAGTCTTAACACCTTGTAGTAGAGGAATATTCTTATATTTGTATTATTAACCACAATCCTCATCTACCACCAAAATCATTATGTTAAACAGTTCATAGATTATATTCTAGCTGTCTTTCAATTAACATTAACCTCACTAGAATGGCTCACCATCACTAGCTGTTAGGAAAATGTAAACCGAAGCTATAATGAAATATCATTTTATACTGCTAATGGCCACTATTAACAAAACCGAAAACTGCATGTGTTGGAAAGAATGTGGAGAGATTCACTGCTGGTGGCAATATAGAATAGTAGAACCACTGTGGAGGACTGTTTGGCAGTTCCTAAAGAAGTTAGCTATAGGGAAGCAGATTTGGCTCAATGGATAGAGCATCCACGTACCACATGGGAGGTCCAGGGTTCAAACCCAGGGCCTCGTGACCTGTGTGGTGAGCTGGCCCAATTGCAGTGCTGATGTGCACAAGAAGTGCCATGCCACACAGGGGTGTCCCCTGTGTAGGGGAGCCTCATGAGATTCCCAGTGCCTCTGACAAGAATATAAGTGGACACAGAAGAGCACACAGTGAATGGACACAGAGAGCAGACAACTGGCGGGGGTGGGGGCAGGAAAGGGGAGAGAAATAAATAAAAAATAAATATTAAAAAAAAAAGTTAGCTATAGATCTCCCATGTGATCTGGCAACATTGCTATTAGGTATATACTCAGAACAACTGAGAGCAGTAACACAAACAGACATCTGCACACTGATGTTCATAACAATATTGTTCGCAATTGCCAAAAGATGGAAACAACCCAGGTGTCCATCAACTAATGAATGGATAAACAAATTTTGGTATATACACACAATGGAATATTATTCATTCAGAATAAAAGGATTTGTAATTAATAGTGCTAACATATGGGTATGATAGTGGGGTTTTTGGGGGTTTCTTTTTTTGGAGTAATGAAAATGCTCTAATATTGATTGAAGTGATGAATGCACAACTCAGTGATTAAACCAAAAGCCATTGATTGTGCACAGATAAATTGTATGGTTTATGAACAAGAAAAAAAAATAATGGGCCTTTTCATGTGAACCTATAATTGGCACTATACCCATTAAATATGAGTCTTAAATCTTTATTTTTTTAAATTTCTGTCCCCTCCCCCCCTCAGTTGTCTGTTCTCTGTGTCCATTTGCTGCGTGTTGTTCTTTTTGTCCGCTTCTCTTGTTGTCAGCGGCACAGGAATCTGTGTTCCTTTGGGTTGCATCATCTTGCTGCATCAGCTCTCCGTGTGTGCGGCGCCATTCTTGAGCAGGCTGAACTTTCTTTTGTGCTGGGCAGCTCTCCTTACAGGGCACACTTCTTGAGTGTGGGGCTCCCCTATGTGGGGACACCCCTGCGTGGCACAGCACTCCTTGCACGCATCACCACTGCACATGGGGCAGCTCCACATGGGTCAAGGTGGCCCAGGGTTGGACCGCGGACCTCCCATGTGGTAGACGGATGCCGTAACCACTGGACCAAGTCCACTTCCCTCTTAAATCTTTAAATCTTTAAAAGACTTAAACCTTTCAGCTGTTCGTATGCTGGTTGAGCCCTGAATCTCAGCAGAGTTGCAATCAACATCTACCCTCCAATTCACTGGACTCACCCAGGACACCTTAAAAAGGATGATGATAGACAATGCCCATCCTAAAAAATCAGTATTTGCAAGGGCAAGCAAGACAGCTCCATCAATCTGCCCCATGGGATCTATCACCCTCTCAACCAAAGCAGAGTGGGTATCACTATCCCAAAATCCTCAAGATTGAAGAATGAACAAACTAAGGGAGAATGCAACCACGGGCTAAAGTAGATTTATTATTATTCTAGCAATGGAAGAAATTGTAACATTGATATAAAAGCAGTGGTCACCAGAGGTTCAGAGGGGAGGGATAGGGAAGAATAGGTGTAACATGGGGCATTTTGGGACATTGGAATTTTTCTGCATAACATTGCAGTGATGGATCCAGGTCATTCTACATTTTGTCAAAACCTATAAAATTGTGTGATGCAAAGTGTAAACCATAATGTCAACTATAGACTAAGGTTAGTAGCAATACTTCAATATGTGTTTATCAATTATAATACATGTACCACACTAATGAAAGATGTTAATGGGGAAAAGTGTGGGAAGAGAAGAGGGTGAGTTATATGAGAATCCCCTATATTTTCAAAGTAACATTTATAATCCACAGCTTCTTTTAAAATAATAATAAAAAGGAGAAAATAGTAGGATGGGTTGAGGGGAAAATGTACCATATGTAAGATACAAGATACACTTAGTAGAAAAACTTTGCAAATGCTTTTTCATAATGTTATAAATGTTTCACAACAATGCAAGGTATTGGTGGGGTGATGTATGGGAGCCCTGTATGATGCTATGCATGTTTGTTTTGTAAGTTCACAACTTTTACTATACACATATTGTTTATATATCTTCATGTATGAATGATATACTTCAATAAATTGTTTTTAAAATGAAAAAAAAAAAAGTTATTGATAGTCCAGAGCCTAGACAACTAGAAAAGTCAGATTCAAGGGTTAAGAGACAGAGGTGAGTAAATGTGATAATGGCCTGTGGCTTAGAGAAGTCAACTTTCCATTCTGGGTATCTCTAGAAAAGATCTCTCCACTAACCCCACACCAGCAGAAGTTAGACTGTGCTGTGCTGGGTATGGGACATTTATTTGCACAGGCTACTGAAAAGCCAGAAATCTGGCAGTGCTAACAAAACAAAAATTTTAATTGGAAGAGAAGGCAAAAACAAAAATTATCAAATAATTACATTGTCTGCACAGGTCACCTTAAATATTACATATGCACAATAATTTTTGATGTATAACTGTCTTCAATTTACAGAAGAGGAAACACTCAGAGAATATAAGTAACTTGATGAGGTTGTAAAGGTAGTAAGAATAGAACAGGGATTCCATTTCAGAGAAAGCAACACTACTTGTCCTAAAAAAAAATTTCATTAAGCAATTTATATTCTTGAAATTGAATTAGGTATATGGTTTTAGAAAATATCATTCAAGCTTTTTATGTTTCTGTAAATGGAAAGAAATAAAGTAGGTCATTTCTAATATCTTATTTAGTTCTATGATTCTGATAACAACCATAAATATTTTTGGTTAGTTCTTGATTATCTTTGCCCCCAGAATTGGAAGGAGGGAAATTCATGTGAGTAAGGAAGAGCTAATACTCTCTACGGACACCTGCTTAGCAAAAGACACACAGTAAACTGGAGCCCAAGAGTTCACTGTTCCCTATCCCTTCCTGGCCTTTGGTGCATTGCCTCCCTTCCCAAGCAACATACAGAGGCCCCGGCGACACACTCCCTGTAGCCAGTGAATGCTTTCTCTTCCAATCTCTCTCTCCATCCCTCTTCTTTCTCAACATGTGCCCATATACAATTAGCATTTCCCTTTGTAACAAATATACCATCAGTCTAATTATTTAACCTAATCATTGAGGCTTTTTATATAACATTGCAAAACTAACCCAACAAGGACTCCATAAAAATACACTTTCCCCTATTCCTTCAAGTATTCATACTTTATAAGAAATAGGTAATTTCCTTACACATGTAACCCTCTGAACTTTGGGAAGCACCAATGAGTACACAGTAATTTGCTATAGCTGCTGAACTATTTTCTTTTCCTTCAATTCTGTCCCATACACCCTTTCCTCTTATGTTTGACTCTTGCAATCCTCCTTGATGTATGTCCATCCTGCCTTTCCCTTAGGTCAGTTGAGCACTCAGAAGTGTTAGCAGATATTGGAAACAGTAGAACTTTATCCACCAGCCCTTTCACACAACTGTAGCACAAAGATCATTGACATAACTGATTAAAAACTGTGAAGGCCTCTGGACCATCCAATGCCTTCTAAATTAGCCACAAAAAAAATCAATTATAGTATGATTATAATATTAAATTATGTTACATTCTTGTCCTTAAAAAATAATAATGCTGGGATAAATGATAACTCTCAGTTATTAATTGCAAAATCCCATTTCCTTAGCAGACCTTCCAGAACAAATGGTCTTCTTTGTATTGATCTGAAAGCAAGGGTATGGGACACCAGAGCCTACCTCTGTCCCCTGCAGAGCCCTTTGTGTGTCACATGCCAGGGAAGCCAGAGCATTAGTTAATCGGTTAAAATCCAAAAAGCAAATTGAACTGGTTAAAAGCATTCTTGGACAAGGAAAAAATCTCATTCAATGAAGTTAGATCACTTTAGCACCTGCTTCTCATATTCTTTTTTTTTAAGATTTATTTTTTATTCCCAACCCCTGGTGTCTGCTCTCCATGTCCATTCGCTGTGTGTTCTTCTTTGTTCGCTTATATTCTTGCCAGCAGCGCCAGACATCTATGTCTCCTTTTATTGTGTCACCTTGCTGCGTCAGCTCTCCATGTTGTGGCATCACTCCTGGGCAGGTTGCACTTTTTTTGCACGGGGCGGCTCTCCCTGTGGGGCACACTCCTTGCACTTGGGGCTCCCCTATGTGGGGGACACCCCTGTGTGGCACAGCACTCCTTGTGAGCATCAGCACTGCGCATGGGCCAGCTCATCACATGGGTCAGGAGGTCTGGGGTTTGAACCCTGGACCTCCCATGTGGTAGGCGGATGCCCTATCCATTGGGCCAAGTCAGCTTCCCTTTTCATATTCTTATTTCCCATGATCTTAGTCATTTCTCTAGTTTCCAGGCAACTCTTGCAATCAGGACTCTGACTTGACTATTCAGCTTTCCACATTTTCTGATGACTCTGTTCCCAACCTTAACTATGTCCACAATCCTGCCTTGACTCTCAGCCTCAGCTTGATGCCCGTTTGGTGCTTCCTAGTTCTGACCCATGCTTGCACCTGGGTAGTAGGAGAGTATGCTGGATCTATAGGAAGTTATCTAGTTAATGAATCTCTTGGACTATTATTGAGGACAGTCTTATTAAGGCCCACTTCAACACTTGTAAACAAAAGAAGGAAAGAAGGAAAGAAGTTAACAGACTTTTACTGTCTGCTTATGACATGGTGTCATTGCATGATAACTTACACATATGGTTTAATCATAAGTAATAAAAGGAAGATGCCATTATCCTCACCTTATAGATAAGGAAACTGAAGATCAAAGAGATTAAATAACTGGCCCTGGGATCAGAAGACCTAGACTAGATGTTGGCTCTTCCCTGTACCATCTCCAGTGACCTTAAACAAGTCACTTAAGTTTTCTCAGTCTCAGTCGATGTGCAGAATGCATGTGCAATATGCATTCCTCCCAGGGCCTCAGCTATTATCCATGTGGAGAATAATTCCAGACTCTCTCTCAAATCCTATTCTAGAGTCATATTTTCAACTTCTACTGGACATATGCTCCTGAAAAATAATGTCCCAAATTGAACTCATTATCCAGCCCCAAAATACCTCTTACGCTTCCTGAATTTATAATCTTATTAAAAGATAGCTATATCGTTTTCCAAGTTTCAAAACATCAGGGCTAATCTCAACTCCAGGTACTCATGAACCCCATCTCCAAACACACATACTTCCTATATAAGCAAACACCCAATCCTAAGAGAGCTGTTTTCTGAAGCCACCTTCTCAATTATGTCCTTATAACCACAGTCTCCTTGTGGCTTCCCTACCAACAGTGGTTGTCTGCCTCAGTCTATGCTCTTAATTGTCATTAGAGTCATCTCCATTAAAACCAAATCTGGTCATGTCCCTGTGCTGTTTAAAAACTCTACTGACTTTTCACTACCTATCAGTAAATTCCAAAATCCTTAGCTAGGCATATGCCCATCCCCTTATTTTGCACCTGGTCAAATACCTTCAAAGTAAGGTCAAATGTGATCTTCCTCTCTGAATTGCTTTGATATTTTCTCCCATTCCTCCAGACTCCAGTAACACTCTGTTAGCACTTTGTTCTTACCTTTAGCATAGCCCTAGCTCCAGACTCCCATCGCACTTTGTTAGTACTTTGTTCTTACCTTTAGCATAGCCCTAGCCACAGAGTAAATTGTCTCTTCTCAAGCATCTGTTTCTCCTATAAGACTAGAAACTCCTTAAATACGAAGATCAGGGAAGCAGACTTTCCCCAGTGATTAGGGCGTCCGTCTACCACATGGGAGGTCCACGGTTCAAATCCCAGGCCTCCTTGACCCATGTGGAGCTGGCCCATGCGCAGTGCTGATGCGCGCAATGAGTGCCCTGCCATGGAGGGGTGTCCCCCATGTAGGGGAGCCCCACGCGCAAGGAGTGCACCCCGTAAGGAGAGCCGCCTAGCGCAAAAGAAAGTGCAGCCTGCCCAGGAATGGCACTGCACACCGAGAACTGACGCAGCAAGATGACGCAACAAAAAGAAACACAGGTTCCCGTGCTGCTGACAACAACAAAAGCAGACAAAAAAGAACATGCAGCAAATGGACACAGAGAACAGACAACTGGGTAGAGGGGGGATGGGGAGAGAAATAAATACAAATAAATCTTTAATAAATAAATAAATACGAAGATCATGTATGAGTCACACTTATGTCCCTTGAGTTTATATAATCTAAAATATGATCACTCCTGCAACACATTTCCTAAACCACAAAATCAGAGAAAATAAGACAGCTCTCTTTGCCCATCATTTAAAGTAAAAACAAAGACAAATGCAGTTCAGTATACAATGGCAATTCAAACTCAGTAAGGTTCCCATTCATTCAAAATTAAAGAAGAATAGGATCCAAAATACTTGTCCCCTAGGATTAAAACATATTATTCCATAATTACAGGAAACATTTTAAAAGTTAGAATGTGTTGCTTCTTTGGGGACTTGATTTTTTTCATTCTATTTATTATTTTCATAGCAGGTATGATAAGTCTCCTAAAGTCATTTCCTTGATAGTTACCAGAATAAAAAGAAATTTAAATAAAACACTTTAAAATTTTACTTTAGGACTATTAACCCAACATTGCTAATGTCTTTTCTGGGTTAGTATCGAAGCTGGCTAGTAAGATAGGGAATCAATAGACGGAAACAGAACCTGGCAAGAAGTCCACATGGACATCCATACACCCAGGTTTGCTGCTGGAAGACCCCCACACACAACGTTCTGCCATTCAGAACAAGATTTCCTCTGGAAGCCAGGAGAAACCCTGGATATTCTCCCAAGGACTTTATCATTGGGCCTTCATGGGGGATTAATGGGTGGGTAATCAAACAAAACAGCAAACAGCTGTAACTCCTAACCTGCCATTATCAAAGGGGCGGAATAACGGTTCAAAAAGTAGGCACAAGGCCTGAACTCACTCTCTGGCCTTTGGACCCCGATTTGGGCCACCTTCTCCCCTGCTTATGTCACCATGCAAGTAAAATCTGGGCATTTATCATCTATAATGGGAAATTATAGTCTATAAATCAGCCTGCTTTATCATTTTTCAGCCCCTTCCTCTCAGTCTGGGACCCATGATCTATTATTTTTTTCCCATTTCTCTTCCCTCCCTACCTTAATAAATTACTGGCCTAACTCACCCGATGTGCTCTTGAAATTTATTTCTGCAGTATAGTCAAGAACCTAGACAAAATCTGGTTACAGTATGATTTTGAGTTGAATAACTAATTATGAGATAAAAAAATATTACTCAGAATTTAAGTAATTCTAAATGGATTAATAACATATAGACATGTAAACTCATTATTTGGGATACTCTTTCCTGTTTTAGTTATCAAACAGGTGAGCTACAATTATTCTAAACTATTTATGTTTATAAAACATAATTAAGTTTTAATTACTACAAAATCTACCTTTAATTATTATATACTTTAAATAATTATTGCATAATCTGTCAAATTCTGTGATCTTTAAGGTCCACACTGACTGATTCAGAATTACTGTGGACTACAATTTAAATCTATGCTGACAATTAGAAATTTTTCTGGGCAATGTCTTTCAACAGATAGAACCACGTAAATTTACATATTTTATACTCATTGTTCTTTGCTGTATAACTTAACAAGCCTTCTTTGTTCTACTGTATATTTAGTAATCAAATAGTTTATTTATAGGCTTTCCCAAAAAAATAGAAATGCAGTTTTCTGTAGGTAATTTCCTCAATACTATTCCTCTGGATGATGTGGCCTAGTCTATTTCCTTTCTGTGAAAAAGACAAATAGAAATTTTAGCTGTATTTTAGGCATATTTGACTTTGCCAGAGACTGCTGGTTGCCTACTCAATATCCATTTTCCCCTTCTTGACCACAAAGAGAATTCCAATTTTGTAGGCAGCTTTAGCATGCTTAGAAAGGCAAAAGCACTATATTTCCCAACCACCCTTGCAGATAGGAGTGGTCACGGGACATTAGGGGGGCCAATGTCCTGACGTGGCAATTAGTGGTGGGGCTTCTGGAGAAGCTCCATAAAAAAAGGAAACTGAGTCAGTCAACAGATGGTATTGTTTGACTTTTGCTCTTGCTCTCCCTCCTTCTTTAGACCATGAGTAAAGGACCATGAGAATTGCAGACAACCCAGCCCTGACATCCTCAGGCAACCGAACCAACGCCAGCAACCAGGCTTCTCATTACCTAAGAAAGATAGGCCCATATCTTGGTGAAACCACTGTTATTAGGTTTTCTGTTTCTTACAGATGAACAGAATCCCTAACTGAAAAATCTGTTCTAACACAGTAGTGCCTGTTACTTATTTGCGTGCTTATCTGCACAAAAGAACAGCACTACTTTCACACATGGATTTTGTTAAATTTTAAATTACTGCACCTTAATAAAAATCATTAGGTAAATCCCACTTTGTCTATATGTGAAAACCTTTTTAGACAGTAGATCCCAAAAGAAGAACACAGTATATACTAAAGAAGCAAGACGGAGAAAAGGAACGTCAGCATCCTAAAAGATTCCTTCACAACAGAGCACTTGAAAAAGAATTGGGCAGAGCTCAATAGAGCTGTTACTGAAAATAATGGATATGTAAAAAAAAAATACTAAGAAAGGGAAAAGGCTATTCCAAAATAATTCCAAAATAATTCAAGATTTGAAATTTCAAAATTTCAAAAATAATGATTTGGTCTATATGCCAGTTCTTTAAATTGTGGCTTCATTATTTTATTTGAAATGTATTTATTCTCAGGGCATCAACCATACTCATAAATACAGTGTCATATTTAAAACACTTTTTATTCATTTACTCATATAATCGAATATTTATTAAATACCTACTATGTGCCAGACACTAATCTAGGCCCTGGGTATGGCTGTAAACAAGATAAAACTTCTGTCCTAAAGTCACTTACCATCTGAAGGGGAGAGAGAAAGAGGCAAACAAGTTAGACAGTAATAAGTGCCAAAGGGAAAGACCGAGGGAAGAGACATGAGATGACAAGAGTAGATAGAATGTAGATGGGATGATGAGGTACTCTAAAGGGGTGAGGAAACCAATTATGCTGATACCAGCCTAGAATATTCTAGGCTGGTGGGGGCATGGGTGCATGGGCAAAAGCAAAGGCTGGGAGGCTGGAGCTTGCCTAATTTGCCCAGTTCAAGGTAAAGCAAGGAGGCCAGGGTGGCTGGAGCATGAGTGAGCACCAATTATGAAACAGTGTGATTATGTCACATCTCAGGTCCCACATTCATTTATTCATCAACATACATTCCATAACAACATAAAAAGCTTGCATTTGACCCTAGAGCTTTTCAACGACATTTTTGGGAGTAAAGTGAAAATTGTTCCAAACAGAAAATAAACACTCAATTTTATTGCCAAGTAATTGAAAGACCAGAGTTCAGTTACATTTTAGAATTGTGTTTACCAAGCTTTTAAAAGGACAGAGTAACTACATTTTTAGAAAGTGGGTGGGGGGGGTTCCTATACAGATTGTTTTATAAAATGATAACAAGCTGATGTATCATAAGAAAATTCATTTTTAAATAACTAGTCATAAGAAACTGTAGTCTCATATTGTTAACAATTTTTAAAAAGCAATGGCAATCAAATGTTTCTTGCACTTTTTAAATCTCAGGTTTTCAAAAATGTCCTACACATATTAAGTTCTAGTTTCAACCCTTAGAAGATTTTTATCCTGTAATACAAGTAATTTTCTGAAAGAGTATTGCTTGTGTGAAGAAAATTAAGCGCCTGTCTCAATTTAGGAGTATGTCTGAAAAAGTATCCCTTGAAAGGGTTATATTCTTAGGGGTCACAAATAGTAGATTGAGGTTTGTAATGTGTATCAAAATGGAAATTTTATTTTGATAGACTTTATATCATTCCAATTGCCCCACTGAAATGTAGGTATAAGAATACTAAAATCTTCAGCATTAAAATTTTAAACTCATTGCTCTAAAATGAATGAATCTTAACTGCCTGTGTGCTTGGGGTGAGTCATTTATCCTCTTATACTCCCACAGAGAATTTGATTGCATTCAAACTACTCAGCTGGAGAATTCAGCCACCTTTGGAAAAGTTGATATCAAAGAAGGATCTGTAAAGAGCTTTCCTACCCTGCCCAGGAGTTTGAATGTGGCCTGAGGTGCCCATCATCACCTCTTTACAGCAAAGGAAGTCAAAGCAGGTACCCTGCCACCATCTTCAGGTGCTTCTAACATTTGTGAATTTACCATTCTAGAAGATGAGAGAATGGATTTTGTCATGTTCATGCTTATTTTCAAAGACATTTGTGTTGCTTTGACTCCTCCTTCCCTCAATATTCATATCAATTAACACATGCTCAGTTAGGTTTTGGAACTTTGGTTATTACTAAAACTATTTAATTGAATCTTTTTTAGAGATCCACAAGTTGCAGAATTCTAAATTAATAAATAATGACACTTGTCTTGTATAGATATTTGTCCTAAAAAAAATCATGGAATATTCTTATATAGCAAGTACTGTTCCAAGCACTCTAAAACTACTAACTCATTTAATCCTCCTACCAACCCAAGGAGGTAAGCACCATTAGCTTTTTACAAACGAGGAAACTAAGCAACACTGAACTAAGTAAATGCCCAAAGTCACACAACTGCTAAGTAGTAGAGCCAGGTCAGACCTGAGAGTGTGGATACAGACTCTGGAAGTTTAATCATGATGTTAAACATCAGTGCTATGTTTCATGTGAATTATAGCTACAAATTCTATTATTCTGTGATTCTGTTATTTGACAGATACGTAATTTTGCATGAAGCAAAGCACTGCTAGATAATGAGGGGTAACAAAAGTGCTTATACAATGGTAGGAAATGTGTAACACTACCAACATGTAAAACAATAGTTAAATAAGTCAAGTGCATAGAAAGAAATTTGATATGATTTTAGAAGAAAACTCCAAAAGCAAGGCTATTAGCAAAGGGTTCAAAGCAAGACTGGGATTTGAGATGTCTCTGAAAGAGGATAAATAGGATTTGAGAAAGAGGAGGCATGGAAGGTGATGTCAACTTGAGCGAAGGCCTGAATAAGGAAATCAAAGGACTGTTAATAGTATAGCTTTGCTGGAGAAGCAGAGTCACCACCAACTGATGGTCCATAAATTCATTTATTTATGTATGTAATGTTCTTTGAACATCTTGGGAAAAAAATAAGCATTTAAAATGCTATTCTTTGTGCTTATGGATTTTTCTTTCACCCAATTCTAATTTTCAAAATTCAAAGAAATTGCTAGTTCCCTTGAAAACTGGAGCCTTTGGTTTCAGATCATTTGATTATATCAGGAAGTTGGAGTCAGAACTGTGATCCAATCCAGACTTGACACTGAGTGCCCTTGAATGAGTTAATTAAATGCTCTAAACCTCAGTTTCCTTCTCTGTACTATGGGACAGATAGTACTTCTCTCATTTGGTATGCTGGAGAACTAAAATGAGATAATTTCATAATTCACTGACAATCAGTAAGAGGGGTTGGCCATAGTAGGCTCTTAATTAGCATGTTTTACCTCCTCCCCTACACACATACTTTTTTTAATATATGTTTTTTATTGAAGCATATCACTCATACATGAACATACATAAACAGTAAGCATATAGTAAAAGTTGTAAACTTACAAAATAAGCATGCATAACATGACACAGGGATCCCATACATCACCCCTCCACCAACACCTTGCATTGCTGTGCTGTATTTGTTACAAACTACCCAAGAGCATCGGCAAAATATTACTACTAACTATAGTCCATATCTTACATTTGCTATATTTTTCTCCCAATCTACCCTATTTTTTTAAACAAATCTATTTTATTGATACATATTAATAAAGCATAAAATTCATCCAAAGTGTACAATCAATGGTATTTGGTATAATCACATAGTTGTGCATTTATCACTTCAATCATTATTAAAGCATTTTCATTATTTCAATAATAATAATGACTTCATATTTTTAATGTAATTTTTAAAAATAAATAAATAAAAAATTTTTAAAAAGCACCTTTCGCTCTGCCAGAGCACGTCATGCAAAAAATAATAATAATAATAATAATAAACAAAAAACAGACAAACAAGGAAATTCCTCCCCTCTCAATCTGTATCCCCTGTTCTACATAGCTGCTATTTCTAGCTATTCTTGCACAATTATTTGTTTATTAAGCAGTTTTATTGAAATATATTCATATAACATACGATCTATCGAAAGTATATAATCAATGGTGTATTAGTCATCCAAAGGGGTGCTGATGCAAAATACCAGAAGTCTGCTGGGCGTTATAAAGGTTAATTATTTAGGGTAGGAGCTTACAGTTACCAGACCATAAAGCGTAAGTTACTTCCCTCACCAAAATCTATTTGGAGCAAGATGGCTGCTAGCATCTTGAGGGTTCAGCTTCCTAGGTTCCTACATTCGTGGGGCTTGGTTTTCTCTGGGTTCAAGGTTCCTTTCTTCCTGGTGCTGGCTTCTCTTTCCCCTGAGTGCTGACTTCCCGGGGCTCCAGCATAAGTTTTCAGCATCAAACTCCAACATCAAAGCTCCAACATCAGAAACCCTCAACTCTGTTCTTTGCCATGCCTTTTATCTGTGGCAATGCCCTAATCATAACTCAATCATGCCCAGGTACATATCAGATTACAACCATAATCCAGTATCTATTTTTGGAATTCATAACCATATCAAACTGCTACACTCTACCCTCTGAATTCCAAAAAGACATTATAATACTAAAAAAAAAAAAAACGCCATTGAATCAGTAACAATGCAAGTACTAAATCACATCAAAATCAATTTTAAGAAATACAGTTTGTCTTGGGGCAAAGTCTTGTCTGCTACAGACCTCTGAAACTTATAAAACAATTTAATACACAAATGGACTGACATAAGATAAATATTTTCATTGCAATAAGGAGAAATGGGAGGGAAACATGAGCCAGTGGGTCCTTTACAGTTCAGTAAACCTGCAGGCATTCTCCATTCAATTTCAAAGTCGGAGAGTAATTCTTAAGGAGATGGTTTCTTCTCCTTGGGGCAATATGGGGACTCGCTCTATCCATTGGCTTGCCCAAGAGCCATTTTCTTGAATCCACCCTCATCAAGCATCTGGATGTCGACCAAGCTCCAGATCTCTCCCTCCAAGAGTGTTGGGATGATTGCCACACCTTACCCAAACTTTGGGTTATAGTCTTAACCCTCCTAGTACAGTGATGTGAAGACAACATTCCCCCTAACCTTTGACATACAGGCTCAACCATCTCATACCAATGAGTTGACCACCTGGCCTTCACTAACCTTTGGGGGACAAGTCCACCCCACTCAGATCTGTGGGGTGCTGACTTTAACTGCCCTAATCCTTGGGGAATGTGCCTCACCCTCTCTGTACCCTGGGGCAGCAAAACTCTCCCAGAACATCAGAAAGGAACATCCACCCTTTTCAACTGCTGGGGCAAATTCACCCTCTCTGTACATGTGAGTAGGGTTCTTCTCTTGGCCCAAGGTGATGTTCTAATTCCAGATCTCAGCTTCCATGGTTTCCCTCTTAAAGCTCTTTTTCCTTCGATCTCTCCTTTCCATGTCCTTTTTATTCCAGGTTGACAACAATTTTGTTCATACAGCTCTCTCGAAAAGTCTATTGGTTTGGCATACAGGAAGCAGGGGTCCAAGCCATCAGATAGTAAGACTTTCCACAAGTCTTTCCTAGATAACTGCAACTTCAATCTTGATTTACCAGTTCCAAGTTTAGTTAAGTCCTCAAATGAGGCACTTTCATCTGGGAGCTTGATTTCCAAAGGCTTGGAACTTCTGGCATCAGTCTCTGTTTTCCTTTTACCAAACAGTTCAGTCCTTAGCTTCCCTCTCTCACCTAGCATTTTGCTATAAGCTGCAAGCAGAAGCAAAGCCACATTCTCTGGGTTTACTTTGGAAAGTTCTTCAGCTAAATGCCCAGACTTGCCATTTTCAAATTTTGCCTTCCGTATGACACCAGGACTTAATCTTGCTAAGTTCTCTGCAACTTTAAAACACAGATCACCTTTCCTCCAGTTTCCAATAATAGTTTCATCATTTACTTCTAAGGCACCCTAAAAAATCTCTTTATCATCCATATTGCTATCAACAGTCTCTTCAAAGCACTGTAGGTCTTTTCTTCCAAGCATCTCACAATTCTTCCAAACAATACCCGTTACCCATTTATAAAATCATTCCAGCATTTCAGTATTTGCAAAAGCACTTCCCCACTCCTCGGTACCAAATTCTTTATTAGTGAGCCAAAGGCATGTTATGTAAAATACCAGAAATTGGTTGGTTTTTATATAGGGTATTTATTTAGGGTAGGAACTTACAGATACCAGGCCATAACGCATAAGTTACTTCCCTCACCAGTCTATTTGGAGCAAGATGGCTGCTGACATCTGTGAAGGTTCAGGCTTCCTGGGTTCCTACATTCCTGGGGCTTGCTTTTCTCTGGGCTGAAGGTTCCTTTCTTCCCAGGACTGGCTTCTCTTTCCTCTGTGTGCTGACTTCCTGGAGTTCCAGCTTAAGTCTTCAGCATCAAATTCCAACATCAAAACTCCAACATCAGAAAACCCTCAACTCTGTTCTTTGCCATGCCAAGGTGTGGGGACTCAACACCCTAATCATAACTCAATCATGCCCAGGTACAGATCAGATTACAAGCATAATCCAATATCTATTTTTTTTTTGTAATTCATAACCATATCAAACTGCTACAGTATGCATTGTCTTTCCATTGACTGTGGCCATACTTGAAACCACCACTATAGAAAGCACCGCTTTTCTATATTTGACTTGACTTGGAAATACTCTCCCTGCTTGCTCTTAGCCAGAGCTGATCACTGACTTCCTGACTTCTTGGGCCTCCATTTATTTCCAGACCCTCTCCTCCCTCCGGAGCTCTCACAAACACAGTCACGGACCTGAAGGACCCAGTTCTGTTGATACCAAGACTTTAGTGTGCTAGGAGCTTCAAGGCATCCTCTAAATTGAATCTAGGAAGGAAGAATGAAATAAAGAACAGAAGCAGTATCCCAGATGATACTAAGAAACCTGTCACTTATTTTAAAAGAAAGAAATGACTCAGCCCAGATTAACCTAATATAAAATAAAATTTACTAAATGATAGGTCAGCTACTAATTTTGCTTTACCAATATAGACACAGTATTATAGCCTCATGAAACCCTCAAATACCTATATACATAGAGATTGCTCTAGAGCAAAGTATATTTTCTGCATCCTTATTTCTTAACCCTCTCAGATTCCAGATGGTCTTTCACTAAGTATCCATACTTAGCAAATGCTCTCATTTGTACCCTACTATGAAATTAAATACATATGCTACCTCTTCTGTAAGTATCTCCATTTGAGGTATTTTAACCAGCTGTGGAAAGAAATCTATGTTATATGTCAGGAGAATTGCATGTATCAAAGGCCAGGTGAGTGGGAGATAAGAAAATAAATGGATACTCTCCTAAAACCATAGTCCCCACATCAACTTATACTGTTAAGCCAAAGATCAGCTCTAGGAAAAGGAAATCATAAAATACCTTGAAGATTACATCTTTAATATATACCTCCATATGTTACTTTCTTTCTATAAAGTTGACAATATATGTCTAATAAAAATTATTTTATTTTATGTTAAAATAAAAAAGATTGCCAGAGGCTACTTCATTACATTGTGTCATTGCCTAAGTAAAAATATAGCACTTACTGAACTCATCAATTTGAGATTGGGTCAAATATTTCCTTTTACCCACCGTTTACTAGTCTTTCTCCTCCAGGCTCCCTCTCTGTTGTATGCCCCACCCTACCCTTGCCTCTCTCCCATCCTGGTGGGTACCAGTTTTTTCAAGGCTCCCCTGATCACTGAGGAAACAAATCCTACCTAACCAAATTTTGTAGCCATCCCTATCATGTTCCAATCAGCCTGCAACACCATCAATTTCTGTCTCCCGCTCTATCATACTCCCTTATTTAAATCATTCTTTTTCTTGTTCTACTTCCTTGAGGACACCTGGAACTTTCCCTGTGGCTCTTCATCCCCACTAATTACAGTAGCCACAATATATAATGGCTAGCTGGCATTTATTGAGACTGCACTGTGTTAGGCAGTCTCTTAATTTTTTTACACACAGCATGGCATTTAACTTTCCTAACAACCTTATCATATGAGTATCACTATCCAAACTTCAGAGATTTGGAAATTGTGAGTCAAGGCAGTTAAATAACCAACAAGGTCATGCAGCTAAAAAACAGAGATCCAGGACTCTGACTTCCAAGTTCTATGTGTGGCACATACAGTTTAGCATAATATTTCCACTAATCCCTATTTAAAGTGTCCAGGTAGGCACAGACAAAAGTGAATCAAGACACAAGGAGGAAACCTGTGCCTTCAAAGATTTTCCCCACTTTCACAGTTTCTGCAAAATAGGTTCTATAGACCTTAGCATTCTTATTTTTCTCAACTTTCAGCTTTTCTCAAAGCTTCCTTTTCTTTTCTTCAACCCATCATCCACTCAGCTCACATATTAGGGTGCACAAGCCTGGCACATGTCCGTCTATCAAACAGTATCCTCATTCAGTATGGATATTAGCATACCTAAAACCCACATCTACATTTACAGCAACTCCTATTTCCTACTCATGGGTTGTAATTATATCTCTACACATGTAAGAAGAGGGAATTTGCCACAAAATATCACTAGACTTCCAGTTTGTAGCATTTGAACGCACAATTTGTTCATTGCCAAAAACTTGTTATCAGTCTAAGTTCATTTAATTTCATTAGTTCCTTTAAATTAAAAATTGGGGATAATTACATTTTGATAATCCCTAAGCCACTTCTGACAGAAAATACCTAGTACACATTGAAAATGATGCCTGCATAATAACTGCCTGTAAGACAAAACTGGTGATTATAACTGTAAGCTTGCATTTTAATGTTCAAATATATAACATGAACCAAAATATTAATGCAGATATCCTTTGTTACACAGAAATTGCTTGAATTTTGGATATTACAGAATTAAAAGCCCAAGCAAAGGTCTTGATACCCAAAGAATGAAATGAAAAATTATAGTAAAATAGACATGGGTTTTTACTTTGATTCAGTATACATCAGTAAGGAAATGTGCCTATTCCTCATCCAGTTATAAGCTTTTTCAAACTAGATTTGACTGGAAAATGAAATTTAACACTTAGAATTTTGCTTTATAGCCAATTTAGTTGAATTATAAGCTGCAAAAATAAAGAGCATTCATACAGTGGATATTAAACAGCAATGAAAATGAACTATAACTAAACAAAAAGTGATCCGCTTATAAACGTAAGAGTAAAAGAAGCAAAACATAAAGTACCTATAGAACGGTTTCATTTACATGGAGTACAAAAACCATCTTGTTTATAAGTGCATATATAGGTGGAAAAACTATAAAGAAAAGTAATGTAATTATTATCACAAAAGTAAGGCAAGTGATTATCCAGGGTGGGGACAGAGGCAGAGCTATGATCAGAAAGGGACACATGGAGATGGGAGAAGCCTCCGGGATGCTGCCAGTTTTCTTAAACTGGGTAATTATGAATTTTTTAATAGCAACTTTATTGAGTTATAATTCACATAACACACAGTTTATCCACTTAAAAGTGTAAAATTCAATGGTTATTACCATTTTCACAGAATTTTGTAACCATCATTACAATCAATTTTAGAACATTTTCACAACTCCAAAAGAAACCCCATACCCATTAGCATTCAATCCCCAATTTCCCAGCCCTTGGCAATGACCAAACCATTTTATGTCTCTAAATATTTGCCTATTCTGGACATTTCATATAAATGAATAATACAATATGTGCTCTTTTATGATGGTTGGTTAATGAATTTTTCCATTAAAACTATTTTTTTAAACTGAACACTTATTGTTTATGTACTTTTCTGCATGAATCTTAATATTTACACATTTTCAAAGTTCATTTTAAAATTACAGAAGAAAGCAAAACAAAAAAATCAATGGCTATTGTCTTAGGGCTCTCTAGGGAACAGAACCAATAGGAGATACAAATACATATTATAGGGAAACGGACTTTGGCCCAGTGGTTAGGGCGTCCGTCTACCATATGGGAGGTCCGCGGTTCAAACCCCGGGCCTCCTTGACCCGTGTGGAGCTGGCCATGCACAGTGCTGATGCGTGCAAGGAGTGCCGTGCCACGCAAGGGTGTCCCCCACGTGGGGGAGCCCCACGCGCAAGGAGTGCGCCCGTGAGGAAAGCCGCCCAGCGTGAAAAGAAGGTGCAGCCTGCCCAGGAATGGCGCCGCCCACACTTCCCGTGCTGCTGACGACAACAGAAGCGGACAAAGAAACAAGACGCAGCAAATAGACACCAAGAACAAGACAACCAGGGGAGGGGGGGAAATTAAATAAATAAATAAATCTTTAAAAAAAAAAAAAAACAAATACATATTACATAAATATTATGAATTGTCTCACATGACTGTGAGTATGAGCAAGTCCAGATTTCATGGGCAGGCTGCTAGCAGGGAAATCCCAGGAAGATTTTCAATGAATTCTCCACAAGAAGCTGTCTGGCTGAAGGAGAAATGGAAATTCTCTCTTCTGACTGGTGAAATCACCATTCTTTTAAGGCCTTTAACTGATTGGAAAAGACGCTCTTATTGTTGAAGGCAACCTCCTCAGTTGACTGTAGATGTAATCAGCCACAGATGCAATCAATTTACTGATGATTTAAGTCCACAAAATATCCTCACAGTATCAAGCAGGCCAGTATTTGCTTGCCAAACAACCATAACTTAGCGAAGTTAACACATGAACTTAATCATCACAGCTATGGATATAAAGATGATACAAGTTAGTATGTCAAACAATACATTTTAAATTCCAACTATGAGAGAAATATTCAAATAAAAATAATGGTTCTTTTCTTTCTATGCAAGTGTGGTGTCACAGCTCATTGTCAATGGGACATTGGCTTCCATCTCACTCCTAATAGTTGCAGCTATCCACACCCTCTTAAGGATATTGATATCCCACTAATGTGCTAGAACCACAATGAGAGATGAGTCTGTGACCATAGCGAAAAGGATCCTTGGTACAAAACTGACCTAATTGATGACTTTGGCTTTGGCATAGTCCTTCTATGACCAGCTAAACCTCCCAGGCTAAATTAAAGACAATACAATAGCAGATCTTTATGCTAATCCAGTTTTACTCTGGTATAATATTATACAAGACACCTGAACAAAAGAACACAAAATATATTTTAAAACAAGATCTTCCTATTTTGCTTTTCCATACATAAACCCCAAAGTACCTCATTCCCGTTGTCTTCTCCTATACCCCAATCTATACTTTCTAGGCATACACTTCAGGCAAGTCTGCCCAGTTCTCCTTCCTCCACTCATATCACATCACTGACCTAACCCAAGCAGAGCTTAAAAGTCCCATTTATCCCCATTTCTTCCAATGCACATCAGAAGATCTCTTCCCATCATTGACAGAGTTCTTTAAAACCCACCATTCAACTTACTCTTGTACTTGGAAGATGAATCAAACACACTCTCTTCCTCTTAAACCATGACCCCACTAAAATGAAGGGTATAATAATAATAATAAAGATATAATAAACACAAGGGCAAGGAGAGGTAGGGGTGAGGTGGAAGGTGACTGAAGTTATTGAAAGTCTGTATTCAAAAGGGTTGACTCAATCAAGTCATCTTCCTTGCTACAGGCAGCCATACACAATTCAGCACTGGAAACCAGAGGTTTGCCATCCGAAAAACTTAAACCTGAGAGAACTCAGACTTTAGGAAACCTTGTGGAAAGAAGAGCAGGAGTTAGGCAGAGCACTGGAAACAAGGACTAAATGAGAGTCTGCATCCTGAATGCTGGAACCACCAGCATTATGGTCCCTAACCAAAACTGGAGGAGTGTTCTCTGACAAAAACGAAAAAGCCCTGGAGAACAAGTTTACAGATACTGGCATTTGAGAGCTCCCCAACCCCTAAAAATCCTGCGTTTCCTAACTGCTTAATGACACCCACCTGTGCATAATCCCTGGCCACCCATACAGGAAACTTCCAATCTGCCTTTCAATGCCTTACTCATAAATATAAAGAACATGCAAGGATCAACAGGAAGTTAAGAAATTCTCCAACATGAAGAACAAAAGAGGAGATGGGAAGGGAAGAAATCCAAAAGGAAGAGAAAATAATCAGACCTCTTCCCTGAGTGGTACTAATTAAAGGTTATCACAAGACCCACAAAGAAGTATTATTAGAAGTCACTACTTAATCTATGTATTTAACAAATATATATTGTAAGTCTGTGTGTCAGGTACTGTGCTAGGAATTAAGGATTCAACAATGAACCATAAACCATGACACCTGCCCTCATGAAGCTTACCTTTATGTACAGAGGTATGAATACTCAGGAAAATGTACCTTTTTCTCATGTCATTGTTTTTATAACTCTCAACGTACCCTTTTGTGTTTCACTAAAGTCCAAAATAAAGAAACCCTTCTATGTCCCAAGCAGGTTGGTCTTGTCTGACGATAGTCAGGATGTGAGGGAAGGAAGATGCCAAGAGGATAAAGCCAAATAGGGAGCACCCTACAGAACTACGTTTTACTGAGGCTTACTTTTTTTTCTGAGTATATTTCATATTGCAGTGCTCACCTGTTTATATTGCTTCTGTTGATGCTAAAAGGGACATCTGGGAACTAGGGATTATAAATTTCAGCTCCACATGAGCTCAGGCTTATAACCTCAGACCTTTCACAAGTAACCCTAATCAATTTTGCCAAGGCTCCCACTAATAGAGTCTGTGGGATCAAGACTGGTGTGTCAAGGGTCTCTTGTACCAAGATATATTTTTAAAGCTACAGTACTTCGGCATTCTGTTTTCCTCTGCAGCCAACTAAACCATTGGGATATGCTGAAGTAGGATTTCAATAAAGACCCAGCTCACATTTCACATGTAGAATTGGTACCACACAGAGAAGGCCGAAATTCAGTCATAAGCAAGTGTCAGGCAAGTTATTTTTATTTTACGCAACTCTCTTGCACACAGACTAGAAACTACAGCTCTAAAATTGATCCCACTGGGACCTGAGGCAGAATATTTTCCAGGATGAATACCCTGCGCTAATTGCTTTCCTCTATCCGTTTGTCCCCTATCTTATCCTGTTTTTCCCCTTTTCTCCTTACCTTTGCCCCTTTGTAATCTCTCATGAGAGGGAATTTGTCTCCTTTTTTCCTTACAGAAGTTAAAGGAAATTCTCACAAGAAAGTGGTTATTTGAAATAAGAACTAAGAAGACAAAGGGTACATAGAAGAAAAGAATCTTTAAAAATTCTCGGTATTTGTGTATGTTTTCTTTTACTGGTTTGTGCAATTGAATTCTTAGGGGAACCAGAGAAAGAAGCACCCAATTCTTTTATGGAAGACCAATCAGGTCATTCATCTCTTTGCCTCTTCTTCTCCCTTGCTTAATACACTCAAATAAAGAAGCAAATTCCCCTCTGCTCTTTTTATTTTCATAGTGTATGCCAAAGCCTCGGATACACATTTTGTTATTCTGGAGTCCTTGTGGACAAAGATATTTGAGATGTGAGGGGCATGTTAAGAAACCATTTATAGCTTATACAACAAAGCTTTGAAAAGTCCAGGGTCAGCACAGCAGTGTCTATATCACCTAAAGTTAAATTTTTATGCCAAAGAAAAAGAGAACTGGTGTTTTGAGTTTTATTTGCTACATACTGATAAGTTAAAGAAAAACAAAAATAGCACAAACTAAATGCACTTCACTATATTCATTCACACTTCAATGCAGAAAAAAAGGTTTGTTGAATGTGCAAAATTAAAATTTTAAAAATTACAATGCTCAGTGAGTAGAAACTCTCATTTGACCATGTTTCTGCATCCTGACTTCAAATTAGAAAAATCTCAGGAGAATTTCCTTCTTACAAAACAGTGTAAACCATCTGGAAAGGATGGTTTCTAAGCATCTTGGGGGAAGATGAGGAAGAGGAGGTGATTAAGTACAAGAATTTACTTTCAAAAATTTTTATTTTCACAAAAAAAAATGAGAAAATAATATTTAGTTGTCCCTAACTTGAATTCTAATAATTCTAACTTTCTTACAGAATTATACTGTTCTCAGCTTTTAAGAGATTGAAAGAGCAGTTTCAGGCTTAAAAACATTTTCTTATTTTCTATTAATCTTTGCCTTAAAGGAATCTGGTTACTTGACTACCTTTGGGCAAACTACCCAACTTAAATTGTACCCCGTTGTGAAAATTTCCACAAAGTCTCTCAAAATCACATTCAGAAATAGGTGGCTAAATAAAGTGTGCCACTGTACAGGATTTGTGGAAGGGGTTAGTGAAGGACGAAAGGTTGGAAGGGTAGATTGGTAGGTAGAAGAGGTAACTGAGTCACTGGCAGAGACACTCTTGTTACCTGTAAATGCAGCTTCAATTCCCTTTTCAAGAAAACTATTTACAGCTTCAAAGGAAATTGAGGTCAGGAGAGATCAAAATACACCACATGTAAAAGATTACAACTTCTTTATTTTACTCCTTTGACTTCCATCCTTCCATCCATTCTAAAGGAAATTCTCTCCTCCTCATCCCCCAAAATAGTGGTTTTATCCAATTAACCCAAAAGGAACTTCTCTGAAGGGCTTGTGATCACTGTGGCAATTAGGCTTGGAAATGTAGTAGCTCTAAATTGCAACCCTGACCCAAGTTCCAGGAGCAGCCCAACATGGCCAAGCTCTTCATTCTCTAAGGGATCTAACAGTGACCAGCACAGAAGAGGTGACAGCAGGACTCAACTTAGCCTCTTGGCTAGAATCCCAGCTCTGTTAACTATTAGTTGTTTCAACATAGGCAAGTGCCCATCTGTAAAATGGGTTGCTGGTGACAATTACTGTACAACATTCATAGTGTTGTTATGAGGTTTAAGTAAGTGAATACTTAAGGTGTTGAAGTGCTTAGACTAGTACCAGACTCACAGGCTTTGCTTGTTAAAATAAATTAATGTTAAAGTGTAGATTATAATCTATGCAACACCTCCATTTCTGATTAAAATATAATTGGTCATCCCTGTTACCTTACCTTTTTGAATTTTACATGCTTGGAATTAGAACCCCATGACCCTTATTCTTTTACTTTACCTAAAAAAAGTAATACTCAGGGGAGTGAGTGTAGCTCAGTGGTTTCAGTACCTGCTTCCCATATAACAGGTCCCAGTTTCAATCCCTGGTACCTACTAAAAACAACAACAACAAAACATTATCTTTGGGGAGGAGATGTAGCTCAATGGCTGAGCATCTACCTCCCATATATGAGGTCCTGAGTTCAATCCCCCAGCACCTCCTGAAAAAAAAAAGTAAAACTCAAATTTTTATTTATTAGATAAGAATCTTGTCACTCCCCACCCACCCCAAAAACTTCAGTACCTATCAAAAGAGTTTAAACTTGAGTGGTTTATTGCAAAAATTACTCTCCCATTTTAAATGACACAGGAAAACCTATATAGTCTAAATTAGTAATATTTTCCTATTTTTTTTTTCATTCGCAGCCTGTGCTTATAAGCACAAACACAGTTAAGTAAGGGGGAAAAAGCAAGAACTAAAAACAAAACAAAAAAACCTATAAGGCAGAATAAAAAGATGCAGCTAAAAGTGCCATGTTCCACCAAAATAGCTATCTTGAATGCATTTCTTTGTGACACTCCCAATTTTGGATGGTATTTTAATGGAAGAAAATGGAAGCTAAGGCCAGTTGGAGCAGTACTACATTATATGCTACAGCCATGACTCAGTGTTATTTGATTTAACCAGGTTGAATAGGAGAATCATAATGTACTGCATTATGAACTTCAGATTTTCTCTGCAATAAAACTCTTCTGAATCCTGATTTCCTGCCAACACTCACATCACCTGTTGTAATTCCTAATTAGAGTATATAAAAACAGGCCAAAGCCCAAAATCTCATACATATTCAAAAGAAACAGAGTCCAGAGCCCTTTCTCAGTAAGGAAACACAGAACAATGCACTCAAGGTAAAAATAATGTGAATCTTTTATTGATACTAAAAGAAAAGACTTCTGGAAATAAGGCATTTAAAGTTTCAGCTCAGTATGAATTTAGAACAAGAGTTCCAAACCTCAGGACAATATCCAATCAATTTAGCCACAATTATCACCAATAGCACTTATAAGATTGAGATCAGAAGGTTAAAGGTCTGCCACAATAAGATTTATCACTCGTTAAGTCATGTTTCTGTACCTCCTCTGTCCAGGTTCAAGCTATGATAAATGAATGGATATTCATCTACAGCCCTGACATATGGGGTAGATGCTCCATAAAATTCATCATATTAAAGACACATATTGACTGATAAAAGTCCAGTTTAAAGAGAATTATTTAATGGTACAAGCTGTCACTTCACAAAACTTGAAAGCTATTTTGAAGGCTAGTAAATATGTTTGTGAAGAAAATTGCTAAGTAAAATCTCAAAAGAAAAGCTTGAGATTATAATGATTGAATTGTTTAATTGGGCATTCACTGTCTAATTAGAATTATGTGATTTCAATAATGTTCAACATTCATAAAATAAACCAGAACCCTTTTACTGTGCAACTCTGCATTAAAAGAAGAAACAACAAATCTAAAAGGATCAGTCAAGATGGTAACAAAGCAGAATTAAAAGCAGCAACAGATTCCAGAGAATCTCATATACCCTTTTGCTTTCATGGTAACAAGAAAACATAGAATGTGTAAACTAAATGGGAAAACCCCATCGAAACCACAAAGAGTAAGAACAGTGCCTTCAAAGATGTTGGCTGACACAGAGCTCAATGGCCCTTACTTAGAAGCACTAAATTGGAATTTTTTTGAAAACTACTTGACCAAAGCCTCACTGATCATCCTCAAGTTGTGTAAAAGAGAAGTAGAGGTTTCTGCTTGTTTATCATCTGATCTTTCCTTTGGAGAGCAATAAAAATGACTCTTTCAAGCCCCCTCCTGTCTACCCTAAACACACACACATATACAAACACACACAGCATGAATTATTAACAACACCAAAGATAGGAGAAAATAAATTGTAATAATCAGCTTCCTAAATAACAAGTCTAAGCGCTATACTCAGTTTTTTTGCTTTGTTTTATTTCTGCACAGGCTCAGGGCTCCAGACTCTGAATCTGCCCCACCTTTTCTTCATCCCTCCTCCCATTCCCTGTATACAGGACTCAGTTTCAAAGGATCACACAAAGTTGTAAAAATTATAGCTTGTGAGATTTTCTTCTAATTCATAAGTAAAATATGAGATTTTTTCTAATTCATAAGTACCACGTGTTTATTGTAAAATAAAAAAAGAAATGAAAGCACAAAGAAAGAAAAGTCACCTATTATCCCATCACCTAAAAACAGGTAACACCAACACTTTGGTTTATACTTCAGTCTTCTTTCTATACTTGCATATAAAATTTGAATTTTTACAAAATTGGGATCTATAGTTTTGCAAAAATTATTTTAAACATAACAGTCATATCACTTTTTCAGCAGCATTCCTCCTACAGCTATTTTAAGCAAGCATTAAATAAGAGCATCAGTACTCAATGCTTAACACCATACCTAGTACATAGAAAGTGTTCATTATCTGTTGGTAGTTGTTATTGTTAAGCAAAAATTGCCTGTGGCTCTTTTATACTTATTGCCCTACATCCTTCATTTGCCTAATAAAATAATGTGCTTTCTATGTAGCCTGTGCAGACAGAAGTAAGGTCTCATTCAGTGCTATGATGCTAAAAGAACTTGCACAACCCTTAGAAGCCAGCAAGGATGCAGTGTTGATTAGCAGTCACATAAAATCATCTTGGGTTCCCACAGTGCCACAGCTTCTACGTTTGCAATGAAACGAAACTGACCTCTAGTGATCATAATGATGAATTACATGTTTTGGCAACATATTGGCAAACATAAATGCCTATAATCTTAGCCCGTAGAGTTTTCCTATTATTTTCCAGGCAATGAATTAAACTCTAAATAGATTTGTGCATCTGCTCTTTATATTGGCCATATCTCATCCTTTTGTTGCCTGGAAGGTACTTTGAAAATCTGAACTCCACATTTTCCCTCACCTTAAACTTCCCTCTTTTAAAAATCAATTTATTTACCTTAAAATGTGAAAAATAGAGAAATATATTTAAGAACCATATTTAAGTATATTCATTGTAATTTCACTGCAAGTGTAAAAGCCTAGCAAAATAATGCAAATCAATCCAAAGTAATATAGCAATCATAAAATCCATTTATGGGTATTGAATATTATAGGTTAATTTATTAATCCCATTTTATAAAAGTTTATAAAGAGGATTAGAAAATTGAAATGGCTCTGTTAAATAAAACAACCAATCAAGGATTATTCTGTTTCATTTATATTATTTCTATTCTACTTCTGGGAAGAGTTGATACAGTCAATCATAAAGGAATCTTTAAGAGAATTTCTTACATGATAGATTAGTCACAGGAAATCCATTATTTTCAGTCTATATTTACTGAAGCTATGTTAGTACTATTTTGCCTTGTATTATAGTTACTTGTGGATTGAATACAACAGCAAGACCTCAGAAGTAAATGCTAAAAGGAGCAACTAGATCATAAGAACAAAATTGAGAGTGATCCCCTGAGTCCACTGGACCATCTGCTTAACATCATCATTAATAGCATCTACCACTTGCAGAACATTTTTATGTATCACACACTCTGCTAGGCACTGCTAATTCTTAGTTGTTCATTAATTCAACAGACTGTCTATGCTGCTCCCAGTGTTAGTAATAAATAGATAATCCCTGTCCTCACTGAAATTATAAGCTACTGGAGAAGACAGTAACCATTTTTAAAAACTGAATACAAACTTAAAACTATGATAAAATGCTTTTTTAGAGAAGATTTGCAAAACTATGAGAGCATATAATAGAGCATATGACAGTGAAGGAATCAAAGAAGAATGAACACTGAAGTTTGTGCAAAGGTTAGCAAGTCAAGAAGGGAGAAGCAGCATGTTCTAGACTGAATGGAAAGCTTGCACAGGGTCCTGTGGCAGGAGGAAGTATGGTATATTTCTAGGATATGAAGGAAAATCAATATGTATTGAATATATACTACAAGGGGGAACATGTATGAAATGAAGCTGAAGTGGGAAGCAGTGACCAGATCATGTAGATACTTGTAGGCCAAGATCATGTAGATACTTGACCTTTATCCTGAAAAAAAATGGGAAATCATTAATATGTTTTAAGTGTTAGATAATATAATACCTTGAATTTTAAGATAGTTCCAGCTAAAGTAGGGAGAACGGATAAGAAGGCGGCAAGAAAGGAAATGGGAAAACCAGTTAGGAAGTTATTTCCATTGTCTAGGGTAGAGCAATGATGTACTGAACTAGGCTGATATCAGTGAAGGTGGAGAAATGTAGATGGAATATAAATATATTTAAGAAGTAAGGGCACAGGTCAAGATCATGATGGTGGAGTTAGATGCTTTACGGCTCCATCCTCCTACAGAAGCTTAGAAAAACCAGAAAGAACTGTCAGAAACACCTTTCTAAAAGCTCCAGAAAACAGTTAAAGGATTGCAGTAACAGGGCAAGTGCCAAATCAAGAAAAAGGTCACTTAAAAGATATACAGGCCCATGCGCAAGGAGTGCCATGCCACACAGGGGTATCCCCCACGTAGGGGAGCCCCATGCACAAAGAGTGCGCCCCATAAGGAGAGCCACCCAGCGCAAAAGAAAGTGCAGCCTGCCCAAGAATGGTGCTACACACATGGAGAGCTGACACAAGAGATGACGCAGCAAAAAAAAAAAGAAACACAGATTCCCATGCCGCTGACAACAGAATGGACAAAGAAGAAGATGCAGCAAATGGACACAGAGAACAGACAACCAGGGCAGGGGTAGGGGGGAAGGGGAGAGAAATAAATAAATAAATCTTTAAAAAAAAAAAAGATATAGAATCTCATGGTGCCCTAGCTGGCCCCTCCCCCACAGGTTCTCACTCCCAGTGTAGACCCCTGATCCCAGTTCTGGAAGGAGCACACTCACTGGGAGCATGTATGTCTGGCCCATTCTGTCTGGTTGTGGCCTGAAGGACACACTGTCCCAGGACTTGCCCTGTGTGTTGAAGGTAGCTAACTGAACTCTCTTACAGAATACTGTGGGACAGCATTCAAGTGGAAGTCTGGGTCAAGGTATTGATGTGGGCTATGGGTGAGAGGTTCTTTGTCTCTTAAGAGATAAACCTAAGCTGTCTGTGACTTGTGGGTGTGAGATGATAAGAGGCTGCAGTCCTGCCCTTGGTGACCATGGCAACGACTCCAGTCCCAGGAAACAGTTTAACAATGCAAGGTCTATAAACTTTAAGTATTCAGGGGAAATGCAAACCAAATATGCTAAAAGCTTATCTAGAATGTCTGAAGTCCATGCTAAAAGCTTATCTAAGATGTGGAAGATGTATATGCTAATTCAAGCCTATTGAGAACTGAAACAAAAGGACCATTTAACCTTTCCTCTCTGTATAAAAGAAACTCGAAAGTCTTGTTCAGGCTCGAGTTTGCAACAAGAAGTCCCGAGTCCAGCCGACCATCAATAAACCATTTTTCCTTCTCAAAATCATTCCTGAGTCCTGGCCTCTCTATATACAAATAATTAAACCTCTCTCAAATTCTATAGCAGTATGACTGGCTGTAGGACATACAGTCTAGTGCCCAGGGCCATGAGGAAACTGTTTTCTGGGGAATAGGGGACATCTGTATCCATGTAAACAGGGGAGTTTCTAGGTCCACACCTGCATGCCCAAGACAAGAGGCATGCACAGAATAGATCAAGGAGGCCCCCCCATGCTTGACCGGAGCTATTCTCCACAGTCATACAGATAACTGAAGGCGACTGATGGCACAGGTCAGTCTACTACAAAGACTGGAAAAGTTATTTTCTTTTGTTCCCCACCCCCTTTTTTTTTTCTTTTTAAGTCAGCTCCTAACATTCAAGGCAAGACTGTCATAACACTAATTGGATACAAGATTAAGAAACAGACACCTCAGAGTCTAAATTCCTGCAATGACACATTAAAATCTCAAAATGTCCAGGTTTCAGTAAAAGATTACAAAACATACAAAGAAATAAGAATTGATGGCCCAGGCAAAGGAGAAGATTAAAGCATTATAAAATTAGAAACCATCGATGAGGAGGATCATACCTGGGAATTCCAAAGACTTTTTTCTAGTGTTTGAAAGTTCTAAAAATGCCCAAAAACCTAAAGGAAAACATGGACAAAGAACTAAAGGAAATCAGGAAAATGACAGATGCACATAAAGAGAATATCGATAGGAAGATGGAAATTATGAAAGAAAACAGGCTGAAGACCACAGTAATAGAAATATAAAATTCCCTAGAAGAGTTCAGAAGCTGACTGGAGCTGAGAGAAGAAAGAATCAATGAGTCTAAAGATAAGACCATTGAAATCATCCGGGCTGAGGAGTAAAAAAGAGAAAGAATGAATAAAATTAAACAGAGCCTGAGAAACCTGTGGGACATCATCAAGCACATGAATGTATAAATTGCTGGAGTTACAGAAGGAAAAGAAAAAGAGAAAGGGCAAAGAGAATATTCAAGAAAATAATGGCTAAAAGCTTCCAAATTTTAAAAGACATGAATATATATATATCCAAGATACTCAACGAACTCTAAACAGGATAAACCAAAATAAGCCCACATTGTGTCATTTATAACCAAACTGCTAAATGTCGAAGATAAAGAGAGAATTCTGAAAGCTGCAAAAAAAGAAGCAATATGTCACCTACAAGAAAGCCTCAATAAGAGAAAGTGCCAATTTCTCATCAGAAACCATGGAGGCAGGAAGGCAGTGGGATGAAATATTTAAAGCATTGAAAGCAAAAATAAACAAATAAATAAAAATAAAATTTTTAAAATGCCAACCAAGAATTTTATATGTGGCAAAAGTGTCCTTCAAAATTGAGGGTAGAATTAAGACATTCCCAGCTAAACTAAAGCTGAGGGACTTTGTCAGCACAAGACTGGCCCTACAAGAAATGTTAAAGGGAGTTCTGCAGGTTGAAAGGAACTGACTGAAGCCACATTAAGAAATAAAGATCTCCAGTAAGGGTAATGACATTGGTAAATATAAATATTATTATTATTGTATTTTTTATTTGCAACATCATTTTCTAATTCCTACAGGATCCAAAAGACAAATGTATAAGATGTAATGATAAATCAATGGTTTTGGGCTCATAACAAAAGGTGAGAAGACAAAGGGATATAAGAACATGGTTTATGTATGCTATTGAAGTTTATAAGTTGATATCAAAGCAAATGAACGTGTAATAGATTTAAGGCTCATGATTACAAGGAAAATATCAGAGAATATGCAAAATCATGGAGATGGAGGTGGAATGCAGGTTCCCAGGGATGGGATAAGGGCCAATGGAGAGCTGGTGCAAGATGGGTGTAGGGTTTCTGTTTGGGATGAGGGGGAGTTTATAGCAGTGGATGGTGGTGAAAGTACTGCAACACTGTGGATGTGATTAATCCCATTAAATAGATGGGGATATTTGTGCAGTATATATGTTTCCACAGTTGAAAGAAAGAATGAGAAACTAGAGAGAGAATGACAGTTGAATGTAATACATACTAGATGAAATCTAAGAATGGAGGAGAAGGAGCTGTACGGGAAACTGTTGAGACAAGAGAAAGAATTAGAATATGGAATATAAGCATTGTATCAACATTAAATTTACTGGGTTTGATGGCTGCAATTGGGGTGATTACATGGGTGTGTGTCCTTGTTCATAGGAGATGGACATGGAGGTGTTATGTGTTCAAGGAGGATGATGTATAGACATATGCAATCTGTTCTCAGGTGTTCGGAAAGTAAATGGATGGAAGATGACAGATGATAGATGAAAAAATAGTCTATCCTATCAATGATACAGCCCTTATCTCACAGCACTCATAGTGACTCTGCTCCCCTGACTGGCACACTCCTTTCCTCCACCCCATCCCCCCACAGGAGAAGGAGCCTATTCTCAATTGCTTCCTCCAATCAGGTGGTGAGCAGTATTGTTACTCCCACTGTCTTGCAGTTCATTAACCAGAGAGAACATGTGTCCCCCAATTCAGTAGCAGCTTCCCTCCTGCGATAGTGGCAAGCCTGCTGATTCCCTTACTAGGGGACCAATTAAATAAGCACTTTTCCCAGTGACACACATTAGCTTTCCTTGAAGATAAATATGCTTCCATGTAGAGGAAAGGACATTTCTCCAATAGCAGGGCTCTGGCTTGCCATGGCGAAGCAATAGGCAACCCATTTTAGCCCAGAAGAGTGGTTTCTGGTCAGCTGGGCTGGGAGCAGGCAAACGCACAAGAGAGTCACGCAGCTGCACCCCGTTTCCCAGGTAATGGCCCTAGCTTATGTGGTAGCCTTTTGAGTTTGTCTCTCTCTGATGGAAAGGTTGGGGAGAGGCAGGGCTGTCAATTCCTTCCATCATGGAATATGTGTGAAATAAGAACTGTGAAACAACAAAAGGCAGAGTGACAAATGTAGCCAGAGAGATCTGGAAAAGGTTTCACATAGGAGGTTACTTTTCAGGTAGGGACCAAGGCAAGTAAATCTCTATTGATTGAGAAGGGAGACTTTTCCAAGTATCTGAATCTATTCCATTCCAGAGTCTGCATATTAAGAGTTAAAATAAGAAGGGGATACAGCATTATCTGAGTATTCTCCAATTCCTTGATTTCAAACAAACTGGAACATTTTAACACCTCCTTGCAAGGAATGGAAGAGAAAAAAGTTATCACAGCAGTTCAGTAAAATGTCAACCTTGTTTTATTAGCAATATTTCTAGTCACAGGTTTTTAAACACCAGAATCTAAAGATTCATAACCCATTATCATTTTGGTAAAACAGTAAATGATAGTGCATTAATCTCATCACAACCATTTATCTGAGGGCAAAATAAGAATTGTTGTCATTTAGACCTTGCTTTCTCAAATTCCAAAGCTGCCAAGAAATGGGCATATCTTACCTCCTACAATAAAAAAAATGGCATCAGTAGTGCTCTATTTCTCCGTGGTCTTTTCAAAAGATACAGTAATTGCTTAAAAGTTAAGCCATAAATTTAAGTTTCCTTAAAAATACGTAGAATTTTTAAATGTAAAATAGATCATAAAGTTGAGCTGTAAAATTAACTTTTAACCCCAGTGAACTTTTCCTAAGCTACTGAAATATTGCCATAAAAGACCAAATCCTTAATAAACCCCAGACAGCAAGATTGTTTAAATAATGTTCAGGTCAAAATAGGCAAATAAATTTGGTTACCATTTGAGCAGGATGAGACTGGATGGAAGCAGGTAAATGTAGCTTGGAAAAGTCATTTAAATATAGACAATATGAATCTCAGTCAACAGACTCTCATGTGAAGGAAAAATTGCTTCCATTTACTATAAATCAATGCCATTTTTTGGCCAGCGGAAAATTCAACTCGAGGCATTCTTGGCGTTCACGACACAGCCACCCCTCTAGTCTAGTACCTCTTTGTGACACAGCCAAGGACAGTACACAGATACTCCTGCATGGAGTACCCACAGATATCTTTCCCTTCTCCGTCTCTGGCGGTGTTCCCACCCCCCTCCAGCTCGTCAAGGACACTCTGCCTCTCCCCTCAAACCCTATCATCCTTTTTTTTTTTAGGTACCAAGACCAGGAATTCAACCCAGGACCTCCTATGTGGGAAGTAGGCACTCAACCACTGAGCCACATCAGCTCCCTTCAGCTGGTTTTTTCATTTGTTTACGTGTTTGTTTTTGTTTGTTTTACGGAGGCACTGGGAACTGAACACAGGACCTCCTGTGTGGGAAGCAGGTGCTCAACTGCTTGAGCCACATCCACTCCCTCATCCTTCCGTTTTAACAAACAACTTTGGGGGCTAAGGCCTAAGTCATTATCTAAACTACTCTCCTCCCCTGCACCCAACAGCTCCCCAGCTCTTACCCTTCACTTTCTTACCTGCTTTATTTTTTTCATAGCACTTTTCTGAAATCAGATATTTGCACTTTTAATTGCATAGCTCCCCCTATTCGTTTGCATAGAAGTCATGAAGCACCACAAACAATGCATAGTATGTGACAGATGCTTGATAAAGAATTGTTGAGGGAAGCGGACTTGGCCCAGTGGTTAGGGTGTCCATCTACCACATGGGAGGTTCGCGGTTCAAACCCCGGGCCTCCTTGCCCCGTGTGCAGCTGGCCCATGCGCAGGGAGTGCACCCCATAAGGAGAGCCGCCCAGTGCGAAAGAAAGTGCAGCCTGCCCAGGAATGGCGCCACACACACGGAGAACTGACCGCAGCAAGATGACGCAACAAAAAGAAACCCAGATTCCCATGCTGCTGACAACAGAAGTGGACAAAAAAGAACACGCAGCAAATGAACACAGAGAACAGACAACTGAGGGAAGGGGAGAGAAATAAATAAAAATAAACTTAAAAAAAAAAAAAAGAATTGTTGAGTATGCATTGCCCACACAATTAAGCCACAACTAGTTTTTCTGCCTTTATAAGGAGGGAAGATTTAATCATCAAACCTTCCAAAGAGGCAAAGGAAAATATTATTTTTGCAGCCATTCATCTAGCACACTGAATAAAAGGAAGAAAAATAAAGTAAAAACAGTTAACATTTCCATGTTTTAAAACGTCTGAATGTCCTTAACTTGCCACTTAACTTTTCAAGTTAAATGATTATTATGCTGCCTCAGGTCTCCATGAAGCAATTACATTGTCCTGAAGCTAATTTTTCCAAGGTCAGATGACTTACAGTTTTCTCCTAAGGTAGTACATTGGGGAAACTTGTGAACCCTGAGAGGAAGAAAAGAGGAGGGGAGCAGAAGGGACACAGACCTTGCTGCTTGTGCTCTACTTCTGTTATATTTTAATCATTAAAATACATTATGGGGTTCTGTGAAATTGTACGAAAATCTTGTCATTACAGAACAGTGAAGACTACTCAATTAAAGGAAGAAAATTCACAGGGAATAAATAGAAATTGTAATTGGCTAATGGAATAACAGTTGTTGAGAGGAATATACCTGTTAAAGACTGTACCTTCATTAGTTAACTATTATTTAATCTATAGAAGAAAAAAGTGGACATTTATTTCACAAAATGTCAGATGTCTCTCCTTACCACTGAGATTGCACTTATAATGCATTCATCAGACTTGTTGACTGAAGTTATTACACACTAATATAGATTAACTAAATTGTTGAAACACAGATGCACACTCAAAGAAACTATAAATTTTAAAATCCAGTTTTGTATTAAATTTCTTGAGAAGTTTTTCTGTGGTTTGAAATCCACCCTGGAAGAACATAGAATAGTCTGCCTATTTGTATTTTATGTGACAAAACCAACAGGTTCACCATGTATTCCTAACTAAAATTGAATTGTCTGAGAATTGCAATAACTGTCAGCCTCTAAAGAGCTTATCTCATGTCTCACAGTTTAATTGGATTGTTTTCCAAGACAGTCTTCCCTTTTCAATTTCATAAAAGACCATAAATGCACATATTATTGTTCTTTTGTTCTCTTTCTTCAAAACTTTGTTCATTTTAATTTTTACTATAGTGGCCTAAAGTAACTCTGATTTCTCTTCTAACCCAAAATTTAAGTGAATCGCAACTATGTAACTATTTGACATTTTTCAACCTATAATTTTGTTGATAAGATAACAAGAACCTTAATGAGGAAGGCAATGAGTGAATCATTTATAATATTTTCAAATAATCAAAATCATAAAGGGACAAAACAAACTTTATTCCATGAATGAAGGGCTAGCCTTCATGACTAGAGTCAGACCTGTTATCAAAAATGAAACCACAGAATGGTAGGAGACATAATTTGGCATGCCCAACTCCCAGGTATAAGTGCTCTGACCAGTGATGGCCCTTGGGTAGCAGATGAGCTACTCAGCAAAATTTATTGTAGAGCAAGTTTATATAATGATGGATACTTTTTCTACATTGAAAACGAAAATAAGACTACACTGGGGAAGCAGATGCGGCTCAAGTGATAGGGCTTCTTCCTACCATATGGGAGGACCCAGATTTGATTCACAGGTCCTCCTGTTGATAAAGGAGAAGAGAAAGCGTGCCTGCACAGCGAGCCAGTGCCCACATGGTGAGCCAGCGACTACATGGCAAGCCAGTGCCTGCGTGGCTAGCTGAGTGCCCGCGCGGCAAGAGTGCCCACACAGTGAGCAAGTTCACATGCAAGTGAGTCACGCAGCAAGATGATGACACAATAAAAGAGAGACAAAGAGAAGAGACAAGGTGAAGTGCAGCAGAAACTAGGAACTGAGGTGGCACATAACAGGGAAACTCTTTCCACATCAGAGTTCCCCAGGATTGAATCCCGGTGAATCCTAGAGGAGAAAAAATAAGAAGAGAAGAACAAAAAGAGAAATAGATATAGAAGATCACACAGTGAATGGACACAGACAGCAAAAACAGCAGGGTGGGGGGGGAGGGGGAATAAAATAAATAAATCTATTTTTAAAAAAGACTATACTGGAAAAATGTCATCCATAAATATATCACAATTTATTGAAGTCCTAATACACTCTATTAGGCACTATGGAAATACAAAAATGTTAAAGCTTGGTTTAAAACCTAATTATAGTCCAACTGTAAAAAAATCAAAAAAGAAATAAACTGTAGAAAAATTATTTTATTATAAGAAGTGTATCATACAGACTGTACAAGGCAGGGGACCATGTAACACAGCAAACCCCATAGTGAATGATGGACTGTAATTAACAACAAATTCGAGAACATTCTTTCATGAATTATAACATATATAATACTAATACAGGGTGTTAATAATCAGATGGGCTGGGGGAAAAAATTCGAAATGTAAGATACATGCCATAGTCAGTAGTAATATTTTGTTGCTGTTCTTTCATAGTTTATAAAAAATATTTTACAATAATGCAAGGTGTTGTTGGTAGGGTGATATACGGGAGCCTTGTATGATGATAAACATGTTTGTTTTTATAAGTCTGCAACTTTTTCTATACACTTATTGGTTATATGTGTTCATGTATGAATGATATACTTAAATAAAAAATTTTAAATGAAAAAAAGAAGAAGACTACATGTACTCATGTACCTTCCACTCAGTTTAAGAACTTTGACATTTGAAACCAAAAAAGGCTTAGGGGGCGGGGCAAAAAAAACTGCTCTCTCTCACATGGTTGTGTTTTTATTGGAACTTCATAATAATTTTAGGAAAAAGCTAGAACAAACAAGCCCCCAAAACCCAGAGCCTAGGCATTTCATCAAGGATGTTAAAACTAACATTCACAAATAATTGATTAAAGTGTGATATTGACTGATCCTGTAAAAATGGTTTTATACTTTAAAGTACAAGAAATACTGCTTGAATGAGTGCTCCATGGTAAGTAGGATTATTTGTCAAGTGGTCCATGTTTACAAAGGCCTGTTGCAAAAGAAGCAAAGGATGTATGACTCTTCTGAAAATGGTTCCTCCGTTCATTTGGTGAAGTCATTTTTCTACCCAGTTCAACTGAATGCTAATGTAGTCTGATGGACCAATGTAGTCTGATGGACCTAGGATTTTATAAAACTCCTGCATTCTAACCAAATGAGTCTTCATTTAATCTGAGCATAAGGCAGTTACCTCCTACAGTCTTTCCACATTCATGGGATCTTAAAAATTTAGGCCTCAGGCAAGAAACTGAGTCCTAAATGCATTTAATAACATGCCAGTGTCCACTGATTCTGATTTCAGATTCTGGCCAAGGCTCTATTCTAGGACTCACAAACAGCCTACCGGAAACGGACTTGGCCCAGTGGATAGGGCGTCCGTCTACCGCATGGGAGGTCTGCGGTTCAAACCCCAGGCCTCCTTGACCCGTGGGCAGCTCGCCACTGCGCGCAAGGAGTGCCTTGCCACGCAGGGGTGTCCCCCGCGTAGGGGAGCCCCACACGCAAGGAGTGCGCCCTGTAAGAAGAGCCGCCCAGCGCAAAAAGAAAGTGCAGCCTGCCCAGGAATGGCGCCGCCCACACTTCCCGTGCAGGCTGAAGACAACAGAAGCGGACAAAGAAACAAGACGCAGCAAATAAACACAGAACAGACAACCCGGGGGCGGGGGGGAATTAAAATAAATAAATAAATCTTTAAAAATAAAATAAAATAAACAGCCTACCTGCCATGAGCTGTTATGTTGAGGTGAGACCAACACCTGGTGTTATGTCTATCCACATACCAAATCATACTTAATAGAGTACTCCAGGGCCATGTGATTCTCGTATTGCAGTTAATTTTTATTACATTCTAGTTTTAATTTACATCTAGATCTTTACTTTGGAGTTACTCATTTAAAAAGTAAGAGAAAGAAGAGTTGTAGGAAAATGCTTCTTAAATTGATTACATGTTGTTTTACTATTGCTTGTCCTTATCCTAAAATTGAATAAACATTTATTGGAAATATATATATATAATTATAGTCCAACTTTCAAAAAATCAAAAAAGAAATAAATTTTAGAAAAATTATTTCATTCTAAAAAGTGTATCAAATGGATTGCACAAGGCAGGGGACCTTAAAACACAGTATAACACAGCAAACCCTGTGGTGAATAATGGACTGTGATTAACAGTATAAATATGAGAATGTTCTTTCATGAACTATAACAAATATATAATACTAATACTAATGCATGGTATTAATTATAGGATGGTTTGTGAGGAAAATACACCAAATATAAGCTACAGACTATGGATAGCAGTAATCTTATGATAATGTTCTTCCATCATTTGTAACAAATGTGTCACAACAATGTAAGATATTGGTGGTGGGGCACCTGTATAGTATGCATAATTGTTTTGTTAACTCACAACTTCTCAAATAAAAAAAAATTTTGCTAAGTGTATCATAAAAAGGAGGGGTGATGTATGGGAATTCAGCATATTATGCATGATTGTTTTGTAAACTTACAACTTCTCTACTAAAAATTTAAAATTTTAAAAATAAATAAAAAACTAAAAAGTATATCATAAAGAGGGAAATCTAGGTGGCACACCACACTACCTTCCAGATGCAGCTATAGCTACAAACTCAATTCCCAGTGTACACATGCGCAGGCACACCCACACATATATGCATACACTTTAATTAACAGCAGCTATCTCTGGATGGTAGAATAATTTTTATTTCCTTTTATATCTTTACATAGTTACAACATTTTTACAATAACTGCATGTTACTTTGGTAATCACATATATAAAGGTATTTAAAGTCATCTTGACTTTCTAAATGATATCTACCTAATCTAATATACTTAGATACCAAGCACCAAAAGGATGCTCCATATGTGTTAAATACATACGAAATTTTGAGTAATAAGAATGTAACCCTATCACAGCCCCCCAGGGAACGTAGTTTATCTTCTGCCTTGTTTATTATTTTCATGAGAATTAGAAGTCCCCCTCCTAATCTGTCACACACACACATGCACACCTAAATGCTGTCAAATAAATTTTCCATTTCTTTACATTTACATGTCACAATGGACTTTAAAAAGCAATGTCTGAATCAGAAATTCTTTACTAGATATTTTAGGTAGGAAACCTTGAGCTCTCTCACTACGAAGAGCTACTATTCTTGAATCAACAGCAAGATTAGGCTCTTTGGAGGTCTAAATACTGAAGAGATTTAATAACTCATACACAATTTTTTAAAGCAACACAAAAATTACAAGCGTATTCTAATTAAAATAGTCCCTGTGTAAAGCACAGGCTCTTAACAAGGGTCCATGAGCTTGAATTGAAATTCCAAAAAATTTTCTTGTGGAAACACATTGGTGTGAGTATGACGTATTTATTAAATAAAACACATTGTAGTGTGAACTTAGTATAGGGTCTGTGGTTTTCGCCTGACTGGCAAAGGGGTCCATGGAACAAAAAAGGTTAAGAACCCTTGTCTAAAGGTTCTACTTGCAAAATCCTGGTTCAGATTTCTCTTTTCAGTTGTAGTCAGGTGATTCTTTACTGGTGCCCTAAGCATATCTATATTCTATCCATTGCATAGTCCAGCTATGTGCCTAAACATTGGTCAGTTCTGCTTCCCTACTCAGTTCTGCAATAAAAGACTAAACATTTAATTAGAGCATTGAATTACCAGCATATTCTCTTTATTTGTATAAATTTCCCACTTCACAAAGTAAAGATTTCAAGATTAAAAATAAAAATGCAATTGGTAAAATTCTACTTCCTATCTTTTGAATTGATTTCTCCTTTATCACATCTGAAGCACACAAAGCCATGTCTATGAGGTCCAGTACCAACTCATACATCACACCTCTTATTATGCCTTAAAAAGCATTCTTTTATTCATAAAGCAAGTTCAATGAAAGACTGAATTGTTTGAAGTTAGAATAATTTATCCTAATCTAACCAAATAAAAATATAAACAATTCAAATGTGGGTGTGTAGTTATATACACACACACATATAAAGACATCTAGACATTGTAAACATTTTAAATATTTTAAGAATTGACTTTGAATTAAGAAAGATGCAACCAAACACAGCTTATGTGTTCCAGGAAGCAGTGTTTTGGTCAATATTCAGAATAGAAACCAAGACTGAATCCAGCTGAATATCAGCAGCTCATTGGGTTTGTGTTGTGGCTTAGTATTTAAGTGTTAGCAATTACAAATTAAAAAGTGCAGCTAAGGGGAGTGGGTGTAGCTCAGTGATTAAGAGCTTGTTTCCCATGTATGAGGATCAATCCCCAGTACTGGCTAAAAAAAAAATTGCAGCTATTATCTAAAGTGAAGGCAAGAGCTTTCAATTTTATCTCTAAAGCTTGGTTAGCAGTAATGAAAAAGGGAAAGGAAGTCGTATTTGTAATCTGAAATGCCGTATGGTTAGGCTAATGTGTCAACTATGACAGGTAATGGTGCCCAGGTGTCTGGTCAAGCAAGCACTGTACTAATTACAATATAAGGACATTTCATGGACTTTAATCATCAGTGAGTTGTTTGCATAGATGGCTGGTTACATCTACAATCAACTGAGGAGATGGACATCAGCAATGAGTGATGTCTCATCCAATCAGCTGAAGGTCTTAAAAGGAGAAGTGATTTCAGCATTCAGAGAGAGAATTTCGATTTCTACTTCAGATAGACAGCGTCTCCTGGGGAACTCATCCAGAACCTTCATCAGAGCCCCTGGTTTGCAGCCGGCCCTAAGGAATCTGGACTTGTGCATACCCACAGTTGTGTGGGACAATTTTATAAAATCTCATACTATTTACAGATTATCTGCTGTTGGTTCTGTTTCCCTAGGGAACCAAGACTAATACACACACACACACACAAAAAAAACTTTTCTAACATTCTTTCATGGTCGCAGTTCTAAAACAAAAGTATTCAGAACCAAAAGGTTCAGGAATTCAAGAGTCCTTTTGGTAGAGGGAAGTGTAAGATCTGCAGTCCACTGACCTCCCTTTTGTTCAAAGAAGGTATTTGTTAGTATCCTCTTTAATATGGATAAATAAGACCTACTACACTCCCAGGTCATCCAAAGAGGGTCTCCAGCTGTCATCTTTATTATCACTTTAGTTATGAGGTAGGGCTGCCAGGTAATTTCTACTTTGTGGTTCTAAGAGATCTTCAAGACCTCCCTCCAATGGAACTGATGGTTAATAGCTTCTAACCCAATTCTCTTTCAATACCAAATGAATTTCAAAATACAGTTCAGGCTTTTCTTTTTGTTTTAATCCAACAACATCGTGACTATAATTAAAGCACTAAATTATATATTTGAATGTGGTTAAAAGAGGACATTTTAGGTTGTAAATATGTTACTAGAAAAAAATATTTTTAAAAATCCATTGAATTGTATAACACAGTGAAACCTATTGTAAACATTAGGCTATAGTTAATAGAACAATTATAATAGTATCTTTCATCAGTTGTAACAAAGGTACCACACTAATGCCAGGGGTTAATATTGAGGGGAAGGGAAACGGACTTTGGCCCAGTGGTTAGGGCGTCCGTCTACCACATGGGAGGTCCGCGGTTCAAGCCCCGGGCCTCCTTGACCCGTGTGGAGCTGGCCCATGCGCAGTGCTGATGCGCGCAAGGAGTGCCGTGCTACACAGGGGTGTCCCCCGTGTAGGGGAGCCCCACACGCAAGGAGTGCACCCGTAAGGAGAGCCGCCCAGCGCGAAGGAGGGAGCAGCCTGCCGAGGAATGGGCCGCCCACACTTCCCGTGCCGCTGACGACAACAGAAGCGGACAAAGAAACAAGACGCAGCAAAAAGACACAGAAAACAGACAACTGGGGGAGGGGAGGGGAATTAAATAAATAAAAATAAATCTTTAAAAAAAAAATATATATATATATATATATATTGAGGGGAAGTAATTCTGTATTGTCTGCATGATTTTTCTGTAAACCAACAACTTCTCTAATAAAAATTAAAGAAATGCATTAGTACAATATAAATGCTGTTTATTAATCTATGCCCTTATGTTAATTTGGCCTATAATTCATATTTTAAATTTTATATTTATTATCAGATTGAGTCTATAAAGATGACTGATTTTAGAATTAGGTGAAATCAGGGTTGCTACCTGATATAATGTGAATTGTGTGCTAAATGTCACCATATTTCAAACCCTAGCCCTGCAGTCTTGAAATTTCCACCATTTAAAAACTTGCTGAATCCAGAAGCCTCTTTGGAATACTCTTGGAGAATATTATAATTAGTTATCAAGCAGTATAAAGTGAGTCATTCACAAAAATATTTTCTCATGTGGAATAAAATTTTATATGTTTATTATTGATACCATAACAGATTCAATTACTTGATCATCAAGAAGCAGTTATAAAAACTAAATAAGGAAAAAATTACAATAGCTTGTATTAACACCAAAACAAGGACAGCAAAATCCAAAGAACTTTTCTCTGATCTTGTCTCATTCAACCTTCTCTATATCAATTCCTCTTCTCTCTTGTTTTCCTTGACTCCATTCTCTCACGTACCCTTACTGCCCATTTCTTCTCAGTCTATTTTCTGGCTCTTCTTCCTCTCCCTCTAAGTTTTGAAGTCCCCCCATAGGTTAGTCCTTGGCCCTCTTCTCTTCTCTATTTTTATTCTCTAAGTGAGTTCATCAGTTTTCATGGATTTAAAGACTATTTGTGTGATAGTGATGCCCAAATGTATATATCTGGATCACACCTTTTTCTCAGAGTTCCAGACTCAGATATTAATAACAGCAGCCTATTTGAAATTTTTACATGAAGATCTTACAAACATTGCAAATTCAGCAAGTCCATAGTGGAATTCTTCACCCTCTCGGTAAGTGCATCCGCATCCTACACAGTTACTCAAGGCAGAAATCTAGAAGTCTGCCTTGAATTTCTTCCTTTTTCTCATACCCTTCAACCCATATCTGAAAATATAACTTAAATCTATCCACTCCTCTTCTGATCCACTGCCACCAATTCCATTCTAAGTGACCAATAAATCTCAGCCAGAAAACTGCAACTTCCTCCACCCTTCTCTTCCTTCCAACATTGCCTCGTTCCAATCCACAAGACGCAAACATAAGCAAAGTGATCTTAGCACATATTTTGAACCCATCCTTTTTTTCTTAAAAGCTCCCATGGCTTCCTGTTTCACTCGGAATAAAACCTAAACCCCTTAACCTTCTACAATGTCTTATAAGATCAAATCCCCACCTATCTTTTCACCAATCTCCACCTTGCCCTGAAACATCTAGCCGCTCCTCTTCTAATATCAATCTCCTTGGTACCTCAGGGCATTTGTATGCACTAGAGGCATGGAGAGAATCAAGATATATTTTTGGAGATTGGGTTGAAGGACATGAGAGAAAGGGAGGATTCAAGGATGGCTCCTGGTTTGGTCTTCCTTACACTCTTCACACAGCTAGTTCTTTCTTATCCTATGTGACTCAACCAGCTTTGAATATTATTGGGCTTAGTCCTATTGACACTCTGTGTGTGTGTGTGCTCTGCCACCCATATTCCTTCCATCAGGACAGGTGGAAGTACTGCATGCACAGGAATAAGTACAGACCAAGGAAGGGCTCTGCCAGCTAGCATGGAACAATGAACTCCATATCACTATTGTAGCAGTAGGTATTGAAGATTTATCAACAAGATGGTAATCCCATAAATGAGGTTATCCTTATTTTATAACTGCATAGTTTTCTTGGCTTGCCTTTCCTGAACAAAATGCTTCTGCCAAAACCACCATCCATGGACTTACAGAATGCCTTATCCACTGTCATGGTATTCCACCCAACATTGCTTCTGATGAAGGAACCAACTTTGCAGCAAATGAAGTGCAGGAATGGGCACATGCTCATGGAATTCACTGGTCTTACTATGTTCCTCATCATCCCTGAGGCACCTGGGTTAATAGAATAATGCAATGGCCTTTTGAAGACTAAATTATAACACCCACTAGGTGGCAATGGCTTGCAGGACTGAGGGTATGTTCTCCAAGAGGTTATGTACGCTCTAAATCAGTGTCCACTCTATGATGCTGTTTCTTCCATAACCAGGATTCACAGGTCCAGAATCAGAAGGTGGAAATGGGATTGGCACCATCCACTATGAACCCTAGTGATCCACTAGAAAAATTTTTATTTCCTGACCCCACAACCCTAAATTCTCCTGGTATAGAAATCTTAATTCCAAAAGATAAGAGTGCTTATACCAGGAGACACAACAATGATTTAACTTTCGAAATTAAGACAGCCACCAGACCACTTTGGATACCTCATGTCTCCGAATCAACAGGCAAAAAAAAGGGAATTATTGTACTGGCTGGGATGAGTGGTTTTGATTATCAAGAGAAAACAGATACCTCCACCTTGTCCTGTCTGCCATGATTGGACCATCCGGATTGCACGTGGTAGTGGGGGTGGGGGTAGGGAGGGCAGCAGCTTTGCATGAGATGGAGGGAGGGGCCAGTGCAAGCAGCCAAGCAGGCAGTTCCAGCATGAGAGCAGACCTGGCCTGGGGGAAGCACGAGGTCAGTGGTGGGTTCCTTGCCCCAGCAGGGCTTGCATGGGGACCTTCAGAGGAGACGCCTGCAGGGTTGCAGAAACATCTACAAGAAGGACCTCCAGTGGCACAAATAGACTTGCTTGACACAGGGTTGTCACACGCATTCAATTTGTAAAAAATGCAATTTCTTCAAAGCGCAATAAAGTGAAACTCATTACAATGAAAAAAAAAGGATCTCCTTGCCACTTCAGCTGTCAATGCCATCGAATTCTCCAACAATGAGGCCAGTGGCTGGTCTCAGAGTGTGTCACCTTTTCTGGATTTCTTCTAAAGTATTGAAACCTGAACAATAACAATTTTTGAGCATATGTGCAAGTCTAGTTGCACTTCTTAGATGATTAATTATATCTGCCTTTTGTTATAAAGTTCATTTGCTCCTAACAGATACCTTATGTTCATTTATTCAATAAAAATATTTATTGAGTTCCTAAAAAAAAAATGGAGGGAACAGAGGTGGCTCAAGCAGTTGAGCACCCACCTCCCACATGGGAAGTCCTGGGTTCAGTTCCTGGTGCCTCCTGCAGAAAAAAAAACCAAAGCAAATTAAAAAACCCAAGGAAGATGATGTGGCTCAGTAGGTGAGTAGCAGCTTCCCACATATGAGGTCCCAGGTTCCATCCCCAGCCCTAAGTTACCTCAAGAAAAGAGAGAGAGAGAGAAAATAGGACTGCTACTATAAAATGGAGGTAAAGAAGAGTTTGCCTGGAAATACAGGAGATCTGTTAGGGGCCTGTTGGTATTATCATGCTCTGTGATAAAAGTCAACTGAAAATGCAACACTCCAATCCAGACAGTACCACTAGTGGCCAAGACCCTTCAGGCATGAAGGTTTGGGTCACCCCACCAGGCAAAGAACCAAGATCCACTAAGGAGCTTGCTTAAAGTAAATAAATATTGAATGGGTAGTGGAAGAAGGTAGTTATGAAAACAAGCTTACATCCATTCTCTTTTCTTAACCCCTTATCATATAACCTAAGTTGTATTGATTTTATGTCATAGTATTTAAGTTTAAGTTATAGACTATCAAGTTTAAGAGTGAATATTACTCAAGGACTGCGTCCTTTTCTAGGGAAAGTGTGAATTTTTATTTGTATGCTGAATAATTGAATTTGGTTGGGTGAAACTATTACTGTTATTGTTTTTATTTAGAGATTAAGTATACTATAAGGATATATGTATGGATGCCAAGTTGACAAGGGATAGTCTGTGATGAATGAGTTCATGTGTCAACTTGGTTAGGTTATGTTGTCCAGTTATTTAGTCAGACAAGCACTGGATTGATTCTTACTTACCATGAGGGTATTTCATGGATTTAAATTATTAGTCAGTTGGTTTCATCTTCGATTGATTACATCTACAATCAACAAAGAGATTGCCTTCAGCAATAAGAGAAGAGTCACCCAATCAGTTGATAGCCTTAAAGGAAGAATCAATAATTTAAGCAGCAAGAAAGAAGACAACTTTCTATCTCTACTTCAGTCGGCCAGCTTCTCCTGGAGAGTTCACCAAACCTTTCATCCAAATTCCCAACTTATGACCTATCTTACAAAATTCAGACTTACCAATCTTCATGGTCATTTGAGCCAATTCCTACAATAAATTGCCTAATATTTATATTTATATGCACACATGTATATGTATATTCTATTGCTTCTGTTTCTCTGGAGAACCCTCACACACTTCCAATCTGGGACCATTTAGTCAATCCCATTTGATAAGCACAGTCAAATATAGTAACATTTGTAGACATTTTGGCTTAAAACTTTCCATTAAATTCAAGTACTATCCAAGTCATCACTCACAGTTCAAAGCTTTCCCTTGGAGATTTCTTCTCCTATACCTTATTCACCATAAACTCCCAAATGAACCAACCCAAACTAATCACCGGGCAGTAAGTCAGTAAAGGCAGAGTGTCTGCTAACAAGAGGCAGTAAGTGAAGCAGATGTGGCTCAAGGGATAGGACTTCTGCCTACCATATGTTCAATCCCTGGGGCCTCTCGGTGAAAAAGAAGAGAAAGCTTGCCTGCATGGTGAGCCAGTGACCACATGGCAAGCCAGTGTTCGCATGGTGAGCTGAGTGCCCACGTGGTGAGAGTGCCCGTGTGGTCAGCCAGTGCCCATGCAAATGAGTCATGCAGCAAGCTGATGACACAACAAAAGAAAGATGAAGGGGAGAGTCAAGGTGATGCACAGCTGAAATTAGGAACTAAGGTGGCACAGCTAACAGGGAGACTCTTTCCATATCAGAGGTCTCCAGGATCAAATCCCAATGAATCCTAGAGGAGAAAAAATAAGAAGAGAAGAACAAAAAGAGAAACAGATGGCAGAAGATCACACAGTGAATGGATACAGACAGCAACAACAGCAGGGTGGGTGGACAGGGGGGCGGGGTCAAATAAATAAATAATCTTAAAAAAAAAAAAAGAGGCAGTACAATGGAGCAAATGCTGAGGTCGCATAGCTGGTTCACAGTCTCTTTTACTTCTAACCCTGGGTGCTAACATCCTCACTGATCTGGCTTCTGGTGCTGGTGGCATCCAACTACTAGTTCTATCTTACAGCACATCCCGTGGTCTTTGAGGACCCCTACCTCTATAATGCCTTAATGTAAGGAGAATGCCTGTGTTTGCCACACAACCCTGTTACTGGTTTACTTCACAGCCTCTTCACCACACTGGAAATCCTCAGGGCTAGCAAGGCAAGCTACAACCTAAGATACCTTCTGAAGCTTGCTCTAGACCTAGTTAAAATCAACTGTCGTATTCTCAGCCCTGCAGGACACTGGGGGTTATCTTTGCCTTATTCTGACAGGCTATTCACTGTGCTAATTTTCTGCTGGCTTTCTCCCAAACCCAGGGGTTGGTCAAGCCTGTGTGTTTATCTGTCATAGAACTCCAGACAAGAAGCTAGTGCCTATATCAAATACCTCTACATATCAAAGGAGATTTTCTTTGGGATCCCTAACTTCAGGATAGAATAGAACAGGTAGAACATTCTCTTCTCCATGAGGAGGTGGGAAGTCACAACGCACCCAACACAAATGTTCCACAATCTCTTCCCTCCCAACAGAAATCTCCTTCTTCCAAGCCAGCTTGCCTTAGAGATTAACCCTTTTGATTTGCCCAGTCACGTTTATCTCACACCTGGCAAGTCTATAGTTAGTTCTCAGAGATCCCGTGGAAAATGATCCTGAAAAAATAACACTGCATTTTAATATCTGAAGTTACTGCCATGAGTAAATACTTCATACATGATTTCCTTGCCCTATCATTTTTCAGTGATTCCATAAGCAGTATTTTTCTCATATGCCCTGTCAGAGGATGACGCTACCACTTAAAGTCTCAGGCCAAAAGCACAAAAATGTTTTTTATTTAAATAAAGAAGAGTTCTGCTTGCCAGGGAGAACAAACTTCTGCTCTTCTAGAGCATTCTTGGGAAATGTTTGTTGATACAAAGGTGACAGTAGCTTAAATCAAGCTTAAAAGCATATTTTGGGTTGATAACAGAGGCAGGAGTTTGATGCCAGCCTTAGAAGTCTATTTACTGCAGTGAGGCCAGTAGCCATTGGTAATAATTGTCACTAATTAGACAGGTTGAAAATTATCTCTAACCCTACCCCTACACTGGGCTGTAGAATTGTCATTCCTTCTCTAGAAGTTTGGAGACTTATTTTTTTTTATTCTCATTCTCCCGCTTTTGATTCTCAGCCAAAGCTGCAGAAAAGATCACCAAGATTGTATAGACTGTCACCATTACTGTTGATTCTCTTGGAGAAGAATATTTCATTTCTGGAGGTCAGATTTTCAGTGTGAGTGTTGTGCAACATAATTTTACCCCTTTATTTTGGGGTCATCTATTAGTAAAGTAACGTCTGGAAAATGGACATGAAATGATTGTGAGGAAAGCAAGAATGACTACAATACTGAAAAAAAGACACTCTGGAATTAAGGCATAAGAATTCCAGGCTTGACCAAGAAAACAAGTCTCAACAGCTTAAAATCTCCCTGTGATAGTTAAGTGGCTTTTAAATTTAGCTTAGTTATAGATCGTTCCACCACCCCACCCCTGGTATTAATCCAGGTACAAAATGAAGTGTTCACACGGGTACAGATTCCCCCAGAATGGCAAGGAAAAAAGAGAAGGCTATTATTATTTTATCCGTAACAATTTGGACTAAGTAATTTAAACTAGTTTATTATGTGATATTATTCACAAAGTAGGGGTCAAATTTTAAAACTATTTGCATTGTTCAACTCCTATGAATGGGATTACCCTTTTGATTTGCTCAATCAAAGGAGAATCTTCCACCAATTATTATCCCCCAGGAAATGTTTTATCCCTTCCAACTTTTAGATATAATCTATTGAGGAAGTAGGGGAGTTATTCAATTGGAATGTCTAGCTAATAATCCCACTAATAATCATTGAACATTTCCCTCCAACAAAGCTTCTGATCTGATATACAGAACTTCAAAGCTGACCTTGGAAGGTACTGTTATGTTCTAGAAACACACAGGGACTCAGTCAGGCTTATCACTGATTTCTGCAGATCCCTTCCCTAAGGGATCCATTTCTTTGACTAAATTATGACTAAATGTGACTGTCAATAACAAAATGTTTCCCAAAGAAACCTTGCCCTTTTCTTTAAACATTTTAAGTGATTTTAATAAAGCTATTTTGAGCTCAGTTTGACAGTAGTTTTCCTATAGTGTTTTAAAACAGGATATAGCTTTAATCAAAAGAATGAATTTCTAATGGTGAACTTGGAAGTACTGTGGCAAGTGAGCAGTGGGGAGAGATTTGGGGTAAAGAGAAGTTTTAAAAGGCTCCAAATCCCCTTATTTCACCTACTGACCAAGCCAGTTATGGTGGCTGAATCAGGACAAAATTGCAGAAAGATTTAAATTGGTTTCTGAAGAATGTGAAAAGTATTTGTAATTTTTTCTCTAAGAAAAAGTAATATATCAAATGTGAATAGTTTTCTTCACTCCTTGAACATCAAGGTTCTGAGTCCCACCCAAATGTATATCTAATATTTTCCAAAGGAAATGGAAGGATATTTATTGAGCACTTATTACATATTCTGTTAGGAAATGTACAGTCTAATGAAGTAGGTACAGGGCCAACTTCCTGGGCATGGGACAAATGCAGTCACACAGAGCCCTGCTCTCAGAGGCCTTATATTTGGTGAAAAGCACTACTTTCCCCATCTTGAACTTCCTAGCAATTTTGTCTTTGAACTTGTGCTTTGTAAGTGAAGTCCAATGGAGTATATGTTTGAGCAGAGTAGATAAGCTCATGCATGTGCTAACAGTAACTTGCCACCCACTTGTATATAGCATTTGTGGTTTCTATGACATGCTTATCACACTTTGAATCTCACTGAATTCTTGCTCACAGTGGTTCCACTAGGATTCTATGCTCATATTCCATACAAGTCTCTGACTTAGTAAGCAGGAAGGGGCAATGACAGATCCAAGAGGTCACACTTTCTGTTCAAACCGGAACTTGCCTTGAACACAGAAAGAAGGCAATAGTGTTCTAAGAAACGTGAACAGCCAAGGAACTCTATCACATCCTTCCTTGCATAGATGAAAAGGGAAAGATAGGGCAACCCATATTTGATTTTCATTTCAGTCCTTCCTTACGTATTAGTAAGTCAAAGGCAAAGAATGCTGTCGAATGTGCATGTATCAAGAAGTAAAATAAAAAGTTAATTTTGGGAAACGGACTTTGGCCCAGTGGTTAGGGCGTCCGTCTACCATATGGGAGGTCCGCAGTTCAAACCCCGGGCCTCCTTGACCCGTGTGGAGCTGGCCATGCGCAGCGCTGATGCGCGCAAGGAGTGCCGTGCCACGCAAGGGTGTCCCCCGCGTGGGGGAGCCCCACGCGCAAGGAGTGCGCCCGTGAGGAAAGCCGCCCAGCGTGAAAAGAAAGTGCAGCCTGCCTAGGAATGGCGCCGCCCACACTTCCCGTGCCGCTGACGACAACAGAAGCGGACAAAGAAACAAGACACAGCAAATAGACACCAAGAACGGACAACCAGGGGTGGGGGGGGGGGGAATTAAATTTGAAGAAAAAAAAAAAAAGTTAATTTTGTGCTGTTTAATTTCCACTGTTCTGGTATGAATGAAACACATATGCATATATAAGCTATGAAATACCAAATGTTTTTGTTTCCTAGCTGCTAAAATAAATATCATACAATGAATTGGCTTAACAGGAATTTATGGCTTACAGTTTCTGAGACTAGAAAGCTTGTTTCTTCCTGAGTTCGTTATCTTCTGACTGGCTGGCAATTTGGGGGAGTCCTGACTTTCCTATCACATGGCATGCGCATGGCAGCATCTTCTCCTTTGTCTTCCTAGTTCTGTTGACTTCCAGCTTCTGGTTGTCCCTTGTGGCTTCTCTCTCCATCTGACTTTCAGTCTGTTTCTAAAGGACTCCAGTAATCTGAATTAAAGCCAACCTATTTAGTTAGGCCACACCTTAACTGAAGTAACATCTTTTAAGAGATCTTATTCACAATAGGCCCTTACCCAAAGGACCAGAAGTTGGGACATGAGCATGCCTTTTGTGGAAGACATGATTCAATCCCCAGCACAAAGAATTCCATATATGAGTTAAATGCCCTTATATTTGTGCTTACAAATGTATATTATAAATATATATTATCATACGACGTAAAGATGAATGGTAAAATTCATGCTAATAATTTAAGATTTTAATTTTTCTTTACATATTATGATTGTCCTATCAAATCTTATAAGTAATCAAATATCATGAAAGAAAAAAGGTTTATATATCAGGACCTTTGACCACACTTATTTCCTGCTTTTTTGAACACAGGGCCGGACATTTTCATTTTGTTCTGGGTCCCTCAAATTACATAGCTGGTTCTGAGTAGGCACTAGTATCCACCCATTTAAAGATGATAAAACTGAGGCTCAGTGAGATTAAGTAGTTTTCCCAAGATCACAAAGCTAGCAAGCAACAGATACCAGATTTAAACACAAACCTGACTTCACAAGGTATTCCTCCTCTCCCATTCCATACTGCATCGAAACTGTTGGGGGAGGATGTAGGAGAAACCACAGGCGAGGCTGAATCTGCGACTTTAACTCCTGCCTAGGTGGACTTGTTCGGAGCAAAGACTTGGGTTAGAACCCACCCTACATACCACGAAGTGACTGTAAAGTTAAGGCGGCTCTTTTAGGTAAATATTTCTAGCATACTTTGCACTAATCTAGGATCTGGTTTCTCAGTTAGCAGGTCCAAACAAACATTGAGATTATCAATTTAAATATAAGTTATTCCTGTTCTAGTGCATGACAGGAAAGCATTAGTTTTTTATGCCTATGACATATTATCAGTTAGATGGTCCAAGGAATTTTGTTAATGGAACTGCAGTTCAAAGTTTTCTCATGACTTTTGCCCAACTCATCTTTTTATATGGTATTTAATAACCATTCTATTGTTCATAAGACCTGGGCCTCTAACCATTTACCTTCTGGCTTCAATAGGTATTCTCCTGGATTCACAGCAACTTCTTCTAAGGCCCTTTCTCTCACCTTTCTCAGTCACATTTGCAAAGTTTGAGTCAAGGAATGGTTAAACGATAATTCTTTTACTATCTGTAAATGGTCAGTGAGAAAGTTATCTTTTTGCCACACCTGCAAGAAAAAAAAATGCATTTCCAAAGCCAGAAAATAAAAATTAGGATAATGATCTTTCCTATCATCTTCTGGAAAAAGAAGTCACTGTATATATATAAATATAAACAATATATAAATTTGAGGTATTTATATAATATAAATATATATATATCATTTTCCCCCTAGAACTAGAGTTGCTGCCCAGCTAGAAATGTGAAATATTTTTGCAAAAAATTTTCCCACAGCAATTCTTCCTTTGAGGTTTTCAGAGAATTTAATATATTTTACAGATATTTCAAGAACAGAACACAAACACTGCTGTCAAGAAAATGTCTTCTAAGAATGATGCAGCAAAGATGCTAATATCAGAAAAACAATGAATTCTTCAATGATAATAATTTCTGTATTACATTCCTGAGGGCATGGGAATAACACTACATAAATATCCATATTTGAACAGCTTGAGAAGACATGCATAAACATAAACTTTATTTATAGGTTTAGAAATTGCACTTCATGAAATCTTGAAAAGTATTCCTTTTGATTTTTAAAAACCCAGAATATCACTGCTAGCCAAAGAAAGAATTAATGAAAAGAAGAAATGCAAAGACACATAACCAAGGGCTTTTAAACCAAACATAAATGTAGTATGGCATCATAAAATTTTTAAATAAGAGAGAGATTATGATTTTCTCCTCATGCCAAAAACTTGCTTATTGGTCTCCACTGCCCAAGAGCCAGAAAAAATTCACAAGAAGAAACAAATACCAATCCTACTATATAAGAAGAAACTAAAAGCAAATGTATTCTTATCTGAAAGATGGAGCCTGAGAAAGGATATGATTCCAATTTAAGGTAGCATAAGCTACATCGATATAGTGTATGCCAGAACTGATTGTGATAGCTAGCCTCCACGATGGCTCTGATGCTCATTGCCTCCTGGTTTTTCTTATATCCATGTCCTTATGTAGTCTTCTCCCACACTGAATCGTGGCTAGCCTGTGTGGCCAATAGAATACTGCAGGAATAAAAGACATTGCCACTTCTACCTTGTCCTATCTCAGATTATTAGCTCTGGGGGATGTCCATTGCCAGGTTATGAAGACACTCAAGCAGCTAATTAAGATATCCAACAAAAATTTACAAACATTAGCCAAGACCAACTTGCCAGCCACATGAGCAAACCACTTTGGAAGCAGATCTTCCAGTGCCAGTCAAATCTCTAGGTGACTGCAGCCCTGCATGACATCTTGATTACAATCTCACGAGAGATCCTAAACTAAATTGCCCAGCTAATCTGTTTCTCAATTCTTGAGCCACTGAAACTGTAAGATAACCCTTATTGTTTAAAGCCACAATATTTTGGAGTAATTTGTTATGTGGCAATAGATATCTAATACACCGGCTTTCTCAACCTGAAGGCAGATGTCCTGAGAAAAGACATTTGCATCTTTCTGAAATTGGAAGGACTCAATTCTTTTGTTTTAAAATTAATCAACTCAATTTTATTAGTTCACCCAAGAGTTATTAGGCCCTAGGAGATCAGTCATGTGCACTAGATACCAAACTCACAACAGTTTTACTGTTAATCCAGACTGCCAATTCATTAATTTACAATGGGAAGTAAACCAGCCATTGCCCAGAATGTTAAAAACATTCAAGAAGCCAAATTAAATCCAATGATTATTTTATAAAGGTAGAATTAGCAGATCTTTGGACATTCTAACAATATGTCCACAAAACCATAGGAGCTGAATTTAAAATCCTTTCTCTCTTCTAGGGGTATTTCTGCCAAAAGCACTAATCATTTAGAACCAGAGTATCCTCTCCATTGCTCATGCTAGGTAGAAGGGCAAATTCTTTGCCATCCAGCTCCCCTACTCCTAAATCCAAGGTGTCAACAAAAGTTTCAGTCATTACAATTTTACCTCAGACTAGATGTTTTTGTTTTTTTGTTTTTTTAAAGATTTATTTTATTTATTTCTCTCCCCTTCCCACCCTCCCCCACCCCCACCCCCACCCCCACCCTGGTTGTCTGTTCTCTGTGTCTATTTGCTGGGTCTCCTTTGTCCACTTCTGTTGTTATCAGCATCATGGGAATCTGTTTCTTTTGGTTGCATCATCTTGTGTCAGCTCTCTGTATGCGGCACCATTCCTGGGCAGGCTGCACTTTCTTTCGCGCTGGGCGGCTCTCCTTAAGGGGCGCACTCCTTGCGCGTGGGGCTCCCCTACTCAGGGGACACCCCTGCGTGGCAGGACACTCCTTGCGTGCATCAGTACTGCGCATGGCCCAGCTCCACACAGGTCAAGGAGGCCCGGGGTTTGAACCGTGGACCTCCCATGTGGTAGATGGATGCCCTAACCACTGGGCCAAGTCTGCCACCAGACTAGATGTTATAGTTCATCAGGTTTAACTACAATTTCTTCCTCATGAGATTTTTGGTAAAATCCTATATTCTGCCTCTTAGCCAAATCTTTGGTAAGAGTTCCACAGAAAGCTGACTCCATAGATTTATACTAATCTCTTTAACTCCAGAGAGGGGTATTCCTTGATGACACAAAATTCTAGAAATATAACTTCTCAGGATATTTCAAACCTCTCCTTTCTGAAAACTACTCGGTAAATATTGACTTGTTTGTCAAAACCTAATGATATTATCTAGGAGTCACTGCTTTGCCAGAGAGACAAAGTAATGCTTTCTGTAGCTAGTGACTTACTTCAGAACAAGTTGCACCCTGACTTGATAAAACCTGCAAATATGATAGGTTCCAAGAGTCTTTAAATTAATTGATAATAGATCTGTAATCATTTTAGGGGAGTCTTAAACACTGGAGTACAGACCTAACTTTTCATGGAAAGCATTTATACTTTTCCATAAACTATTTCTTCATTTTGCAATAAAAAAATAAACTGCTTTTCTATCCTAAGCATACCCGCATGTTGAAAGTGCTGCTGAAACCCACCTACAGACAAAATCATCCATTTTCCACCCTCTCTGAATGATTTTTGTCTTACATACATGTAAAACCAGACAGGTAAAACTAACCAGAGAAGTTTCTATGCCTTTGCTATTCACTTCCTTCCTCCTCCCCAATCAAATTCCTGTCTCAACTGCTTCTTCTTCCAGAGAGTAAATTCATTATTGTCTGATAATCTACTTACTCTGCTACCCTTCCCAAAGGGTTTGCATTTTCACCAGGTAAAATGCCTGTTTAGACATATTTCAGACTTCAGGGACCTCAAATAAGGTCATAGCTTTTAAACTTCAGTATTATAAGGATCATTAAGAACTTATTTAGAATGCTATTCTCTTTTCTCATTCCACCAGATTTTTTTTCCCATAAATGTAAGGTAGAGCCCAGAGACCTGCATTTATAACAAAGCAGTCACCTATCTCTACCCCCGTGATGCTTATGCAAGGGGTCTGAAGATCACTCTGAGGAAATGTTGTAAAGGAAGATATTTGAGGACTAAGGAAGTCTTGGTTATCAGAAACTATTTGCAACTATATCTCTCTGCCTTTTTCTTTAACTAGTATTAGCACCTACTTGCAATTCATTTCCTAACCAATTGTAATTTCTCTGCTGCTCACCCTGCAAATCCAGATCCACAAGTGCCCACCTTTTCAACAGGCATATAAATTGCCTGTTTGTTCAGAGGACCTTCATTTTAATGTCAGGTTCCTTCTCTGTTATTCTAGTTCTGAGAGCTTTAGTCTAGTGACATATTTGATTCATATACCATGATCCCTGACCTTAGACTTCTCCCTTTTCTGCCCATTTAGCACGTGCCTGCCTACCAAGATTTCCAAGCTCAGAAAGTTGTCCATTTCTGGTGACTACAAACCCCATTCACTCTCCCATTTTACTGATGCAGAGCCCAGGATGCTGACTGTCTTCCAAAAGTCACTTAAATCTTTTAAAATGTGGATAGTTAGTGATGGGACCCAGAAACACATGTTTAATGAGTTCCCCAGGTAACTCCTTTATTTAATCCATGTGAGAATCACACTGATTAAATCACACTGATATTCTGTTCACAGAATATCAAACTTGCCTAATAATAAAGATCATCTAGAACAGAGGTTCTTAACAAGGGTCCACGAGCTTGAATTTAAATTTTTAAAAAAACATTATTCTTGTCGAGATGTGTTGTGAGGGTGTGATATATTTATTAAATAATACACAATATAGTGTGGACTTAGTAAGGGGTCCATGGTTTTCACCTGACTGGCAAAGGGGTCCGTGGAACAAAAAAGTTAAGAACCCCTGATCTACAGACTGGGTAAAAAAAAATACAGTTTCCCAAATCTCATCCTCTAGTGATTCTAATTAGACTTTATTTTTGACAAGTGTTCTAAGTAATACTAGTAATCAGGCAATTTGGGGAAACCGTGATCTAAAGTAATGATATTAAGGATTAAGGACAGAGAAAACTTTTTGAGTTCAGTTTTATATTAGGTTGAGTATTAAAGTTAGGAGAAGAAAGCTAGCTAGTATTAGAGAAGTAATCCTCAGAAGATAACATGTATCTTAACAAGGAGTCTGGCACTCATAATTCATGTCTCACAAATGCAAATATTGTAAGTGGTAATGAAGGGATTCTTTTTTAAAATACTTGAGTCCTTAAAACTGATGTGGCAAGAGAGATTTTTTTCAGTGCCTTTTAAAGAGATTCATTACTTCAATTCTTTGACTCATGTTTCAAATTTAGCCTTGCCAATAGAGCATTTAAATTAGGAAAATCTTTGGCAGATATACTGTAAATGTAAGACTGTTTAAACTATATATCTTTGAAACACAATTCTAAGTACATAACTACTACTGACATTTATTTTGAATGTTCTGAGTTAAATATTGGTAGCCCAGTTCTCTCTCATCATCCAGTAAATTTCTGCTAAATCTCAGAATCTCTTTGGAATTATTTTAGTAGTACAAATCATTGATGCCCTAAAATAAATAATGAGAATGGGAGGAAGGGTTCAAATATTGATTTAATAAGACTAGGCACCTGGTGTCACTCTTTTTACAAGTTGTTCAGTAATAATTAAATTACTAGAAGTTCATGGATTGCAGTTACAAATATATATTTATACAAATATGCTACAAAATGAAAAAAAATTTTTTTGAGAAGTACAGCTAGAAGTTGGAGGTGGAAAGCCCTATGTGGTCTCCAGTTTGTGCACATAATATATGGGATTCCTCTTTTCAGTAGTGTCATTCTTGAGGAAAGAACGAAAGGATTAGTTATTTTCAAATCTTCATCTGAGATAACAAGGGGTAATGAAAAAAAGCAGTTGGATTTTGGAGATATATGACCTGACTTCAAATCTTGAATGCCACTTATCAGCTGTGTGACCTGGCAAATTACATCATATTTTTGCACCTCAGTTGCCTCAACCATAAAGAAAAATAACAGCTTTTGCCTATTTCTACCACAAACGGTTATCCTGAGATGTTTCTAAAATGAAAGAAAACTCATTTATGAAAATGCTACATAAACTCAAGCTGCTTCACAAACCTAATGTATTGTTTCCCAACTCTGCTTTATCCAATTATGTTAATAATTTTCCTTATCACAAAATCTTTTTCAACAAAATATTTTCCCCACTTTCTTTCCTCTCTATATTTTATTGCACCATCCAAAGCTTTTTCACCAAAGTGTCTGCCAAGTTCAGAGAACTTTGGGGCCTCCCTGCCTTTGATACATCTGATGCTAACACAAACTACTGGTGCCAGTACTAGGAAGGATCAGAATGCTAAGGACCCTCATGCCGGTTAGGCCCCTGAAACACTCTCCACCCTAAACATGTGATCAGGCTTGCAGAGTGCTGCTGCTAATCCTCTTCTCACTTGCTCTACTAATTTCCTGTTGCTGCTAGAACAAATTACCACAGACCAAGTAGCTTAAAAAAACACAAATTTATTCTCCTACATTTCTGAACATCAAAAGAAGTCCTAAATGGGCCTTCGAGGGCTAAAATCAGAATATCATCAGGGTTGTATTCCTTCTGGAATCTCTAAAGAAGAATCCATTTCCTTACCTATTCTAGCTTCTAGAAGCCACCTGCATTCCTTGGCCATGGTCCCTTCCTTCATTGTCAAAGCCAAGATCACATCTTCATGTCTTTCTCTCTCCTTCTTCCGCCTCTTCCTTTCTCCTTGCCCCTCTTCCCTCCTACTTTCCTCCTCTCCTCCCCTCTTCCCCCAGCCCCTCCCTTCTGATCTCTTTCTCTGACTCTGACCCTCTTGCCTCCCTCTTATAAGGACCTTTGTGACTACATTGGGCCCACCTGGATAATCCAGGATAACCTCCCCAAATCAAGATCCTTAATCACATCTGCAAAGTCCCTTTTGCCAAGTAAGGCAATATATTCACAGATTTTGGGGGTTAGGGCATGACATCTTTGAGGGGAACATTATTCTGTCTACCATACTTGCTCTGTCTGCTCTGCCTTTGGAGGATATCTCCCCTAGATCAGCTGCAGAGTAGGAGTCTGTCTACCCAGGTCTCTATCCTTCTGTTCCCAACAATAATTGGCTACAAACACCTCTCATTTTTAAAGTTTTTATTGCTAATCACCATGGAAAATTAATAGGAGCAAAAAAATTTTTAAACGAGGAACATTATGACAAAGAAATATGACAAAATTAGACATAGTACACCACAGTGGGTGAGAACTCAGACTTTAATGTCAGCAAGACCTGAGTCAGAGTCGCGGTTACCAGCTTGTGCATTAACTACATCTCAATTTATTCATGTTGGTTACTACTCAAGTCAGACTGGGGATCTGCTTCAGTACATATAAGCCTCCTCTGGAGGGAGAGAATTTGACAGTTTAATCTTCAGGATTGAAAAAGAAATGGCCATAAATTGTTGTGAAGGAGTAGAATGTCTTAAATGGGGCGTGGCCTCTGGAGCCAGGCTACCTCCTCGATTACTTAAGTCTCAGGGCGTGTAAACCATTTAGACCAGTGCCTGGTACATAAAATATGCTGTGAAAGCGTTGGCTTTGCTGTGATCATGGGGTTTTCTTAGCCAAGAAATAGTCTAAAAGAGAGCCAGGCCTAATCCATTAACATATCTATTTTAAGTAGGCACAATTACAATGTGGATGATAAGAGTATTAGCTAAATTGTGAGTGCTTACTATGTGCCAGGCAGCTTGCTGGGCAATTCATATGATCTCATTTAATCCTCACAACACTATAAAAGAGGTCTATTACAATTTCCATTCAAGTGTGAGGGTCGTATAATCTACTTCCTTCCTGTCCCCAAGCCCCAGACAATGTTGTTTCTTACTCCATGTGTTTGCTCACTTTACCCTTACCACCCCATCCCACTTACACCCACTGTCTTACCATTTATTCACATACAAACACACACCCCATCTCCCAGGCTGGGCTAGGAGGGCTTCCTCTGTTCTCCCATAATCATCTGTTCATACTATTAATACTACTATCATAACACACAAAATCATATCATATCATATTTTTACATATCTCACTTCCCATTATACTGTGGAGTCTTGACAGCCAGGACCAAGTCTTCATAACAATTATATTTTAGCCTCTTATATAGTAGCTGGCACATAATAAATGTTCAACACAGTAAGGAAATATGAGAAGTTTATTAGACAAATGAAATCATGAGCAAAACATACAAAGCATTTAAAGATTTTTTATACGGGACTACTCATATCACAAGTTGGAGCTAATCTAAATGACCAGCAGTAGGGATTGGTTAAATGTATTCTATTTCCCCCAAAAAATCCTCTCCCATGTTTTCCAAGATATTTAAAGTCATGGAAAAGTGCTTGTTAGATAATGCTTAGGAAACAAGTAGGAAACAAAACAACATAGATAATGTGATTGTAACAGTGTTAAAAAATAACCATACAAATAGAAAATATACTGTAAAAACTACTAAAATACTAACACTAATTGCATGTCTATGAGCGAATTATGGGTGATTTTTATTACCTTCTGAAACTTTTCAATTTTTTCAAATATTTTCCAAAAATTTCAAAAAATTATCATTTTTATAAATACTTTTATACAATACACATCCACTATAGAAAAATTAGAAAATTCAGATAAACAATAGTAAGAAATTAAAATCACATGTAATACTACCATAACCACTGTTTACATACCAATAACAATCCAGATTTTTAACAGCCTGAACCTGGTAAGGTACAATCCAGAAACAGAATTCTTTTCCTACCACTTCTTTCAAACTGTCCGTCCGTCATCACTCCCTTCCCCTCCCCTTAGACATTTTGAGTGGGTCCCATTGCTTTGCTCTCACTTTCGGGTATAAGAACAATTTATCTTCTCGCCCATCTCAGAACTTATCCAAGGATTAGAGACCTTCTGGGCAGGGTGGGGAGGCCATGATTGTTCTTTAGCCCTCCTTGTTCTACCTCCTCCCTCCTTCTTCTGGCTGTGACTAGGAAGTTGGGTCTGACTTAGGAGGAAGGATGAGAAGAAAAGGACTTTTACTTAGCTGATACTGTTGTATCAATTACCTGCTGTCATGGCAGGTGAACAAATTTCGGTCCTCTATCATGGAGTGAAGGGCATTATCAAGGGTACATCCATCCAGATCATTCCCTGACACCAACAATGATCTCTGGGTACAAACCTGTCCCTCAGCATTTGCTTCTTAGAAATTCACCCACAACCATGGCTGCCCCCCGCCCCCGCCATGACAAGTAGCGCTCTTCAGTGTCCACTGGACTCACAATCTTTGCCCCTACCTATCCCCACGGCTGCACTCTCTCCAAAGTCCACAGGCAGCCTCCCAAAGTCAAGCCTGTCCAAACAAGGGGCAGTCATCAATTTCCTTACATTTGGCCCCAATGTCCTGGGCACAGATATCCAGTGTTCCCTAGAAATCGCTCATATTCCACACTGTGCATTTCCGCTCGGCACAGTGAAGGTCTGTGTGTGTGCGCTGTTCAGCAGACATCCAGGAGAAGAGGGAAATACTAAGGTCCCCTTCTTGCTAGAACCCCTCCTGGCTCATCAAGGGGCTTGCTTGGTGCCCCCTTCATTCAAAGACCTCTGCACTACTTCTTCAAAGAATCCTCCTCTCAAATATCCAGGCTGTACTTGCAAAGGCTGCTGATGGTGACAGATACCAGGCCGATCTGGCCCAGTATCTCATAGCCAGTCCCCCGGTGATGTGCCTTACACATCTTTTGAAATTGTGGGGACATTTATTGTCCATTGTCCTCAGCTTTGAGCTTTTAACCAGAATTCAATGACAACAGAAGCCGCATTTAACATCAGTTATGTATATACACCTTTTTTACAAAAATGGTATTTTAGGTACACATTAATAAGTATTATGTATCAATAGTACTGCTGGTCTATTATGTACTTGGTATCAACAAAGATAAAAAGATGAATATGATTAAAAAAAAATCTCTGTCCTTAAAAAGCCTGCTATCCAGCAGGGAAGGCAAAACATGTGAACAAATAGCCGCAAAAAAAGCATTACAAATGCCATAAAAGTGACCAAAAAAAGCTACAAAGCATTATATAGAAAAGGAAGATTGCTTCCAGTGTGGGATATAGAGGAACATTTCTTGGGAGACGTTAAATTTCAGCTCAACTTTGAAGAACTGGTGAGGTCTCAATAGAGTGAAATGAATTGGGGGGCAGGGGGGAAATAGGGACAGGGACACATATTCCAGGGACAGGAAACAGTGTGAGTAAAAGCACGGCATTTCTTTAGGGAATAGTGAGTAGTTCAGTTTTCTGAGGAATACCATATTATGGAGGAGGATTGTAAAAACATGTCTTGGGATTGCATCAGTGAGGGGTAGCTAGAATATTTCATTTGTTCATTTGGCAGTGGGGAAGGCCCCAAAGAACTGAGTTACAAAGACACCAAGCTCTGTAAGGGCTAAAGGCAAGAAAAGTAGCTTTCTAGAAGGAGTTTGCAATAATCCCTACCTGAACTAGGATAGTGGTCATGGGAATAAGAAGGAACACAGTGATCCAGGTGACCATCCTTAACTTCCCAAGCATGCAGCCCATCAATCACCCTGATAAAAGAAGTAAAGCCTTGCTGGAGAGGTTTTAGGCTTACTGTACACTAGTGACGACAGATTTGCACTAGGAATACAAATTCCACTCAAGGCCAGGGTAATACATTTTCAAAGAGGATGTCTAGTGTTAAGGGTCCAGGCTGAAATCACAGAAAGAAACAAAGTGAACTAGCTAAAAGGGACTCAAATTCACCAAGAGAGAGGCAAAGGGTCACAGGCTCATGTCAGGAATTTTAAATGGCAGGGAAGTGGAAAGGGATGGCAAACTGACTAGCATCTTCTTGAACCTACCTCCATAATAAACCTTCCCAGAATAGCCAAATCTCGGGATGCCCAGGGTGAGTAATGATCTGTGCTAACTGAATAATAACAACAAATTCTCCCAATGGATTGTGACTATTTAGACTTGTAGTGCTAATTTGAAGTGCTAGACAGCATTCAATTTCTATAATAGGTGCCCTAATAAAGTGCCATCCATAACCTGGAATTGTTAACATTCTAGGCAGTCTTTATAGTTATTATCATAAATGCCAAATTTAATGGCTACTAAGACTTTGCTGCATCCTAAACCAGATACAGCCCCATGTAGCTACCTTGATGTTTTACAAATTTCATTTTGGTGCCAGATATAATTAGTGATCAACATTTCAAGGTTGGGTCAAAAGGGGAAATAATGAAAGGAGAAGAAAACTATCATTGGCAAATGAAGGTCATCTTTGTAGAAGCAGGGACACCAACTGTGCATGACAAGCAGAAAAATCCTTGAGCGTCTTTGCTGGTACTGTACTGCCATCTAGAGGTAGAACAACATGCCTACGCCACGCAACAGTGGTCAAAGCCAACTTGAATGCTTTAAATAAATTCAAGTACAATTAAGATAAAATATGAAACGTGAAATTCTAAAGTTATCTTTTCAAAGAACTCCTGCTTCAAAAGGCAATAGGAATGGCTTCTGAATTAAAAATGAAGGTAAGGAAGTTTTGAGTAAAGGATATGCATTTTCCCAGATATATGAAATATGAGGGTCAGTGAATTTAGCATGCAATTTGCTACAGTATAAAGATCAAGACATAAACAAATTAAAAAGACACCGGGAGAAGACAAGAAAAAGGAAAAATTTGCTGCGAAGGCAAGAGCCATTAAGGGTTTGACCAGCAGAAAATGGTTCCAAATATTTGCAGAGACAGTAAAGTTTACTCAATTTTCAACAACAAGTAGCTAAATTATGAGTCATTTGCATGTTTAAAGACTAATTGAAGTAAATGATCCTCAATAGCATTTTGTTTTAACATGGAACAATGTTATAAACTATAACCTGGGCTAGAACTAATGAGGAGCCCAAAAAAAGAATGTCTAAAACACTGTTAGTTGCCCCAAGGATAAAGGCCCTTCACCTTCCCTAAGGCCAGAGTTCTGAGCTTTTGGCTCCACTCATGTAATATTTCAGAATTGAGAGGAGGTTTAGGAACACAAAAAGTAGGACAGTGTCACCCCAGTGACAACTGAGGTTACCCTGATCTCTGAAATGTGTAGGAATTGGCCTAAACCCCTATCTTAGGTCCCAAGGGAAGGCTACTCTCTCTAGGATTTCTGTGAATTCCTGAGAGCTCTTGGTCTCATAATTGTCTTGCCCTCAATTAATTTCTTGCTGAATTCCCTAAGGCATTCAAATCTCATCTTCCCAGTCATTCCCTGATATGGTACCAGGCCTTTCCTTAATATTCTCAAAACACTACTACCACAAGGCATGTGGAAAAGTCATACTTAATTGAGGGTTTAGGAAGACAAAGAACACACTGATATGGACAACCCTGTTCTTACAAAGTTGAATATGGGGAAATTATATGCCACTCCCTTAGGGCAGAAACAGCTCCAATCAGTGGTAGTTTTAAATAAGTGTTTTACTTCTGATTAACAACAGTCAATTCAATCTCTGGGCCCAAGAGACTGTTAGCAGGCACCTTCTCCCATGTCTTCCAATTCCTTCACATAGTACATTGGAAAAAATACTATATTTGTATAATATCACATATTTTTTTCAAAGTGCTATTGTGTAGCCTAACAAAGTGATTTAAAAAAAAAAAGTTAATCAAAAACTATCAAACTCATGGAGTTTCCCTTTGGGGTGATATTGTTTCAGAATTAGATAGAAGTAGTGATTGCACAACACTGTAGATATATTAAAAATGCCACTGAATTGTTTGCTTCGAAATGTTTAATTCTATGTTATGTGAATATCACCTCGATAAAAAAAAATAAAAACTCCCAAACTATTAAGAGGCCATGAGAAGGTGGTGTGGTTATTGATCATGAAACACCAAATGCTTCATAGAGTCAGTTTCTTCTGGGCTTTTAATGCCTTTTTATACTCTACTACTCAACCTTGATGTTGTTTGTCTGCTTATAAAACCTCTCAGCCACCACCCAGCAAAGCAGGGAAGCGCATGGAGTATGAGGAAAAAAAAACTTCCGTGGTAACAGATACTGTGTCAAGCATGAATTTATTCTCAGATTGAGAAAGTAAAGCTGATTTTTTTAATGTAACTGATATGTAGTGAATTTTTTAAAAATCGGTAGGCTCACAGATGTTTGCATATATTTAAATTTTGCATCCACGGCCTGTGTACCTAAGTGACCAATTCCAAGCATGAAGAGATTTAAAAGGGCAGCAGAGTAGGGCCATGGAGTTCTGCTGTTTCTTAAGCTTCAACCTCAAATTGTATCAGTTTTCTTAGTTATTTCTCCCTTTTTCTCCTTCTTACATGGGGAAATTATAACTTACCTGGCACTTACATTATCTAGTTTCAGATTAAGGTTTTATCTCCCTATGTCTATTCTTAACAAATACAAATAATCTCTAGATGGGAGGCCAGAACAAGCAAAGCCTTTTGAATTCCACAGAGCTCCATGCCTGGATTTGTCCTCACAAATCCCATATGCAAGGTCCTCCTGACTCTAGTGTTGGTTTTATGCTTACTTCTCAGCCCCCATAGCTAACTTTTATCCTTCCCTTTGCTCAAGTAGGTTGGCATATCACCTTTAGATATCATACATTGAATGGTCCCCAAGAGATTCTAGCTTTGCTGATTGTCATGTCCTTGCTGGGGTCATCTCTGCCCACCTCAGGCCATCTCCTATATCTCACACTCTCCCCAGCAGGCTTATACTTAGACAAAGATTTTGAAGTATTCATTGTGAACAGTGCCTTTGACTGTGTAAACTGTCACAATGAACAAGTAGGACTCCTGGTGTACAATAAGGAAGCAAGTTTATTTTGTCAGGCACTACTTGAAGCTAGATCAACACCCTTCCCAGACCAAAAAAAATGATAATAAGACAAGCTTCATGACTTTTCTGTTTCCTTTTAACAATGCCAACAGTTCTCCCTGTCGGAGTCGACGGACCTGAAGGGTATCGGGAATGAAAGACAAAGAGAGAAGGGAGGATGATGGGGGCAAGATGGTGGCTGAGTGAGCTTACCTGACGGTCTCTCCTGCAAAGAAGCAGCTGGGCAGCGTTGGAGGTTCTCCAGGGCCAGGCTGTTTCGGGATTTTTGCAGGGCAGGAAGTGTCTGGACATGGATTTGGTGGGAAGGTAACGGAGAGGATTAGTCTATAAGATATAATTGAAACTCTATTGCACGGAGGTGAGAGCTGCGTGCGGGCCCCTCCCTCCTGGGGGGGAGGGGTGGAGCCATGGAACTGGCACTGCGGTCACGCTTTTTGGAGGCTCTGCAGTACTGGGGAATTCCCGAGCCCTGGGTGGGCTGTTAGGGGGTTGACAGGATGGGACGCCTTTGCAGACCAATTTGGGGAGACAAACGGGGGTTTTGTTGTGGAGCAGGGAATTTTTGATTGCGGACACAAGTAATAGCGCTTCTGCCTGGAGCCCCACCCCCCCAAACCCGACTGCCGATCTGCAGCGGACTTAGATTGCTGGCAATAAAGGGACTTAATCGGGAGGCTGTTACAGGGTGTGGCAGAGTGGGGGTGGGGAACACGTCTGGAAGCCGATTAGGGAATATTTTGCGAAGCTTGGGAATTCCAGTTTTGGACTCTGTTGTCAGCATTTCTGGCTGGAGCCCCACCCCCGGGCCTGGCTTCTGATCTGCGTCATTAAATTCGCTGCAGTGTGGAGGCGCCCTCAGGTGGCCATTCCGGGGGCTTACAGGGTGGGAGCTGTCCTGAAGCCGAACTGATGATACATCCACAGAATAGACCCCAGTGAGTGAGTGAATTGCGGGGTTTAGACATAAGATAGAGTTTGCGGATCTGACTTCCCCCATAGGGCTGGCACCCAGCTGCGGAGATCCCTGAAGGCTGTGTTACACTGCGGTGCTCCCAGGCTCCCTGTTGACCAGATTTGAGGTTGCCAGGTCTGAGTCCCCTAAACCCTGGTGGCCCAAACCCCAGAGATTCACACATCTTGAGTCTTCAATATCTCAGACTTTCCATCCCTGAATCCATCACACCTTGAGGTTCATCTGAGGTCCTTGAATGCCCTAGCCCTCAACGTTTGCATTTTTTCTTTTTTGTTTCATTTTGTTCTATTTTTATTTTCATTTTATCTTATTTTTTTTTAATGTCCTGATTGCTAACATTGCATTATCCCCTAGTCTTTTCTTCCAGCGTATCCCCCAAAGTCTTTTTTTTTCCAGTTATTTAGGGTTTTTTTTTTTTTTTTTGGTGTTGCTGTTGTGGTTGATGTATATCTTTTTTTTCTTTCCCCTACCTGTTCCCCGCCCTTTACCCACCCCCTTTTTCTTTCTTCCTTTCTTCTCTTTTTTTTCTCTGTTTTTTCTCTCTCTCTTGTCCCTCATTTTCTTCTTATTTTATTTTATCTTAATTATACAATAGGTGCTTCAGGGAACACCTCACATTTGCTGGGTTTTCTCATCCTCCACTGCCTCATTTCTGTGTGAATTGATTTTGGCTACCTACACTATTCCCTTTCCCCTACATCTTGATATCCTCCATCATCTACTGTCTCTCCTATATTCCACCTCCCTTTCTTTGATCCACAAAGTGTCTAACTCTTAATTTCTAATACCTTTGTTTTGTTTTCTGTCTGTTATCCACTCTTGAAACTACTACCTTTCTTTTCTCTTTCCCTCTCTCATGAAAATACTAGCTTTTTAATTCATACCATATTCCTCCCATATTCAGTCGACTACCTCATTATAGGTACTATACCTACTGCTATAATTCTACACAACTTACATGAATCTAATATCCATCCTCCCAGATCTCATATTGTTGCTCTGTTAACATTTATGACCAATACTACTTTACACTTTTTCCTTGCTTACACAATTGCCTTTCCTTGGCCCTAATACTTTCCTTTAAAGTGAACTCAACCAGCAGTAAGAAATTAGAATAAGAAGAACAAAGTGACAAAGAGAAGATATAACACTTATGCAAAAACAACAGCTAATTAATCCCCAAGACTAGACAAAGAAGCTAAGGAACTGATTAAACCCATCAAGATAAAATGATGACCAGACAGCAACAAAAATCTACAAACCAAACCAGTAATCAGGAAAACATGGCTGAATCCAATGAACAAACTGAAAATCAGGAAGGGGAGCAGAACTTCGCACAAGAAATGAAAGATCTCAGAACATTTATCACCGACAAATTTAATGAAGTAAAGGAAGAGGTTAACAACATGAAGACAACACTTGGAGGGGAAATTGCAGACATAACCAAAAAGATAACAGATATGATGGGAATGAACACCACAGTTCAAGAAATCAAAAATACTCTTGCAGCAAATATCAGCAGACTAGAAGAGGCAGAGCAGAGAATTAGTGATGTGGAAGACAGTACATCGGAAATCAAACAGGTAGTAGAATTGGTTGATACAAAGATAGAAAAAATCCAGCTAGGACTTAGGGACCTGAATGATAATGCAAAATGCTCAAACATACATATTATAGGCATTCCAGAAGGAGAAGAGAAGGCAAAGGGGTCAGAAGGAGTGTTGCAGGAAATAATGGCTGAAAACTTCCCAAATCTACTGAAAGAGACAGATGTACATATCCAAGAAGCACAGCGCATTCCAATTGTCATAAACCCCAACAGGCCCACCCCAAGACATATACTTGTCAAATTATCCAACGCTCAAGACAAAGAGAAAATTCTAAAAGCAGCAAGAGAAAAGAAAACCATCACATACAAGGGAAGCTCCATAAGATTAAGTGCTGATTTCTCATCTGAAACCATGGAGGCAAGAAGGCAGTGGTATGATATAGTCAAGGTACTAAAGGAAAAAAATTTCCAACCAAGAATACTCTATCCAGCTAAACTAGCATTCAAAAATGATGGAGAGTTCAAAATATTCACAGATAAACAGAAACTGAAAGAGTATGCCAACAAGAAACCTCCCCTTCAAGAAATTCTAAAGGGATTCTGCAGGAAGAAAGGAAAAAACAGGACAGGTAGAGTTGGAGGAGAGTGTAAGAGCAACAAAAAAGATAAAAAGAGAAGGAAAAAAAATGCAAAATATGACAAACAACTCCAATCAAAATATGGCTAACACAAATAATTCCTTAGAAAGTAATAACACTGAATGTCAACAGATTAAACTCACCTATCAAAAGATTCAGACTGGGACATTGGATAAGGAAATATGACCCATCTATATGCTGTCTACAAGAGACACATCTTAGACCCAGAGATTCATGGAGGTTGAAAGTGAATGGCTGGAAAACAATCATACAAGCAAACAATAACCAAAAAAAAGCAGGAGTAGCTATATTAATATCAGACAAAATAGACTTTAAATGTGAAACAATTGTGAGAGACAAAGAAGGATACTACATTTTAGTAAAAGGGACAATCTGTCAAGAAGATCGAACAATCATAAATATTTATGCTTCTAACAAGAGTGCCTCTAAATACATGACGCAAACGCTGGAAAAACTAAGTGAAAGAATAGATGCATCTACAATTATAGTGGGGGATTTTAATACACCACTATCAACTCTGGACAGAACATCTCAAAAGAGAATCAACTAAAGAAACAAAATATTTGAACAGTATATTAGAGGAGCTGGATCTAATAGACATATATAGATCATTACACCCAAACACAGCAGGATATACATTTTTCTCAAGTGCACATGGATCATTCTCCAAGATAGACCATATGCTAGGCCACAAAGAAAGGCTTAATGAATTCAGAAAGAGCGAAATCATACAAAATAATATCTCTGACCACAGAGTGAAGCTGGAAATTTGCAAGGGCCAGAGGCCCAGATTTCACACCATGATTTGGAAATTAAACAGCACACTCTTAGAAAAACAGTGGGTCAAAGAGGAAATCTCAAAAGAAATCAACGACTGCCTTGAAACAAATGATAATGATAACACAACATACCAAAATTTATGGGATGCAGCAAAAGCAGTATTGAGAGGGAAATTTATAGCCATAAATTCATATATCAAAAAAGAAGAAAGAGCAAAAATTGAAGAACTAACTGCACATTTGGAGGAATTAGGGAAAAAAACAACAAAGTAATCCAACAGGAAGAAGAAGGAAGGAAATAACAAAGATAAGAGCAGAACTAAATGAAATAGAAAATAAGAAAGCACTTGAAAAGATAAACAAGACCAAGAGCTGGTTTTTTGAGAAGATCAACAAAATTGACAAACCTTTAGCAAGACTAACAAAGAAAAAGAGAGAGAAGATGCAAATACACAAAATAAGAAATGAGAAAGGAGATTTCACCACTGACCTCACAGAAATAAAGACTATCATAAGAGGATACTTTGAAAAACTATATTCCAACAAAAATGACAATTCAGAGGAAATGGACAAATTCCTAGAAACACATAAGCAGCCCATATTGATGAAAGAAGAAATTGATGATCTCAACAAACCAATCACAAGTAAAGAGATAGAATCCGTCATTAAAAGCCTCCCAACTAAGAAGAGCCCAGGGCCAGATGGCTTCACAGGTGAATTCCACAAAGCATCCGGAAAGAACTAACACCAATCCTGCTGAAACTATTCCAAAAAATTGAAACAGAAGGAACATTGCCTAACTCCTTCTATGATGCCAACATTACCCTAGTACCAAAGCCAAACAAAGACACCACAAGAAAGGAAAATTACAGACCAATTTCTCTAATGAACCTAGATGCAAAAATACTTAACAAAATACTTGCTAATCGTATTCAACAACACATTAAACAAATTATACACCACGACCAAGTGGGATTCATTCCAGGTTTGCAAGGATGGTTCAACATAAGAAAATCAATCAATGTAATACACCATATAAACAGATTGAAGGAAAAAAATCACATGGTTATATCTGTAGATGCAGAAAAAAGCATTTGACAAAATACATCACCCTTTCTTGATAAAAACAGTCCAAAAGATCAGAATACAAGGAAATTTTTTGAACATGATAAAGAGGATATATGAAAAACCTACAGCCAACATTGTTTACAATGGAGAAATCCTAAAATCCTTCCCTCTAAAGTCAGGAACAAGACAAGGATGCCCATTGTCTCCCCTTCTATTTAACATTGTCTTAGAAGTACTTGCTCGAGGCAAGAACCAGATATAAAAGGCATTCAAATTGGAAAGGAAGAAGTCAAAATTTCATTATTTGCAGATGACATGATCCTATACATAGAAAACCCTGACAGATCTACAACAAAACTTCTAGAACTCATAAATGAGTTTAGTAAAGTCGCAGGATATAAGATCAATGCGCAAAAATCAGTGGCATTTCTGTACACCAATAATGAGCAAGCTCAGGAGGAAATCAAGAAACAAATACCATTTACAATAGTAAATAAAAAAATCAAATATTTAGGAATAAATTTAACTAAAGATGTAAAAAACTTATACACTGAGAATTATACAAGACTGTTCAAGGAAATCAAAGAAGACCTAAATAAATGGAAGAATATTCCCTGTTCATGGATAGGAAGACTAAATATTATTAAGCTGTCTATCCTATCAAAACTGATCTACACATTCAATGCAATCCCAATAAAATCAACACAGCCTTCTTTAAGGAACTAGAAAAACTAACTATGAAATTTATTTGGAAAGGAAAGAGGCCCCAAATAGCCAAAGACATCTTGAAAAAGAAAAACAAAATTGGAGGAATCACACTACCGGACTTCAAAACATACTACAAAGCTACAGTAGTGAAAACAGCATGGTATTGGCATAAGGAGAGACACACAGATCCATGGAATCGAATTGAAAGTTCTGATATAGAACCTCATATATATAGCCATATAATATTCAATAAAGCCACCAAACCCTCTCAACTGGGAGAGAATGGCCTATTCAACAAATGGTGCCTGGAGAACTGGATATCCATATGTAGAAGAATGAAAGAGGATTACCATCTCACACCTTATACAACAATCAACTCAAGATGGATCAAAGACCTAAATATAAGAGCCAAGACCATAAAGACCTTGGAAAGCAGTGTAGGAAAACATCTACAGGACCTTGTAATAGGAAATAGCTTCATGAATATCACACCAAAAGCACAAGCAGCAAAAGAACTAATAGATAAATGGGACTTCCTCAACATAAGGTTCTCAAGATTCATCCATGTTATCACGTGTGTTTGTAGTGTATTTGTTCTTACAGCCGAGTAGTATTCCATTGTATGTATATACCACATTTTCTTGATCCACTCATCTGTTGATGGGCATTAGGTGGGGCTTTGCGGGTTTGAGGGGGGCTGGGGATCTGCAGATGGGTAATAGTGCCCAAAAAATGGGGGGGGGGGGGAAGGCTGGGGCAACATACGAACATAGGAGAGTGTCAGGTGTTGGTTGAGAGTAAAATGCTGAGAAAACTATCAAAATATAATTAAGAGGGTTACCTGTTTAGGATGCTCAGAGGGGATGGTCTGACACGGGACGGACTCCGGGGAAATGTCTGAATGCTCATTTTGCAAGGGTGGGTTGTACCATTGGATAGAGACCCAAGTAGCGAGAGTGGGGGTGGACCCACATCCTGGGGAGGACTAATGCTATCAAAAAAGAGGGAACTGTATCTCTCGAGAGAAAGGATGGCTCCCAGGGCATTAGGGCAGATATTTGAACACTGTTGCAAGTATCTCTGGATGTGGCTCCTCGGGAAATGGAGATTGGCTGTCACTGTGGGCCCCAAGGGGAGGGGAAAATGGATGTTAAATGGATGGAACCAAGGTAAATGTGGGGGTAAGAGAGGAGTCTCACAAGAGTACACAAGGATGGATATAAAACATGTAATATTACACCATAAACATATAGGGGATGACAGACTAATAATGTAAACCATAATGTAAAACATAGGACAACTAAAAATTTAGAAAACTGTATATCCTAAAGTGTGGACCACAATGTAAGCACAGATGTCACCTTGTTTGAAAGCTATTGTCTCAGAGTCTGTACATCAGTTTAAGTAAATATGATATGAATAAGTTATAAGAATATCGCTGTGGAAGGGAAAAGGTTTTATGGTGGATGTGTGGGAGTACTGTATATTGTATATATGAATTACTGTGATCTAGGGCTCTTGTGAAGAGAAGCTCTATAATTAGGAAAAAAGAAAAGAAAAAGATAGGATGTAGAATTTTTCCAAATCAATACGTATTCTATATCTAACCTTTAAACCCATCGCTATATTCCATTTTACTAGTAAGGGATCCTGACATTATATTGGGCTTCACTTTTCAGGAAGTTTTGGATCACAGAGTGGTTCAACAATGGCAGTGGAGGAATACTGGAATAGGATGTTATTGACAGGTGATATATGGTTGACAGGGAGTTATACAGGGCATATGTCCAGGGTGCATGGTAATGTTTGGATATACTCATAGTGGAAACAATTAAAAACAAAAGCTGGGGGGGTACTGGGTTCCTGGCCAGGGGTGCTCTGTCATGGTCCCTAGGGGAGCAGCAGCAGTCCCCCAGGTGCAACGGTAAGGACCAGGAAGGAATGAGGGTCCAACAGTGAGCCCCTGATACTAATGACTATGCTTGTGAGCCTATACGCCTGAAATAAGAACAAGGCCTAGAGCAGCACTGTGCCTAGGAGTTTCCTCCTGACAGCCTTCATGTTACTCAAATGTGGCCAGTCTCAAAGCCAAACTCAGCATGTAAATGCAATGCACTCCCCCCAGCGTGGGACATGACACCCGGGGATGAGCCTCCCTGGCACCGAGGGATCACTACCAAGTACCAGCTGATGATGCAACTAGAAAATGACCTTGAATTAAAGGTTCAATGCGGACCAGCAGAATATCCTTGTCTACATATAATAACAGGAGTTTAAAATGCTGTTTGACCTAATGTAAGGGGGAAATGGAAAGGAGAAATGAGTTTATATGGCTATGAGTCTCTAAAAAAGAGTCTGGAGGATGCCAGAAGGATTGTCCTAATGCACACCTGAGCAGAATCTCAGAGACAGATAAAGTAGATACAACCCCAGGTATTGGTTCTTTTGAGGGCTAAAGAGACCCACAGGTTCTATGGTCATGGCAGATAGAGTTCACTGCCATGTCAGTTGGCCCTTCTTTGGAGCTGGTGTTTCTGCGTGATGGAGCTGGACACAGATGGGATCTCTTTTCACAAGACTTTCCATGCTACTTTACTGGAATTGTAGTTGGTGCTGGGGTTTAAGATATATCTAGGGGATTTGAATCTCTGGACTGACAATATGATAGCCAGGCCCTGAGCCTCAAAAGACTTCAACTCCTACACTCTGATTTATTGGACTTACCCCACTCAGCTAACATGGAGTTGAAGAATGTCAACCACCACACCATGGAGCCTAGAATGCCTACAACTGAAAGCAGGAGGATTGCATCCAGTATCCATGTGGAATCTAAGCCTCCTCTTGACATAGATGTGCAATGGACACAACCAATCCAAGGTCCACAGAGAAAATGTGGCATTGGTGTGGGAAAAGTGGCCATGATGGCTGCTGGGTGCGGGGAATGGGAGGAAGAGATGAGATGTGGAGGCATTTTCGGGACTTTGAGTTGTCCTGGGTGGTGCTTCAGGGACAATTACCGGACATTGTAAATCCTCCCAGGGCCCACTGGATGGAACGTGAGAGAGTATGGACTATGATGTGGACCATGACGTGCAGCGATGCCCAGAGATATACTTACCAAATGCAATGGATATGTAATGATGATGGGAGAGACTGTTGCTGCGGGGGGAGTGGTGGGGTGGGGGTGGTGGGGTTGAATGGGACCTCATATTTTTTGAATGTAATATTTTTTAAAAATGAATTTAAAAATTAAATTTAAAAAAAGAGAGAAGGGAGAAGGAAACAGAGAAAGAAAGGGAGAGAGAAAAAGAACGAGAGAGCTGGGATCAGGGGATCTTCGAGTAGAGACTCATCAGACAACTTTATTGATTACGAGGGGCTCTTTATATACCACAGTATACGTGTCTACAAGCAGGACCACGACAGCCTACGTGCCAATAAGCACAGACCTAGCACAAACATAGCTTACGTGACAATAAGGAGCAACTGGTATTAACTATCAGCATTACCTATAGTCTAAGGAATTTTAGAAAAAAACCTTATCTCAAGGTACAAAGTCTAAGTGTTCTATACAGTACAAAAGGTATGAGCTCATCTTTTCTTTCAGCCTTTAACAGCTTCAGCCCATTTGCCCGGAACTCCCAATCACTGCATTCCTTAGGTTGCAAGCATAGTCATGGAGACAGCACGTCTCTCCTTGAGAGGCCACTGTGCCTCAGTTTCCAACACTCCCCTGCCCGAGTCACGTTTCCTTAACCCACCCCTGATTTCAACAGCAGTTATAGTTCTTGGTGAGCTCAGATTCACCCAGAAGCAACAGGATTAATAGAATGATGGAGCATACTATTAAAGACTCAGTTAAGGCACCAGCTCAGGAATAATACCCACAAGATAGGGGCACTGTCCTCCTGATGCAGTACATGTAATTCAACCTATGGCAGATGTACTGAGCTACTACTCAATAGCTAAATATACGTGTACAGACCCAAGGCGTGGTTTTGGCCCCTCTCCACCACTTCCAGTGATTCCACTTGCAAACATTTTGCTTTCCTTCCTGCCATCTTGGGTCCTCTGATAAGAGGACCTGTTTCTCACAGGTCTCTATTTCTACCAGGAGACTTGGCAAGGTGCCACTGAAACTGAAGCTACAATTGCTGCATGGATTTCTCATGCCAGTGAACAGCAAACAAATAAAGGAGTTATTACGCTGCAAGGACAATCTTGAGGAGCCAGGATTGCTGCTAGGTTGTGGGGGCATGGAGGGGTATGTTGGTACCTGGGACATTCATTTATATCTTTGAGTGCTTTCGTATCTGGTTAAAACAGCAAACAAGCAATTGCTTCAATGCCTAATAAAGCAAAATCCAAGGACTCAGACCCTTCAGGTATGATGATCTCAGTCACTGTCAGGCAAGCAAGCTAGACCCTGCCAAAGTGCTGACTGAGGGAAATTGAAAAGGGATGGTAGAAAAGGGAAAAAAGATGAATCATGGCCTTGTGACCCATTGCAGCAGCAGGGACTAAAGCTTTTCTTCTAACCCACTGTATTATGTCCTACATACATACTGAAGTCAGGCACCCATTAAAGACTCAGTGACAAAATGGACTTCACTGGGGTACAAGTGAATGAGCCCAGTGTGAAGCTGCAGTAAATGCCTCCAGTGTCCATATCTCATCCTCAAGGCACACCTCTGATTTTAGCCATAAATTATCTGCAGTAAAGTCAGACTCATCTCCACCCACTTGACCTGTCTCCACTTGGCCATTTCAAGCAAACACCACACTTAATTATGCATTCTATCCCAAGAGGAGGGCATATATCATGTCCAAAGCAAACCATAGCTCTCCCCAAAAGTCTTCCCTCTCTCCAACAACTTCCAACCCTGTTATACCCTAGATGAGAGTAAGGTGTTTAACAGAAATATAACCATTTTCGAATACCTTCTTTGAAAATTTGGCATCATGGACTCCTACCTCTTTTTTTTTTTTTTTCTTTTTTTTTTTTTTAGGGAGTACTGGGATTGAATCCAGGACCTCGTACATGGGAAGCAAGTATTTAAACACTGAGCTACATCCATTCCTTCCCCATTTTTAAATTTTTTATCATTGGTCTGCCCTTTTTTGAGTTGCTGTTTTTCATATTACTGAGTTTAAGAGTTCTTTATATATTCTGGATACAGCCCTTTATCAGATACATGCTTCACATACATTTTTCTCTTAGTCTATAGCTTGTCTCTGTATTCTCTTAACAGTGTCTTTTGAAAAGTGTAAGTTTTTAATTTGCTGAAATCCTACATATCCATTTTTTTCTTTTACAGTTGAGCTTTTTGGTGTCACACCTAAGAAATCTTTGCCGAACCCAAGGGCACAAAGATTTTCTCCTATGTTTTCTTATAGAATTTTGATTTTTTTAGGTCTTACATATAGGTCAATGATCCATTTTGAGTTAATTTTTGTGTATGGTATGCACCCAGGTTCCTTTTTTTTTTTGCAGATAGATAGCCAATTGTTTCTACTCTATTTGTTATAAAAGCTATCCTTTCCACAACCAATCCAAGGTCCACAGAGAAAAGGTGGCATTGGAGTGGGAAAAGTGGACATGGTGGCTGATGGGTATGGGGAATGGCAGGAAGAGATGAGAGGTGGAGGCGCCTTTGGGACTTAGAGTTGCCCTGGATGGTGCTTCAGGGGCAATCACCGGACATTGTAAATCCTCCCAGGGCCCACTGGATGGAATGTGGGAGAGTATGGGCCATGATGTGGACCACTGACCATGGGGTGCAGAGATGCCCAGAGATGTACTTACCAGGTGCAATGGATGTGTCATGATGATGGGAGTGAGGGTTGCTGGGGGGGGGGGGGGAGTGGTGGGGTGGGGGTGGTAGGGTTGAATAGGACCTCATATTTTTTTAATGTAATATTTTTACAAAATCAATTAAAAAAAAAAAAAAAGCTATCCTTTCTCCAGTGCATTGTCATTCTACTTTTGCCAAAAATCAGTTATTCATATTAACATATTTGTGGTATTATTTCTGGACTCCATTCTGTTCCTTTGATCTGTTTGTCTATCTTGATGCCACTACAATGCTATTTTGATTACTAGAGCTTTATAATAATTCTTGAAATCAGATAATATTAGACCTCGAACTTAGTTATTTTCTTTTTCTGGACTTTTGACTATTCTAGACTCTTTATATTTCCATACGCATTTTAGGATCAGCTTGTTGATTTCTACTACTGGCATTCTGACTGGAATTGTTTTGAGTCTATAGATCAGTTATGGGAGAACTGATATCTTAATATTGAGTCTTCCATTTTGTGGGTTTACTTACACAAGAAGTTTTCACACTTTATAACATATTTAAGGGAAGGAGATGTGGCTCAAGCAATTGGGTTCCCATCTACCATATGGGAGGCTCCGGGTTTGATTCCCGGGTCTCCTAGGGAAGGCAAACCTGGCACACACCATGGAGAGTTGACGGCACATGCAGGAGAGAGCTGGCACAGCAAGATGGCACAACAAAGGGACACACAGAGGAAAGACAGTGAGAGACGCAGCAGACCAGAGAGCTGAGATGGCTTAAGTAATTGAGTGCCTCCCTCCTATAACAGAGGTCCCAGGATCGGTTCCTGGTGCCTCCTAAGTAGAAGACAAGCAGACACAGAAAAACAAGCAGCAAATGGACACAAAGAGCAGACAGTGCGCGCAGGCGGTGGTGGGGGGGGTGGGGGAGGGATAAATTAAACAAATCTTTAAAAAAATAAAAATTTTTAAAAAAGAACATATTTAAGAATCCTCTGAGGATGTTTGTTAAGGTTCAGAGTCTCCAAAGATTTTGATTCTGTAGGTGTCAGGGAGGAATATTAATGGTAACTGTCTACTGTCTACTTTGAAATAATTTCAGAAATAATAATTACAGAAAAGTTTAAAAACATTCCAAAGAATTCCCATATTCCTTCACTCAGATTCCTCAGAAGTTAATATTTTACCTTGTTTCCATTTTCTCTCTCTTTCTCTCTGTCTCACTCTCTTTCTCTATATATACATACACACACACTTGTGTTATTTTCTGAACTCTTCTCCCACCTCATTTTGAAATGGATAATCTAGTGTTCTGCCACTTCAGAAGAAACATTTTTATATTAACATCTTAATAGTTGTTTTACTCCAAGTTTGACAAATCCCATATAATAGCTACATCAGGTCTTTCTCTTTTCTTTCTTCTTCCTTCCTTTCTTTCTCTCTCTCTCTAACTTTTTTATTGTGAAGCTTAACATACACACAAATGAAAGTATATAAAATATAGGTATTTTTAAAGTACAATAACAAAATGAACACTGACATCTAGTACCCACAATCTAGCTTAAACTGTTGGGTGTGTGTCAACAATTACACTGCCCTCCCTTCCCCCAGAGGAAACAATTTTCTTTTATTACATATTAATCATTCCTCTGGGTTTTTTTGTTTGTGTTTCACCACATGAATACATCCCATACAAAAATTGTGTACCTTTGCATGTTTTCAGTTTTAGATGAATGGAACTCTATTGCATATTTAACATCTTGATTTTTTTCTTCAACATTATATTTTTGAGATTCACACATGTTGTTCCAAATAAGTGTAATTATTTCATTGTATGACTGTACCATAATTTATCTATTTTACTCTTGATGGACATTTGGATTATTTCCAGTCTGTGGTAACTGCAAATAATACTGCCCTAAATCTTCTTTTATATTACTCCTACAAACATGTGCAAGATTTCCTTTGGGGTACATAACATTTATGAAATAGACTCTCCTTTCCCCAATAATCTCCTATGGCAGTTCCAAGTATATGTGAGTCTGTTTCAGGGCTCGCCATTCTGTTTCATTTATAAATACACCTATCTCTGCAGTCATATTATACAATTTTTTTCTTAAATTCTGTATTCTTTTTTCAGGTCTTTGAAAATTTTTCAAACTTACAAAAAAATTGTTAGTACATTATTGACACCTTTTTCTTGTCCTATACTATTTGAGACTAAGATGCTAACACCCCACTACCCATGAATACGTTAGTGTGTATTTTCTACCAACAAGCACATTCACTTATATAACCACAATACAACCAACAAAATCAGGATATTAACATTAATACACTGCCTTCTCTCCCCAGGGGAGGAAAAGGTTTTGCAATGCTGAGTTGTGTTTAAAAAAACTAGAGAGTCTGATTGTAAAATATTCCTGTATAAAGTAACCTCTAGATTATTAGTGCAAGTTTGCTAGAATATTGAAGATAAGCCTGAGTTAAGAAAACTTCCAAAGAGTTTTTTCATCATTATAGTTTCAACCACATACCTGACAATCTCCCATGTTCATCTGTTCCCCCCAACCCTCCCCCCAATTCCTTGGGCCATCTGACACATCCTCCCAACCCCAGCCCCACTCAAGCCTGCCAAGCCCCACCCAATAAAATCCCTATGCCCCCATCTTATCCCTTCCCTGTACAACTACTTACTTCCACTTTATCATAGATTTCACCCATGTAGGCGTCAGCTCACAAGTTCCCCTCCCCCGCTAATTTCCTTTAAGCCTATCATCCAGTCTCTAGCTCTCTGAGAGAGCTTGGTTTGCTAATTTCATATCACAGAGGTCATGCAGTATTTGTCCTTCAATGCCTGGCTTAGTTCACTCAACATAAGATCCCCAAAATTCATCCATGTTATCACATGTGTTTTCCTTCCTATAGCTGAGTAGTATTCCATTGTATGTATACACCACGTTTTGTTTTTCCATTCATCTGTCGATGGGCATTTGGGTTGATTCCAACTTTTGGCAATAGTGAATAATGCCACTATGAACATTGGTATGCATATATCGGTTTGTGTCCTTATTTTCAGTTCTTCTGGGTACATACCCAGCAGTGGAATTGCTGGGTCATATGGCAAATCTATAGCTAGTTTTTTTAGAAACTGCCAAACTGTCCTCCAGAATGACTGGATCCTTCTGCATTCCCACCAGCAGTGGATGAGTGTTCCCATTCTTCCACATCCTCTCCAACACTTGTAGTCTCCTGTTTTTTTAATAGCCACCAGCCTAATGGGAGTAAGATGGTATCTCATTGCAGTTTTGAACTGTGGTTGACACTGGAGTTAGTATATACTCAGGAGACTTGAATCTCTGGACTGGCCATGGGCCAGCTGGGTCTTGAACCTCAGCAGGGTTGCAACTCCTACTCTTCGTTTGTTGGATTTACCTAGGTCAGCTAACTGGGAGGTAAAGATGGTCAACCACCACACCAGGTAATCAGGAGTGTCTACAACTGCAAGCAGGAGAATCGCATCCATCAACCATGTGGGATCTAAGCCCCCTCTAGATTTAGAGGTGGAGTGGACATCACCATCTCAAGTGTCCACAAGATGGAGGAATAAAATATGGATTAGACTGGGCTTACTAGTATTCTACTATAGAACTATTGTGACTCTAACAATTGAAGAAATTGTATCACTGATGTGGAGACAGCGTCCACAGTAGTTGCTGAGAGCAGGGAGAGGGAAGAAGAGATGTGATGTGGGGGCATTTTTGGGACTTGGAGTTGTCCTAAATTACATTGCAGGTGCAGATGCTGGACATATATATCCTACCACAACCCACTGAATGTACACAGGGAGAGTGTAAACTACAATGTAAACTATAATCGATGCGGTACAGGAGTGCTCCAAAATGTAACCACCAAATGCAATGAATGCGCCATAATGATGAAAGAGATTGTTGATGTGGAAGGAGTGGGGTGGGGTGTGGGGTATATGGGCACCTCTTATTTTTTTTTAATGTAATATTTTTTGTGATCTATATATCTTTTTATAAAAAAGGCAATTAAATAAAAATATTTTTTTAAAAAAAGAGTAGGTGCTTGGGAGCCAGTGTAGCTCAGTGGTTGAGCACCAGCTTCCCTTATACAAGGTACCAGGCTCATTTCCCAGCCCCAGTATCTCAAAAACAAAACAAACGAAAAATGTGATTTTTGAAGGCAGTGCAGCTCAAGTGGTTGGGCACCAGCATACCATGTATGAGAGCCCAGGTTAGCCCTTTTACCTAAGAAAAAAAGAGTAGATCCTTGGTAAGAATTCAACTTCTTGATCTATTCTGGCAATACATCTCTTGGCAGAGAATGGCACTGGTGGTCATGTGCCCATAGGGAACACAGAAGCAGGGGGAAACCCCTCCTAGAGATTCTGCCTTTGCTCATGCTCTTTTTCCATTTTAGGTTTCTGTATTCTTAATTAAATAAATTGGCAACTTGCAGCAGGTGTGTATAGGGACCCCTCCTACCCTTGCATACCCCACTAGCACCTATGTATGGTAAAAATCATTTCATTTCCTCCATTCTCACTGCCCATGCACTACCACCACTGCTGCTGCTGCTTTCACTACCTCTACCAACTCATCTGTCAACAAAGTCCTCCACCACTCCTCCCACTTCCCATCTCCCCTGCTGGTGTGAATTGAATTGTATCCCAAAAATATATATGTTGAAGTTCTAATCCCCAGGACTTCAGAATGTAACGTAATTTGGAAATAGGGTTGTTAGAGATGGAATTGGGCAAGTGAAGATGAGGTCATAAACTAGTGTCTACAACTGCAAGCAAAATAGCCCCATCCATCTGCCCCATGGGATCTAAGCTCCCTCTCAGTTACAAGCAGAGTGGGCATCACCATCCAAAATCCTCAAGATTGGGGAATGAACAATGGACTAAAGTAGACTTATTGTCATTTTACTATACATCTATTATTATTCTAGCAATGGAAGATCTCTTATCACTGATATAAAGGCAGTGGCCATCAGAGGTTCTGAGGGATGGGACAGGGAAGAATAGATATAATATAGGGGCATTTTTGGGACAATGGAATTGTCTTGCATGACATAGAAGTGACAGATACAGGCCATTGTATATTTTGTCATAATCTACAAAGTTGTGTGGGACAGAGTGCAAAGTACAAGTAAACTGTAAGCCATGGTTAGTAGCAATGCTTCAGTATGTGTTCATCAATTGTAACAAATGTACCACACTAATGAGGGATATTGTTGATGTGGAAAAGTGTGGTGTGGAAGGAGGAGGGAGTAGGGCATACGGGAACCCCTTATATTTTTTAAGTAACATTTATGTAATCTAAAGCTACTTAAAATTTTTTTAAATTAATTTAAAAAAATATATGAGATCATACTGGTGCAGTGTGGGTTCTAATCCAACATGACTAGCGGCGGACTGGCCCAGTGGTTAGGGCGTCCGTCTATCACATGGGAGGTCCGCGGTTGAAACCCCGGGCCTCCTTGACCCATGTGGAGTTGGCCCATGCACAGTGCTGATGCGCCCAAGGAGTGCCCTGTCACGCAAGGGTGTCCCCCGCATAGGGGAGCCCCACACGCAAGGAGTGCACTCCGTAAGGAGAGCTGCCCAGTGTGAAAGAAAGTGCAGCCTGCCCAGGAACGGTGCCGCACACACGGAGAGCTGACACAACAAGATGACAGCAACAAAAAGAAACACAGATTCCCGTGCCGCTGACAACAATAGAAGTGGACAAAGAAGACGCAGCAAATAGACACAGAGAACAGACAACCGGGGGGGGGGGGTGGATAAATAATAAATAAATAAGTCTTAATCCAACATGACTGGTATCCTTATAAGAAAAGGAAATTTGAACACAGACAGGTAGGGGAGAACACCATGTGACAATGGAGGCATAGAACATGGTGGAATTTAGCAAGCCATCTCCAGAAGCAGGAGAAAGGCATAGAACAGATTCTTCCCTACAGACTTCAAAGGAAGCATGGCTCTGGCAACACCTTGAATTCAGATATTTTTGCATTCAGAACTATGAGACAATAAATTTGTTATTTTAAGCCATGCAGTTTTTGGTACCTTATTATATTACATTTCTTATATTGAACGACCCTTGCATACCTGGAATTTGATCTTGGTACATAATATTTTAATGTGCTGTTGGATTACATTTGCTAATATTTTGTTGAGGATTTTTGCACCAATATCCATAAGGGATATTGGTTGTAATTTTCTTTTCTTGTAATATTGTTACCTGGTTTTGGTATGAGAGCGATGTTGGCCTCCTAGAATCACTTCGGGAGTATTACCTCCTTGTCAATTTTTTGGAGTATGAGCAGGATTTGGTGTTAATTCTTCTTGGAATGTTTGATAATATTCACCTGTGCAGCCACCTGGCCCTGGGCTTTCTTTGTTGGGAGGTTTTTCATTACTGATTCAACCTCTTTACTTGTTACTGGTCTGTTGAGATACTGTTTCTTCTTCAATAGGTATAAATAGTTTATGTGTTTCTAGGAATTTGCCCATTACATCTATGTTACCTAATTTGTTGACATACAGTTGTTCATAGTATCCTCTTATAGTCCTTTTTGATTTTGTGGAGTTGGTAGTAATGTCCCCTTTTCATTTCTGATTTTCATTCTTTGTGTCCTCTTTCTTTTTCTTTTTCAGTCTACCTAAAGGTTTGTTAATTTTAGAGATCTTTTCAAAAAGTCAACTTTTGGTTTTGTTGTTTCTTTATTGGTTTTTAATTCTCTATTTCATTTATCTCTGCTATAATCTTTGTTATTTCCTTCCTTCTGCTTGCTTTAGGGTTTAGCTTGCTCTTCCTTTTCTAGATCCTCCAGTTACAAGATTAGGTGTCTAATTTGAGATCTTTTTTTTAATGTACACATTTGGAGCTATAGACTTCCTTCTCAGCTTTGCTATATCCCTTAAGTTTTCTTTGATTTTTACCTTTTGTTTTGTTTTATTATTTTTATTCCCACCCCCCACCCCCCACCCCCAAGACAGTTCCCTCATTTGTCTGCTATTTGTCTGCTTGTCTTCTTTAGGAGACACCGAGAACCCAAGACTTCCCATGTGGGAGGTGGGCACTCAATTGCTCGAGCCACATTCACACCCTTCCCTTAAGTTTTTATATACCGTGTTTTCATTTTCATTTACCTCAAGATATGTCCTAATTTTCCTTGTGACTTTTCCTTTGACCTATTGGTTAAGAGTACATTAATTTCCACATATTTATGAATTTTCTATTTCTCCCTCTGTTATTGATTCCCAGCTTCATTCCATTGTGGCTCAAGAAAATATATTCCATGACTTAAATATTTTTTAATTTATTGAGACTTGTTTTGTGACTTAACATATAGTCTGTCCTGGAAAATGACCTATGTGCATTATAGAAGAATGTATATTTTGCTGCTGTTAAGGAAAGTGTTCTATATATGTCTGTTAGATCTAGCTAGTTTAGAGTATCAAATCTTCTATTTCCTTACTGATCTTCTACCTAGATGTTCTATCCATTTTTAAAGTGGTAGATTAAAGTGGTAGATTCATTTTGGGGCTCTGCTGTTAGTTGTATATATATTTATAATTGCTATGTCTTCTTGTTTAACTGACCTAAACTTTATCAGTATATATTGACCCTCTTTGTCTCTCATAACAGTTTTTGACTTAAAGTTTGTTTTATCTGATATTAGTGCAGCTACCCCAACTCTTCTTTGGTTACTACTGTGTGGAAGATATTTTTCCATCCTTTCACTTCAATCTACTCATATCTGAATTGACGGTGAGTCCCTTGTAAACAGCATATGGTTGGATCATGCTTTTTTTGACTAGAGAGATTAATTCATTTACATTTAAAGTAACTACTGATAATGCAGGATGTTCTTCTGCCATTTTGCCATTTAATATTTGTAAGTCTTATACTTTTTTGACCCTCACTTCTTCCATTAATGTCAATTTTCATATTTTTTTTATTTTTTGTACTGTAACATTTTGAGTGTCCCTTCTCTTTTCTCTCTGAATATTTTTCATGTATTTTCTTTGTTGTTACCATGAAGCTAAAATTTAACTTCCTAGCCTATAACAGTCATATTTTACTTGATACCAACTTATCTTCAATAGCATACACATGCACTCTTCCTGTAGTCCTGTCCCCTACCTTTTACTGAACTTGTTACAAATTATATCTTTGTACATTGTATGTCCAAAACCATAAATTTATCATTACTTCTAATGCATTTTCATTTTAGCACCTATAGAAGAAGTGGAGTTACATACTGTAGCAGTTTGATATAGTTATGAATACCAAAAATAGATATTGGATTATATTTGTAAACTGGTCTGTACCTGGGCATGATTAAATTATGTATTGGGCTTTGATTGGGCCACGTCAGTAGGGCATTGAGTCCCCACCCCATGGTGGGTGGGAATTCACAGATAAAGGGCATGGCAAAGGACAGAGTTGGAGCTTTTTGATGCTAGAATTTTGATGCTGGAGTTTTGCTTTTGGAATTTTGATGCTGGAGTCTTGAGATGGAGCCCTTGGAAATAAGTACATAGAGGAGCTTGGTTGTGAGGAAAGTGAAGCAAGCCCCAGGAAGAGAGGAACCCTGAGCCCAGAGAGAAGCAAGTCCCAGGAAGCCTGAATCTTGGCAGACATCAGCAGGCATCTTACTCCAAAACGAAGCAAAAGACTTTGGTTAGGGAAGTAACTTACACCTAATGGGCTAATAACTATAAGCTTCTACACCAAATAAATATCCTTTATAAAAGCCAGCATATTTCTGGTATTTTGCATCAGTACCCCTTTGGCTGGCTAATATTCATACCAAAAAATACAATAGTACTGTCATTTATAATTACCCATAAGGTTTTGTTTACCAGAGATCTTTATTTCTTTATGCCACTTTGATCCACTGTCTAGTGTACTTCCCTTTCAGTCTGAAAAACTCCCTTTAGCATTTCTTATAGGGAAGGTCTAGTTTAAGTGAAGTCCCTCAACTTTTGTTTATCTGAGAATGTCTTAATTTCTCCATTTTTCTTTGTTTTGCTTTGTCTCCTTAATTTTTTAAACTGTATCCAGCTTTTATTAAATACTTTTCATAACTTTTCATAAGCAATCATCATATTTCAGGCAGGACATGGGCAGACAATCATTAACAGTATACAACAACTTTCAAACTCCCTTCTTCAATGGACTACCAAAATCAGAAAGCCACAATATAACCCAATGAAGTCTTCATCTGATGCTCTGAATAGGGGAAATTTAGAGTCAGAGTTGACATTTCACATTTAGCATGTTGTTTAACAACTTTTCAAGAGCCAATCCTGACTTTCGGGAAATGAAATGAAAACAGCAGAATTATCCACAATCTAAAAAGGGAGTCACTACTCTTTTGGCATCACTGGAAAGTTCAGATTGCCTGACTTCCTGGTAACAAAATTTTTGGGGATCAGGTGCCCAATAGGTCTCTAGGTTAAGGGAGTCAAGTGTAAGCTGAAGGCAGAGAGAGAAGTCATGAGGACATAAAAACAAATTTTAGTTTTTCCATACTGCAAGGCATCTGCACCAAGGTGAATAATGTTTATCAACATCAGGGATTCCCTTCTCCTGGGAGTAAAGAGGAAGTCTCTCAAAAAACTAGAGGGGAAAAGTGTTTCCTCCCATGTTAATCCAGCTTCAGAGATATTCTATTAGTGATGTTTGTCCCTTCCCCCCAAAACAATGAAGCGTTCTGTGTGCTAATAACATAGCTTAAAAAAAAGTAAAACAAAATTCTGCATTTTTATAAATATTGATTTAAAAAATAGTATTTCAAACTGTACCGTCACCAAAAGTACACAGTTAATCAAAAATGCACACACTTCACTTGGCATCTCCAGCACCTTCAGCTTTCTGTGCCTGGTCTGTTTTGGCATCTTCATTTTCTGCAGGGTTATTCCCATCCTTGCCAGCATCAGCTTTCCCTCTTTTCCCTTTGGGTACTTTCTCTCCTTTCTTTGCAGGGGCCTTATCAGGCTTGGGTTCTGGCTTTGGAGGAACAGTTTAACAGATCACCTTTCAAATCTTCTCCCCTCTGTGGCTTGGCTTTATCTCTTTTAATATCCCCTTCAGAATTTCTCTTCGGCATGGTGGCAGCAATGAAACATGGGTGCTGGATATGGGGATGCAGCAGCCCGCTGGCTTTGGTCAGTCCGGGGGTTGTTCTCACTTTCTTTTTTCCTGCTCCTGTCTCCTTCATTTTTCAAGCAGTTTTATTCAAATATTATACAATCCACCCAAAGTGTACAATCAAGTTTTGCCAGATATAAAATTCTTGGTTGGCAATTGTTTTCTTTCAGAACCTTAAGTATTTCATACCACTGCATTTTTGCCTCCATGCTTTCTGATGAGAAACTGGCACTTAATCTTATTTAGATTCTCTTGTACATAACTTGCTGCTTTTCTCCTGCAGCTTCCAGAACTCTCCCCTTGCTCTTGTCATTGGGCAATTTGATTACTATGTGTCTGGGCATGGTTCTCTCTAAATTTATCTTGTTTGGGTTTAACTGGGCTTACTGAATATGTATATTCATGTCCTTCATTAAATTTGGGCATTTTTCTGCAACAGTTCTTTGAATATTTCTCCTGCTCTTTTCTCTCTTTCTTCCTCTTCTGGTATTCCCATAATGCATATATTGGTATGTTTGATAGTGTCCCACTGGCCTCTTAGACTCTGTTCAGTCTTTCTAATTCTTATTTTCTTCTATTTCTCAGCCTTGAATCATTGCAATTGTCACCAATTTTTTTCTTCTACCACCTCCAATCTGCTGTTGAAACTGTCTAGGGAACTTTTCATTTCAGTTATTGTGTTCGATTCCAGTATTTCTGTTTGATTCCCACTAAGAATCTCAAATGGATTCTCATATTGTTCATTCATTAATTTCCTCATAACCTTTAGTTGATTTTTTGTATTTTTCTTTATCTCCTTTAGCATATTGAGGACCACCTTTTTTTTTTTAGGTATTTGTCTGGTAAATCCAATGCCTGGTCCTTTTCGTTGACAGTTCCTGGATTTTTATTTTGTTCCTTTGGATGGGCCATCATTTCTGTTTCTTTGTTTGTCTTGTAATCTTTTATACACTTGTGAATTATAGTCTTTTAAAGTGTTAATTCTGGAGTTTAGTCCCTGAACTGCCTGTTCCTTAAGTTTGGTTCCAGATAGTCAAGTTTTTTGAACGCCAAGTGCTAGTCAAAACAGACAAAATAAAGCAAAAAGCACCTTTTCATGTCATTTCAAATTGACTCTGCTTTGAATGATGGTCTCTTTCAGAGCTTACCTTCCCAGCAAGATCAGCCTAAGGCAAATGCGGTCCTCTCTTATCTCAACCTCTGTGGAGTCAAAGAACTTGCTTCTTTCCCCTAGGACCTTACAAATTCCCAGTTTAGAGTTTAGAGTTTACTGGAGTTCCAGTAAATGTCCCCTCTACTCCCTTTGAAATAGACTTTCACCCCCTCCAGGGTGCTCTCTTGAATGATTTAATGGAGGTAATCTGTCTGATTCCCTGGTTCCAATTCTATATACCTAGAAGTGTGATTGGCAGGTCATATAGTAGCTCTATGTTTAAGCTTTTTAAACAAAGAACTTTTTTTTCCATGGTGGCTGCACCATTTTAAATACCCACTATTATTACTTTTTAATAATTTCAGTCATAGCAGAGTTACACAAACATTACAAAGTATTCCTTGTACACCCATGGTTTTCCAATTCAGCAAGTGCCAGCAAAAATTGGTTGCAATTTGTCAGTTTTCCTAAGCCATATTTCCTACTTCAGAAAAAGAGTTCTAAGCTTAATTCCAGAGTAATTCGAATATATTCAAGATTAAATAGTCTATTTAGGGAGCGTCAGGGAAGTACGGAAGCATCACAACCCCTGTTCTTCCCTTGCTCTGTCTTGTTCAGACTATGTGCTTCTATTTTTCATATCTTTCTTTTCTTTTAGCCTGAAAGTAGATAGAATCACCTGAAGAGGATAGGGAATGGAGATGAGAAGAAGGAGGTAAAGATTTGAACTATTTACTTCCTCACCTGTCCAATGGTGATAGGAGAATCTCCCAGCCTGGCCAGTTAGTTGTGATAATAATTGTTTTAGTTTGCCAGAGATACTATGACAAAAACCACAAAATGGGTTCACTTAAACAGCATGTACTTATTGTCTCACTATTCTTAAAGCTAGAAGTTCAAAATGAAGATATCAGCAAGGTCATGTTTGGCATTGCTGCATCAACAGCATTTCCCAAGGCAAATCAAAGCTCCCACATTGCAGTTGCCAGCCATGGATCACCATAGTTTTGTGCTATCTTAAAGAAGGAGGATAAATAAAGAAAACAGGAAGGGAAAAAAAATAGAAAATTCCCTATGGCGTCTACGTTGTCAAGGTGCCAATGATTCCGTGCTAAACATTTTAGGACTACAGTCTGAAATTAGATTTAAATGACTTCAATTAAATCCAAAGTTTACAGAAACTCAAGTTGTTAGCCTGTGAAGCTGCTATTGTCTTATATTATCCTCAGGGGCTCAAGGAAAAGGAACAATCTCTGCCAAGTACTTCTCAGGAAAACCTCAGTTTCCTCAGCATCTTAATTCCCAAGGCCTTGGTTAACCATTACTATTCTAAAGACATCATCACAAAAAATTAAAACCCAATAAATAATAATCCTTTTCTTACTACCACAGAACATGACCATCTCTGGTCAAAAAACAAAAAAAGTGCCTGAACACCAAATCTCTGCCATTTTGAAGTTAGTTTTCTCTAGCCCCACCAAGAGTTTGCCTTTTTCTTTTGTACTCTGCCTACAATATTTGAAACTACCTCTGTAAATCTAAAATCACCTAAAGAAGTTCTCCTCACACCATAAAAATATTTTTCTCTCCTGTCAAGACCAGATCTCTACTTGTACAGGCTACAGTTTCAGTCATGCTACCCTGACCCCAAAATGAACCCCTTTTCTTGCCAAACCCAGCTAGGGCTCCATGCCAGCAATACCATCTGCTGCAGCTGGGTTGCCACAATTTAAGCCAGCTGCTGCACACCACACAGTACTGAAGCTCCCACCCAGCACTTTAACGCCAGAATCCAGATTTCCTAATCATACTCACTTAGCCCCACAGTGAACATCAATATTTAGGAATTCAAGGTGAAATCTGGATGGCATTAGACTGATATTAAGCTCAAGTCCTGTTCTACCACTCCTCTCTCTTGCCTGTTCATTTTCCAACTAAGAAAGATATAGTTATAGAATAGTAATCAGTAGGAAAATTGCCACTTTATTAATAGCAAAGCCAGCATCCAGTAACTCCCAATGCTGATGTCTGACAGAAATTGAAGAGTGTGGTTCATGCCTAGAGGCGTAAGTAGTGTTTCCCATCTCCTTCCCTTAAATCAACAATAGCTAAATCTGCAAAGAACACAGACTCTGGGATTATATAACCACACAACTGCAGACCTGGGAAGGGCAAAGTGAGAGAAAGCCAGAGACAGAGACAGACCTTGCCTAGATAGTTAATCACCACAACTCAAAATGGGAAGAGAGGAAGATGCCTAGTCTGTTGAAAAAGACCATCCTTGAGTGTGCTTACTTTGTGAGGGCAGGAAAAATAAAATAGGATACCAAACATAGGTGTTGACACCTAAGGCACAGTACCCTGTCTCCTAGTAATATAGAGCCCAATGAATGTCTTGACCCTAGCCAACCAGATTATCAACTTTTCCTCTGTTAGGTAGGGGACACTAAGAAAGGTTTGCATAGAGGATAGAAAGTATGGGAAAATACAGTTATATACACACAAACACCTGCCACACAAACATATAAATGTACCAGGTATCTACCTAAACTTGGGTATGGGACAGGACTTAATTCCTAGAGGCACATTAGGACAACATCACAGGTAAACACACAACTTCATAAGAGTAGGGATAAAGACATAAAACCAGTTCTGTTGACTAGATCAGGACAGGGACTAGCGTGAGCCAAGTGAGGTGCCTAGAGTCTCCTTAAATTTTGTGCCCTAGGCCTTTGACTTGCTTCACCCTAGACCTTGCCCTGGACTATATTAACTTGTGGAGTGGGAAGCAATGTGACTCAAAAGATAGTACAAAGGAAGCACAAAAATTTAGGGCTAGCAAGCAAACAAGACCCATAAAAAATGCAAAAACTTAGCAATCATCAACTAACCAGAACCCAGGTCTAAGAGAGTAAATGCATTCTTCCCTATTCCAAAAATCCATGAAGTATGTTGATAGAATATTAAAATTTTTAGTATAAGTCTCATTGTATTAATTATCTATTACTGCATAATAGATTATCCCCAAAACGTAATGGTTTAAAACAACAGCATTTCTTATCTCACAGTTTCATTGAGTCAGGAATCTGGGCATGTCTAAGCTGAGTCTCTCGCAGGCTGCAATCAAGATGTCTGCTGGGAGTGTAGTCCTCTTAAGGCTTACCTGGGGAAGAAAATGCTTCCCAGTTCTCTCACAAGTTTCAGTTCCCTGCTGACTGTCAACCAAAGGCCATCCTCAGTTCCCTGCCAAAGGGGCCTGTTCAGTGTGCAACTTGCTTCATCAAAGTAAGGAAGCTAAAAAGCTAAAAAAAAAAAAAGTGCCAGTAAGATGGAAGTCAATTTTTTTAGAACCCAGTATTGGAATTGAATTCCTATCACTTTTGCCCTATCCTCTTTGTTAGAGCCAAGTCATTAGGTACAGCCCACATGTAAAGGGATGAGATAATGCAAAGATATGAATACCAAGAGGAGTACTTCTGAACCATTTTTAAAGGCTGCCTACCATACCCATGAATATCAGAACTGAGAGATAGAAGATATATTTTTCAAAGCATAAAAGGCACATTCCACATTCACTTTGTACAGTGTCCCAAACAGAAATATCCCTACCTAAGTAAGATTAGGTGATTCCTATAGCTTTGCATCATTTAATTGAATGTGTAATGCTAACAAAGGCCTCATGAAAAATCACTGTAACATCAGGAGTCTATATATTATATTCAGATAGGTGGACCTCAAGAGGATATCTGTGTTTTTATCACCCCAACACACTTTTTTCCACTAGAAAAATGCCCCTTTTTCATATATGATTCTGATGAATTGGTGATCACAGGACCATTCATATCCCTTAGCTAGTCTTGTGACCATCTCCTTTTCAGTGATTGGCCAAAGGGGTGGACACTTGAGCCAAATAGGGCCAGAGTCCTTCCATGATATTTGATATAAATACAATAGAAGTAGAGTCTCTGTCCTATTGAATCATGAACAACAAAAATGAAAGCTTCAAGTTTTCAGCAGCACCTTTTCCACCACATGAGAGGGAATTTCAACTGAGCTGAAAGAGGGAGAAAGAAGAGAGAAAGCTAAGGATATCCTTTGAGCCCATGTAGAGAGTCATGAAGCACTCTTGCCATCTCCATTCTGAACTTCCCTGTTACATGAACCAGTAAAGTCCCCATTTTGCTCAAACTTTTTTGGATTTCTAACATTTGCTTGTAATCAAGAGTCTTGACTAACACAGGCTTGTTTCAAGCTAACTCTTCATACTAATTAATACATACATTCCAGCTGTTTCTCAAACATGCTAAAAGAATAGAGTCACCTTAACAGATTTTCAAAATTACAGATTTCTAGTCCCTACCCAAATCTACTGTTTCAGCATCCTTCGGGGTGGAATCCTTACATCTGAAGTTTTTTAAAACTCCACAAATGATTCGGAAGCCCAGGCAATATGGGCAGCCACTCATCTATTCTATCCACAAAAGGACAAACTCTGAATTCTAAAATGGCTTTCTTCTACTAGAATTGTAGGCATAGCTCTTTTGGTATGGAATCCTATAAGGGAACTAGGTAGGTTTCCCTATACTGACCACCATTAGACTCTTGCCCTCAGGAAATATTTTTTTAAATGCTTTTATAATATTTATTGATTTTTTATTCTACTGACAGAAATCACTGGTGGTCACAAATGATGTTAAAAAATTGTTTTGATGTTCCTTCAATCTTTTATCATAACCCTAGCACAAAAACCAAAGTGGGCAGTAATAACTACCTTTCAGTGCAAATTTCTCTACTAAAAGGCACAAAGCAGAGCTGACCTATGGTCCTACAACCTTTCTTTTACATCTGTACCTGGACAAATTGTTAAAATAATTTCATGTTCTCATGTTGCAATAAGCATTAAGAAAAAAGCATGTTTTAAAATAATGACATCTTGTATTTACAGACACTAGAATATTATTCATCCATAAAAACAGATAAATTCTGATACATCCTACAAGGTGAATGAACCTTGAAGACATCATGTTGAATGAAATCAGCCAGACACAGAAGGACAGATATTTGTCTGATTTCATTTATGTGAAACACTGAAACATGCAAATAGAGAGAGACAAGAAGTAAATTGCAGGCTGGGGTGGAGGGGAGAATGGGAGTTAATGCTTCATGGGTATAGAGTTTCTGTTTAAGGTGATGGAAAGTTCTGGTAATGGACAATGATGGTAGCACAACAGTATGAGTATTAATACCACTGAACTGTATATTGGAAAATAGTTAAATAGAAAATTTTATGTTGTATATATATGTTACAATAAAAACCAAAAAAAAAAAAAAGTCACACAAAGGCTGTTTCCAGTTGGTGATACAGGAAACATCTGGCCTGAAGACCCTTAAACAAGGCTGTATAGTAAGCTGATGGGGTTGGCAGGGACACTGCTCAGCCATTAGTAATGTCACAATATTCCCTTAAAAATTTGTGAATGTACTGATTTGAAAACTGCCATTATGAAAGCATGGAGACCAAACTTTGGGCCATTCTATTTCTACAGAATAATTTATATGGTATGTCAAGAGAAGACAACAAAAGCAAAAAAATGTTCTACAATCTATATCCCGAACAGTTGTGAGATTCTTTACATGATTGCTGTTTTGTATTATCAGCTCTGGGAGGAAAACCACTCTCACGGTCTCCTAAAAAGAATGAAAATCAGTGATTGTATATCACTACTGCCAATCACCTTGGGCATCAAATCAGGAGACAGGTCACCTCAGGACAAGCAATAATCAGATAACATCCACAGCTTCCCCATGACCACGTCTTTTCCAGTCCATCTCTTCTAGGATGGAAGACCAATGCAGAGGAATTTCCAGTTTGGCTTAGACTCTTGAAAATGTCAGGTAAGGGAGCTCATCAGCAGGGGATTGAAGGGGGAATGAGAAACCAGTAGAGATATTATCTATTAATGTTATCTTGGGTCAAAAATAAAGAAACTTCATTTTCAAAATATTTCTGACTTTTTATACCTGTCTCGTGGGGTTCTGATTCATTCACTATTTGCTTTATATCAAGGAACAGCTAATTCATTTGGGCCTGACAAGAAGAGGATCTCTCCAAATATTTTGCCAAAAATTCTCCCAATGCATGGTGTTAATAATAAGGGTGGTATTGGGAATCCTGTATTTTGTTCATGACAGTTCTATAAAGCACAACTTCTCTAATAAAGAAAAAAGCAGTTGAGCATGTTGTCCAATTATAGTCTCCTGAAACATTAATTAGGCCAATTCAAATTGTGTTTGCAGCCATTCTGGTATCCAGATGGATAGCTTATTCAACAGGTTAAGACAATTAGATATCTCTGAGAGTTTATTTAGCAAGTAACTTATCCTGGTGATCTCAAAGGTCAAAATGTTCAAAGACCTTATTGTGATCAATGGTTTATTTTAGAACTTAACCCATGCCTACCCATCCATCACATATACCCACACAAAACATGGTATTTTCCTAACATCTATCAAGGCACATTTACTAAAATCACAATTACAAAAATAGGAGATTAACTGTCCAATGTAAGCCCGATTGGCAGGTAATCTTGTCTCCCAAAACTTCCCTGGCTGATAGGGTGTTTTCCCAAAACTGGTTGTTATGCCTGTGCCTCTCTATCACATTTATTATCTTTTGTGATTTTACTACTGCTAGCAGCTCATCCTTTCCACATTTTCTAGCAATTGGAGGAATGACTACATAACATGCCCACATCTGCAAATGATTAAGAGACCCTGACCATTTTCATTGGCAATTCTCAGTTAAAAAGAAACTAGAAAATAGGTCTTGAAGAACTTTCATGTATGTTGCCTACTTGGGAGGGAGAAGTCTGTATTTTTTCAATAACTCATACTGTACCTCTAATTCAGAAGGACAAATGGATCCTGACCTAAAAGCTATGTTCAGCAAACTGGAATAGCCAATTGGGAATATCTTGATAGCAGCAGGCTTACAACAGACTTGTTATAATTATATCCTGTTCTGATCTAATTAATGTTCTCTGGTTTAGTAACAAGAAAATTTGTGTGGTTACACACATATCTGGGAATCATAAAGAGGAGTACAGTGGATACATCTTAAAGTCAGGTTTGTAATTACCTAACCTTGGGAAATGAAGGTAAAACAGGTTTCAATCTATGTAGGCAGTCTAACTCTGCTGATGTTATTCCTCCACTTAGAAACAGATTCAGAATTAAGACAATGAGTATGCGTCGACACAAAATTAAAAGTCATTTTAATCATTCAGCCAGGAAATAATAATGAAATTCTTGATATAGTAAACTTGTCTCCATAAATAAGATAAAGTGGCTGTGGCAGTAAGAGCCAAATACTACGTCTTCTTCCCAGATCTGGGCGATTAGAGAATATCAGGAAATAAGAGATTAAGCCTTCAGAGACAGAGAGAGTTCTGATGTTACAGCAATTCAAGAGAGGGCCTCAGAAGAAGCTGTTCTACTCTGACCAACAGGAGTTGGTGGTGGGAGGGCACACTGAAAGGTTAGAACCTTGTCCCAGACAGAGGCAGCTGCTGGTGGTCTTATATTCAACCCATTGGATTGATGTCCAAAGACCCAACCCCACTCCCCAAGTGCCCCAAGAACGAGAAAGATGAGAAGGCTGTGGTTCTCTGTCTGAACCATGTGCCCTCACCCAGGGGAAGTGCCAACAGACTAATTAAGAGAGTCATAGATTACAGCCTAGGATTGGAAAAAAAGGTTGCCAGGTGATTAATATCATTTTAATTTTACCTTTTGTCCAGGTACCAAAGTGGGGGGTGGGGTCATGTTAATGAGTGCTTAATTTAATTGCGTTCTGCAGACAGACTAGAGAGAATTAAAATAAGCTATAAATTATTGAAATTAGACCACAGGAGTCATTCCACAAAAAGAAGTCTCTCAGTGTCCTAGCTGCTAAAACAAATACCATATGGTAGGTTGGCTTAACAGAAATTTACACACAGTTTTAAAGCTAGGAGAAGTCCAATACCCACCCAGACATCAGTAAGGTGTTACCTTCTCCCTGAAGACTGTAGGGTTCTGGGGTTCACAGCTGGTGATCATTAGGTTCCTTGGTCTTTCTGTCACATGGTAATGTCTTTTTTTTTTAGTATTTATTTCTTTCTATTTTTTTAAAGATTTATTTATTTACTCCCCATCCTCCTCATTGTTTTGCACTCACTGTCTTCTGTGTCCATTTGCTGTGGCCTCTTTGTGTCTGTTTGTCTTCCTTTAGGAGGCACTGGGAACTAAACCTGGAACCTCCCATGTGGGAGAGAGGCATTCAATCACTTGAGCTACCTTAGCTCCCTGCTCTGTTGTGTCTCTCATTGTCTTTCCTCTTTGTGTCTCCTAGTAGTGTCAGCTTGTGTCAGCTCACCATGCCTGCCCATTACACCAGCTCGCTGTCTTGCTTTCTTCTCCAGGAGGCACTGGGAACTGAACATGGGACCTCCCATGTGGTAGGCAGGAGCTTAATTGCTTGAGCCACGTCTCCTTCCCAGTAATGTCTTCTTTCTCTTCTGGGTTCTGTTAACTTTCGACTTCTTTCCCTGTGGCCTTCTCTATAAGGCCTCCAGTAATAGGATTAAGACCCATCTTGATTCAGTTGGCCCCACCTTAACCAAAAATAACATCTTTGATAGGTCCAATTTACAATGGGCTCACACTCACTGGCTTAAGATAAGAAAATGTTTTTTTCTGCAGCCAATTAAGCCGATTGTCCCCCTCTCCCCATGGGGGCCTGGTGTGCAGTGGCTGCAGGCAGCAGCCCCCTTGGTAGTGTCTGCAGCCTGTTGCTTGTATGGGTTGCCTTAAGGGACCTTGGAGACAGCCCTTGCCTGTTGATGGTCCTGTCTGACCTCCAGTCATCCACAACCTAGGCTCCAGAAAGTTAAGCGAGGTGCCTTTGGAAAGCCCGAGGGGATGATGCCTGGGTCCACATCAGCCAAGTCATTATGTCCATCCACACCAAGCTTCAGAACAAGGTGCATGTGATTGAGGTGCTGTGCAGGACAAACTTCAAGTTCCCTGGCTGCTAGAAAATCCATATCTCCAAGAAGCGGGGTTTTACCAATGTATCACCATATACTTAACACCTTGGAAAGGAAGTGGAAAGGATGCTGATGAATTTGAAGACATAGTGGCTGAGAAGCGCCTCATCTCAAATGGCTGTGGGGTGAAATATATCCCCAGTCATGGTCCCTTGGACAAGTGGTGGGCCCTGCACTCATGAAGGCTTTGCCGGCACTGCCCTTGCCCAATTTGTGCCCTCCAATAAATGACTTCTTGCAAAACAAAAAACAAAAAAAACATGTTTTTCCAATGAGTAAACTCATGAAAGTAAACTCTGGAGTATAGGATACTCGAAAATTGAATATGGTTTGAAAATGGGAGCTGATGATTACTGTATGTAGAATTTTTAATAAAGTTTATTGTAAATGTATGGAAATGAATAGTTGATGGTAATACATTATAGTGAGTATAACACTGCTGATTTATAAATTTGATTGTGACTGAAAGGTGTAGTCTTGGAATGTAATATTTCAATTGAAAGGAAGCTAGAGAATAATGTAGGGACTATATAATATAGTTATTTTGGTGGTAGATGAAGATTGTGGTTAATAGTATAAGAATGTTCTTCCTTTCCAAAGTGTTAAGTATATGGTGATTACATGGGATAAATGTAATTTGTGGATTATAATTAACAGTAATATTTTAATACTTTAATATTTTAATACTTTTAATACTTAATAATATTTATTTTAATATTTTAAATATTTTGCAGCAATGGCAAAGAAGATATTAAAATTCTAAGGGACAACAATAAGGGGAAAGGGGATATGTGATTTTTCCTTTTAGAGTAATGAAAACCCTTCTAAAATTGACTGAGATTATGACAGCACAACTCTGTGATGAATATGACAGCCAATGAGTATACACTTTGAATGGACTGTACAAAGCATGGGACTGTACAACACAATGAACCCTATGGTGGAAGATGGGCTGTGGTTAACAAAACAAATATGAGAACATTCCCTCATGCATTATAACAAGTATGTAACACTAAAACAGGGTGTCATTAACAAGGTGGGTTAGGGGTAAAATGCACCAAATGGAAGATATTGGCTATAGCTAGTAGTAATGTTTGTTTTTTTTTTGGTTTTTTGTGGATTTTTTTTAAGATTTATTTTTTATTTTTTATTTATTTCTCTCCCCTTCCTTCCACCCCCCTCCCCACACCTGTTGTCTGCTCTCTGTGTCCATTCGCTGTGTGTTCTTGCTGTGTGTTCTTCTGTGACTGCTTCTATCCTTATCAGCGGCACTGGGAATCTGTGTCTTTTTTCGTTGCGTCATCTTGCTGTGTCAGCTCTCCGTGTGCGTGGCACCATTCCTGGGCAGGCTGCACCTTCTTTTGCACTGGGCAGCTCTCCTTACTGGGAGTAGTCCTTGCACGTGGGGCTCCCCTACGCGGGGGACACCCCTGCGTGGCACAGCACTCCTTGCGCACATCAGCACTGCACGTGGGCCAGTTTCACACGGGTCAAGAAGGCCCGGGGTTTGAACCGCGGACCTCCCATGTGGTAGACAGACGCCCTAACCACTGGGCCAAGTCCGCTTCCCTAGTAGTAATGTTTTGATGATGTTCTTTCGTAGACTGTAACATTTGTTTCACAACAATGCAAGGTGTTGCTGGTGGGGTGATGTATGGGAGCCCTGTATGGATGATGATATGCATGTTTGTTTTGTAAGTTCACAATTTATACTGTACACTTACTGTTTATGAATGTTCATGTGTGAATGACAAACTTCAAAAAAAAGTTAAAACAAAAAATAAATATTTTTCTGTACATAACTGCAAGCCACCTCAAAGTCCAACAGATGTCTGCTAACAATAAAGAAAGATGGGAAGCAGACATGGCTCAACTGATAGAGTGTCCGCCTACCATATGGAGGATCCAGGGTTCGATCCCCAGGGCCTCCTGATCTATGTGGTAAGCTGGCCCATGTGCACTGCTGCCACGCACAAGGAGTGCCATGCCACACAGGGGCACCCCTGTATGCAAAGAGTGAGCCCCGCAAGGAGAGCCGCCCTGTGTGATAAAATAAGTGCAGCCCACCCAGGAATGGCACCACACACATGGAGAGCTGATGTGGCAAGATGACGCAACCAAAAAGAGACTCAATTTCCTACTGCTGCCAGATAATGCAAGCGGACGCGGAAGAACACACAGCGAAAGGACACAAAGAGCAGACAACGGGGGAAGGGGAGAGAAATAAATTAAATAAATCTTAAAAAAAAAATAAAATAAAATAAAGAAAGAACTCAGTGTCAGCTATGATAATTATTGTTACTATCACTATTGAGTGCTGTTCACTATGCTTTAGGTACTGTTCTAAGTGCTTTTTCACATGTCATAACACATTTAATTCTCACGCCAACCCCTTGAGGTAGACAGCATACCAAATGGTCTCTCCATAGCTACTTGTGCCCATACCAATCTGTTCTCCATAATCAATAAACTCTGTGCAGCACTCCCTTTGAACACCCTACACAAATACACACACACACACATTTCATGGTTCTCACATGCGGCTTTCAGGATAGAGACAAAATGCCTTAACACGGTCTTCAAGAGTGCAACTCAAACTTAATAATTTGCATATGAATCATCCTGGAGATCTTGTTAAAATACAGCTTCTGATTTAGTAGATCTGGGGTGAAACCTGCGATCCAGCATTTCCCAACCTCCCAGGTGACAATGATCCTACAGCTCCTCAGAACACACTTTGAGTTCATTGTCCTTTATAAACTGGCCCCTACCTTCCTCTCAAGTCTTCTCTAGCACCATGTTCTTTTTCATTCATTCTATTCCAGTCTCTTCCCAGCACAGAGACATAGAGCATGCAGTTCCCTCAGTTTGCTTATCCCTCCACTTTGCCTTATTAGCTTATATATCCTTCCATCCTCAGTTCAAGAGTCATTTCTTCAAAGAAGCCTTCCAAGACTTCCCTAAGTCAAATACCAATGTTATAGACCCTAATGGACCTCTCCCTCAAAGTCCTTACTATAGTTGAAATTTGTTTTTATTTGTCAAATTTTTTAAATATTTTTTATATTTAAAGAAGCTTTAGATTTCATATATATTCAGTAAAAATACAGGGGATTCCCATATACCCCACCCCAACCCCTCCCACACTCTCCCACATTAATATCTTTCATTTGTGTGGTACATTTTTATAATTGATGAACACATATTGAAGCATTGCTACTAACCATGGACTATAGTTTACCATATAGTTTACACTGTGCCCTGCACAATTTAACTGGTTTTGACAAAATGTATAATGGCCTGTATCCATCATTGCAATGTCATGCAGGATAATTCCAATGTCCCAAAAATGTTTCCATGTTACACCTATTCTTCCTTCTCCTTCCCCTCAGAATCTCTGGTGGCCACTGCCTCTATATCAATAATACAAGTTCTTCCATTGCTAGAAAAATAATAGAATAATAATAAGTCCATTGTTCATTCCTCAATCTTGAGGATTTTGGGATAGTGATGCCCACTCTGTTTCTGATTGAGAGGGGGCTTAGATACCATAGGGCAGATGGATGGAACTGTCTTGCTTGCAGTTGTAGATACTCTGTTTTTTGAGATGTGTGTTGTCCATTATCATCCTTTTGTTAGTTGTCCTGGGTGAGTCCAATGAACTGGAGAGTAGGGATTGGCTGCAACTCTGCTGAGATTCAGGGCTCAACTGGCATATGAACAGACCAAAGATGTAAATGTCTGGGACATTTATTTAACAAGTATAGTGCTAATTATAGGTTAAAATAAATGGGCCAGAAGAGCCATGTGTAGGGAAATTGTACATGAATCTAAATCTGTTACACTGAAATTTGAAGGTAAGGCCCATTGGTAAGTGCCAAATTCCTGAGATAGTCAGCCCTGTTTATAGTGCCTAGATGTCTCTAGGGCCCTCAGGAGCCTTCCTGTTTGAGGCACTGTTTTATATTTGTTTTTATGAATACTTAATGTCTACCTGTAAGTATAGTGGGGCAGAGACAAAAAAGATATTTTACAACTAAAAATATCTAAAATGAAAAATTCATTGAATGTAGTTCATAGCAGATTAAACTATGCAAAGAGAAGATGCATAAATGTGAATACAGGGCAATAGAAATAATCTTAAGTCAACATGAGGAAAAAATGACCAAAAAAATGAACAGAGATTCAGTGAATTACCAGTTAATATCAAGTATTTACCTATATGTGCAATTAAAGTACCAGAATGAGGAGAGATTGATGCATAAAAAATATATATTTAAAGATGAATGGAAATTATTTTTTCCAAATTTGATGAAAAAATGTAATCCTACAGGTTCATGAACTTCAATAAGCCAAAGCAGGATAGGTGGGAAAGTACATCATAATAAAATTGCTAAAAACTATAAGAAAATCTTAAGAGCAGTAAAAAGAAAAAAATATGATATTCAGAGAACAACAGTAAGAATGGCCATTTCTTTCTCCTGAGAAAGAATGCAAGCCAGAAGGCACTGTAATGAATAACATCTTAGGCTTGGTACTGAAATAAAAAATAAAAAGACTTCCTATGCAGAACTCTAAAACCAACAAAAATAATACTCAAAAGTAATGATACTTTCATAAATATAAAACACGAGAGAATTTGTCGTCAACGGATGTTCCATGATGTCCAGTTATCTGTTACTGGGTAACAAACTACCCTGGAACTCTGTGGCTTAAAAAAATCAAACATTTTATTACATTTCACAATATTGTGAGTCATGGATTTGAATAGGGCATTGGGTGTTCCTTGTGGCATCAATGGAAGTCACTTGATGGTATTCATCTGGTGGACAGCTGGTCTAAAGGGCCTAGAATGGCTTCACCTACATATCTGGCACTCTGGCAGGAATGCTAGAAAGCTGGGCTTTGCTGAGACTGTCAACCAAAAAGCCTACACATGGCTCTTCTAATAGGGGGGTCTCAGAGTAGTTGGGCTTCTTACCTAGAGGTTCACAGATTCAAGAATAAGAGTTCTAGAAATTAAGGTAGAATCCATGTAGACTTTTATGATGCCCTAGAAATCACAAAGTATCACTACTACCATATCCTATTATATGAAGCAAAGAGACCCTCACCTACAGATGGAAGGAATGCCAAAGATTATGTAGAAATGATTTTAATTTACCACAGTTTTCCCTATGACCAAAAATTATCTACATTCCTCCTTCATGCAATATATACTAACCCCTTCCCAAGACCCCTCAAGTGTCTCATCTCATTATGGCATCAAGTTCCATCTCGGAGGGGTCCCGCAGTCTGCGTCCCCTGCCTGCGTGTCTCTAGGGTGCTCTGCCTCCCGGCCTGCTTTTTCTTAGAGCAGCTCCACCTGCTTGGACCCAGGCTGTAGTGCGAGAGAAGGTGCCACAGTCGAGTCTTGGAAGACAGTGATGCTGAACGGCCGGCGTCGGGGAAATTGAAAATGGCACTTTACCTATGCTAGGTCTATAATGGGAAGTGTGACATTTCAATGTTTTTGTTATGGATGCCTTTTTACATCTGTGACCTGTTGCTCTTTGTTTATTTTAATTTCAGTGAAGTGACTCAGCCACTTAAGAATGTGCCCATCAAGGTGTCTGGGCCCCATGGGTTATTCCCCCAAAAATTCTATCCTCGTTTCACTTGAGGTCCAAATCAAGTATTAGAGCCATAATTCAAAGCAAACAAGATTGATGATGTGATAGATAATCAGACTGATGATCCAGGAAAAGGCAACATGAGATTCTCCCCTGAATTGGGAGGCACCAGGAAGCGAACCCAGGACCTCCCATTTGGGAGGTGAGCCCTCGACTACTTGAGCCACATCTGCTCCCCCTCAAGTGATTTTTGACATGCCTGTCAAGCCCTCCCAGCTGGACTAGAACAGTCTGTTCAACAAATGGTACTGAGAAAATAGGAGTCAGTCTCCAAAAGAAAGAAAGAGAACTGCTATCTTACACTATATATAAAAATTAACTCAAAATGAATCAACTACCTAAACCATAAAACTTCTAGAAGAATATGTAAGGAAACATCTTCAAGATCTTGTGGTAGTTTCTTAAACCTTACTCCCAAAGCACAAGCAACAAAGGAAAAAATAAATAAATGGGAACTCCTCAAAATTCAACACTTTTACACCTCAAAGGATTTTATCAAAAGGGTGAAAAAGCAGCTGACTGATTGGGAGAAAATGTGTAGAAATCACATGTCCAATAAAGGTTTAATATTCATGATATATAAAGAGATGTTACAACCCAACAATAAAAGGACAAACTATCTAATTAAAAAATGAGCAAGACTTGAAGAGACATTTGTCCAAAGAAGAAACACAAATGCAAAAAAACTTTGAAAAAATGTTCAACATTACTAGTGATTAGGGAAATGCAAATCAAAGCCACAATGAGATATCATTTCCCACCTATTAGAATGGCTGCAATTAAAAAGAGAGAGAACTGCAAGTATTGGAGAGGATGTGGAGAGATAGGAATGCTTTTTTCACTTCTGGTAGGAATATAGAATGGTACAGCCACTGTGGAGGACTGTTTGGCAGTTCCTAAGGAAGTTGAATATAGACTTACCATGGGACCTGGTAGTACCACTACTGGGTATATACCCAGAAGAACTGAGAGCAGTGACACAAACAGACATCTGCACACCGATGTTCATAGCCGCAATATTCACAGTTGCCAAAAATGGAAACAACTCAGGTGTCTATCAGCTGATGAATGGATAAACAAACTGTGGTGTATATACATGACAGAATGTTATGCAACTGTAAGAAGAAATGAAGTTGTGAAGCATATGACAACGTGGATGAACCTGGAGAACATTATGTTGAGTGAAGCAAGCCAGACATAAAAGGACAAATTCTGTATGATTGCGCTATTATGAACTAAATATATTGTGTGAACTCATGAAGTTAATAATTAGAATATAGGTCACCAGAAAATAGAATGAAGGTAGTAGACAATGGAAGCTGAGAGTTAATCTGTGAAGAATTGGTAAAAAAGCTGTTTGTAAATCTTTGGAAATGAATAGAAATGTTGAAAGCTCGTCATAGTGTTTGTAACTCGAAGTGTTATTATATGGGTATGACAGTGGTTGAAAGGGAAAGGACATGTATATTACTAGAGGAAAAATATGTTCCATGAGACAGTATACTATAGTGAAACTTCATGTGAAATATGAATATGGGTAATATTGCATATATAAGACTTTTTATAAAGTAATAAATACAAATAAACTAGAGAGCAAGAAACAGAATAGCAGGTATGTACAGCAGGGGGAGCATAGAGACATTGAGAGGTGATGAGTGTTGGTTTGCTTTTTGTTTTTAATTATTACTGGAATAATGAAAATGTTAAAATAATGATTAAAATGATGAATGCACAGCTGTGTGATTATTCCAAGTACCATTGATTGTATACTTTGGCAGATTTATGCTTCATTAATGTGTATCAATAAAATTGATTTGTTTTAAAAAAAAAAAGTTCCATCTCAATGTTCAGGATTTCATCATAAGTCAAGTCGTCCAGGAATGGATGAGGTTCCATGGGTTCAGTTTTTTGAGTTCAGATCCTCTTGATTTAAAAACCTGTGAACTAAGAAGAGAAGTTATCTTCACCACACATACCTAACACATAACAGTGGGATATGCATAGGATAGGATCATTGCCATAGACATTTCCATTCAGTGAAGTAAGAAAATAGAAAGCACACAGAAGTCACCATGCCACTAATATTCTAAAATCCTGGTAGGTATATGTCACAAGTTCCTTGGCTAGGGCCCAATCCTGCTCCCTGAAAATGATTTTCCATGATTTTTTGGCTCACCTGTCTGGGATCCTGGTTTAGCTCTCTAAGTCATTCTTTCTTTTCCAAAAGAAATAGCCCATTCCTTGCATCTTTGTAGGCATCTCAGCTTGCATTCTGCCCATAGAAGTTTGGGATGCCAAAGCCTCTTTTCATTTTGTATAGTCTCTGTGCCTTTCAGTACAAGCTGGTATAATTCCTTTAAATTGTTTCTGGATTAGTGTGTGTGTGTGGCAATTTATAAACCACTCCATTACACAAAAATAAATACATCTTCTAGATTAACCCCTCTCTACCTTGGGCTCCCTGTGAGGCTCCTGTGAGACAATGCCCTTAAGAATCTTAGGGTGGCAGACTTGGCCCAGTGGTTAGGGCGGCCGTCTACCACATGGGAGGTCCGTGGTTCAAACCCCGGGCCTCCTTGACCTGTATAGAGCTGGTCCATGCGCAGTGCTGATGCGCGCAAGGAGTGCCCTCCCATTCAGTGGTGTCCCCGCGTAGGGGAGCCCCACGCGCAAAGAGTGCACCCCGTAAGGAGAGCCGCCCAGCGCAAAAGAAAGTGCAGCCTGCCCAGGAATGGCACTGCACACACGGAGAACTGACGCAGCGAGATGATGCAACAAAAAGAAACTCCCGTGCCACTGACAACAACAGAAGTGGACAAAGAAAACGCAGCAAATAGACACAGAGAACAGACAACTGGGGGGGGGGGGAAGGGGAAAGAAATAAATAAATCCTAAAAAAAAATAAAACGTATGACAGATGTCAAGATGGTGATGTAAGACATATCCTATAAAACTCCCCCCAGAAACAACTAATGAAAGGACAAGTCTCACTTGCTTGGAATTCTGGATGATGATAGAGACTGTAAAAAGACCCCACAAACACTGAATCAAAGAAAAAAGAGAAGAAGAGAAAAAACACTGACAAAAGGTAAGAGATTTACAACCCAGACCTGCCAGTCTAGACCCCTCTCCCTCATTTTGTCTCACAAAGGTTAAGTCACAAGAGGCAGCACAGTCCCTGTTCCTCCTGCCACAGGTGCAGACAAAAGAGCCACTCACAGGCATGAGTTAAAACCCCGCACGTATCCAGCACAGGGACCTATCCCTCAGAGACCCAGGTGGAACACAAGTAGCTGAAGAGTACTACATACAAAAGGGCCACCAGGAAATAAGAGCCTGGGTCAAACTGATGACCCACACAGTGTGAGAGGTTCACACACTCAACCTACACTCTGATAGCTGGCTCATTTAACCAAAAAAAACCGGACCTTTTTAGAGTGACCTCATATGGCTCCCAGGGTGGGATACCTAGCAGGAAAGTAACTGGAGACAGAAAAGCTTCACAGGAAAGAAAAAAAAAAAAGGAGGGGGAAACTGAACTTCTGTAAATCAGTATGGGTTCCAGACTGAAACAAATTACAGGCACTGCAGAGAAAATTCTGCATAAAAACAAACAGAAAAGCTCAGGAGTCCCAGAGAAGGAACAGAGGAAAGGAAGCTTTCTCCTGGAGATGAAACAACTGTACATCAAAGGGCAATCTTCAATGTTGTGCAACATATCCAGGGCAAGAATCAAATACAGAAGAACTGGGGAAATCTAAATACTTAAACAAGGGCTAAACTAAAGCTCTAGTATAAGTTGGAGCAAGTGTCAAAGAGCCTTAACACATAGGTGATCTACAAAAGATCCCTAGAAAAGAGGGACAAACTAACCATCAGAATTAGCACATCAAAATGATCAGATGCCCAGACATCAGCAAAAAATTACAAGCCATATTAAGAAACAGAAATACATGACTCATTCAGGGGAACAAATTAAAACTTCAGCAGAGACAGAGTTTGGAACAACTATTCAAAGAAGTTCAAACAAATCTCCTAAATCAACTCAAGGAGATGAAGGAAAACATGGATACACAGCTAAAGGATATTAAGAAGACAATATATGAGCATAAAGAAGAACTTAAAAGTAAAAAAATAAATACAACAGAAATTATGGGGATAAAAGGCAAAATAATAGAGATTAGAAACATGCTAGAGGGGGAAGCAGATGTGTCTCAAGTGATTGAGCTCCCACCTACCACATTAGAGGTCCTGGGTTTGGTTCCCAGTACCTCCTAGAGAAGATAAGCTGGTGCAACAGGCTGGCATGATGGGCTGGTGCACTGAGCTGATGCAACAAGATGACACAACAAGGAGATACAAAGAGGAAACAATGAGAGAGACAACAGAGCAGGGAGTGGAGGTGGTTCAAGCAGTTAAGCTCCTCTCTCCCACATGGGAGGTCCCAAGTTCAGTTCCCAGTGTCTCCTAAAGAGAACATGAGCAGACACAGCACACAGCGAATGGACACAAAGAACAAACTGCAAGTGCAAACAACAGGTAAAGGGGTTAAGTAAATAAAATAAATTTTTAAAAATATATATGCTAGAGGCATACAACAATAGATTTGAATAGGCAGAATAAAAAAATCAGTGAACAAGATGACAATCAGAATAATACAGTCAAAAGAATAGATAGAAGAAAAGAGAATAGAAAACATTAAGCAATGTCTCAGGGATTTGAGTAACAGCATGAAGTGTACAAACATACATGTCATGGATGTCCCAGAAGAAGACAACAAGGGAAGGGGAAGAATATTTGAAGAAAGAATGGCCAAAAATTTCCCAACTCTTGGGGAGTGGATATAGCTCAAGTGGTTGAGTGACTGCTTCCCATACGATGTCCCAGGTTCAATCCCCAGTACCTCCTAAAAACAAAACAAACAAAAAAACAACTCTCATTGGGGAGCAGAAGAAGCTCAGTGGTTCAACGCCTGCTTCCCATGTATAAGGTCCTGGATTCAATCCCTGGTACCTCCTAAAAAAAATTTCCCAACTCTTATGTAAGACATAAATATACATGTCCAAGAAGCACAATGTACTCCAAACAGAATAAATCCAAATAGACCTACCCTGAGACCCATACTAATCAGAATGTCAACTGCCAAAGAAAGGTAAAGAGAATTCTGAAAGCAGCAAGAGAAAAGCAATGCATCACATACAAGGGATTCTCAATAAGACTAAATACCAATTTCTCATCAGAAACCATGGCATCAAGAAAGCAGTGGTATGATATATTTAAGGTACTGAAAGAGAAATACAACTAGCCAAAAATTCTTTATCCAGTGAAGTTCTCCTTCAAAAATGAGGGAGGCAGTGAGACCCCCAAATAAAGGGGAGAATCAGGGCTGCATTGGAAGGAGCAGCACAGTCTGGGGTGAAAAGCTGGGCCTAACAGGCCATGCAGGTAGTGAGGTTCACTCTATGTGACCTGATGGTGCTGTTGTGGCCTCAGCCTAGAGAGGATTCAAGCCAACCAGTGAAGAACCTCTTCCCAAAAATGTTCAACTGAATGAAACAGACTTCAAAGTTATGGCATAAGATGAGTTAATTCTCAGATGGAAAAAATGTGAAGCATATGTGCAAGCTTTGGAGGGCAAGTACACAGATCTTAACTGACTTAAGGGAATCTGAAGAAAAATTAAAGCACTAACAACAAGAGTCTGCACACAGGGGAAAATATCCTCTACCAGCTACCAGCTGAGGCTACCAGCCAAGGAACAAGAAGATTCAAGAATATACTACTCAAATCCAATACCTGAAGCAAGTCCAGCAGTCTAGCATTGCCCAAATGAGATCAACAATGGTTGACCCAGCTATCAACCTGTTTTTCCTAAAAATGAAAGGTGAACTGAAACAGACTAATGACAAACTAGAACAAGCCCAAAATGAACTGAATACCTGGAAGTTTACACCTGACAGGTAAACATACTCCCCAGTCAAGACTTCAAGACTTCCCTGAGAGTCCCACTATGAGAAAGCAGTGGTGGAATAGCTGAATACTTGTTTTACACCAAGACTCAGACTTTTTAGCCACCCCACATACACACATACACACAAAAAAAGCTACATTCTTAGATTCACCAGCTTGTAAGGGTTCATTTAAACCTTACCAGATGAACCACATGTTTCAGCTTTTTTCTCTTCCCCTTGCCTTGCCCTCAAGGCCTGATGGCTACCTCTGAAAACTCCCCTTATGGAACACATAGACACATAAGAAATATTTCTCTTTGAAGAAAATAGAGGGATAAACAGAAGTCTTAAGTCTGTGGCACACTGTCTTCAGACAATTTGGAGGAATGAAAACCTAGGGATTTTAAATCATGAATTAAACATTTAAAATTCCAGTAAAACATAAAAACTGCATCACTCTTAACTTTGAGCATAGTGACTAAGATACAGTGTATATCAGTTTTGTAAATTAGACTGGGGACTTCATGCTTGTTTGCACTTCTGGGTCAAAACTCAAATGAGGTGAATTTTGCCTTTAAAGGGTTGTATGTAGTAAGAACCAACTTTTAATAGTCATGAGCAAATCAAATACTAGATGTCAGTATAAGCAGTTCATACACTTAATCATTTACTTTGCAGCTCTACATTACTTGATTGAGCCTTAAATTGATGTGATTTTAATAAATGTTTTGTTCTTTGAATTGTGGCTAATACTGCAGATAATCTCACGGAGAACTGTACAAAAATGAAGATGTGGTATCAAACTGCAGTTTTAAACTGTTCAAAGCATTATAAACATTCATTTCACAACTAGATCATATAAGGATATTGGCTATTATGAGACACAATGAATTATATTTTCAGTAGTGAAATTTATTAAGTCCCCATTCATTTAACAGGAACATGTTTAAAAAGTATTGTCATTGGTGTTAATGGGGGAATGTGCTCCTTCATGGTATTTAGGCCTTCTGTATTCCATTCCTGATATTAAATTAAATGTGCCTTGAAATAGATTTTCTTTAAAAAAAAAATTGAGGGAGAGTTTAAAGTATTCACAGATAAACAGAAACTGAGAGAGTTTGTCAATAAAAGACCTGCCCTAAAAGAATTATTAAGGGAGTTAAGCAGGTTGAAAAGAAAAATCAGAAGACAGTGGCTTAGAGTAGTGTAAAGAAATGAAAATCTTCAGTAAGGGTAACTAAAGGGGTAAATGCAAAACCCAATAGTAGTGTATCCTCAATATACAATTCTGCTCTTTAACTCCTGTAAGAGTCAGAATACAACTGAATAAGAAAAACGAATATTTCCTGATAAAGGGCATGCAAAATATAAAGAGGTAAAATGGGACAAAACACAACATAAAGAGAAAAAACAGACAGATCTGGGAGAAGAAAATGTATATATAATTGAAATAAAGTTGCTGTCTGTTCAGATTAGTAGGTTAGATGTACATTGTATAATATAAACCACAAGGTAACCACAAAGAAAATATTTTAAAAATACACAGAAACAGAAATGAGAAAGGGAAGAGTTGGCTGGAGCACCAAAGATCAACTATACAGAAAAGAAGATTGCAATAAAGGAAAAGAGAGACAAAAAAAGATATGACATATAAAAACCAAAGAACAAAATGGCTGAATAACTACCTTTGCATTAATAACACTGAATCTAAATGGACTAAACTATGCAATAAAAGGACACAGATGGGCAAAATGGATTTTTTAAAAAGCATAATCCAACTACATGCTCTTTACAAGAACATGTCTTTATTTAAATCAAAAGACACAAATAGGCTGAAAGTGAAAAAATAGAAAAAGATATTCCAGGCAAATAGTAACCAAAAAAAGAGCTGGGGTAGCTATACTAATATCAAACAAACTAGATCTTAATTCAAAGTCTGTTATAAGAGACAAAGATGGACACTATATTTTAATAAAAGGGACAATACACAAAGAAGTAATAACAATCATAAATATTTATCACCTAACCATGGTACCCCAAAAATACATGAGGCAAACACTGGAAAAACTGAAGAAAGAAAGACACTTCCACAATAATAGCTGTAGACTTTAATACACCACTCTTATCAATAGAGAGAATATCTAGACAGAATATGAATAGAGGCAGAGAACTTGAATAATATGATAAATGGATCAGACCTCACAGACATAAAATATTGCAACCCAAAACAGCAAGATATACATTCTACTCAAATACATATGGATCATTCTCCAGGACAGACCACAAGTTGGATCACAAAATAAATCTCAATAAATTTTAAAAGATTAATATTATACAAAACATCTTCTCTAACATAATGGAATGAAGCTGGAAATCAGTAATACACAAAGAACTGGAAAATCCACGATATATGGTAGTTAAGTAACACACTCTTAATCAGTGGGTCAAAGAGGTTGCAAGAGATATCAGTAAATATTTTGATACGAACAAAAATGAGACTAGAATATATCAAAACACATGGCATGCAGAGAAGGCAGTGCTGAGTGGGAAATCTATAGCCCTAAATGCTTACTTTAAAAAAGAAGAAAGAGCTAAAATCGAAGACCTAACTGCACACCTTGAGGAACTAGAAAAAGAACAGCAAACTAATTCCAAAGCAAGCACAAGGAAAGAAATAACAAAGATTAGAGAAGAAATAAATTAAATAGAGAATTAAAAAATAGAGGGAACAGATGTAGCTCAGTGGCTGAAAATTTGCTTCCCATGTAAGAGGTCCTGGGTTCAATCACTGGCACCTCCTAAACACACACACACACACACACACTAGAGAGCATTAACAATATTGAAAGTTGTTTCGTTGAAAGGAGCAATAAAATTGGCAAACCTTTAACTAAACTGATAAAGAATTAAAAAGAGAAGACACAAATAAAATCAGAAATGAGAGGGGGAGATTACTACTGACCCTCCAAAATAAAAAGGATCATAAGAGGATATTATGAACAACTTAATGCCAACAAATTAGATTATCTAGATTAAATGGAAAAATTCTTAGAAATAAACAATCTACATTGACACTAGAAGAAACAGAAGAGCTCAACAGACAAATTACAAGTACAGAGATTAAACCAGTCATCAAAAACTTCCCAACAAAGGAAAGTCCAAGACCAGATGGGTCCACAGGTGAATTCTACCAAACCTTACAAGAAGAATTAGTACCAATCCTGTTCAAACACTTCCAAAAAGTTGAATAGAACACTTACTCATTCTGAAGTCAACATCCCCCTAATACCAAAGCCAGATAAAGATACTACACAAGAAAAGAAAATTATAAACTATTTATCTTATGAATATGGATGCAGATCCTCAACAAAATACTTGGCCAATTGAATCCAAGAACACATTAAAAGAAGTATACACCATGATCAAGAGGGAATTGTCCCAGATAAACAAGGGTAGTTCAACATAAGAAAATCAATTCATTTAATACACTACATTAACAAAATGAAAGGAGAAAACCACATGATTACCTCAATTGATGCAGAAATGGCATTTGACAAAATCCAACAACCTTTCTTGATAAAAAGACTTAGAAAGAAGGAAATGTTCTCAACATGATAAAAGGTATGTGTGAAAAACTCACAGCTAAAACTATACTCAATGGTGAAAGGCCAGAAGCCTATTGTATGCAGTACCGTTTGGTTAGATTCAGTTCAGGGACCTTTTGATTAGATCACTTTTGATTAGACTGCTTTGGTTAGGGGCCTCTAATTAGATTTCAGGGCCCAGGACATGTCCTAATCTTTTTATTGGAGTTCTATATAAACAGAGGAACACACAGAGAAACAAAACTGTAAGCTTTTACCCTGCATATGAGAGAGGACTTCAGGATTGCCTATAGCCACAGAAAAACAGAGAAATCCCAAGAGGCTGAGAGAAAGGCCAGAAACTGAAATCAGTGGATCTACCCAAAACTGAAGAAATGTGGTCTGAGAAGAGACATACCATATGCCTGATCACCCATATCTGCACTCAGAGAGAAAGTGAGCATGAGAAAGTAGAGTCTAGCCACCATTTTGCCTTACCACATGGCAGGAGTCCAGGATCTGTCAGCAGCTGACCTGTGGTAAGAAAGCATCTCTGATTATGCCTTGATAAATTTCCATCATAAAGGCCAATCCATTTCTGATATATTTGCATTCGTAGACCATAGCAAACTAAAAGAAAAGGCACCCAAATTAGACAGAGATAAGTAAAACTTTCACTATTTGCAGACAGCAGGATAATCCTATATTGGGAAAGTCCCAAAAAACCTACAACAAAGATAGTAGAAAGAATAAACAAATTCAGCAAAGTGGTGGAGTACAAGATCAATACCTTAAAATCAATATGTTTCTATACACTAGTAATGAGCAATCTGAGGAGAAAAAAGGGAAAAAAAATACCATTGACAATAATAATCAAAAGAAGTAAATATCTAGGAATAAATTTAACCAAGAATGTAAAGGACTTATGCACAGAAAACAATAAACCTTTGGTAAAAGAAATCAAAGATCTAAACAAATAAAAGGACATTCCATTTTCATGAATTGGAAGAGTAATTATTTTTAAGATGTCAATTCCACACAAAGTGATTTACAGATTCAATGAAATCCCAATCAAAATTCCAACACGGGAAACAGATGTGGCTCAACCAACTGGGTTCCCGTCTACCATATAGGAGGTCCAGGGTTCAATGCCCAGGGCCTCCTGGTGAGGGCAAGCTGGGACACACAGCGAGCTGGCCCATGCAGCTTGCCGGCCCACACTAGAATGCCACCCGGCGCAGGAGTGCCCCCCTGTGTTGGGAATGCCTCCTAGTGTAGGAAAGCCTCCCTGCATAGGAGTGTCGGCCAACGCTGAGAGCTGGCGCAGCAAGATGACGCAACAAGAGACACAGAGGAGAGAAAATAAGAAGACACAGCAGAACAGGGAGTTGAGGTGGCGCAAGAGAGTAATCATCTCTCTCTCACTCTGGAAGGTCCCAGGATCAGTTCCGAGAGTCACCTAATAAGAATACAAGCAGACACAGAAGAACACACAGTGAATGGACACAGAGAGCAGACAATGGGGGGAATAGGAGAGAAAAAAATAAAATAAATCTTTAAAAGAGAAAAAAGAATTCTTAAAAAAAATAAAGGGCATTGGATTTCATAGGAAACCAATGATATTGAAATATAAATATCCATTTAAAAAAAAAAATTCCAACAGCCTACTTTGCAGAAATGGAAAAGTCAATCATCAAATTTATCTGGAAGGATAAAGGCCCCAAATAGCTAAAAAACATCTTGAGAGAGAAGCACAAAGTTGTAGGACTCACACCTCCTGACTTTAAAACCTATTACAGGGAAGCAGATGTGGCTCAAATGATAGAGCATCCGTCTACCATATGGAGGGTCCAGGGTTTGATTCCCAGGGCCTCCTGACCCATGTGGTAAGCTGGTCCAGGTACAGTGCTGCTGCCGTGTGCAAGGAGTGCCATGCCACACAGGTGCGTCCCTGCATAGGTGTCCCCCACACGCAAAGAGTGTGCCCCTCTAGGAGAGCTGCCCAGCTTGAAAAAAGCGTAGCCCACCCAGGAGTGGCACCACACACCTGAAGAGCTGATGCAGCAAGATGACACAGCAATATGATGCAACAAAAGAGAGACACAATTTCCCAGTGCCACAGGATAATACAAGTGGAAGCAGAAGAACACACAGTGAATGGACACAGCAGACAATGGGGGGGGAAGGGGAGAGGAATAAATAAAATAAATCTTTCAAAAAAAACTTATTACAAAGCTATAGTGGTCAAAACAGCATAGTACTGGTACAAAGATAGATATATAAACCAATGGAACCAAACTCAGAGTTCAGAAATAAATGCCCACGTCTATGGACAAACAAGTTTTACAAGGCTGCTAAGTCCACTCAATTGGGAAAAAATAGTCTCTTCAACAAATGGTGCTAGAAAACTGGATCCCATATGCAAAAAAAAGGAGGACCTCTTTCTCACACCATATACAAAAATTAACTCAAAATGCATCAAAGATCTAAATATGGGAATCGGGACTACATAAGGAAGCATCTTCGGGTTCATGTGCTAGGTAATAGTCTTTACACCCAAAGCACAAGCAACAAAAGAAATAATAGATAAATGTGACCTTATAAAAATAAAAACTTTCATCCATCAAAAGACTCTGTCATGAAGTGAAAAGACAACCTACTCAATGGAAGAAAATATTCAGAAATCACTTATCCAATAAGGGTTTAATATTCAGAATAAACAAAGAAATACTACCACTCAACAATAAAAGACAAAAAGCCCAATTTAAAAATGGGCAAAAGAATTGAATAGACATTTCTCCAAAGAGGATATGCAAATGGCCAGAAAGCACATGAAAAGATGCTCAACATCATTAGCTATTAGGGAATTGCAATCAAAAGTACAAGGAGGGAAACGGACTTTGGCCCAGTGGTTAGGGCGGCCGTCTACCATATGGGAGGTCCGCGGTTCAAACCCCGGGCCTCCTTGACCCGTGTGGAGCTGGCCATGCGCAGTGCTGATGCGCACAAGGAGTGCCGTGCCACGCAAGGGTGTCCCCCGCGTGGGGGAGCCCCACGCGCAAGGAGTGCGCCCGTGAGGAAAGCCGCCCAGCGTGAAAAGAAAGTACAGCCTGCCCAGGAATGGCGCCGCCCACACTTCCTGTGCCGCTGACGACAACAGAAGCGGACAAAGAAACAAGACGCAGCAAATAGACACAGAGAACAGACAACCAGGGGAGGAGGGGGGGAATTAAATAAATAAATAAATCTTTAAAAAAAAAAAAGTACAAGGAGATACCATTTCACACCCACTAGAATGGTTACAATTTAAAAAAAAAAACAGAAAATTGCAAGTGTTGGAGAGGATGTGGAGAAATAGGAACATTCATTGCTTGTAAAAATGAAAAATGGTGTAGCTCTGTGACAGACAGCTCGGCAGTTCCTCAGAAAGCACAGAATTACCATATGACCTAGCAATCTCTCTTCTAGGTATATACCCAAAAGAATTGAAGGCAGGGACTCAGATATTTGCACAAAGATGTTCTAAGTGGCATTATTCACTATTGCCAAAAGATGAAAGCAACCCAAGTGTCCACCAACCAATTAATAAATAAAATGTAGTATACACATATTTGATAATTTGAGACTGTGTATACCCCAGAAAACTATGATCTTAAAGCTGATCCATTCCTCTGTGTGTGTGAACCTATTGTAGGTGGGACCTTTTGATCAGATTACTTCGGTAGGGCATAATCCCAAGTGGACTTTAATCCTCTTACTGGAATCCTTTAAAGTGTGACACAGTATGGGTCTTAATACTTTCACTGAATTCTTTTATAATCAGAATCAATATGGAGAGAGACAAAGAGAGAAACCCCCAGAATCTGACAGAGGGGAAACACACAAAAGCACAGAGAAAAAAATCAGAGAAGCAGAAAGCCAGAGGAAGGCAGAAGCTGAAGCAACGAAACCCAGAGAAGGGAGAAAACAGCAGATACCACCACTGTGCCTTGCCATGTGACAGAGAAGTCAAAATCATTGGCAGCCAATCTTCAGAGAGAAATCATCACCTGATGATGCCTTGATTTCATCATTTTCAAGGTCTCAGAGCTGTAGGCTTAGAAGTAAATAAATTCCCACTATAAAAGTCAACCCATTTCTGGTATATTGCTTTTGGCAGTTTTTAGCAAACTAAAATAACATAGAATAGAATGTTATTCAGCAGTAAAAAGAAAAGAAGTTCTGATACATGGGACAACATGGGTGAACCTTGAGGTCATTATGCTGAGAGATATAAGCCAGACACAAAAAGACAAATTTTTTTAATACATTTTTTATTTTTTTTTAAAGGTACTTTAGATTACACAAGAGGAATTTCATCCATCATCCATGTGGAATCTAAGCCCCCTCTTGATCTAGAAGTGGAGTGGACATCACCATCCCAGGGTCCACAGGATGGAGGAATAAAATATAGGTTAGAGTGGACTTACTGATATTCTACTACAAAACTATTGTGACGAGTAATAGAAGAAATTGTAGCACTGAGATGGAGAAAGTGAACACTGTAGTTGCTGAGGGCAGGGAGAGGGAAGAAGAGATGTGATGTGGGGGTATTTTTGGGACTTTGAGTTGTCCTAAATGATATTGCAGGGTCAGATGCTGGACTTTATATATCCTGCCATAACCTACTGAATGTACTGGGGGAGAGTGTGAACTAGGGTAAACTATTATCTATGTAGTGCAGCTGTGCTCCAAAATGTGTTCACCGAATGCGAAGAGTGTGGCACAATGAGGGAGGAGGTTGTTGGTGTGGGAGGAGTGGAGTGGGGAATGGAGTATATGGGAACCTCTTATGTTTTTTATGTTTTTTAATGTAACATTCCTTGTGATCTATTAACTTTAATTTAAAAAGTGTTTTTTTAAAAAATGAAATGAATGTACCACACTAATGAAAGAAATTGTTGAAGTGGGAAATGTGGGGGGTGTGGGGAGTGGGGTATATGGGAATCTTCTATATTTTTATGTAACATTTTGTGTGATGAATGTATCTTTTAAAAATAAAACTATATTTTTAAAAATCTAAGTGTATGTGTGTGTATGTATATATATATGTGTGTGTGTGTGTGTGTGTGTGTGTGTGTATATATATATGTATATATGTATATATAGGGGATTCCTATTTACCCCATTCTGCCCCTTTTAAACTTTCCGACATTACAACATCCTTCATAAGTGTGGTACATTTGTTACAATTGATGAGCACATATTGAAGCATTGCCCTTAACTGTGGCTTACAGTTTACATTATAGTTTACACTCTGTTCTGCACAATTTTTTATGACAAAATATATAATGGCCTGTATCCATCATTGCAATGTCATGCAAGACAATTCTGTCCCAAAAATGAAAAGGACAAATATATGATGTCACTTATGAAACAATTAGAAAAAGCAAACTCATAAATTAGAATCTAGAATATAGAATATAGATTACCAGGGCAAGGAATGGGGAGTTAATGCTTAAATTGTACAGAGTTTCTATTTGAGTTGATTGTAAAATTTTGATAATTGGTGGTGATGATTTAGCACAACACTGTGAATGTCAATAACAGCAGTGAATTATATATATGAATGTGGCTAAAAGGGGAAATTTTAGATTGAATATATGTTACTAGAATAGAAATTTTTAAAAGGAAACTGGACTGTGCAACACAAGCAGTGAATCCCACTGTAAATGATGGACTGTGGTTAACAGCGCAATTATAAAAAGTTTTCGTGAATTTTAACAGATGTGCCACAATGGTGCAAGGTGTTGATGATGGGGGTAATATATGGGAACTCTGTATGTATTTCATGTATGATTTTTCTATAAGCCTACAACTTCTCTAATAAAAATAAAATAATAAAATAAAATAAAGCATGACAATCACAGCACAAAACATGGGAGTAAAATGGATTTTACCTTCTACAGTTGTAGAATCATTCATTTTTTTATCCCGCCGCCCCCCCCATGGCTTTTTGCTTGCTATCTGCTCTGTGTCCATTCGCTGTGTGTTCTTCTGTGTCTGTATTTTATTTTTTATTTATTTATCACCCCCCCCTCACGACTTGCTTGCTGTCTGCTCTGTGTCCTTTCACTGCACATTCTTCTGCATTTTTGCTTGTCTCCATTTTTGTTGCATCACCTTGCTGAGTCGGCTCTCCGTGGCGCTTGTAGGCTGGTGGCACTCCATGACACTTGCGGGCCAGTGGCACTCAACGGTGCCCAGGTCAGCGGCTCTCCACAGAGTGTGGGCGAGTCTGCCTTCACAAGGAAGCCCCAGGACACAAACCCAGGGCCTCCCATATGGTAGACAGGAGCCCAACTGATTGAGCCACAGCCGCTTCCCAAATCATTCATTTTCAAATTGTCAATACTGTAACCAATGAAGCAAGGGAGAGAGAAAAGGTATTACTCTCAAACAGTACAATAATAAAAGTAATGGCAACACGTCACTGTATCAGAGGAGAAGGAGAGTAATGTCAGGTTGTCTATTTCCTCAGGTCTCTCCTTGAGGGGCACACCTCTGTAAGTGACTGAAAGATGCGCTCTCCAAAAAGGTTCTCTATCTCCAGATTCAGATATCAGCAGCTTCCTCTTGACCCAGCAAGCACTGCTACTATCTCAGGTTACTCACTGCATATCCCTGTGGTGGGCTCTGAACCTACCTTTAACATCCACCAACAAAGTTTATAGACTCAAAGCAAAATTGCAACTTTTGAGAAAGGAAGATTAAAAATAGTTTACTTATGGGGGGCAGATGTAGCTCAAGTGGTTGAGCACCTGCTTCCCATGTATAGGTCCTGGGTTCAATCCCTGGTATCTCTTTTTAAAAAATAAAATAAATTTCCTTTTAAAAATAAAAAAAAAAAAGATTTTAAAAAGTTTATTAATAGTAAGCATTATAATATCAATCTTTAAAAAATATTTGTTAAGACTAATAGAATAACATCTGTATATGTTTAAGGAAAAACCATTATTTTGAAATAGTTGATATGAAAAATTGGAATGGACTATAAACCCATTCTTGTTATTACAAGGAATTTCAACCTTATATTTGTTGATAATAGAGCTGTTAAATAGAGAGCACAATTTTAAAAGTTCAAATTATCTGAATTCTGGTTAATAACAATAAAGATGCTCTTGCCAATTGGTGAAAAAGCAATAAATTATCTTCTGCTATTGGCCACCAACTACTTATTTGTACAAAGATTCTGGTCAATGGTAACTATCAAGAATATGAAGAGATAAATATTAACAAGGTGGCACAGTTGCCATATCTACTAAAGCTAAGCATATGTATACTCTGAACCCCAGCAATTCACTTCCTTATGTGGTCTCAACAGTAATACATTCACCAAAAGACATGGACTAGAATTTCAGAGAAGGACTCCTCATATAAGCGTCAAACTAGAAACTACCTAAATGCCTAACGTGCTGGTTAAGTTCATGTGCCAAGTTGTAGTTTATGGTACCCTGATGTTTGGTCAAGCAATCACTGGTTTTACTGTTACTGTGGGGACATTTTGTGGACTTAAATCATTAGTAAGCTGATTGCATTTATGGCTGATTACATCTGCAATTAACTGAGGAGATTACTAAAGACAATGAGAGAAATCTGATCCAACCAGTTGAATGCTTTAAAAGGAGAAGTGATGGTTTCCACAGTCAGAAGACAGAGTTTCCATCTCTCCTTCAGTCAGCTAGTTTCTCCTGGGGAATTCATCAAAAACAACTGGAGTTCCCTGCTTGCAATCTGCCCTATGGAATTGGACTTGTGTATCCCCACAGTTGTATGAGACAATTTTTATAAAACTCTCATATTTACAGGTATCTCCTGTCAGTTCTGTTTACCTAGAAAACCCTAATACAACTATTGTAACAGTTTGATATTTTTATGAATTCCAAAAATAGATAATGAATTATGTTTTTAAATGGGTCTGTTCCTCTGGGTGTATTAGATTGTATTAACTTCAGAGGTTTCACTTTTACTTAATTAAATTATGATTAGGGCTTTGATTAGGCCATAAGAGTAGAACATGGAGTCCCCACCCCCTTAGTGGGAGGGGACTCACAGAAAAGGAGATGGCAGAGGAGAAAGTTGAGAGATGAGTTTCGATGCTGGAGCCCTGGGAAGTAAATACACAGAGAAGCAAATATGTGAGGAAAGAAAGAGGGCTCCATTAGATACTGCAGAGGTCCCAAGAAGAGAATGAGCCTGATAGTCTACAGCTGACCTTGTAAAGGGAGCAGAGCAGCTGAGCCTGGAAAGAAACAAGCCTTATGCTAATCTACAGCTAAGGAAGGAAGGAGTTGGGACCATGGAGCCTTAAAAGGAAGAGGAAGTCTGAACCCTCACAGAGACTGGCTGCCATCTTGCTCCAACACATGGCAACAGACTTGGGTGAGGGAAGTAACTTATGCTTTATGGCCTGGTAACTATAAGCTTCTACCCCAAATAAATACCCTTCATAAATGCCAAAAGATTTCTGGTATTTTGCATCAGCACCCCTTTGGCTGACTAATAATCCTATCAACCATAAATTAGACAAATATTATTTACTATTTACAAAACAAGAATACTATACAGCAATAAGAACAACCAACATGCAACTACATGAATGAATCTCACAAATATAGTGATGAGAAGAAGAAATCAGACACAAAAGAATACATATTTGTCTCATATATAAACTAGGAAAATAGACACACTTATCTCTGCTGTTAGAAATCAAGAGAGTGGTCATTTTTGAGGCAGGAGGTAGTGACTGGAAGGCAAGGCTGGAGTGCTGTTAATGTTCTGCATCTTGACCAAAGTGCTGGTTACATGGTTGCAGTGGTTTAAAACATATCTATAAGTTCTTAGACACTCTTCCAATCAAAAGGTGAAGTCAAACTCCCTCTCCTTGAATACAGGCTGATCTTTTTGACTTGCCACTAGAAAACAGAATGTGCTGGAACTGACACTGCATGACTCCATGGCTAAGTTAGAAAAGGCAATATATTTTCCACCTGGTCCTCTTTCTTAGGATTGTCTCCCTTGGAATCCAGCCACCTCTCTGATGAAGTGAAGGAGCCACATAGAAGGGCCATGAGTAGGTATTACGGCCACAGACATAGCTAAGATCCCAGCTAACACACAAGCATCAACTGCCAGACATATAAGTAAGGGAGCCTTCACATGATTGCAGCCCCCATTCTTCAAGCTATCCCAGCCAAGCCTTGCCCAAATGGCAGAGTCATGAGCTAAATAAATGTTGCTATTTTAACTTAAGAAGTTTGGGGGTGATTTGCTATGCAGGTATCCTTAACTGGAACAAACAACAGGTATGTTCAGTTCGTGAAAGTTTAGCTATATACTTATGATACATACATTACTCCTTATGTATCTAATACTTCAATAAAAGGTTTAAAGTGAAATCATATCATAGAAGAAAGCTCAAGTTTCTCACCAAAATTTTAATACAATTTATTGAGACTTTTATACAAATTCAGTATTTAATATCTTCCCTAATACACTGCAATTTTCCTACAATTACAAAATATAAAGAAAATATAATTAAATTTTTCATCAAGTCCTCCACTCTCTGTCAGTTTACTCATGGACCGCCCAAATCTGATTATTTACCATATGTGCGATGATGTAAAATAAGTTAGAAAGCACTGTTTCAGTGAACATCTGCCCAGAACCATTCTCCCTTCTTCTGTTAATGGAGTCACCATGTCTTTGGGGGCATTACCTCCCTTCCTCTTATCAATCAAGATAGCTTAGACCTAGGAAGCGGACTTGGCCCAATGGATAGGGCATCGTTCTACCACATGAGAGGTCCACAGTTCAAACCCCGGGCCTCCTTGACATGTGTGCAGCTGACCCACGTGCAGTGCTGATGTGCACAAGGAGTGCCCTGCCACGCACGGTGTCCCCCGCGTGCGGGAGCCCCATACGCAAGGAGTGCGCCCCGTAAGGAGAGCCGCCCAGCGCTAAAGAAAGTGCAGCCTGCCCAGGAATGGCTCCGCGCACACACACACAGAGAGCTGACACAACAAAAAGAGACACAGATTCCCGGTGCCGCTGTTAAGGATAGAAGCGGTCACAGAAGAACACACATTGAATGGACACAGAGAGCAGACAACCGGGGGTGGGGGGTGGGGAGAAATAAATTTTTAAAATAATAATAATAATGATTAAAACTTTGATTGGGCCACATCAGTAGGATGTTGAGTCCCCACCCCTTTGGTGGGCAGGGACTCACAGAGAAACAGCACCCCAGAGAAGGGAGGTAGGAGTTTTGATCCTGGAGCCTGGGAAGTAAACACGCAGGAAAAGCAGACACATGAGGAAAGAAAAAAGATTCCGTTAGACATGGCAGAGGTCCCAGGAAGAGAGGGTTTACAGCTGACTTTGTGGAGAGAGGCAAGCAGCTGAGCCTGGAGAGAATTGAGCCCCTGGGAAGAGAGACAAAGCCTAGAGAGCCTGACCTGGTGGAGACAACAGAGCATCTAAGCCCAGAAAGAAATGAGCCCTGGAGAGACACGAGACTTATGCTAGCCTACAGCTGATATTGGAAGAAGCTGGGACTACGGAGCCTTAAGAGGAAGAGGAAGGCTGAACATCAGCAATCATCTTGCTCCAACACGTGAAAACAAACTTTGGTTAGGGAAGTTATTCATCCCTTATGGTTTGGAAACTGTAAGCTCCTATCCCAAATAAATATCCTTTTTAAAAGCCAACAGATTTCTGGTATTTTGCATCAGCACCCCTACTGCTGTCTAATACACTGTCTGATTCCATTTACATAAAACTTTAGAAAATGCAAATGAATCTATACTGACAGAAAGCAGAACCCTTGCTTGGGTGTGGGAAGTAGGGAGAGATGGAAGAGGTGGATTAAAAAGGAGCACAAAGGAACTTTTAGGGGCAACAGATATAGTCACTTGATTGTAGTGATGGTTTCATGGTTACATCAGAGTCAAAACTTATCAAATTGTACACTTTTAAAATGTTGCTTTGAAAGACTCTCACTTCTAGACTTTAAATCATATTACCTGGCTACATTGGTAAAAACAGCATTGTACTGGCAGACTTTAAATCATATTACCTGGCTACATTGGTAAAAACAGCATTGTACTGGCATAAAGATAGACACAGAGACCAATGGAACCGAACTAATGGTTCAGAAACAGACCCTTACATCTATAGTCAAGTGATTTTTAACAAGCCTGTGAACCCACTCAGCTGGGGCAAAACAGTCCATTCAACAAATGGTGCTGGGAGAACTGGATATTCATAGCTAAAAGAAAGAAAGAGGACCCCTGTCTCACATCTTATACAAAAATTAACTCAAATGGGTCAAAGACCTAAATATAAAAGCTAGAAAGCTAGAACCATAGAACTCCTGGAAGAAAACATTTTCAAGAACTAGTGGCAAGCAGTGGATTCTTAAACCATTTACAGAAAGCACAACAAAAGAAAATATGGATAAATGGAACCTCCTCAAACTTAAACACTTTTGTGACTCAAAGGACTTCATGAAGAAGGTGAAAAGGCAGCCTCACTGACATGGTTGAATCAAAGCCCTATTCTTAACAGATAATTTAATCAAGGGCCCCTCAACTGAATCCAAAACAATCAAAGGGTGTCACACCCAGAAGAGCAGACCCATTTACAAACATAATCTTTCTCTTTTTGGGATTCACAAAAATAATCTCAAACTGTCACAGGAAGGAATCCACCCTTGCTCTGTGTTAGCAGTTTGAGCCATCTCATGGCTATTCTCTAGAAATCGTGTCAAGCACGATTGTTGGGTCTATTTGGGGGAAGAGAATGACCCAACCTGAATAAAATTAATTCCATGCCTTATGAGAGGTTGTCTGTTAAACACATACAAACATTTTCAAAGGGCTTCTCTACTAGCAGGATAAGTTTAATATTGAGAACAGATTTTTTGCACGTAAACCCCAACACAGACACACACCAGTTGTTTAATATTTGGGATCTTTGTTTCCTCATCTGTAAAATGTCACCATTAAAGTGGCAAAAAGAAAAATCAGGAAACTAGAAAGAGCAGGCTTTGTCAGGGTTAATTTTTCTTTTTGGGGTCAGAGTCATCTGTGACGGTTTAAAGCTGCATGGACCCCAGAAAATCATGTCCTTAGAGCTCATCTATTCCTGTGAACCTTATGTAGGTGGGTCATATGGATAGATCACTTCAGTTAAGGGCCTTGAAATCCCTTCAGTAAGGTTTGACCCCAGGTGGGTTTTAATCATCCTACTGGAGTCCTTTATAAACAGGGTGAATATGGAGAGAGATATCACAGAGAATAAAGACACAGGAGCTCAAAGAAGAACCCAAAGAAGCTATGAGAGAAAGTCAAAGAGCAGCCAGAAGCTGAAAGTACCAGAGCCTGGAGTGAAGGCAGAGACCAGCAAAAACTACCATGTGCCTTCCCATTGGACAAAGAAGTCCAGGATAGCCCATAGCTGGTTTTCAGGGAGAGAGTGTGTAGCCTCATGATGCCTTAATTTGGAGACTTTCCTCAACCTCAGAATCGTAAGCTTGCAAGCCAACAAACGTGCATTGTAAGAGCCGACCTATTTCCAGTATACTGCTTTCGGCAGCTTTTCACAAACTAAAACACCATCTTCCGTCTGGGTTGTCCATTTCTTCCCATCCTCAGTAACCCAATCTTGAGTAAGTTAAGTTTCTTTCCCAGCCCCAATCCCTTCATCACTAGACTCCTTGAGAAAAGTCCATGAGTAATGTCTATGCCATAGCCCTGGATGATGTGGTCATCAGTCAAGAAAGCATCCAACCTCCCCCTGGTTCAGCCTATGACTGAGAACCATCTTGACTTGCTGGTCTTGCCTTGAGCTCCCCCAAGGGTCTTCATGCATGCTGGAGCTTCGGATCCACTTTCCAGATGCTCAATATTTATTGAATGGATGATGGGGAAAATCTCAACAGCATCTCCATTTCTAATTGTGAGCAGAGTTAGATTCGCAGGATGGTCTGTGCCTCCTGGGAGCTGAGGCTTTGACTCTTCAATGGAGAAACAAGAACTAGAGGGAATGGTGGTTGAGTATACAGACTGTAGCACTAAGCACACTTACTTTTGACTTCCTGTTCTGCCACTTGCTCTGTGGGACTATATTATCTTCAAAATTCAACGTTTCATCCTACCATGTACCTAAAGCCACCTAATTTTAAAACGGTATTATTTTCCATTGTAAATTACAGTATATTGGCCAATCGATTACCTTGACTATCAAAGATAGCTATTTGAACTTCTTTTTTTAATATACTTAAACCAAAAGTTTGAATAACTAATAACTTATTGCGAAAACAAAACTTTCTCCCTCTGAGTTAGGAACTTCAGCAGTCCAGATCTGGAAACGCAAACTAAAACTAAGTAAAACCCTAAAACGGTACAAACCTCAAAAAACCGAGAGGGTTTGCCAACAAAGCTCCGCCTCTGTGCAAACCCTGCCCACTTCCGGGTGCCCCACCCACCCAACTAACACTGGGACCCCGCCCTGAGTTCCCGCCCCCACACCTGATCCTGGTTTCCCATTGGGCGAATCTGGACGCTGTATACACACCCGACACGCGCACGTTTGGCCCGGGCGTCTTCGCGCCTGCGTAGCAGAGCCGTCAGGCGGCTGGGGGCGGGGGTCAGGCCGAATCTTCCTCCGTAATAAGAAGGGACGCGTCCTGCTGTCCTGGCTCCCAGGGTCGGGTGGAATCGGGCCCGGGCGCTGGAGCGGCTGTGGCTCCTACCGCGAAGGGGGCGATGGAGGCCGTGCCGGAGCCCAGCACTCGCTCCAGGGTAGGCCGAGACAGCCGGCGGTGCTAGTAGATGAGGCGACGGCAGCAGCGGCGGCAGCCCCGGCTCTCCATGAGCAAGCGGCGGCGGCGACGGGTGCGGCGGCACCGGCGGTTTTCGGTCCCCGGGGAGGTACGAGGTGTCGGCTTCCTGGTGGACGGAGACTGGCCGGTGTGGGAGCGCCTTCCGCGGCCCGGCCCCTCTGCCCCTCTGCCCGCAGTCGTCGGCGCTCGGCGGCGGCCATGCCCGGGCGGGGGTGGGGGGCCCAGCAGTGTCGCTCGTTCCTGGTGTGGGGACCCGCCCTGTGCGCGGGGCGGGCGGGAGCGGCCTGGCCTCCCGGGTGCGGTGGGTCGGGGCCGGGTGGGCGGGGCCGGGGGTGGGCGCCCCCCACGCGCGCCGCCAGCCCGGCGCGGCTTGGACGGAGCGCGTGGCGGTTTTCCAGAAGAGTATTTCGGGCGCTCATTCGAGAGGTGTCCCTTTACTGAGTCCTTAGGGAGTCCGGCATTCAGTGCCTTGGGTAGTGGTCTGTACGCTGCTGTCAGCGTGGAGTACAGACTTCCTGGGAAATAACCAAAAAAAGGGTTTGCTAGGGAAGTGCGGGTCGGGGGAGATTGCCAGGTTTACTCAAACTGGCGGGCGAGATGAGGCTGGTAAATAAACCTAAGTACCTCTTTCTGGGCATCCAATACAGTGCCTAACGAAATAGACTGAGGTGTTTCAGTGGTGTGTCGAAAATTTAAGAAATAAAGCTCTTTGCAGTCATCTCTCCATCTTATCTTCTTCACACACTGTATAGTAAATTACTAAGGATTAGATCACCAAGTTAACGCTGTAACCAGGTTATATTCTTCAGTTCCCCTCTCTCCCTCGCCCCCCCCCCTTTTTATTCAGAAAAAGAGAAAACTAAAGGAGTTCCATGCTTTATATCTTGTGATTTAATTATTTTAGAGTACAAATACTGCTTTACGGAGCTATAGTTATTTTAATTTGGCTTTATGTAAAAGACATCTTGAAGAAAAATAGACTTGAACGCTAATCATAACTCAGGCTCTTAATCTTAAGAAAGTATTTTATATTTCAACAGAAATAAATAAAACAATGAAAAACATTATTTTCACTTTTGAAGTAGTTGAATGCTTTATGGTATTTTTTTAATCTGCTGGGGAAACATGGCAGTTGCTAATAAACTTTTTCTAGGCAGAAGATTTGCCACACCCTCTTCCTCCTAAAGGATTGGTTTACTAGAGCCAAGTTGTTAGCGGACTATATATAAACATCAACACTTCAAACTAAATATAGTGTTGAATGTTTTAGAGTCCACAGTATCAAGTCGAAAACACTGTGAGTTTATGGGGGGGGGCGGGGAGCGGTATTTAATACCTTACGGAACTGAATAGTCTCCTTGTATTGTCACATCATTTTGAACTTAAAACATATAGGTCTGCAGTATTATTGGGTATTGGGTTCTGTTATGCCTGGGAGGATTTGGCACATGAAAAGTGCGGAATAAAATACTCATGTAGTCACTCACTCTCTGTCCCTATTCCCCTGATGTGTCTCTTTTTTTTTTTCATAAAGGCACATTTTTCCATCAAAAGTAACATTGGAAAACCATACACTAATTTTAGTTTATACATTTTTTGCCCAAAGTAATGTAAAGCAGTTTTTTCAATACAATCTCATCAGGACCTCATTCCCTTTTTTTTTTTTTTTTGCTTTACATAACATGTAACACCAACATGTTTATTAAAACACTGCCAACAGATTTAAAAGCAAAATGCGTAACTATCCTCAAGGTCGGGAGATGGATTTGTTCTGGCCAGTTGAGAGAGGGAGGAGGGTATTAAGTTCTGAATTAGATCTTCACAGCATAACCTCTGTTTAAAATTATAGGGTATTTAATACAGTCCTAAATTCTAAGTACAAATTCCACAGTCAATAGAAATTATTTTTGTATTAGCTACTCTTCAGTTAAGTTCTCATCATGTGCCTCATATGTCATCTTTCAAAACTAAATGCCAGAATTAGTCTGTTAAAACGATTTATATTTATTATGTAGGTTTTCTGTGTCACCGATAAAATGTAGTATAACTGATATAAAGGCTATAAGATGGCCATTATTCTGTACCCCAGCAAGTATTACAATATATCACTTTCTTAAATGGGACTATGCATTTTAACAAGAAAGTAAAGTGTAGCTTTATTTTGGAGAGAGGAATACACCTAAGCAAATTCAGTTTATATCTTTAAATAACTTTATTTTCATTTAGGACTTTTATTACATGTTTTTTTTTTAATATCACAGATAAAATATGTAATTAGCATAATGGCCCATTAAATGACCATTCTGTACCTCAAAAACAAGTTGCACTTTCTTAAATGGTGTATCCATAGACCATGCATATTGCCAAGAATATGGCGCATAGCTTGAATTGTTTTATTTTGTTTGTTTTTTCTTTTTCTAGCCTGAATTGTTTTAAAATGTTTCGTTACTTTAGAACATCTGACCAAATATAGTTTGAATCTTTACATAGCTTTATTTTCATTTGAACATTTTTCATGCCCTTAACATACAAAATCACAGTTTTATTTTAAACTTTTAAAATGCAGGATGAAGACACTGTTTGAAGAGATCAAAGCATCAATTAAAAATAACTATAACCAAGATCGCTCATTTTGGAGACCTGTTCTTCCTTGGGGAGGTGTTTTTACTATCAAAGCTGGCCGCAAAGCAGTATCCTGTACACCACTCTATGTTGAAATAAGACTGAAAAATACCTGCACCATAGATGGATTCTTAATGTTGTTATATGTTATTCTTAATGAAAATGAAAATTTCCCCAGGGAACTCTCTCTTCATTTAGGTAGAGAGTTTGTAGACTGTTTTCTTTATTTAATGGACACTTACAGTTTTACAACTGTGAAGCTACTTTGGATTTGGGACAAAATGGGAAAACAGCAATACAAATCTGAAGTTCATAAAGTTTCATTAATAATTGATTTATTTGGGAATGAGCATGATAATTTTACAAGAAATCTCGAAAATCTCATGTCTACCATTCAAGAGAGTTATTGTTCCAACTGGCGATGCCCAACTCGAGTGCAGGAAGATCAGCAGCGCATAATTAGTATAAAGTAAGTTGCTATAAAATCTTTTGTCCCTTTTAGCAAAAATAAAATAGTATACTTTTTTAATAAACACTGCTTTAAAATCATATATATGTATTATATATTGAAAGCACTTGTTAAAGTACAGATCCTGTGTAACTACTTAATAATAAAGCTACTCAAAAATGCTAGATCGGCTCGGTATATCCTATACAAAACATGTTACAATCTATAACATCCAGACATCTTAGAATTTACTATTTCAATAGCAAAGTTATGCATTATTCATTACACAAAATGTTTTACATTTGATTTGAGTTTAATATGACCATGATAGATACTTAATTAACTCCTTGTATCCCAAATTTAACCTCTTGAGCATTTATTACTTTCGTGTTATGTCAGGTAGGCTAATTCCACATGAACACAAAAATTCAGAGTACCCCTTCCATTCGTGGCCAGGGCACAGTTACAGACAGAAACTCCAGACTCGGAATCTGATGCTCAAAGGGAATGTGGATGAGGAATCTAATACTAACTGCTGGAAGCCAGCTGATTTGGGCTTTCAAAAAGAGGACAGTCCTCTAAGCTAGTAAAAGACAGGGAGGAAGACCAAACTGACAAGCCCTTTTGGAGTGTTGGGAAACATTAAAGCCTCGAGGAGACATGAACTGGAAAAGGGATAATTGCCAGTGGAAGAAAAACAAATCCAAATACTTTGTTGTCAGGGTATTTGGCCATATGGTCTAAGAAAAGCAGCCTAAAACAGTGTTCTCATTTGGGAATGTAGATTACATACCCTAATTTAGTAAGCTCACATTTCTTCGTAGGATGTTCAGTTTAATATTATGGCATCATGCTGCTTAAAGAAATTTGAAGATACTTTTCCTTTTTATATCTACCATTTAAAATCTCTGTTTTCTGAAATACAGTTTGTCCATTTCCCTGTACTGTATTTTTTGGTTCCTTTCATTGCTTCCAGAATCTCTGTTTTTTACTATAGAAATATTACCTTCTAATTTAGGTAATGCTATTGGATTTTAAATTTTAAATATTTTCCATGCATTTAGTGTGAATTTTAAGTTCTGTATGAATATGCACACTTTTAATTAAAAATTTTTGTACTAAGAAATTTTATTTGTGTTCATAAGTAAATACCTTGTTCATTGCTACCCTACCAAATTTTTAAAAAGATAAGTTATTTCTCAACCTGCCTTCATGAATTTTATTAGAAATTGAACCATTTTAGACTGCCTAAAATTTTATATATGTTCAGAATTTTTCATTGAACTCTTGCCCAAATATTTTGCCATTTTGAATATAAAAATTCCTCAGTTGAAAAGGTCAAAGCTAGTAAACCGTACCCATTTTAGATTTAACTGTCTTGTAATTTCTGATTTTTTATTTATTATAGCGTAGTTAATGATGCTGTGTATTAAAGAATTCTTGCCGTTATGCTCATGTTGATTTGAAACCTTTATTGGGGGAAAAATTAACTTACTCTATATCATAATGCACTGAAAATGTTTCAGAAATGTATCTTGTTTCTTAAAAGTAATACCTTAATTTGTAAATGTTTTGAAACTATAATGAAATATTAATAGTTCTATAATGCTAATATTTTATTTATATGATACTTAAAATATTTTACACACTTGATAATATTTTAAGCTTTTGCCTATTTGTAAGCCTACATTTAAAACAATTACATAGGGAAAATTATTTTTAACACGTCAGGTATCTCAGGTCAAGTATGACTACAGGTAACGAATTGTCTGCTCTCCTGACTCTGGGTCCTTCTTTCTTCCCTCCATATGAGATTGCCTCTGTTGAATTCTTTTAAAATTCTTTTGAATTAAAGTAGTAACAACTGCATATTTCAGGGTCAATTTACAGAAAGATTTAATGTTTCTTGAAGAGTTCCATGCATTAACATTTATTGTGTTAAACTGGTTTCTATATGCTACGCATAATAAATACAAAGATGGATAACAGAGGTTATTCTTTGTACACTCAGTTTTTCTAATAATGAACTCACTCACAAAGTTCGTTATCCTAAGGTATATTAACCCATAAAATGTTGAAGCAGTCTTACGTGAATTTTGCAATTATTGTAGTCCTCCCCAAGAAATTCCACATGGAAACTTGATACGACTGGCTGTGGATGAGTTATTCTGTTCCAAAATTGAACTGTGTGAAGAGCGTGGGTGAGTATGTGATACACATAGATGAAAGTATTCCTGTGTTATTTATGAAAAGACCTGGGCCAATATGCTGTTTAACGTTAATACTTCCATGCATAACTCGTAAGTATTTAGGAAGCCTAACACTTTTGGAATGTTAACAACACTTAATATTTATTATGACGTTTATCTTTTGTTATTCTCAAAATATCAGTATATGGATTAAGATACTTCAGCTGATTGATGACTAAAAAGCAAATGCCTTTTCTTTTTTCTCACTGCTGAGTAGGTACAATAAAACCTTGGTTAACCGGAACCCAGCTAATCGGGACCCTCAATTAACTGGAATTTTTTCTGCACTCCACATTTAGGAGAAAGAGGTAAATGACAACCAAAAAATTTAACATAGTAATAAACAAAGTACAAAGGGGCAGAACATAATGAGCCCAATCTTCATGTATCTGTATTTACAATATTGTGCAATGAGAATTAATACTTAGTAATAGGATCTTACAGCTAATCATGAAAGAAGGAAAGATTAAAATATGTTCAGTTAATTATACTTAAGTCCTGAAAGTGAACTAATATATTTTAGAAATATTTTTAACAACAAACAGTGAAACAAAATGGTTTTCTGGTTAACATAGTTTAATCAATAATGTTTGTTAACCAGAATATTGTGTCCTGAGCATTCCGGTTAATCGAGATTTTACTGTATAATTGTATATGTTATGTTCTGATCCATATGTTTAATACCTGAAGATTCATATTCCTTTCTTTGTCATTATTCTACACTGAAACCAGTTCAAAAAGAAAAGTGTATCTATAAATCAAAGTTTTTATATCACTCAGCAAACTACATGCTTTTATACGCTTAGACAGAAATAGGTTTTCTTAGAATTTTAAAAGTATTGTTTCTAAATATACACTCTCAGCTTATAAACTTCTGGGAGTAGATGTATAAGGTAATAATATACTAAGCTCAAACCTATAATAGGTAATTATGCTTATTAGGAAAGTAAAGATATAAAGACGACCCAATATTGTTAAAAGGTGGCTTTGTCCCAAGTGTAACAGTGTTCATATTTATTTTCCATTTTAGGTGTGGTGGCCTAAGAGAATTTTCCCAACGAGTTTTCTGCCATGGTGCACCCCCTTTTGTTGTCCTAAATATGCAGCATTGGAAATCTGAAGACCTGGCATATGTACCCTATTACTTGGATTTATCTGATCACAAGTAGGTATTTTCTCTTGTTTGATAAAACTAGTAGAATAATATTCATTTACATTTTTTCTGCTATTCTATCATGATTTTGATTTACCCTTAAAAAGACATTTTTAAAAAACCATAGCTTTTTCTAAAATCCTGTGTTCTGAATAGTATCAGAGTCTTTAACATGGAGTCAGTCAGTGGCAGCATGCTTAGTGATTAAATGCTTCACTATCTAGGTTCATATCTCAGCTCTACCTTTTATAAACCATATCAAGGATAACCAGTTTGTTCCTCAGTTTTCTTGTTTATAATTATAATTTATAATACAAATTAGAACATACAGGGGTCTTTTAACGTTTTGCCTTTAAAAGTTTTTTGCTTGTGTTTTCTGTTTCTTAATAGAAGCACACAGGAGATGAGTTAATCTGTTAACATGTTTTTTCAAATTCTTAAATTACAGTAATTAAGTAGATTACTAAACATTTATACAAATAGATCTCTTTTTCAGGGAACAGAATGCAAACAATGTCAATTTTTTAATTCCTTAGTTAAGAATTTAAGGAATGTTTGTCTTTTTTTTAAAAGTATTATCATATCCTGCTACATATTGCCATTTAATTTGCAGGTATTTATTGGAAGGTGCCACATTATTTAACAAAGAGGAACATCATTATTCTGCAGCTTTCCAGATTGATGGACATTGGATGCACTATGATGGCCTCAGAAATGTGAATTTAATTTTGTTAAATAAACCCCCAGAGTTTCTCCTCTTGTCATCATTGGTTTATATTCGAGCAACAGAGAAATAAATATAGACTGATGCTAAATTAAATTGTTTTCCCTCCTGCCCATGCTCCCCCAGATTAAGGGCTTTTATTTGGTGTATACTTGGTATCCAAGGAAATAGTTCAACTATACTAGTTTCAGAGGTGTATTACCCAGTGTTTAGTCCCAGGTTAATCGTTTATATAGAGGATCTATGCAAAATGTTTGTATTTCTTTTTATATTTTCTGGGTTATTTTTATACAAGCATATTTTATGTTGAAATAAAATTTATCTTGTAGCCTTTGTATTTTTTATTTATAGGTACCTCAGAGATTTTTACAAATCTACCCTTGAAGCCAAGAAAATACTATGTCCTTTAAAGTCTAATTTTTTTAATGTCCAAAAAAAAACCTGGATAAAATCAGTATTTCAGTTTCTATAAATTTAATAGTTAAAAATATATCTGACTATATACCTTTGCCCTACCTCACTATCATCCTACGTGCACTATTCGATCTAGTACGGATTTGAATGTACAATTTATGGATAGCTTAGTTTTTTTTACCCATTGATTTGCCTAATTTTCCTGCAGCAATTTTAAAAAATACTTCAGTGAGTGTGTTTTATTATGGGCTTGAGCTATTTCTTTATAATGACAAATTACTTTTAACTACTTGCTAAATTATTAGAAACCTGCCTGTGGTTTTTAAGTGTTCACTAAGCTTCCAAGCTTAATTCAAGTTGTTATAAATAGATTATATAACTATCCTAACCATTTATCTCATAAACATAATAGAAATTGTCTGTTAAGAATTTATTTTGCAGATAACGATAAAAATATTAGGCAACTGGATGTTTACTAGTGTTGGATTAACATGTACTTTAAATATATATATTTAAGAGGAAAATTGGTCCCTGGGAATATTTCTTTTTATCCAAAATCTTATATTGGCACAGAGAAAACATTACTTAAGTTTTTGTGGTGACATCTGCTGGGTCCCTTTTAAGTGGTAAACTGATGATTTGGTTTGCAATATAAATCACTAGAATTTTATAGTTATCAGAATATTATTTTTCTTTATAAGATCCTAAGATCTCTCTTCATTTTGTAATTTGAAAGAAAAAATAAAGTAAAATTCTCAAGGAAAAATACTTTTTGAAATTTAGCAACCTTTATTTTAGTGTTTTCTTTTTAATTAATAGTCTGCATTAGATCTGGTGTTGAGATTAAGCGCAATATATTTGGAGACTTCTCCATAACAACAGAATTCACTGCCATATGCCAAATCGTTGAGGTTTAATTCGGTAAATTAAATTTTACATTGGCTTGGTGCCATGTTGAGATAACTTAACCTAAGAATAGATAAATGTAGATGACATTGCTGAGAATGCCTCACTTTGAGCAAATACTATGGAAATTCCTTTTTTACGTAAGGTAAAATATAGTGATTTATTTTTAAAAAGAATTCAACCCAGGGTTTATTTAAATAATTTCTAAATTGTATTTAAATAGGATTTGATTTACAGTAAACTTTTTTAGGGACACTTTATAGCATGAATCAAAGTATACAAAAACACAAATATTAAAGTATACATAAATTATGTCATTACCAAAAGTATTCCTAATGCTGATTTATTATTTTCACAATTGCACTTTATTTGGAATAATTCTAGTTTATCACAAAACAATGACTTACCTACCTCACAGGGTTGTTGTGAGGGTTAAGATGTTTGTTAAAATCTTGATACCTTGAAATGTGCTAATAAAATACATATTTTTCTACCTCTTCTATGTACAGGCAAGTCTCCCAGATTCTCTTTCTGAAGAATTTTTGAGATTTTTAAAAAATTATTTATTTAGGTACTAACTCATATCAGTAATGGATTCCAAGTAGAAGTACTTCTTAAAGTGCCTTCTTGTTTTTACTTCTGGATTACAAAGAAAAGATTTGCAAAGTGTCCTCCAAAGCATGAATATCATGAAATATCTGTTGCACATACTTACTTACAATGTATATTACATTAGAGTAAATACATTTGAATGGAGCATACGTGTATGAATGTAGCATACTTAGCTGACATCTCAGCTTCTCCACCCATAGCTATACGTCAAGTGACTGAAATTTTTGCAGAATAGATTGGGATCGTTTTTTCTCTCAGTTTATTTATACTTTCATTTTTTGTGCTTCATTTTGATTTATTTACCTTCAGATCCTATACATGTGTCTATAGTCCCCTGAAATACTTTTCTCTGGTAGAAAGAGATTTTAGGACATATGTTCTATACCTAATTTGCTTAATGGTAGTGTTGAGAATGAGAGGAGCAAACTAGAGAATGTTTTCTTTGAATCATGAAAGTAATATCTTTTGGCATTTATTTTACTTTGCAACAGATTTGCTCAGTATTTCTCGGTCTTGGTCCTATTGATATTTTAGGCTGGGTAATTCATTATTGGGAGGGCTTGTGGTCTTGTGCATTGTTTTGCAACATCTCTGGTCTCTACCCTTTACCAGTAGCACCTCTCCCCACATACCCCCACAGGAGTTAAAACGTCTCTAGACATGTCCCATAAGGGGGAAAATTGCCCCCAGTTGAGAACCACTGAGTTATCTGGGGAAATACGGTTAGTCAGTACTAGTAAACTTCATTTTAATTATATAAATTACTTCCCATACACTCATAAATCTGCAACTTAGTGTCTGCCCTACTATTAACATCCATTCTATTTCTTTTAAATTATCTGAGAAGTTTATGAATAAAGCTTGATACTATAAGTATAAGGACAATTCATGACATGCAAAGTTGTAAGTATTCCATTTGGTGTCCCTGGTGCAGAATGTACTTGGTATTTGAACCTTTTTTTTTTTTAAGACTTATTTTGTCTCCTCTTCCCCCACCCCCCAATTGTCTGCTCTTTGTGTCCATTTGCTGTGTTTTCTGTGTCCACTTTCTATTCTTGTCAGCGGCCCAGAAATCTATGTCTCTTTTTGTTGCTGTTGTTGTTGCATCATCTTGTATCAGCTCTCTGTGCGTGTGGTGCCACTCCTGGGCAGGCTGGTCTTACTTTTGCGCTGGACGGCTCTCCTTATGGGGCGCACTCCTTGCGTGTGGGGCTCCCCTATGCCAGGGACACCCCTGCATGGCACGGCACTCCTTGCGCACATCAGCACTGCGCGTGGATCAGCTCCACACCGGACAAGGAGGTCCTGTGTTTGAACTTTGGACCTCCCGTGTGGTAGGCGGATGCTCTATCCTGAGCCAAGTCCTCGTCCCTAAACCTTCTTTTAATTGAGATGACAACAGTAAGGGGAAAAGAAGGGAGGGGACCAGATTGTTATGTAATAGTTATTTTTCCCTTTGGAAACTAAAATCACTTAATGCTTAGTAACTCTTCTTCCTTAAAAAAAAAAAAAAAAAAAAAAGAGGGATGGAGAGCAGAAAGAATATGGCCCTTAGTAACAAAAAGATCTGTTAAGATCTGTGACGTAAATATGGATTAACTGTCAAGGATGGGGTGATTGTACTGCAGTCCTTCACAGACATTATCCAGGAATAATTCAGAGACAGATTCTCTAAATTTCTCCAGCAGTGGTCATTAATTATCAGTTAATGACCTGGGATTCAGCTTCTATTCATTTGTCAGGTCTTCTGCAGTCAGAGATTCTCTGGAGAAATAAGCAGGAACTTCCTGTGGTAACTATCCCTCTATTCTTAAGTTCCCTTCATACACTTTAGCTGAGGTTGTCAGGCACTGACTAAATAAGTGAAATTACTGCTTCCCCATTAACCAAACACCACAATAAAAATAAACTACCTCAACCATCTGAGACCTTTCTATAACTAAAGATAAAATTCTCCAGCCAAAAGAAGAAATTAGCCCTTTCTGTCAGTGAATAGAAAAAGAACCAAAAAGAATGAGCTGAATTAGATTACAGAATGTGAAGGTGAGGGTATGGAGAATTCTCTAAGCACTCTAGAGAGACTTCTCTTTGTTAGTAGGAAAAGGATTGGGAGAAATGGATATTTTCAAAAATTTGCAGCCTTTGAAATAAGAATAATCTACTCAGAGGAGGAGCAAAAGATAAAGGGGAATAATTCTGAATATAATTTTAATCAAAATGCCGCAAACCACTGCTATATTTGCAAAGAAAGCAAAATGGTTTTAAAACCTGCCCAAAAGCAGAGGGAGATAAAGAACAAACAAATCAAATTTAAGGAAGAATCCACCTTGCTCCTTGTGGTTTGGAACTATGTACCCCAGAAAAACATTTTCTTAATCCATTCTTGTGAGTGTGAACCCTTTGTAAGTAGGAGCTTTTTATGAGGTTACTGTCTGGTAAGGTATTGCCCAACTCAATCAGCCTGGGTCTTAATCCTATTACTTTATAAGCAGAATGACATTCAGACAGAGAGAGAAAGCCATGGGAAGCAAGAAGCTGAAGTTCCCCACACCCAGAAGAGAAGGGAGAGCATTGTTCTATGACAGAGAAGCCAAGGATCACCAGCAGCAAGCCCCAGAATGCCAGTCTTGGAGGGGGAGGGGAGGCATGCCTTGATGATACCTTGATTTGGGCTTCCCCTAGCCTCAAAACCATGAGCCAATAATTTCCCATTGTTTAAGTCAACCATTGTACAGTGTTGTTACAGCAAAGCCAGGAGTTCTGAACCGTAGAAACTCAAGACCGGCAATCCAGAAAGATGCATGAACAGTTTTATTATGTGCGGGCCCAGAGGAGAGTCAATCTCCAAATTCTGGCCCCATTTTTCAATTTTCATAGGTTTTTGTAAGGTTTCAGAGGGGATCAGCCTAACTTTTGTTCATTGACTAATGCGTTGCTAGGTGAAATTTGCAAGCAGGGGGTTTACAGAGGCAGAATGCAGCTGCAAGTTTGGGAGCTGATTTATAGAAGGGGGGGTGAAGTCACTCATTTGATATCTTTCTACTAGGCCATGTTTTCACAGGCTGATTTACAGAAACAGGTAGAAGTTATTTGATATTCTCCTGCAAGGCCATGCCCTCACAGGCTGATCCACAGAAGCAGAGGCAGGTGTGACTTGTTAGATATTTTGCAAGGTTATGCTTTTTATTCCTCAACTTATTTGCTTTAGCAAAACACAATTCTCTTAAGCAAAAGAGGCATTTCTTCCTCCTCTTCTGCAAGTAACCTTACTTAGATTTATCCCCCAAAGAAGCTTTATGTTTATAAATTGAATTGGTTTAATATCTGAAGCATTGCTACTGGATCTGATTCAATTAAAGAGGAAAAGAAACTAAGGATAACTCTGAATACTACAGTTATGTTTACTAGGATGAATGCCTATGTTCATTTCATTCTTAGAGTATGAGCAAACAACTAAGCTACATAAGCTGATAACTACTATAACACAAAAAGCTGTACAAATTAAGCGTATGAACAGTTTAACTTCACAATTAGATGATTTAATGACATTTCATTATTTGAATAACTGTGAATGCACTAAAGTAGGTGTAAAAGGTAAGCAGTTCTCATAAACTGATGGTAGTTATTACTACTAAACTATAGCCAAAGCAAACGTTTGTTTCCCCATCTTCTTTTGTTAATGCTCTAACATTTAAAATCAGCATCAAATTCTTCTGCCCTAAAATCGCATAGTTCTTAAAATTCATCCTATTGAGGTATTTATGCAAAGGTCTTAAATCTGACTTCCCTATTAGCAAGGTTTCTTACATGTCACCCAACTGGCCCAGGGCTATCTGGCCATCCTGGACAGCCTCCTTTAACCTCAAATTTAAGGGATCCCTGGGAAAACACAACCTTTTTGTTTCTGGGAAGGCGAAGAGGAGAAAATTAATAGGGAGTCCTCTGTAGCTAGTTGATTTCTTTATATGCTGATATCTGAGGATGATTATTTGTCCTCAAATGACCAACCAATTCCATAGTCCATCTACTGTTTTCTTAATGAGATCTTCTGCAATGGATCAAGAGGAATATCATTTTAAAAATGAAAAAGTGAACTTCTCTGACAGGACCCTTAAAAAGGATGTGAAATACAATAGGAGCTTTGGGAGTAAATTAGTTGTGTAGACAAGTTAGCCATGGTAAAACTAGAAACCTGTCATTTATAGGGTTTGCTGTATTTTCATTGCATGCTTGTTTTCCCTTTCTTCATCATGAAGTCTTATATATTTTTAAAATTATTAAAATACATGCTCATTGCAAAAAAAAAACTAACGAAAAGTATAAAGTAGAAAATAAAGATCCTTCATAATTTCTCCACCCAGTGATAACTGACCTGGCCCTCAGGTCAAACGAACTGGCACCTGAAAGAGGGAGTGCAAATTGGGGGACAAGAGGCGAGAGAAATGGAGACAAGACAGGATTCTGATCAAGTCTCCATTTATTGAGGGTAGAGCATCAGAATATATACTAAGGGGAGGGTATTAGCAGGGGGTGATAGGCTGACGAAGCGTCCATATAAGGCAATATAAGGCAATAAAATGCTGTTACACCCTTTAATGCTGGTCATGGGTTCAACATCTTGTTGCACAGGCGCGACACTTTTTGCCCGGGAAACTGGGGAAAGGGGAAGAAGAAGGCGGAAGCACAGGGGTGGAGTAGGCGTAGTTATGAAAACCGCCATGTTGCTGGAGACCGCAAATGCACGTAGCTCCAGGTGGCTCCCCACAGGTCCCCCTTCTTTATTATATTTTATGAAGCACCCTGAGTTCAGGGGGAACTGTGCCTGTCTTAGGTCAGGGCATGCAAATGGTTAGGCTGATTGCCTTACCAGTCATGGAGAATGCAACAGCGGCGAAAGGCTGTGTCTCTGTCTTAGGTGGCTCTGCCATGGAACCGATCACGCCCAGTTGCCCATCATTGGCTATCCAGTTCATCACCTCAGAACCTGACAGGGTTCATATGTATTTGAGAACCGCTGCCAGCAGTCAGGGTGCTCCTATTTTGGTTATAATGTGTGGAGGCCAGAGGGAGGTGTGGTACGCACCGCGTTCTCTTACTGCAGTTTCATAATGGAGGTTTGGGGAGGTGAAAGCAAGAGGGGGAGAGAGAAACATGAGGGAGCTGTAGCAAGGATGGGCTCTTCAGTCGCAAGCAGCTGGCGCTGGCGGATGTGGTGTGCAGCATTGGCCGATACTCTCTTAGGTTGTACTAAAGTCTCGGAGTGCCAGCGTCACAGGAGGATTCCAAGGGGGGCTGTACAGCCGCATGGGTTTTAGCGTTGGTTGCTCTCCTGTAAGAAAACAGAGTTCATCTCAGGGAGAGTTCTCTACCCTGGATAGGTTGTTATTATCTATTTGTTTTACCAATCGTTCTGGCAGCCACCTGGCTGCAACTAGTTCTTTGGAATAGACACAAACTGATCCTCTGCCCCATATTAGGACGGGATCGGGTCCATGCCAGGTATTATCCATAGGGTCTTTCCATAGGACTGTGGCATGTTTTGTGCTGGTATTAGGGTGCCAGAAGCGGTCAGCCGCAGAATGTCCTTTTTGATCTAAGCTTAAAAAATTTAGAATAAAGAGAGAGTGGGATAATAGATTTTTGGGGGATCCTTTGACGGGGTACCACTCTCCCTTTTTTATTTTTTCTATGATTTTTTTGGAGACAGATGTGCTCTTTCAACTATACCTTGGCCTTGGGGGTTATATTATTTCCTGCCATATGAAACCCCAGGTAGGTATAAGGGTCTTGTAATTGTACTTTATCAGGGGCAATTTGAAGCCCGTGTGCCTTTAAGGCTGTTTTCATATCATGGTAACATGTTAGGACATCTTGTTCCTTTTTACCAGCCATTAAAATGTCATCCATGTAGTGAATAACATAAAGGTCTTTCCACATTGCCCTTACTTCTCTTATGGCGGCAGCCACAAATATTTGACATAAGGTAGGGCTGTTTGTCATGCCTTGGGGCAAAACCTTCCAGTGATATCTCCTCATAGGTTCTTTGAAATTCACAGAGGGGAGGCTAAATGCAAAGCGTTTTTGATTCACCGGGTGTAATGGGATAGTAAAGAAACAATCTTTTAGATCTATGATAATTTTATAATATCCAAAGGGGATGGCTACAGGGGTTGGAAGACTAGGCTGCAAGGCTCCCATAGGTATCATTGTTTTGTTCACTGCTCTTAAGTCTTGCAATAATCACCATTTTCCAGATTTCTTTTTAAGGACAAAAATAGGAGTATTCTAGGGAGAGTCACTTTCTGTAATATGTCCTGCCACTAGCTGTTCCTGCACTAACCGCTGGGCGGCCTGTAGCTTGTCTGAGGATAAAGGCCATTGATCAACCCATACGGGTTCATCTGAAAGCCAGGTGATTTGGTCTGCATGGGGTACAGGAAGATCAACGACCCCTAGGCTAAATTTCCTAAGCTTCTTCTATCACATTGTCCCTTTATCGATAAAGGTTGGGGGATGCCTGATTTAAATTTTCCTAAGCCCTTACCTGGCTTGAAGCCTTGTGAGAGCATTTGAGCTGTAATCATGCTGTTGGGACTGCACATGATAAGTTGCATCTGGGAAAGTATGTCCCATCCCCAGAGGTTGATGGGGAGGTTAGCTATGACGTAAGGTTGCACTGAACCTTGGTTGCCCTCGCTGTCTCTCCAGGTAAGCAGTTTTGAGCTTCTTTCGGGGTTAGTAGTCTGCCCTATGCCAGTCAAATGTGTAAGCGTTGGGACAAGGGGCCAGGATTGGGGCCAGTCTTTCTTTTTTATAATAGTTACATTTGCCCCTGTGTCTATGAGTCTGGTAAAATTTTTTCCATCTAAGAGTAGAGACAACATTGGTTTGCCGGGTGAAATGGCTTGAGCCCAAAATACAGCAGAAGAACCAAATCCCTTATCTCTATGGTCACCGCCTTTTACTGTATTGTCAGTTTGTACTAGAGGGAGGATTAATAACTGGGCAATCCGTTGCCCTGCAGGGAAGGAGATAATACTTTGTGCGGCTGAAGCCATTACCTTTATCTCACTGGTGAAATCATTATCAATGACCCCAGGAGAAATCTGGAGGCCACTGATAAGGGAACTGCCTCATCAGATTATTAGGCCAAAGGTGTTTTTTGGCATGGGGCCAAACACGCCTGTAGGCAGGGCTTGAACTCCCATAGGTAGTACTGTGTGGGAGGAGGTACAGAGGTCCAATCCTGCGCTCCCTGAGGTGGCTCTACAGACATTGGAAATAGATTGCAGCTGGCGGGAACAAAGCTGATTGCCCCATAAGTCTGATTGTTTGTCGGGGCCTGGGGCTGGCCCCTCCTCCCGTTTCCCTGATAAGGAGGGAGTGGGTGACCTAAAGAATCGGTTCTTGATTTGCATTCATTAGCCCAGTGTCTGCCCTTGTGGCAACGGGGGCAGGAGTTGGAAAGGGGGGGTGGCTTTTGGCTAGCAGGGGGGCGGCAACAACAATCTCTGGCTAGATGGCCGGGGTTGCCGCAAGAGAAACAGGCCCTAGGTGCACGGGGCACTGGGGATGGAAGCACTTCTCTCAAGGCCGCGGCGAAGGCTTGGGCCTGTTCAGAGGTGGCCTCCCTTATGGCGGCAGCTATAGCTGGGCCCTGCTGCTTTGTGAGGCCTATGTCTGAGCAAAGCTTAATGTGGCCAGAGAGATTTTCCCTTTTTCTATAGGGCCAGATAGCCGCTTGGCAGGCTGCATTAGCATTTTCAAAGGCAAGTTGTTTTACATAGTCAGCATCAGTATTTGCATCACCAAATATTCTCTCAGCGGCAGTGCAAAGTCTACCTACGAGAATAGTTCCTCGGGGGCCCTGACGGATAGAAGTTAAGGAGGTAAGGGACTGTCCCTTGGTAGGCAGTCTTTTCCAGGCCTTAAGGGCTGCAGCTTGGACTTGTTGGAAAAGTCCGGCATCATAATACAACTGATTTGAGTTCTGCTTAAAATCTCCTGCACGGAGAAGCATGTCCTCGGTCCACCCATTCTCAGTTCTGAGATTCCGCTGTGCGGTTTCCTTGCAAAACTCACAATATTCTGACTTCCAGAGGAGATAATCTTCTGCACTGAGAGCGGAGCGGGCAAGGGTGTGCCAGTCATGGGGGGTGAGCCACCCATCAGCAATGTGTTCTAACAGAGAGAGGGTGTATGGGGCAGTAGGGCCATAGGTGGTGACCGCGGACTTAAGGTCCTTCAAGGTTTTGAAAGGGAAAGGGTAATAGATGCGCTCAGGCTCAGGTTCAACAGCAACCTCGCTCCCCTCACTAGCCTCATTAGGGCTTCCAGGCCTCTTGATAACAAGGAATGAAAAAAGGGGTGGTTTGCCAAAGTTGGCAGTTAGGGGATTTTTTAGAGGAGGGGTTAAGTTGAGCTGACGCTGCAGAGTTGCGCATTGAGATTGTAGATCCCTTCTCTCTTTTAAAAGAGAGAGCCATAACTTTAGATCTGCATTGGGGTCTAGGCTAGCGGGGGCGGAAGCGGGGGTGCATCTGGGGGTGGGCAGAAACCAACAGAGCATTTTTCAGCCTCAGGGTTGGAGTTATCAGAATCCCTACACGGGGCGTTAGGGTTTGGATTACTAATAACTCTCCTCCTCTGATTAGGGCCAGCTCTTCTCTTAGAGATATTATTTTTGCAAGGGGACGGGCACTCTCATCATCGCTATCTATTTTAATAGACACCGAGTCTGATGACACCGAGTCTGACTCGGGGGGATGGTATTTAGCAGGACTTTTTGCCGGGGGGGATTTAGACCTGTCCTGTGCTAGGAGTTCCTCGCCTTTAGCAACTACTTGTGCAGCCAATACGTTGGTGTGGCGGATTGCGAAGAAGTCATTGATAACATTCCAGTAGAAGAAAGCAGTTACGGGAACTCTCTCAGGGCCAAAGGTTCTATAAAAGTCTTGTAGAGCGTCCCCAACTCTACTCCACCACCTTTCATTTATGGTCCCTTCCTAAGGAAGCCACGGACAGACTTCTCTCAAAAATCTAAAGAATTCTATTAGCTCCTTAAATTTAACCTTTATTCCTCTTGCCTTTAACGCCTCTCCGAGGCTCTTAATAAAAAGTTTGTGCTCACTCATTGCTTGTCCCATATTCGCCAATCACTTACCGAGGCTTCGCAACCGGGAGGCAGGTTCCCTCATGGCGTCCTCTTATTACTCTCTGATTCTCCTTTTTGATTTCTGAACGTTACACTTGGTCCGGCCAGACTGTCTGTCGGCGTTCCACACTGGATCCCTCGTTTTCAGGTCCCTGTTCGGGCGCCAATTGACCTGGCCCGCAGGTCAAACGAACTGGCACCTGAAAGAGGGAGTGGGAATTGGGGGACAAGAGGCAAGAGAAATGGAGACAAGACAGGATTCTGATCAAGTCTCCGTTTATTGAGGGTAGAGCATCAGAATATATACTAAGGGGAGGGTATTAGCAGGGGGTGATAGGCTGACGAAGCAGCTCTTCCATATAAGGCAATAAAATGCTGTTACACCCTTTAATGCTGGTCATGGGTTCAACATCTTGTTGCGCAGGCGTGACACTTTTTGACCGGGAAACTGGGGAAAGGGGAAGAGAAGGCGGAAGCACAGGGGTGGAGTAGGCGTAGTTATGAAAACCGCCATGTTGCTGGAGACCGCAAATGCACGTAGCTCCGGGCGGCTCCCCACAGATAACCACTGAGTCATGCTGATAAATTTCGGCATACTTCACTTGCCTATGAGAACCAAATACCAAGGAGTCAGAGCTTTGAAAGAATTGTATACTCCTAGGGGCTGGCAGAGTGGTGACAGAGCTAAACAGCATGAGAACACTCCAAGAGGAAGGCAAGTCTCTGAGGAAGATTGCTGTGCCATCTGTTCAGACTTTTCTTTTCACTGGACACTTACTTTTGGAAGCTATTTTCTTCTCAAACCTCCGAGAACCTAATAGTTTAGTTTATAAAGGATGCCATTCCTTTACATTTCCCTGTCCATATCTCTGTGCTAGTATCCCAGGTGCCAGAGTTGAGAAGCAAGACCCTAGTGAAATAAATCACCCTGAAACAGGTAGAATCAAATACATTTCCTATGTTTCCCTGTTAGAATCTAACACAGAAGTATAACAAGGAAATAGTGAAATGCACTGAGCACAATTAGCTTGCTTTAAGGGAGGGATCGGAAAAACCTGTATGAAAGAGTTTGCAAAGAAGAGACATACTTTCTCAGCAGCATTCATTTCATAAATATTTATTGAATGTCTACTATTTGCCAGTTGAAATAATATGATTTCTGACATGGAAGAAATCTAATTCATGTCTAGAAAGGGTGAAAGATAAATAAATCAATAATGAGTCATCAATGATTGTTGGAGATTTGGACTCGAAGGGTATTGGGAATGAAAGAAAGAGAGAGAAAAAAAAGAGAGCTGGGATTAGGGTCTGCGAGTAGAGACTCCTCCAACAACTTTATTGTTTACAAGGGGCTCTCTATATACCCCAGTCTACGTGACAACAAGCAACAATATGCAGTTAACTATTAGCATTACTAAGGAACTCAGAAAATCTTATCTCAAGGTACAAAGTCTAAGTGTTCTATTTACTACAAAAGGTATGTGCACATCTTTTCTTTCAGCCTTTAACAGCTTCATCCCGTTTGTCAGGAACTCTTAATTACCGCATTCCTTAGGGTGCAAGCATAGCCATGGAAACAGGACGTCTCTCCTTGTGAGACCACTGTGCCTCAGTTTCCAACAAATGATGACTAAGAATGAAGTACTATGGCAATATAAGAGCCTGGGGCTTTGCGAGTGCAGAAGTGGGGCAGCTCTACAGACAACTGCTGGAAGTATCTGCATGTGCTTCTCACAGTTACTGCCTAGGGCCCCTGCAGGAAGATTGCAAAGGAAAGAGACTACAGATTTCCAGCTTACGATTTCAAGGGTAATTGCTAGGACCTAATGCCTGTACCTCTACCTCCATCCTCCAGATCTAACCACTTTTAATTAACATTCTACAAGGCAAAATAAAAGGCAGAATGCTGAAGCACTTCCAGTTTTTAAAAAAATTATTCGAGCCAAAGTCACGCGCAAGAATTAATCATCTCAAATATTTTCTACTTCTGATAAGAGGGAAGGGATTTGAGAGGAAAGCGAGAAGGTCACCTGGGGTGGTTTCTCTTTAAATACTGTTAAGTGAATTAATTGTCTGGGGACTTTAGGAGGAATGTGACTGTTGATTCCCAACTCCTGCAGTGTAATCTATGACCAGTAGGTGGCGAGAAGCTCCTTGCTATGTAACGTAAAGGAACCAGAGAGAAAATACCTCAACTTTCTGGCCACAAAGTATTTGTTTGAGGCAAGTCCAGTTTTCCTTCTGTTCTTTGTATGACTCCATACACACTCATAGCTTGGCAAAAACATACAGTCCTGACCCATTTGATGAGGCTGGCTGGGCTTGCTCTTTCTGCAACCGCACTTAGACTCTAATTGTAAACTGACTCTAGGGTTTTCCTCCTCCCGTCTCCTTTTATGAGAAGAGTTAGGAGTTTCTGTCCCTAGAGAGTTTATGGACTTGCCAGAAGACCTAATTCAGGATTGATATTCATCACCCAGGAAAGATCATGGAATTGCCGGATAGAATTCTAGGTGAATTGTGATTTGTGCTCACCTTACCACTAGATTATCTCTATTATTCATTAGATATTGATTACTGATTTTCAGGCTGCCAAAGAGAGATAAGTATAGAGGTTAAATACCTGAACTCTGCAGCCAGATTGCCTGGGCTCATATTAGGCTCTGTCACTGACTTTCTGAGGCTTTGGGCCTGTTTTTAACCTCTCTGATCTTCAGTTTCCTCACTGTAAAATGGAGATAATAATAGAACATATCTCTTAAATTTGTGGCGGGGATTAAATGAATTATTATGCATAGCACTTGGTGCCTGACACACACCCAGTTAGTACTATGGAAGTGTTAGCGATCATTAATGTTGATACATCATTCAATATTTTACTAAGAAATTAAATTAGTAGGTAGGTAGTGCGGCTGCAGGAAATAAACATAATTCTGTGAAAATTTCAGGTTTGTTGGCTGAAAGCATTGCTAATATTTCTGTGGTAATTATACTGAGAAAATTGTAGTATTAAAACAGTAAAAAAATGTTAAATACATGAATTAGTTTTGAAATGCAAAAACAAAGCAAAAGTAAAAATGTGGGGGAGAATGAGTCACTTAAATTTCCCTAGACACCAAATGATAGTGAAATATTCTGTTAATATCTTGTTCCTGCTCAAAATCATTTATCTACCGGACAAATATATGAATATGGGATTTGAAAATCTTCTAATATCTGGCTCTAAAACCTTTTGAAACTTATATAGCTCTACTCAATGAGACACACCTACTCTAGTATAATTCACAGATGCACTAAGAGAACCTGGTGCTTTTCTTAATCTAGGATCTTTTATTCCCCACCCTCCCCTTCTGCCCCAACCTGTGCCCATTTAAACTCTTAATACTTCAGATGCACACAAGAATATTTTTTCCAAGACTTCCTTCCTTATCACCACCACAGAAGTGATTGATCCATCCTGATTTATATGCTGCCTTACTCAACAAGGGATTTAAAGCTGCTTTTAATGTACACTAAAACATGGAACTTTTCACTTCTTTAATCACATATATATGTATTTATTTCTTAATTATATTATTTAATTACATATAATATATTACAAATTACACATAGTTAATTTACTTGATTGAAAGTTTTCTTATTGTACATAAAGTGTCTTATGTAGTGTTCTCAGCTTTGTTCACACTAATTTCAATGAATTGTATTTTGGTTTTCTCTGCCCAGTTGCTGCTATTGCTTTTTTTTTCTTTCAGGATCTAGGTGGGTACTTTCATATAAAATCTTATTTTTAATTTTTTCTTTGGCAATTCTTTCCTGGATTCTTTGCTTTGCATAATTATACACTACAATGGAAGCAGCATCCTAAAGCCATCAAAACAAATCCTCCTACTCCAACATCACTTGATCTTCTAATTCTACTAGTTAATAAAAAAACGCCCAAGGCCAGCCACAACAGATACCAATGAACCATATAATAAAGAATCCTTGAGGCTCTGCCTCAAGAGGGGTGGGTGTGAAGATCATCCCTTTGGGATGGCCCTGCTGTCTACAAGAACCATCCAGAAGGGAAACTCTCATCAGCCCATTTGAGCCGCTTCCCTCGTCTTTCTTGAATTATATTCCAGTGTTAGACATAGTCTGAGTCAGAATGAACCTGAAGCCAAGTGTCACTTTTTAATAAGCCCTTGAGTGGATAGACTAATAAAAAACAACCTACAAACACTCTTGTCTATTGTTAATGGTAATGCAAAATGTTACAGTCTCTTATGAAAATTTGGCAAGATCTAGCAAAATCACATAACATCTAACTTTGACCCAGGTATTCCACTTCTAAAAACCTATCCCCAAAATACAAAATGACAAATGCACAAAGCTATTTATTGCAGCATTATTTGTAAAGGCAAAAGTCTGGAAACAACCCAAACATTGATCAGCAGAATGCTAGCTAAAAGCCCTATCTATGGCAGATCCACACAGTAAAGTACTATGCAAATGTAAAAAAGAATAAGGACAATCTCTATACATTGATATGTAATAATCTCCAGAATATAAGTGAAAAAAAGGAAGTTGAAGACAATATTTTTATAATATGCTATACTTTTTTTGCAAGGACATGGGGAAGGGATTTGTCTGTTTTCCTAAATGAAAGAATGGAATCAAAATCTAATAAAATAGTTACCTACAGAGGAATAAAGTAAACAAGGTAAAAGATGGAAATGCAGACAAAATTCTGTGAATACATCTTCTCCTATAATTTAAACTTTGGAGCCAAGTAAATATTTTGTATAATTAAAAGCAAAAAATTAAACCTTGAAATAAAATAACCTATACCCTAAGGCCGTATTCTTATACAAAGTAATCTTTTTTTAAAAAATTTATTTATTTTATTTATTTCTCTCCCCTTTCCGTTGTCTGTTCTCTGTCTATTTTGCTGTGTGTTCTTCTTTGTCCACTTCTGTTGTTGTCAGCGGCACAGGAATCTGTGTTTCTTTTTGTTGCGTCATCTTGTTGTGTCAGCTCTCTGTGTGTGTGACGCCATTCCTGGGCAGTCTGAACTTTCTTTCGCGCTGGGCAGCTCTCCTTATGGGGCACATTCCTTGCGCATGGGGTTCCCCTACACAGGGACACCCCTGCGTGGCACGGCACTCCTTGCACGCATCAGTGCTAGGCATGGGCCAGCTCCACAAGGGTCAAGGAGGCCCAGGGTTTGAACTGCAAACCTCCCGTGTGGTAGACGGATGCCCTAACCACTGGGCCAAGTCCGCTTCCCATACAAAGTGATTTTAAAACTGCATTCATTGGTATTATTATTTATAGCTATACTAGTACTGTCATTTTGATTCCATGTCATAAGATAAGGCAAATAGGTAATTCTGTTAATGTTGATAGAAACCAAGATTTTCAGTCCCCTTTCTTTAAAAATCAGAACAAAGCCAGTATTTCCTGACTCTGCCTGCTGAATAGCCTAGAAGCAATGACAAGCCAGTAGTAGGAGGAGCATCACTAGCAACCTGATTGAGATATCTAAACGCCATTTCCCATTCCCTAACAAAATAAGCCTTGGTCGCTTGGATGAATGGTTGATTCTAGATCTAGGGAAGAAAATGTAAAAGGATAAGCCAAAGTGCAAGGATATTTGAATTCGATACCTGGACTGTAGTTACTTAAGAGAATATCCTTATTTTTAGGACATATACACTAAGGTATCAAGGGATAAAGAGACATAATGTGTACAATCTACTTTCAAGGGGGTTGCAAAATATAAGGGATGATAAAAAACAAACATGGCAAAATGTACAAGAATTCTCTATCATTCTTACAACTTTTCTATAAGTTTGACTGTGACAGTTTGAATTTGGTGAATCCCAAAAAGATTATGCTTTTTTTTTTTTTTGAGGTACTGGGGCCAGGGATTGAACCCAGAATCCCGTATGTAAGAAGCACACGTTCAACTGCTGAGCCACATTGGCTCCCCTGAGTTGATTTTTTCATTTGTTTGCTTGTTGTTGTTTGTTTTTAGGAGGCACTGGGTACCGAACCCAGGACCTCCCATGTGGGAAGCAGGCACTCAACTGCTTGAGCCACTCTGCTCCCCAAGATTATGTTCTTGAACTAATCTATTTCTGTGGGTGTGGGGCCCTTTTGATTGGACTACAACAGTGAGGTGTGACTCAGGTTAGGCCTCTGCCCTCTTACTAGAGCTTTCTATAAAGGGAGACGTGCAGAGGAAAAGGGAATTCTGCCATTTTGACCTGGCCCTTGGAGTGAGAGGACTCCAGGGTCGTCTAAAGCTGCAGAAAGGCAGAGAAGCCAGAGTCTGGATTCAGCATAGTACAGAGACACGAAAAGAGGTCCCTGAGGAGCTGGGCCCAAGGTGCCGCTCAAGGCTGGAGGAGATGAGCCCCACTGTATATGCCTGATTGCCACGTGGCAGGATGCCAGGTTCACCAGCAGCTGACTTTGGTGAGAAAGAATCTCTGATTTGGACACTTCACTGCCTTAGAACTGTAAGCTTTTGCCCCAAATAAAATTCCCATTATAAAAGCCTACCCATTTCTGATACTTGGCATTGGCAGCCCTGCGGCAAACTAAGATACATTATTCTAAAGTATTTCAAAATAATTTTTTAAAAAGCAAGGAAGCTTTAAATGTACTTAATGGATGTCCACAGGTCTAATATGGGTCAATTGATTTAAACACAATAAATATATAAAAATTCATGAATTCATGATACTTGAGCACCTTTGGAAGTTACTCTAAATATTAAGAAAGAAAAAAGTGAAACATCCTTTCCTGCCTTTCTTGTAGACAGTATCTCAGGGTAAAGAAATAAGTGATGAAGAAATGCTTTCCTTTATAGAATTCCAGCTAATAAAACCAGAAGAAATAAAAGAATTAGAAAATTATCACTTTGCAACTCCTAATATGAGATTTAGCAATAGACATCAATTGCAGCTAAAAACATCAAGTGAGAATTTGATGAGGAACTTGATAATGAAAGTATCAGGTTGACAACACCTGAAACCAAACCCAATCCCAGTGATTAGCATCACAAGAAGTGGGGAAACAAGATATACCTCATGATGTGATGCAATGGAGTATACACATCAACTTTGTTGCCAAAAAAAAAAAAAAAAGTACCCGAATCTAACCAACACTCTACATCCAATTATCATTTAATAGAAAATTAGAAGGATAGAATAAGTTAAACGATACAAAGCAACCAGCCTAATCCAGAATGTGGGATAATGTACTAGAAAAATGCCCTGGTGTATTCAACAAATAAATGGCAAGGCTAGAGTGGTTAAAAGGGACTTAAGAAACATACTAGTCAAATGCAATGTATAAACCTTTAGATCCTGACTCAAATCAGCTAACTGTAACCAAAAAGAAAAGAAAAAGAAAAAATCAGGGAAATTTGAATATAGACTAGGTACTAGATGTTACAAAAGTGTTTAAGTATATCGGTGTGGCTTATAAATTAAATTTTCTTAAATACCCATACCAGCTAGAGATGTAACCTTAATTATTTAGTGGTAACATTGCATAATTCCTGGGATTTCCTTTAAAATACTCCAGCAAGAAAAAACGGTGGGTGAAAAGATGAAATAAGCAAAATTGTGGTTAAGTGTTGAAGATGGGAGAATATGTGGGAGTTCCATTTCTACTAAAAAAAAAAAAAAGTTGGAAGGTGTATCTAAACTCACTTGTGCTGTTCTCAGTCCTCTCACTCAGTTTTACTTCTAGCGTAGGAGTTCTAAATCTCCACTGGAACAACTCTTTGAACTCCTTTATTGATATCTGCTATAATCGATCTATCACACTGTCATTGAAACTCCCAATCCCTTTAATGCCTTGGCCACAAACAAAAGGAACATCTAGGAATTTTATGGAAGAACCAAAGAGGCACAGATAGAGCTGTTCCATTCTTACTTTTTATTTTCTGTGAAAAAGGAAAAAAGTCTGAGGTGTCTATTACATCCCACAGGTGATTTGCAGGTTTTGAATTATATTACTTCATAATACTTTCCAACACGTCTTACACATTTTAAGCTTTCAGTAACTATCTTGATTTCATAATAACTTCTGGGTAATTTGAATGCTATCTGCACATGCCTTAACATAAAAAAACATAACTTCAAGAAGCATTAGCTTAATTAAGAAATCTTAATCTCAATATCTTAATATGTACTCCACTCAAAGTGCATATTCGTAAAGTTTTCATTCACAAAAAAAAGTATTTACTTAAGTATTTTTAAATACTTCAGCATATGTCTGTAAATTTCAAATTCAAGTCAAGGAATTGCACTCATTAAAAGTGCAGTTGAAGGATTGTTAGTTGGTGTCCTAATCAGGAAACTCATACTCAAGGTGGCTCCAAGTACTTGTCAGTCATAATTCAATGTTTTCCAAATTAGCATACTAAACATCAGGAACATTCATTGGGAAACAGTGGCTCATTGATTAACATAATGAATATCTGAAAGCTGCTCTTAGTGGTGAAACCAAAGACATCTCTAGATATGTGAGTTGGCTAAACATATGACTCTCCATCCTTGCATGAATAGGCTATTTGAATCCATTCCAGCCTGTCACGTACAACTCCCTTAAAAATGGCACCTGCGGCCCAATCCCTAAATAGTACTTGTTAGAGGTTTGCAGTAATTAAGCTGAAGCTCAGTTTCCCGATATGCACTGGGGAAAGGCTAACCCCATCCCACTTAAGCTTACATGTCTAAGGGCACGGCACTTCCCCACAGGTTAAACAAAGAAACCGCACAGAAGGGAGTAAAAGGAAATGGAAACCTTCTCTACCTGCATATCAGAGGGAGATAAAGAAACCCTTTAATCCCTACAGATCAAAGAAACATCTGCTCCTGCAGTATTCCAAGTAACTCCCTAACTCACTCACTATCTTCTAGTCACTATCAGGGAAAGTTTTCATCAACAGTGCTTACCAACCCAAGTGTATTAACTGCTTTGTGCTGTGTTTTTCAAATGAGTATCTCTTTAATAAGTGTCTCAATATGTAGCACACTTTGAAGTAAGAAATGTTTTCATAATAACGTGGTAATGGCCACTTCCTATTTACCAAAAAGAACCTCAGAGTTGAGCATCACAAAGTTAATCTGGGTCAGTTCACAACAATGATCATATGACACAGAAAGGTCATATTTTTCAAATTTATTTTTAACATTTCACATTAAATGAAATATAACCATAATCATTACAGAGCATTACAATAGTACACACAAAGAACTATTAAAATAAAAGACAAAAGAATACAACCTTGATCAAGTTAAATGCCATTTTACTATGTAAACAAAAATAAAACCCTGATACTAAAAAGGTACATAATATTCAGAGGTAAAATACATATACAAAACCATTTAAACATTGACTTAATCCACGAGATCACATTCTTTTCAACAGACTACAAATATTAGTTACTTTACATCTACAAAATTTCAGAATCCTGTTAAAATCTCAACCATCTCTGGTTTATGATACAGCACAATTCATAAGGCAAAAATATAGGCATTATTATCCAGTTCTTTAATTTCACTTGTACTTTAAGGCAAACTGGGAACTTTTTGCTTAGTATTTTAAAATAAAAGGGACTTACACATGATAACCTGACAAAATTCACAATAAATTATCTCTAGTTAAATATGTATAATATGAAAAACATATGGATAACAATTTTTCTCTCTGCAGAGATGTAAACTGGCTTTTTGATTCCAAATTCACACCAGTAGGAAAACTTGTAAACTTATTGTATTTAAAACATATTGTACTACTCACTTTTTTCACATGTCCATCAACAATGAACCAATATACTATAAGTGAAAACTTATGTATATCCAGCCACAGAATAATCATTTCTAGTTAAGTTATATCTAATTAAAGTGCTGTTTACAAAGGAAAAAAGTCATGGAGTAGATAGAACTGGATGTTAACTTGACATATGACATCTTATAATTTCTTAACTTTCAGACTACAGAGGTTATAGAGGTTATTATAAGTTTATTGAACTTTAAGCAGTAAATTTATTGTAGAATCTGATTTTCCTGAAAATGAGCACTTAGGTGACAATACCAGTTATCCAACACCAAAACTGAAAATAAACACAGCATTATATGTACATATATTTCCTTCAATGGTAGCCACAGCTTTTATACTATAGGAAATATATATATTTTTAGGTTTCTATAATTTTGGTTTTGTACTAAAAAATACATTACCTAATTCCAGGAAATTTAGAATTCTATGAACATTAATTTTAAAATTCTTTTTCATGCCAACAAAACTTTATTGAACCTTAAAGAAAAGTTTATATATAAACTGGGTCTCTAATCACTTTTTATGATGTTGAAGATAAGGAATTAAAATCCACACTTTATCATAATAGTTATATGGGTATACGTCTCTCCCACTATATTTCACTCTGTGTGAACAGAGTATACTTATATTTTTAACCACCACAGTATCTAGTACAATATCTCACACATACAACAGACCCTCCATATTTGCCAATTTAGCAAAATTATTTTTCAAAACCTAACACCATTTCTTATCACCTGGTACCACTTCCTACAACTTAATATTCATGAGTATTTAAAACAACATTAGCAATAACACTGGAACTCATATAAATATCCTTTGGGCTACACTGAGAATCACTTAAGTTCTATTACTAAACCCAACAAATAATAAATAGCTGAACATTTCTAACAGATTAAGCCTTCATAATTATAGAAAGCAATTTTCTTGCAACTGATTACACTAAACTTTATTTCCTACTGCAACTTTTTTCCAAAATATTTCTGGGCAATCTTAAATAGCTTCCCTGACCATGAATTAATAAATAAAGTTATTTCCAATACCTTTAACTTTGGGAATTTATTACCATTCTGATCCTTTTTAACATAAGAAATATGTAGCTTTAAGTTCATGAACTTAAAGAGTAATTAAAATGAAACTAATCACAAATCTCTAGAAGTTATCAGCTGTCAGGTCATATTAGTAGTACTGGCCTTGAAGAACAGTACAGTAGGTTTAGCAGTCCTAAAATAAATATATTTCTAAAATTTGGATGCTTTTTCTCTTCCTTTCACAGGTTTTCATAATTTGCTCTCTGGCATATGGCTCCTACTATATCCTAAGATGTTTCAAATTTACTCTTTACCAAGATGAAGCTCATATTTTTCAAAGACAATGATCAATACATGCCTTTAATCTAATTTACCAAATGATTATATTTTTAATACTAATTTGATAGTGGGGATGATATATTAGTAAAAAACATTGTTAAAAATAAAGTGTACACTATCGATTTATTTTTACAATTAAAATATTATCTTTCTATAGTCTCTTTCAAATTCCCCCATCTTCTGGGGAGAGGGTTAAAAATAGGATGTATTTAACAATTTGAATGACATAAACTAAAAGAAAATTGACTTTGGTGATCAGAAACTATGTATGTGATGGAATCTATTTTAAATTGCTATTCTTTAGAGTCTAGGCCAACCACAATAGTGCACCTTTTTTCTATTTAACAGATTTATTTATCAATTAAAAAGTTATTGCTATATATCATTGTTATTCATACAAGCAACATAGAAAATATTCAGTCTGTCAATTTTATTAGTAGCTCCTGTTGATTCTAAATTAGAAGAGACTAAAAATCACTTGCAAATATTCATAAAGCTTGATACTACTTTTATGATTAAAAATGATTTCACATAGTTTTGTAGTATATATTCAAATGTACAACTGGAAGTTCACAGAAGAACAAGGAAAACTGCAAACTGCTTGGCTATACATTTTAAGAATAACATATGCTAACAAATGAATCTATATTTTATAATTACAAATGGCTTCTTAACAATAGTTTAGAACATATGGCACTTAAGAATGGAGTATGAATTTTTCTTAGGAAAAAAATATAAATTGGTTTTGCAGAGACTATAGATAGTGGGCAGGTAAAAATATATATACACATTGAGGAAAAGAAAAATGACTTCAGTACCAAAAATATAAGTACCGGCATCATAATAAAATGCGAGTTATTGTGTTTAAGACTAACAGACATTTACTAGAACATGCAAAAGTAAAATAAGTAACTACTTCTTTTAAATAAACTGTCACTTGGCTATAACAAACAATTTTGCTTCAAAAGATCATTTCTTTAGTCAAAGTAGAATCAAATTTAGAACCATTACTCAAGTAAACATAGCAGTTCCAGTTTTCCTTAATAATTTTAAAATATTCAGTTACCTAAGAAATATACAAACTAATGCATAACTGCCTAGTGCTTTATATTTAATGCATATATTTCTCTGTTTAAGAAGGGCATATAATATCAAGCACAGAAGAAATAAGATCAAAAACTCATTTTTCTTTGAATCACTATTCAGGAACCATAAAAAGCAATAACATAGGCCATTTTAGATGATTTTTGGATGTTAACATTAGTATCATCAATATTTTTAATTAGCAGAAATAAATCAAGCCAATAAAAACATGCCAAAAGACTGAACATCCAAAAGAACATCAGTTATAGCCTTATTATACAGATCCTACAGTTAGCACCATTTTTATCTGAACACTTTGAAAGAGCAAAGATTTTTAAAAACCAAAATAATTATAAGGATGTATGAAAAAATCAATATGCACTGAGGCTGGTACTATATATTTCTTAAATATTTATATCAACACTGGGAAGCCTGCTGTACTACTAAAGAAAAACTATGAAACAATTGATCATAACATAGATGAGTAACTAAATTCATCCAGCATTAACCTGCACATATAAAAAAGGCATTAAGTATCAGACTTCTTAAAATTGTTCCCTAAACATTATGATAGTGAAAGCATTTGTCTTGAAAACTTATTACCATTTATCCCCCGTTCTAAAGTATTTAGCAGGAAGATCAGATGACTCACTATCGCATGTTATTTACAACACTTAAAAGTACCGAAAAAAAAAGCAGCCTTTTATTTGCTTAAAAAAAAAAAAAGCATTTGGATTTACATCCAACAGGCAGTATCAACATTCTGCCAGACAATCAACACACTCAAGCATCTAAGCATCTCTCACCCTAGTAAATCATAGTGCATATCAAGGAGGGAGAGAGTCAAACTTAAAAAAAAAAAAGAAAAAAAAAAGCAGCAAGTTTTCTGCACATGTACACTGACAAACTACTGTATCTCTGTCTCAGAAGGAAAAAAAGGGCACAATTCAATTGGCAAAGTCTTTCCATTATTATTATTTGATTATTGATTTATTGTGTAATCAAGAGCAACCAAAGCTACTTGTCAATTCAAAGTACCCCAAAAACTGAGTCTTCATACCACTTCAAGTTAAAAAAGAAAGCAATGCAGCTTTTGGGTCTCAGAAAACTGGGCATCTTTTCATGCAGCACAAGTTTCACCATCACACTGTTTCCATGAGTTCACACTTGTCAAAGTGCAGTTAATCCAAAGTTACAGCGACAGTATATCATGCCAGCTGAATCCAGCCATGTATCCGAGATAGGGTCATATTTCTGCACAGTATTCAGATAGGATGATCCAGAATGTCCACCAACTACATAAAGGTAGTTATCAATTACTGCAGCACCAACCCCTAGGAAAGTGGGTAAAAAAGAGGAAAGAAACACATTAACCATGATAATAGCTTCTTCTCACTAAAAAAAAAAAAGAATTTATACTTTAATATTTTCTTAAAATGCTTTATGTTTCAATAATATATTATTATTAATTACATGAGCAAAGCAGAAATACATGCTCTGGGGAGAAAAAAATACCTTAATATAAAAGTAAGAGTTGAAGTTTGCCTTCACCTTTCCTTCCCAATCCCACCCCCTCTCCTACCAGAGGAAACTAAAAAGAATATAGTATCTTTCCAGTTGCTTTTGTATCAACTGATACTTACATATATTTTTCTAGAAATCATTCCTTTTATCAGGCTTTCAAATATATTGAAATATTTGAAATATATATTGAACTATACAGTTTATGCTTTAAAAATTCTACCTCATGTATTATCACATATAGTTTTTTAAATGACAAATCTATCCTTTTTTTATATATAGAAGCTTTAGATTACATAAATGCTACATAAAAAATATTGGGGGGAGCAGAGGTGGCTCAAGTGGTTGAACGCTTGCCTCCCACATGAGGATGCTTAGTTCGGTCCTGGTGTCTCCTGAAAACAAAAACAAAAACAAAAAAACAAAAACAAAACAAAAATATAGGGAATTTCTATATATCTCTCTCCTCCCCCTTCTCATCCACATTTTTAAAGTTCTCATTGCTTCATGGCTTTTCTTCTCAAAAATACCACAGAAACTAATTTCTTTCAACCTTGAAGTAGTTTACTCCATTTTGTCCTTTCAGTTACCCTTGCATGTTTATACTGCCGGTTTTTTCTTCAAACATAAAATCAAGAAATAGTCCTAAGGCATTCCCATCAGTAACTTACACCTTCTTCTTAAAATAGTGAGCTTTGAGTTTGGATTCAAAGATAAGAGACATATTTGTTTTTCTTTAAGAACTCTGAAATCAACTCTTTTTTGATCAACTATACCCTCAAGGAGAAGAAAACATTTGAAAGCAAACATATGGGTTGCTGACATACAATAAAAAGCAAAACAGGACAAGCCAAGGATTTCCAATAGCATAAAAAGATGACCTCTGTTAAATGGAAAAAAGAACTTTCTATAAGATAGACTCTATTAGCAGCATTTCCCAAAATGTGTTCTTCAAGTTTGAGAAACAATCATACGTACATTAGCACACTAAAATTACAGTAAAAAAAATGTGTAGTTTTGCCTAATATAGGTGTCTCTCAAGCTTACCACAAAAAAGGGTTTGTTTTTCTGGACAAGTAATTAATACCCTTACTGTTAGAGTCCAAAGAACTAGTATTCCAAGAACATCGTTATAAAAAACATTGCCCTATATGTTTAGAAAATAATAAATTATTACCTGTTCTGGGTTCCTTCATTGGTCTACACAAAGTCCACTGATTTTGATGGGGGTCATATCTTTCAATGCTTGACAAATGTGAGACACCATTATGTCCACCCACGACAAAAATAAAACCTAGCATGACACCCACGCCAAAGTGAATCCTTTTATCTGCCATGGATGATACCATCTCCCAGGAGTCCTTACTTGGATCATAACGCTCCACACTGCAGATATTCACAAAAGAAAGAATTAATTCACAGATCCTTTGTGTCATTTTTCCTACTAAAGCATATTTGTCAAGAGAATTAAAAAAACTGAAACTCACCATAGTTTTAAAGGTTCAAATAAACATACATGCACCGAACAAGAGTAGTCTGACCCAAATGTTACATGTTCCTGATAAGACAACAGGGATAAAAGCTTACCTTGTGGGCAGGGTACAGCAATTACTATATGCTATCCATTATATCATTTAAGCAGGAAAGAATATTAAAAAGGACATAGATCTTAGAGTCAGAAGGCCTGAGTTTAAGTGTTAATGCTGTATAGCAAGAGCTGAATGAACCCCTTAGCCCTACTTGGGATTCTGTGTAATCCTAGATAAGTTATTTCTTCTCATCTGTGAAAATGGGGAAATAACAGCCTTGAATGATTCTTACAAGAATAGAGTCCAAAGAATAAGCATGTGAAAGTATTTTAAAAACCACAAGTTGAATACAGATGCTTTCTAAGGTACTAAGGATCCCCCTACATAGTTAAGAAATAGAAAAGATGAAGTGAAGAAGAAAGTAAAAAAAAAATTTTCTTATACGAAAATTAATAGTGTCTTACTGTGAAGCAACTGCTGCAAGATTCCACAAACAAGACTGGCTAATTTAATAATATGAGAGTGATTTAGTTGAATTCAGAGATTTAAGTCAGATCTGTATTCCAGAGGAACACTTGGCATGTCCAAGCTACATTATAGAAATTCAAATCAAATTGCAATTTCCAAGAAAGTTTCCCTAAACAATTTCAGAAGACTTTTAAAGCTTCATGAGCATCAAAATTAAAATACTTAACTTGTATCTTATACCTTTCTACCAGCAACTTTTCAAAGACTAGAAATGCATGTCTGGGCCCCAAATACTTTTCCTTCTACTAAGGAAGCAATAAAAAGACATAATACATGAGCTTAAAAAGAAAGAAAAACATACAGGTGAAAATGTATTGTGCCATCACTTTCTTAGTTGACAAAACACAACACACTCTTTCATAAAAATGTTCATAATCAAATATGTGCCATTCTGAATATTCTTACAGATAAAATCTTTAGAACATCAATTTTCAACAAAAGTTCAGAATTATGGTTCATTTTCTATATAAACAGTCACTTAATGCTTTTATTTTCTCATATATATATATATTTCTCTTTTATTTGGAGAATATTCCATAATACAGCAATCTCAAATTCCAACTCCAGCACAACTCAGATATACATGATGATTAGAGGACAGAAATCCAGAAAGGAATACTAAAATAAGGATTTAAGTTTATGTTACAGTACCTTTCAGGCATATGAGAATTACATTTTTCCACTTCTCTATTCTATTAATAAATGTAATAACAGACTAGATCTGTATACTACCCAAAATTCTCAAGTTGTCTAACTTCATTTTATTTTCAGGTTTCTAAATTTTAAAATCCAGTCCATTTATATCAAATGAACAAATATAAATTTTAATAAAAGGGATTTGCTTCTTAGGTTTGTATTAAACTCCCAAATAAAACAATTACAACTGTACTCGTGGAGCAGATTAAATTTCCCATATGCCTTTCAGTGTTACTTAAAATATAAAAAAAGGAAGATCATCTATATACACAAATTTTTTAAAACTCAGAAATCATCGCTAATGAAACTTTTAAAAAATCTTAAGCATATACAATTTGATTAAGTTGTATACCTGTTCATGTGGGCAGGACCATACCCACCAATGGCATATATCATTCCATCCAGTACAGCTGCAGCAAAACAACTTCTTGTTGTAGTCATTGGCGCCACAGGTTGCCATTTTCTTATTTTGGGAATATACTTCTCTACAGATTGTAAATAAGATTGTCCATCATAACCACCTAAAGCATAAAGTTCTCCTGCAAGTACTACTACTCCAAGGGTACTTCGATGTTCATTCATTCTTTCTAGAGAAGTCCAGGTATTTGTATCAGGATTCCAACATTCTACTGAATTTTCATGTTTTCTGATAGCAACGCCTGGACGCACGTTAGTTTCAATACCACCTATAACATACACTTTTTGGTCTAAAACGCATATTCCAAATTCATAGCGAGGAATGTTTAGGGGTGCCAAACCAATCCAAGAGTCATTTTGAGGAAAGTACATCTCCATGCTAAAGAATAAGCAGAAAAAAAAAAATTTTTTTAAAAACCAAAATGATGCACAAATTAAAATATATTTCTCATTAACAGTCACAGAAATGCAAATTAAAGCCACAATATACTATTACACCCCTTCCACAATGGTAAACACTTAAAAATCAGATAACAGTTGTTGGCAAGAATGTGGAACAAGAAATGCATACTCTGTTGGTTAGGGTGGTGAACTGGTATAAACCATTCTGGAAACGATTCCACAGTATCTAATAAAGTTGAAGATACACACATGCTCTAAACCATCAGTTTCGCTCTATGTATCTACTCTACTGAATGCCTATTACAGTCAGTTTTGCACAGGCCATATAGACAGAAATGTTAAAAGCAACACAATATAATCCTTCATCAAAAGAACACATATATGATGTACAGTATATCTTCCCTATGACTGAGCAATTCGTAGGTATGTACTCAAGAGAAATGTATGCAAAGGTATATGTAAAAGAATGTTTATAGTAGCATTATTAATAATAGCCAAAAACTGGAAAAATTCAAATGTCCATCAACAATATACAAATTGTGGAAAATCATACGAGAATAGTATACAGCAATGAAAATGAACTAACTACAGCTGCATACAATAGGGATGAATCTTACACATAAAATGTTGAGGGGAAAGAAGTTAAATTCAAAGAATATCTTCTATATAATTTCATTTACATCAAGTTCACAAATAATCTCTTGGTTAGAAATGAGGATAATGGTTTTCTAGAGGAGGCTCGGAAAGGGTTCAAAAATGGCTTCTGGGTGCTGGTCATGCTCTATTTCTTGAACTGGTTTGTAATGTTCTCTTTGTGATAATATACTGAGCTGTACCCAGCTTAATAAGCCAGTTATAAAATCTTCAACAAATTAAGTAGCCAAGGAGACAGCAGGTGGTGGCAACATGGAGGGATATTAAGGGATATAGCCTAATAGCAAACGCTTGAAATAAGCTGAGGTTTTTGAAAAAGGGAAGAGGAAAAAAGTAGGGGAACTGGCTATGAGGAGCAAAGATGACACCTACCCAACACCTCTAGTATATGAACTATGGGGGAATAAAACAACAGCTTTAAGAGGACTCTAGGAAAAACTAGGTCCTTAAAGATAAGGGTATACCATTAGAACAAGAGACAGAGGGCAAAGGGAATTTTTCTTATGATAGAAATCATATTATCACAAAGGATGTGCAAAAAGATTTGAGAACAATGAGGACTCAAAAAAAAAGTTTGAGAAATTGTTAATAGATAGGACCATATGATAATTTTTAAGAGTCCAGGTTATAATGATGGATTATCTAGAAGCCATAGATTTCTGGAGATGATTTAGTTAAGTAGATATACAAGATAAAAAGGTCTGTTGGGGGTGGGGTGGGGTAAGCAGGTAATCAGTTTTAATTAGAGCTTCTTTCCCTTTTTTTTTTTAAGATTTATTTTGTTAATTTATTCCCCTCCCCCTGTTGTTTGTGCTGGCTGTCTGCTCTGCATCCATTTTGCTGTGTGTTCTGTGAATGCTCGTTCTCTTTAGGAGGAACCAGAAAACTGAACCTGGGACATCCTATGTCACTTGGGCCACCTCTGTTCCCTAGAGCTTCTTTCTTTTATTTTTTTTTAAAGATTTATTTATTTCTCTCCCCTCCCCCCACCCCCACCCCGGTTGTTTGTTCTCTGTGTCTATTTGCTGCGTCTTCTTAGTCCGCTTCTGTTGTTGTCAGCTGCACGGGAATCTGTGTTTCTTTTTGTTGTGTCATCTTGTGGTGTCAGCTCTCGGTGTGGGCGGTGCCATTCTTAGGCAGGCTGCACTTTCTTTCGTGCTGGGCGGCTCTCCTTACAGGGTGCACTCCTTGTGTGTGGGGCTCCCCTATGCGGGGACACCCGTGTGTGGCAGGGCACTCCTTGCACGCATCACCACTGTGCATGGACCAGCTCCACATGGGTCAAGGAGGCCTGGGGTTTGAACTGCAGACCTCCCATGTGGTAGATGGATGCCCTAACCACTGGGCCAAGTCCACTTCCCTAGAGCTTCTTTCTTATAAGTAGACTCATGGTTTATAGTGCTGAGCTCAGTGAATGGTGATGTTATAGCACAAAGTGGTTTTAAAGGTCCACTTAATATTTAATGTATTTGCACAATCATTCAAATATGCTTTTGCTATACTGCCATCCTTATGACTCACTGTAAGTCAACTAGAAACAATACTGTTCTCAGTGCTTCCCCACTTAAGCCCCCTACTAGCCTTTCTAATAGATTTCTTCTCCTAAAGGAAAAAAACTGAGGCCATTAGACAGGATCTATCTTAAATCTTTGCTTCCAACCCCCTCCACACCCCCTTCATGCTCTTGTCTTGGAGTATGAGGAGTCCTTATTCCTGTTTAAAACCTACCTTTGCTTGTGCAACCATCATCTTCTATTTCCTCTAAGATCTTGCTTCATAAATGACCATTCCTCTGTCCACCATCTTTACCCTTTTTACTGGCATCTGATTAAAAACATACATTTCTCTCTCTTCAAGACCAAAATAAAACCAAGCAAAAACTCCCTTCATGGGGAGTTACTGCTTAATAGTAAAGTTTCTATTTGGGTGATGGAAAAGTTTTAAACAAAATGCAAGGAGGCTAGCACAACAATGTAAAAGTAATTAATGCCACTGAATTGTACATTTAAATGGTTAAAATGGGGAAGTGGAACCAACCACTCTCAACTATCAGTTACTGTATTATTTCTCCCCACCCTTCTCAGCCAAGATTTTAAAAAGAGTTTTACATTCACAGTATCTATTTCCTTACTTTTTATTCATTTCTTAACCAGCTGTAATGTAGCTTCAGCATTCCCACAAGTCTGCTTAATTTCTTATACCAAGGATAATTAATGATCTCCATATTGCCAAATCAAATAGACACCTTTCCATTCTTATATCTCTGGACCTTTCGATTGCATTTTCATTGTTGAGCACCCTCCCACCTTCCTGGCACACTTAAATTTCTTGGCTTTCACGACACAATTATCTCTTGGTTCTCTTACCACTAAGACTGTTCCTGCTGCCCTTTTCTTGAATATTATTCAACAGCATTTCATTCATGAATCAATCTTTTTCCTTTCTATGTTCTCACTGGGCAAAAAAAAAGGATATTTAAACCAGTCAAGTTTATGGCTTTAATTTATGGCTCTAAATTATATTATATGTTCATGTCTTCCAAATCTCCAGCCCTGATCTCCTCTCTGAGCTTCCCATTCATATCCAGCTAGCAGCTGAATGACATTTACTTGGATATTTTACAGGCACTTCAAACTTATTAGGACCCAAACTAAACATATTATCTTTCCCCTTAAAATGGCTCTTCTTACAATTTAAAAAAACAAAAAATAAACTAAAAAAGGGAAAAATATAAAAAAACAAAAAAGAAAAATAAAATAAACATATATATTTTTAAATGGCTTCTCCTATATTCTCTCTTGGAATAATCATCCACCCAGTCATCTAATCAAGAAATCTGATTCATCTTTAGTTCTTCCCTCTCCCTCACCATCCCACACCGTCCATTCATGCACCAAATCACGTCAATCTCCTCTCTTAAAACCTTTCTCAAATTAATGCCCAATTAGCTAACTACATCTGCCTTAATTCAGGACCTTATAACCTCTTCCCTGGACTGTTAGAAAAAAACTCTGATCTAATCACTGTGATGTCAATCCTGACGCCCCCAATCTATTTCCATAATTCAGCAAGAATGACCTAATATAAAAATCTGACCATCTCATGACCTTCCTTGAACAAGTTTTGCAACCAACATAATATCTCTTTAGCATGGCATAAAATACCTTCTTTGACTTGGCCCGTATTGACTATTGCCTGCCACTTGCTGTTTAGAACTTGATACTTTTTATGATGGTTATGTTCATGTGTCAACTTGGCTAGGTTAGGGTACCCAGTTGTTTGGTCAGTTAAGCAAGCACTAGCCTAATTGTTACTAAGAGAATATTTCAGATTTAAATCACGAATAAGTTGATTGCATCTATGGTTGATGTGATGGTTTGAGTCTTCTATGGATCCCAGAAAATCCTGTTCTTAAAGCAAACCCATTCCTATGCTTGTAAACCCACTGTAGATGGGACCTTTTGATTTGGTTGAGTTAAGGGCCTTTGATTAGATTGTAGGACCCAGCACAGATCTTAACACTCTTAATGGAGTCCTTTATAAACTGAGGACAAAAAGGTTGTAGACATGGGAAAAAAGTAGCTGAGATGGAAAGGCCTCCAGAAGCTGATAAGCCTGGTAAAGAGAAAAGTGTCCAAAGGAGAGGAGAGGAGACTAGCAGACTGGCATTATGCCTGCCATGTGCTTGATCACCCACAGCCCTGGAAGAAAACATCTTTAGATGTGTGCCTGATGGCCTACAAGTGCAACTTGGTGAAAAAGCATCTCTTAATGAAGCTTTTATCTGGACACTTTCATGGCCTCAGAACTGTTAATCTTCGTGTGTACCAAACAATTTCTAGTACACTGCTTTGGCAGCATTTAGCAAACTAAAACAGATGATTTCATCTACAATCAACTGAGGAGATTGCCTTCACAATGAGAAATGTTTCAATCAGCTGAAGGTCTTAAAAGGAGATGTTATGATTTCAGCAGTCAGAAGAGAGAATCTCCTGGGATGTTCTTAAAGCTAACCCATTCCAGTGGATGTAAACCTATTGTAAGCAGAACCTTTTGAATAGGTTACTACAGTTAAGGCGTGGCCCAGGGTGGGCCTTAATCTTCTTACTGTAATCTTTACAAATGGGAGGGAGAGAGAGGGAAAGCGGGAGGGAGGGAGAGATATATGGAGAGAGGGAGGGAGGGAGGCAGGAAAGAGGGAGAGGGAAGGAGGGAGGGAGGGAGAGATGGAAATCGATCGCTGGCAGCTGGTCTTCAGGGAGAAAACATCACCTTGATGATGTCTTGATTTGAACATTTTTCTCAGCTTCAAAACTGTAAGACTGTAAGCTAATAAGCTAATAAATTCCCACTGTTAAAAGGAAACCCATTTTATGGTGCCTGCTTTCAACAGCTAAGCAAACTAAAACATGGGGAGTTCATCACAAAGCACTATCAGAGTCCTATCTTACAGCCTACCCTACAGAATTTCAGCTTGCCTATCCCCACAGTCATGTAAGCCAATTCCTTTAGTAAATCTCACAACGTTTCGATCTATCCATCCATCCATCTGCATCTATCCTATTGGTTCTGATTCCCCAGAGAACCTAGTACACTTTTAATATCAAATGGCTTTTACTTTCCTGTATACATGTACTGTATACCATGCCACTGTGCCTTTGTTCATTTCCTGTGACCTTCCCACCCTTCTTTCCTGGGCTCCTGCACAGCCTTAAACACTTAGCTCGGACGATATCTTCTCCACAATATCTTCTCTAAATCCCCCAGAGAGAATAAATGTCTCTCCTTAACACTTCCACAAAATTATATTTATCACAGCATTAACATACATATTATAAAGTATTTGTCTCTTTTACTAAGTAATAAACTGCCGAAGGCCCAATATCTAGCACAGTGTATCTCATGCACAGGTGTTTAATGTTTTTGTAGAATTAAACTGAATAATCACTCAGCCTGGTTCCAATCTTTCTACTATTATAAATAATGCTGCAATAAACATCTTTGTGCAATTATTTTTAATCAGCAATGTTTTTTCTTATGATAGAGTCCAGGAAGTAAGATTAATGCCTGGGTCTAAAGATATAAACAGTTTTATGACTTTTCAATAATTTATGTTTCTCATTTTTCATACTTTAGGGATGAGAGGCAAATGTTCAAGAATTTTTATAATACAAACCCATATCTGGAAAATTTTTATCATGACTTTTGACTAATATAATGTTTACTTCACGCCAATAATCAATGCCTTTAAGAATGAGTTATCAATTCACGTAGCCACCATAACTAATACTCTATATGTAACCCAATTTCAACAGTACTAGTTTTGGACTACAATTAAACGCATAGTCAATACTTTTAAAAAGATATAGAATATAACAGTTGCAATGATAAAAATTCTTGGGGGGAGGGGAGAAACAATCTACCGAATTTTTGGAAACGGTCAGAAACAAGTCTATAGTATTAAGGAAAAATACCAAACACAAAAATTTTCATGAAAGCAAAGATAACATTCAGCTATATATTCTACAAATCTAAGAGTTGTTTGTATAATGCTTTTTTTTTTTTTTTAAGGTACTGGGGGCCAGGGATTGAACCTGGGGCCTAGTATTTGGGAAGCTGGCACTCAACCACTGAGCCACACTGGCTTCCCTGAGTTGGTTTTTTTTTGTTTTGCTTGTTGTTTTTTGCTTGTTGTTTGTTTTTGTTTTTTTCAGGAGGCCCCCAGGCACTGAACCTGGGACTTCCCATGTGGGAGGGGCGCTCAACTACTTGAGAGACATCCGCTCCCCATATTGCTCTAATTCAGGGGTTGGCAGACTATGCCAAGAGCCAAATCCAACCCACCATCTATTTTTTTAAATAAGGTTTTACTGGAACAGTGCCTCACTTATCATTTATGTATTGGCTATGGCTTTTTTTGTGGTGCAACGACAGAATTTAATAGTTTTAACAGAGACCAAATGACCCACAAATTCTGAAATATTACCTTGCTCTTTATAGAAAAGTTTGCCTGCTCTAAATTATTAGAAAAGAAAATAGTATACTACTGTATTTAAAAAATATTGGGGAGCGGATGTGGCTCAAGCTATTGAGCACCTGCTTCCCACATGGGAGGTCCCAGGTTCGGTTCTCAGTAACTCAGGGGAGCTGATGTGACTCAGGGGTTGAGTGCATGCATCCCACACATGAGGTCCTGGGTTCGATCCCTGGACACGGTACCTAAAAAAAAAAAAAATTACACTGAAGAAACTAAAATGCACATTAAGTCCATGATTTATATCATTTCCCTATTTTTTTATTTCTTTGATGGTTCTTCGAATTAAGTGTTTTCATTCAAACCCTTTCTTGCCCTTAGTCTGTACTCATCACAGATTCCTAGCTCTCTTTAGCACTTCTGATATAGCTGGTAGTAATAAAGCCATTCCTACTTAGTGTGACTCAAAGATATAAACGGTTTCATTGAGGAAAAAAAAAAGATACATAAGAAAAAGTTAGTTAATAAACAGGATAGATAAGGTATGTGTTGGGTAGGCTTAATACTTCAAGTGTGTTGTACAGAATAGATGACAGTATGATTAAAACAATCCACTAAGTGTTTTAAGTAGAAAAGAAAACAAAAAGAAACATAAAAGAGAAAATCAAACTATTCTAAAAATGTAGAAAATTAGCACATTTAAAAAACATAAAATCTATTAATATTGATTCTTAAAAAAGGTTTTCTATTTACCTATCCAAACAGGCAAACAGTCCAGACTTTCCTCCTACTGCACAAAGTACTTTGGGAGCACAGCGAGGTCGTGTCATTAAGACTGTCTGATGTGAGAGTCTATGTTCAGGCATAAAGTGGTACTTCAGGGCTTCATTTAAAAGATGTTTACAAGTGCGATCATCACGAATAAGATGATTTGCTTCATACAGTCTAGTGAGAAACTTAACACTTAGCAGTGGTAATCGCACACTGTTAAGTAGCTGTGCTAAGTATTTCTGTCGTTCTTGTACATCATACTTAATCCAAGACTCTAGAGCATAAAAAACAGTCTCTTCAGTAGCTACATTCAAACAGTCACTGGAAACAATTTCATCCAACTCAGCATTTGTAAGCTCAAAAAACTCTTCAGTCTGGCAAACAGATTCAAAATTCTGGCATATATACTTAGTAGCTGCCAAATAAAGGTCATGACAACCATATGTTTCTGCAAAACGAGAAATTCCAATACAATTACCAGGATCAAGTTGGCTTTCAAGAAATGCACAACATTCTTTCAGGACAAGTTTTATCTGGAGTAAGTTTGCTGCTGGAAGGAGAGATTCAACAGTATCCTGAGAAATAAAAACAGTCCCTGTATAGGCATATTCCACGATGGCCTGAAGAGCTGTTTCTTCAATGCACTGAAACTCAACCTCGCTGTTCTCTTTTTCAGAAAGGTTCCCAGTGAACATAGCTTTGAAATATGGGCTGATGCTGGCAAGTACCACTTTGTGAGCATGGATTTTAACATCACCTACTCGAAGAACGATGTCACAAAGTTCGTGATGTTGACGAAGAAGATTCAAGCCCTGAAGAAGCTGTTCAGAATGTAAGTGAGTTAAGTTAGCAAGCATGTAGGTCGGAGATGTGTGGTCCATCTACAAAAAACCAAAAAGCACAAGTGAGTTATTTCAAAACTCCTTGCACAATATTATTCTTTTTTCCAATAGTACAAAATAAATCAGATTTGCTATTTGTATGTCTATTTGTTGATTTTTAAATCCCTTATACAAAATAATAGAACAGAGCTTTTAGAATTAGAAGGGATTGTAACATCATATAATTCAACTCCTTTAATATAAATAATTAGGAAACCAAGGCCAGAAAGGTTGTGATAAACCACAAATCTTAAAGGTCTCTTGACAGTGGACTTGTGGATCAGAACTATGACAACTCTTCTATTCTGTTTCCTTTCATTAAATTCAAGTCCAAACTATCACTGAAACAAAATGCAAATGCTAAAAAAACCACTCTTCCCTAAAGTAAAATTAGTTTAAAAAAATGCTAGCTATTGTCTCAAAAATATTAATTATTGCCAACCAAATCAACAGATGCTTTCATCTGAAATTTCATAATGCTAATGCATATACTTTAATGCAAAAACTCAAAAATAATTGCTTTGATACAAGATGCTAAATGTAACAAAGATACTGTTATTCCCAATTAATACAAAAACAAAAATGTATTGCCTATAATGAGAGCACTTACACACCTGGAGCATATCCTCTCAAACTTTTTTTTTCCTTAAAGATTTTTAAAAAATTTATTTCTCTCCCCTTTCCCCCACCCAAGTTGTCTGCTCTCTGTGTCCATTTGCTATGTATTCTTCTGCATCCGCCTGTATTCTTGTCAGCAGCACAGGGAATCTGAATCTCTTTTTGTTGCGTCATCTTGCTATGTCAGATCTCCGTGTGTGTGGCGCCACTCCTGGGAAGGCCACATATTTTTCGCATGGGGCAGCTCTCCATATGGGGCGCGCTCCTTGCACGTGGGGCTCCCCTACATGGGGGACACCTCTGTGTGGCACAGCACTCCTTGCGCACATCAGCACTACACTTGGGCCAGCTCACCACACCAGCCAGGAGGCCCTGGGTTTGAACCCTGAACCTCTCATGTGGTCCCATACTCTATCCCTTGAGCCAAATCTGCTTCTCCCACTCAACTCTTTTTTTTTTTTTTTTAAAAGATTTATTTATTTATTTATTTAATTCCCCCCCCTCCCCTGGTTGTCTGTTCTTGGTGTCTATTTGCTGCATCTTGTTTCTTTGTCCGCTTCTGTTGTCATCAGTGGCACGGGAAGTGTGGGCGGCGCCATTCCTGGGCAGGCTGCTCTTTCTTTTCACACTGGGCGGCTTTCCTCACGGGCGCACTCCTTGCGCGTGGGGCTCCCCCACGCGGGGGACACCCTTGCGTGGCACGGCACTCCTTGCGCGCATCAGCACTGCGCATGGCCAACTCCACACGGGTCAAGGAGGCCCAGGGTTTGAACCGCGGACCTCCCATATGGTAGACGGACGCCCTAACCACTGGGCCAAAGTCCGTTTCCCTCCCACTCAACTCTTGATCATAAATACAGATCACACCCACCCAATCTACTTGCCACTTTGGGCTTTTGAAAGAGGAGTTTAAAAAAAAATAAGACAGAAGAAAAGGGATAAGATGGGAAAAAAGAAGAAAGATTGCAAAGGCAACAGGGATTGTAGTAGACTGAAAAATGCCCCTCTCTACCACCCACCCACCCACAGAGATCTCTGCATCCTAATACCTGGAAGCTGTGAATGTTGATTTACATGGCAAAAAAGGAATTTACAGATTAGGCTAAGGATTTGGAGATGAGAGATTTTCCTGGACTCTCCAGGTTAGCCATAAATGCAATCAGACATAGCCTTGTAAGAGGGTGACAGAGGGAGACTTAACAAAAACAGAAAAGGAGGCAGCCATGACCATGAAGGCAGAAATGAGAGTGCTGCAGCCACAAACCAAGGAAGGCTGGCAGCCACTGAAAACTAGAAGAGTACACAGACCTTGGAGATACAAGATCATGAATTTTAGTCCCAATTGGGGCAATTAATATTATATGGCATTTTACAATTCTTAATCTAAGTATTAATGGCCTTGCTTAAAAAAGAATACCCCTACTCCTCTCAGTAAAGTACCATAGTTTGAAGTGCTATGAATACAGCACTTAAGATTCACTTGACTAAACTGCCTCCTCCCATGATTTCCACTTTTACTAACTCCCATTCTTTCCCACAATGACCTTTTGCTATAATAAGGCTCATCTAATAGTTCTATACAACATTTACTATCACTCAAATATTTTCTTAACACATACCAGATTTTGTCTATAACCTCTCTCCTTATTCACTGCCCTTCCTCCAAATCAAACTCTCAAAGGGCTAGATCAAAATTAACTTCAGCGGGGAGCCTATAAACATTTAAATTTGCAATTTCTTTACATGCAAAACATTTAATCATATAGGTTGTGGTGCAAAAGCATACCCCTTCAACTCTCATACGTCTGATTTAACAAAAAGAATGATATTCAGATTAAGAAGTGAAGGATGAACAAAAACAAAGGCAAGTGAATATAGAAATTAAAGGGACTGAAAAGGGAAACCTAGCTACTTAGAAAAACCTGCAAATGAGATCCCTGAATTACTGCCAGTGCTATAGGACTGGAGACTATTTTAAAAAATAAGACAGTAAATTCTACAAATAATCAGGTAAGATTAATGTTGATTTTAGATAACATTCTAAAATAAATTAAAATAATAAAAAAAAGATTTTATTTATTTCTCCCTATCCCCTTGTTGTTTGCACTTGCTGTGTCTGTTCATCTTCCTTGCTTCTTTAAGAGGCACTGGAACCGAATGTGGGACCTCCAACGTGGGAAGGAGGCACATAATCACTTGAGCCACCTCTGTTCCCTGCATTATGTTTTCCTTCTTATGTCTCTTGTTGCATCATCTTGTTGTGTCAGCTTGCCACACCTGCCTATCATACCAGCTCACTGTCTTATTTAGGAGGAACCAGGAACTGGACCAGGGACCTCCCATGTGTTAGACAGGAGCTCAATTGCTCAAGCCACATCCGTTTCCCAAATTATTAAATTTGTGATCTGTGAATACCTAGATGAGGATGTAGCAATCTCTAAGAATAGGATGGATAAGCTAGTCCATCCTAGGACTATGATTAGGATCCAAAAGAAGGATGGATAAGACATGCCACAGACTAATCTTGTATCTGATATGCTTAGAAGACCTGCAGATCAGGAAAATACAATTGATGTTTAACTAGATGTTAACAAAGAATTTTACAATGTCTTTCATGATTCCCTTGAAAATGAAATGAAAATATATAAGCTGGTTCAGTCAGCTAAATTACCAACTGGTTGAACAATCACACCGAGTATATCACTTAATGGAATGCAGTCTATCTGAAGGGAGATTTCTATAAGGCACCACTGGGTTACTAAATAGGTAAGTTTCTATGTAGAAGTAGTCGGTTAATAAATAAAGAAGGATGATAGATATCACCATTTTGAACCCTTAATGAATTAATGGAGATAGACACTGATGATGAAGAGCTGCTAACATCATACAGAGTGACAACAGACATCAGATTTTCCAATGGAAGAACATAATACATAACACTACGAGCATTTTTTCACCCTCCCCACACCAAAGTCAACATGAATCCAATCAACCTTCTAGATCCAGCGAGTAATTTACAAGAAATACATAGAACAGAAAAAGCATGTTAAACTATAATAGAGGGATGCAATTAAAACATCCTGATGGTGAGAAATTTTATAGATCAAATAACCTGGATTCTTCAACAAATTTCAAGAATAAAGAGAAGGAGAGAGTGAACCTATAGAATAAAATAGACCTAGAAGACATCAATCAAATGCAACCTGCTAACCATACATATACACATGCACTCACAGACACATTTAGGAGACAATTAGAAATTTGTTCCCTGATGGTGTAACTGATAATATTAACTAATCACTATTACGTTTTTATGTTAAATGATGGTATTATAGTTATGTTTTTAAGAGTTTTTGTCTTTCAAAAATAGTGATATAGCTGTAGATGAAATAATATGATGTCAGGGATTTGCTTCAAAATAATATGGGATGGAGGAGTGGATGGGGATGAATCAAGATTGGCCATGAGTTTATAACTGTTATAGCTGGTTGTTATTACAAGTACATTGTTCATCATAATATTCTACTTTTGCATGTTTTTGAAATGTTGCACAGTAAAAAAGTTTTAAAAAGCAGACTATATGTAAATCACTTAATTTGGCATAAGACTTATGTATCAAGAATTCTGAATTTCAGAAAGTTTAAATGAATTAAGACCACAGAACTAGTAAAAGAAACTATTGAGGCAAGAATGTTTTCTTAATCTTACAGCAATTTTCTCTACATGTACATTCAAAACGTTACAAAGGCAAACAGTGTTGAGCTGCTTAAAGTATTTATTGAAGCAATCTATAATTGTTGCCACTCCTGAAAAGGCTAAATTACTCTCTAAAGAGGATCTAGAACAGAAGTTCTTAATTTTTTTGTTCCATGGACCCCTTTGCCAGTCACAGAGCTCTTATTAAGTTCGCACTATACTGTGTATTATTTAATGAATATATCACACCCGCACCAAAATATCCTCACAAGAATATTTTTTTGAATTTCAACTCAAGGTCATGGACACCTTGTTAAGAACCCCTGATCTAGAATAATTATATTCCATTGTCATAAGGTGCCCGGCACTGTTCTAAGCTCTTTTCATCATCACAGTAAAAACAGTAACCCCATGAAATAGGCACCATTATTATTCTCATTTTATGGTACAGATACCTGAAACACGGAGGAATTAACCATAAGGCAAGAGCTAAACACTGGCAGTCTGTCTCCTGAGTTCTTAAAAACTATGCCTCACTACTAAATAAGCTCAATAAATTCTTAACCTTATTAAAGTTTGGACTCAGACAAAAACAAAAAGGTTCAGAATAGAAATCCAAAAAGCATAGATCAGATATTATAAATACATATCACATAATCAGATATAAAAACATACCAGCGTTTTAAAATGAAATAAAGAGGGATTCATGGAACAAGCACTCCCTTTTATTACTTATATAATAACAAGGTTGAGTCTCCTTCCCCCACAATCCTGCCACATTTATGTATTTTTTAAATTTGGGGACCATAAAATAAATACTTAGGAATAGTCTAAATCCAGGTATCTAGATTAGTCAATATTGAATAAATAGTACCCATTTGAAAAGTCTTAAAAAGGTAATAGTACTGTACTTATAATTATATTTTTGTTATATAAATATACACAATATATGAATACTGTTAAATGAAATTAAAATCAGCCTTTCCATAGTCTACAGTAGTTTCACAATTTTAGGTTCTGAAACCAAGATAATAAACATAAAGCTATGACTTTAGTAGCTACTTGATACCTAAGCTACAAGCAGTGGTGCTGAAATCAGTTGGGAGGTAATTATCTGCTTCCATATAAATATAGATCACAATGAGAGCAAATAATTGGTGAAAAGAAATAAGGATTGCTTTTTAAAAAATCTAAACACATATACACTTGTTAAAAAAATTGTGAGTTTTTGAAATTAGGAGAATATTTTATATCTGCTCTTTTCTTAAATTTATTTTCTAGAGTTCAACTTTTCTCAGAGGAATTCAACTAATAATGGAATATAATTTTATCATTGAGCCTATAGAACATATTGGTATAGCTTCCTTTTCTCTATATTGACTTTTTTTTAATCTGGAGAACCAAAAGTAAAATTAGAAGCCTGTCTTTTAACATGAATCATAACATAGATTCAGAAATAACACAGAAGAAATCAAGTCCATAAAGCCACACTACATTCAGTAAAAGCTCTAACTTACATAATTAACCTGTCCACTGAAAAATGGTTGCAATGATGTGAAATCCTGTTAAATTATACAAATGAATGCTTAATGTAACAGAAATTTGGGTTTGTTTAAAATGATAGTTTTGGATCAGGACAGAAATGCTTCGCAACATAAACCTAAGTAGATGAAAATACATCATTGACATACAACAAAAACATATTTAATTTTACATATATATAAATAAGCTCATAATTTCTTAACCTTATTTACAGTTTCACTCACACAAGAACCTAAACAGGTTCTGAAATCCAAAAGAGTAGACACACATATCAAAAAGAAAACATAATAAAAGATCATATGATTAATAATGCAAAAATCTAATGTTACCCTATAATTTCAATACTCTCTCCCATCAAAACTTTCCCAAAGCTCTAGGCAAGTAGCTAAATTAACTAATTTGAGTTTTTTTCCTTCCTTTGCCCCTTTACTCTCCAGTGGGAATACCTATAAAATGTGCCATAATATAAATGTAACCTCAAAAAATTGTTCTAAGGTTTAAATGAGTCACTATTCATTAAATGCCTACCAGTTTTTGGCACTTAGCAGACAATTAATGGTGGTATTACTGTAATTAATTGCTAATATTAAAAGCACCCTTAATCTACATAGCATTACTTCACAATATCTCAAATGATACAAAATTCTTAGTAGTTCATGGAATTTACACTGAATTCCATTATTTCTAGATGTCTATAAAACTGGAATAAGGACACAAAAAATTATACTAGTTAATCCAATTACAATCTCTCTGTGGAAATAAAGGAATTTTTTTACAGCAATCTTAAAGATTGCTCAAAAAAGTATATCACAAACATTCCTGTAATCCATTAATTTTACTAAACTCCTGAAATTTTCAACTTGTTTTACCTGTATTGCTATATTCAGGGTATATTAACTAACCCCCTTCCAACTTTCAACAGTACACTATAGATCCACTATCTGGAATGCGATAAAACCTTTTCCCTTTCTATATATATGATTAGATAGAAAATGTTTTTGTACTTAACATACAAGGAGTCCCTAAAATTCAAGAATAAGATTAAAAAAAAAAAAAGCTTTGTAATAGAAACAAACAAACAATTAAATGGATATTTATCTCCCACAAAATAGTTAGATATGTGATGCTGATGATGAGGTCCCGTTTCTTAAATATCCACTACAGAGACTAAGGCATCTTCTAGTCTTCATCAAGAACGCTAAATGTTAACGGATGTAAAATAAATTGCAATCTGTAAGGTATGGTGATCTGCAGGGACCTGAGAAAAAGGAAGGTCAAAATGACTCATTTTTCTCTGTGTCAGGGAAAAGAATATGATAACTAGTTGGTATATGTATCCAGGTCTCTATAAGAGTATTCTCTATATTGGGGAAGCGGACTTGGCCCAGTGATTAGGGCGTCTGTCTACCACATGGGAAGTCCGCGGTTCAAACCCTGTGCCTCCTTGACCCGTGTGTAGCTGGCCCACGCACAGTGCTGATGCATGCAAGGAGTACCCTGCCATGCAGGGGTGTCCCCCGCATAGGGGAGCCCCACACGCAAGGAGAGCGCCCAGCGTGAAAGAAAGTGCGGCCTGCCTAAGAATGGCGCTGCCCACATGTAGAGCTGACACAAGATGACCGCAACAAAAAGAAACACAGATTCCCGTGCCGCTGACAACAACAGAAGCAAAGACCACGACGTAGCAAACACACACAGAGAAGGGGGGGATTATAAATAAATATATCTTAAAAAAAAAAAGTATTCTTTATATAAAGAAGGGATCATTTCTAAACTTCTACCATAAATAATCTTGATGAACTGTCACTCAAGATTTCCAGGTTCCTTTTCTTTGACTTCATGCTTACCACACAAGCTTCTACTTTAGTTTCGCAAGTTTTTAAGATACAGGAAAGAGTGCACTGGATTTTTAATCTGAAAATTCTGATCAATGGAAAGGGCTATCTTCTATTTCAGCATAAACTGGCATTCTAATGTATACATTCTAATGCGTACATCATACTTGGTTAGTTTGAATTGTGTTTCTGAAGTTTGAACAAATCTGAAAGTATAAAACTGAGCTTTTAACATTGGAAATATGAGAAGTAGACATACAACTCATTGACAATTACAGCAATCATCTCTTGGTCTTCATTCTTCTTTCTCCCCAAAATTAAATCTTTTTTTTGTTTGGTCTACCGAAATATATAGTCCAAATCAAATTTAGGCAGATTCATTTGAACATCAAAATGATTAATTAAAATCATTTGAACATCAAAATGATTAATGAAAATCAAAACAGCCTAGAATTTTAAACCAAAACACAAGGCTGCATGTTTACATAAGCCTCATTTACATTAACACTTTATTCTCCAAAGAAAAAAGAAACCGACGATAGTCAGGTTGTACTTTAAAGCCAACATTCAAATATTGTTTTTGAACTTGCATTAGCCAGAAACATTACTTATAAAGTGGTTTAGCATATGTGACTCATATTATTATTATTCCAAGACTTAAAAAAATTTTAATAAAAAATTTAAAAATGTAATAACCATCTCGTACTGCGCTGAGTAGGAACACTTGCATTTATTTGAAGCTCATAAATTTGAGACTCGACGTGATAATTCAGACTTTTCCCACCGGGTCATTCAAAAGTAACTGTGTTATTCAAAAAAAAAGAAAGAAACTCTTCCACACTCCAAAGAATTCAGCCTCACACCAGAAACTCCAGCTTTTCAACTCTGGCCCAGTCCCACATCCCAAATCCTCAGTTCGCCTAAAACAAAGAAATGTCCACTACCAGCTCTAAATCCGTAGGGCAGAATTCTCTTAGGATCATGATGCTAAGTACTTCATCCTCAACTGAAACTGTCTTTGCAATCTCCGTTTCCAGGAGACTGAAAGACTGCAGAGACGCGTGAGGATTCTGTAGGGAGGTTGGGGCAGCGGTAGAAGCGGGGGTCGGGGGGGGGGGGGGGGGGAGTCAGCCCCACAGAGAAACTGCATTAGAACAAAAGACTTTAAAAACCGGTAAGGGGAAGGCGGTTAGCTAGAAAAAAAAATTAGTTATCTTCAGACTATGTACGTCTTGAAGTGAACTTTAAATGGTGGGAGGAAAAGGAAAAAGTGACAGAAAACCATTAACCCCCCAACGACCCGACGGTAGAGAAGATCAGGGAGAGAGGGAGAGGAAGGGCCCCAAACACCTGGATTTGCAGAGAAGGAAAAAAAAAGTCCACGAGCTATGAGTCTGTCCAGGTCCGGATCTTCCGTCTCGATAAACAGAGGACTGGTGGAAAGTATCCCACTTCCTCCGGGTTCTAGAGAGTAACGCATTTACAACGGTAACGAACCCTGCACCAAAAAGATGTCGCCTGTCTCCCAGCTTGCTTCCGTTCATTCCTTCACCTCTCACTCTAGGACCAGTCGCAATCCGGATAAAGATCTGTCAACATCTCCGCCGCAGGAGCACACCATAGGGCAAATACCTGAGTCCCAGAAATCACGCCAGGAGCGATAGCAGGAGGAGGAGCCGTGGACCACTAGAGCCCAGGAAGGAACCTCACTTGCCTCGGGTCAAAACCTAACTCTTACGGGTGGGGCGGGGAACTTCCGCCCCGAGCAAGGAACCGTCACTTCCGCTTAATTCCTACACCCGTCCTTCCCTTCGCGGCGCTTAGCGACCTTCGCAATGCGTCTGACTTCCTCTTCCAGGAGACTTCTGTCTAGTTTTAAGACCTGACGTAGACTACATGTCCCAGCGTTCATCACGGCCAGTTGATTTCCGGGTCAAGAGGTCTGCACTGAGAAAATCACCATGGAAGCGATCGGTTTGGTCACGTGGTGCCCCTGGTTACGCCCGGTGGCATCTGCGGGGTCTGGGGCCCAGGCGGGGGCCATTTTGCCGAAGGTTGCCTCTCGGAGCCTGGGGCGGTTTGGCAGCTGGCGAAGCTGCTGGTTTTTTTCCTCTACAGCTTTGGGCCTGGAGAGGAACAGGAAGACTGGGCTCCGTCGAGCCCTTAGGATATTGCAATGTTTCCCTTCAGCCACCGTCACCTGACGACCCTCCATGGCGGCTGCGCCCCCCGCTCTGCTTCTGTTGCCCCCTTCCCCTTCCCGCTGTGTCTGTCGCCTCCAGAACCGCGGTTGGCCTTTGACCTCAGAAACTGATGAAAGTCGAATTGGAGGCACCATGAGAGGAGAGAAAAACTTCTGCTGCCGTGGAGCTGCTGGCGACCACGGTCCCTGCCCCCCGACACCTTCTCCTCTGGCCTCGACCCTCTTGATGCCTACGGAGGCAGTCTCAAGTAGCTGGTCTGGGTCTGGAGGCGGTTTGTCAGGGGGAGATGAAGAGGAGACTCGGCTTCTTCAACTTCTGCGCACCGCGCCGAATCCTTCTGAAGCCTTCCAGGCTTTGCAGGCTGCTTTGCCGCGACGGGGCGGTCGACTTGGCTTCCCCCGACGCAAGGAAGCTTTGTATCGGGCCCTAGGACGAGTGCTTGTTGAAGGATGTAGTGATGAGAAGCGACTCTGCTTGCAACTTCTCTGGGACGTCCTCAGGGATCAGGGGGAAGCAGGCCAGCTGGAAGAGGCCTTTAGCTTAACACTTCTGCCTCAGCTAGTTGTCTCCTTACGAGAAGAGAATTCAGCCTTGCGGAAAGATGCGCTGCAGATCCTGCACATCTGTCTGAAACGTAGTTCTGGCCAGGTGCTGAGAACGCTTATACAACAGGGACTGGAAAGTACGGATTCCCGGCTTAGAGCTTCCACAGCTCTCCTGCTCCCTATCTTGCTTACTCCTGAGGATTTGTTGCTTGGCCTAGATCTTACCGAGGTGATATTATCCCTAGCCAGAAAACTTGGCGATCAGGAGATCGAAGAAGAAGTTGAGACAGCTTTTTCTGCACTTCAACAAATTGGGGAACGACTTGGCCAAGAGAAGTTTCAATCTTATATTTCTCGCCTACCGTCTGCCCTGAGAAGACACTACAATCGTCGCCTGGAGTCTCAGTTTGGAAGTCAGGTTCCTTATTATTTGGAACTTGAAACCTCTGGATTTCCTGAAGACCCACTTCCCTGTGCAGTGACTCTTTCCAGCAGCAATCTGAAATTTGGGATTATTCCTCAGGAGCTGCATTCAAGATTGTTAGATCAAGAAGACTATAAGAACCGAACTCAGGCCATTGAAGAGCTAAAGCAGGTGCTGGGAAGATTTAACCCTAGTTCTACCCCTCATTCTAGTCTTGTCGGTTTCATTAGCTTGCTATATAATTTGTTAGATGATTCTAATTTCAAAGTGGTCCATGGCACACTTCAGGTCCTGCATTTACTGGTTATTCGTCTTGGAGACCAGGTACAACAGTTCTTAGGACCAGTTATAGCAGCTTCTGTCAAAGTGCTGGCAGACAACAAGTTGGTGATCAAGCAAGAATACATGAAAATCTTCCTCAAGCTGATGAAGGAGGTGGGTCCTCAACGGGTACTTTGTTTACTCCTGGAACATCTCAAACATAAACATTCCAGAGTGAGAGAGGAGGTGGTGAATATTTGCATCTGCTCTCTCCTGACCTATCCTAGTGAGGATTTTGACTTATCAAAATTGTCTTTTGATCTTGCTCCAGCTCTTGTAGACGGTAAGCGCAGGGTACGCCAAGCAGCCCTAGAAGTTTTTGCTGTGTTGGCATCATCAATGGGCTCAAGTAAAACCAGTGTCCTTTTCAAAGCTGTGGATACGGTTGAATTGCAAGATAATGGAGATGGAGTGATGAATGCTGTGCAGGCCAGATTAGCTAGGAAAACCCTCCCAAGGCTAACAGAAAAGGGATTTGTGGAATATGCGATACTCTTGCCATCTTCTGCACAGGGTAGGTCAAGCCATTTGGCACATGGAGCAGATACGGACTGGCTTTTGGCTGGAAACAGAACTCAAAGTGCACACTGTCATTGTGGTGACCATACGAGGGATAGCATGCAGATTTATGGGTCTTACAGTCCAACTATCTGTACCCGAAGGGTGCTAAGTGCAGGAAAAGGGAAAAATAAATTACCATGGGAAAATGAGCAACCTGGAGTCATGGGAGAAAACCAGACCTCCAATTCTAAGGATATAGAGCAGGTATGCTTCTTCTCTGTTTTCTTTGAGTTGAAATCGTGAAATAATTTTAAATGAAAATATGCTTTTTTTAAGCATTTTAATTACTTAAGAGTGAAGCTGCTGATGGTTGTTTGTGCTTTGTTTTTAAATCGGCTTGTGTGGTGGTATGGGTATCCATTATAATGGGACAGATCAGATAGAACCCTGTAATAGAATTCCTTTCCTGCCTGTTAGGTTTGATTGAATTTGAGGGACAATGTGATATAGACAATACCTGGATTTTAGTTTTGGCTTGTCACCTTGGGCATGGCATTTATACAACAAACACTGAATATGTAATAAGTGCCATATACAGAGCTAAATTCTGGGAATGAAGATAATACCTGTTCCATTCAGTTTAGGGAAAAAGTCAGACCTTTACACAGGCAGTTACAAAATTGTTAAGTGCTAAAACAGTACTATGACAGACCTGTGGAAATATTGAAGATCACTTAGCTAATTCCACTGGAAAAGTCAAAACCTTCAGAAATGTGACATTTGAACTGAGATTTTGATTTTGAAAATTCCAAATCTACAGATAAAAGAATGGAAGTAATACTCATATATCTCACCTTTACTTAGTTAACATTTTGCATTAATTGTCCCATAGTTGCTGCACCTTTTGAAAGTTGCAGATATCTTACCATTTCATTTTATTTAGGGTTCTTAATATTCTGCATGTGTCTTCTAAGAATAAAGACATTCTCTTGTCACACCCCAGAATATCAATAGTAATTCAATAATATCTAATATTTAGTAATATTAAAATACATAACCTGTATTTTAATTTTTCCAGTTGTCTCAAAGATGCATTTTATAGTTTTTGTTTTAATTTTTTCATCCAGAATCCAGTTACAATTCATGTGGATAATGTGTGTTTTTCATGTAGAACAATAATACCTCTGCCTGTTCAGTTTTTTCTCGACATTGACTTTTTTGAAGAGTCTGGGGTAGTTTGGAGAAGCTCCACATTTGTAGTTTTTCTGATTGCATTCCTATGATTAGATGCAAAACAAAAATTTCTGTCAAGAACTATTATATAGGGAATATTGTGAATTTCACATTACATCACATCATGAGACATATATCTGATTGTCCAATTATGGTGATGCTAAGTTTCATTACTTGGTTCAGATGGTGATAGTGTATCAATGCATTGTAAAGGTATATCTCCTCTTATAATTAGCAGATAATCTGTAGGGTGATACTTGGAGACCCTGTAATGCCCTAACAACATTTTACCCACTGTTCTTAGCATCCACTAATGATCCTTGCCTGTATCATTTATTACATTGAGGATGACATAAAGGGTGATTTTTAAAAAATCTAACATTTCATCTGTATTTGTTATTTGGCATTTCTTTAAATTCTATGTATAATTACTAAGTACATAAATTATTCTTTACAATACTAAACTTGTCCCAAATTTGACCAATAACTGTCTTTGTACATTTGACATGACTCCATTAGTCTTTGAGCAATTCCTTAATTTAAACACAATGCCAGGCTTACTGTGTACTTTTCTTGCTCCAGACCTTAAATCAGCCATTTCCTAAAAGAGCCCTAGAACTGCTCTTTTGGTGGAGAGAGGTATTTACAAACCAAAGTCTGAGCGTAGAGATGCTGCTCATTGCTGCTGCTTGCCATTGCATTTCGAACCTTTCAGTAGACAGAGCCAGGAAATATCTTTTTTAAAAAAATGAGTTCATACTTATACTCCAGTTCAAATTCAGCATGACAGGGTTCTTCCTCATCCTCCTTTATTCTGTATTGTATCCTCTTCTCCCTCAGAAAACCCTGGTTCCTAACATCAGTCATATTTACTCATGCTGTGTCCTACAGTACACAAAAAGTAATTACCTTATCAGTAACACAACAACCTCTCTAGATTTCTTTACACTTCTTTTTGTGCTTGGAATTATCCCGTAGTTAAACTTCTATGTTATTTTTCTCTGAGTGATTATAGTTCGAACAATGTGTTGAAAGATGATTAAGAATTTGCAAAGTGTGGATGGGTCCCAGTGAATTTCACACATAAGGAATGGCATGTTCGAAGACACTGAGTTATGAAAGGACTTAGTAAATTAATAAGAGAATGGTGAGTTTCTGTATGGCTGACACAAGACGTCTATGGGGAAGTAGCAGAAGGTAACACTGGAGATGTAGGCAGGAGCAAGGTATGGAGATCAGTCTTGCAAGTAAGGAGTTTGGACTTTTTTGCAGTAGGCCTCAAATCTCTTCAGTAGTGGATGAATTTAGTATTTTCTATGATGCCTTCCAGTTCCAAATTTGAAGATATTTTGAAATATCTTTTAGATTTAGTAAAAATAAATTGGATATAAAAATGCAAGAGGTCAAGTTCAAGCTGTTATTGCACCAAATATTCCCTGATATATTTATACATCTTTTGTACTTAAAACATTTTAAATGTCCTCAAATTTTGTTTGACAAAATCAGTTTTGCCTGGGGTTATTCTTGTAGATTGTAAACATTACCTATCTGACAGTGAATGATTTCCTGTAAACATTGATTTTTTTAAAAAATAGACTTTATTTTTTAGAGCAGTTATAAGTTTGTAGAGAAATTACACAGAAAAACAGAGTTCCCATGTACCTTTCTCTCCCACCCCTACAGTTTTCCCTGTTATTAACATTTTGCATTAATATGGTACATTTGTTACAATTGATGAACCAATATTATCAGAATTATATTGTTAACCAAAGTCCATAGTTTTTCAACATTGATCTTAACACTGCTTGCTGGGTATCAAATCCAAGATGTCAGTGCATAAATTAAGTTTCTGGTGCTGGTGCAAAGACCAAGATTCTGAAAATAAGTTCATATTCTGAAATGCTAGTAGAGACGTATATTGCTTTTGAAAGGTGCTGCAGTAAAATAAAAACCTAAGAATTCTAGTTATAATTACTTGCTCAGACACAGTTTGCAGAAGAGCTACATTGCAATATCCTAATGAAGGACAAGGATTAAATAAATATTTTTAATGTGTGATGTTAGTTTGTGGTTTCCTTTCTTTTTTTTCCTCTGGTGTTCCATGGTCTTTCCCGACTTTCCAGGAGTGACAGGGAATTTCTCTCCAAGAATGAGCATGTCAAGTTCAAATTCAGATCAAATTACTTGATTACTTTGATAAATGTATTTCCTATTTTAAACTGATTTAGTATTGCTCCAAAACAATAGCAGAATTAGTCTAAGTTTTAAATCTCAGGTCACCTATGTTTCATGTGAAAGAGCTGGAACAGATTTCTAGAAACTAATTGTGATTGTTCATTAAAAAAATGTAGACCAGTATTTATGCCCTAATTGTCGTTAAAATTGTCCTTGTGCTTAATGCAGGGATTCTTAACTTTTTTTGCTCCATGGACCCCTTTGCCAGTCAGGCGAAAACCATGGGCCCCTTACTAAGTCCACACTATGCTCTGTATTATTTATTTATTTTGTTTGTTTGTTTTAATGAGCATTTATTTTTATTATATTTTTTTAAGATACATAGATCACAAAAAATGTATTATTTAATAAATATATCACACCTGCACCAACAACTCCCCAAAAGAATGTTTTTTAAAATTTCAATTCAAGCTCATGGACCCCTTGTTAACAATCCCTGTTATAGCCCAAGTTTTGTGTAATTCTCTGGCTTAAATCGTCCATGTCCCTGAGTTAGTTTCTTTACTAAAAATATTTTTTTTCTTTAGCAACTTGATTACTTTTATTTCTTTTTAAAAATTAGTGGTTATCACTCTTGATTTCTTTAACATTTCAAAAAAAAAATAGCAATTCCTTCACTATTCTTGCCTAAATAAAAGTGTATAATTCTGAAAAAGAAAATTATTAGAACACCCCTACATTAATCAACTGAAAACCTTCATTTACTAAATTATCCTGGAATTCATGAATTCCACAGGTGCCCTGCCAAGTGAAAGCCAAAACGTTGAAGCACGTTTATTTTGTGTTATAGGGAATAGTCATGTCTAATGTAAGTTAATAGAAATAAACTCTAGTGTCTTCCAGAAGTGTACATCCTGCTATAGGATTTGGGTTCCCCATATTACCTAACTTCCTACTTTTTTTTTTTTTTTTGAAACCGGGATGCTCCAGTGTTCAGTAGGTGAGTTTAAACCCTCCTCCTTTTAAGTGATCTAGAATGAGGCAGTTTTGGTATCAAGATAATTTCTTGTTATTAAAGAACACTGAAAATATTTCCTGATGTTTTAGTAGTATTGAGAAGGTCATGCTTTATAAATCTTCTTAGTCATGTTAACTGGAGAGTATATTTAGCACCTTTATACTACTGTTTATACAGTTTTTAAAAATTCACTGTGAGATAAGGTAAAAGTGAATGATTCCTGAATCACCTGCAAGGCCTTCAGAATTGATCTTTAAAAGCAAAATGGCTCCAACAACCTTCAAGATAAAATACAAATATGTCATTAGTGGCCCTTTCTCCCATTACTACGGCCACAAAAATTCCCCTACTGTTGTGTCTTACCCATATGATTTTAATCATTGAGTCTTGCAGCTTACCATAGGCTGGTCACTACCTAGATCATCCTTCCATATCCCCTCTCCTGCCTTCTTTTTCTGGATTACATCTATTCCTCCTTTGACTCATCTCGGGTCGTTTTCCACATGCTTCCTCTCTTTCTATGCTTCCCCTGTCACAGTGCTTATTATATTGTATTGAAACTGATTCTTCACAAATCTTTTCTGTCTCCCCACTATACTGGAGCTCAATGGAAAGAGAGAATCTCTTTAGTTTTATTATCCAGGGCCTTGCACCATGCTTGGCACTAGGTATCATTTTTGTTAAGCCAATAAAATTCCTCTCAAGTATAGATAGATTGTTTAATCAAGCTTTATATTTTTTAAAAAGTAACTTTTTAAATACCGGAAATGTGATGCTATTAAATATTTTAAACTTTTAGTTACCAGTCATGATGTGTATAATTGATAGGAAACCAGCACAAGATACGGGGTTCTATGTCTTAGGTGAAACTCAATGATAAAGATTTGGTTCTTTATTGTTAATTTAGCAATATGAAGGTAATTCTTTAGTCCTACATTCTTAAAGTAGGTTAGAGACAGTTTTGATGTTATTACCAACAGGATGTCTCTTTACTAACTATAGTAGTGTCCTATCACTCTAATTCTAAGCCTCAAGTATTTTAAATACCAGAAAACATTAATTTTACTTAAAATTGCTTAAATGATTAAGAACAGAGCACTAAGCATACAATTATTACTGTTTATATATCAGTAATTTAGTGAAATCAGGCACGTTTTCTAAGTATTAAAATAAGGCCCAAAGTGATCAGTTATAGTCATCAAATGCCTCTAACTCCTCATATTCTCCTTTATACATATGATTGATTCATTAACACAGCAAAAATAATTTGGAAATTCTTAAACCTCAGTGTATATAGGATAAAATTAGACTGATTTCTTAAGAAATTTATAGTTCTTCCTATCGTTTTTAATCAGTTTGAAGACTACACAGAGGGAAATTTTAAATATATTGGTTTTCATGAAGGTGTTAAAATATATGATAGGCTTTGGTCTTTTTGAAAAGAAATGGACAGTATCACATAATCTGGTTTAAGAGAGTATAAATGGTTTCTGTTTTTATAATTACTAACATGAGAATTTGAGGGTAAACTCAGCTCCATTATTGCTGCCTTAGCCACTGAAGCGTCAAGCTTTTGTACGTACATTCAGAATCAAAGGCTGGACTACCTAAGACCTTAAAGTCATTACAATCTGCCATGAGGAAGAAAAACAATGTTTTCATTTTATTGCTTTTTTCTAATTTGCTTTGAGATTAATTTGTTCAAAATTTGTTATTTTAGTACCCCTCTGTTAGGAGACATCCTACATAGAGTAAAAATTCTGTTAGGAGACATCCTACATAGAGTAAAAATGTATGAATATATTTGTGTGGGTGCTTGTGTGTACAGGGATGTGCATTCCAAAAGAAAAGAGGGTTCTGATGAAAACAGTTTAAGGATCATGAAGCATTAAGTTACTTAGTAGCAAAATCTGGAGTAAAGTTAGTTTTTTTCTCTCCTCTCTATCCCTAGTCTGCTCCCCCAAAAAAGCAGAGATTACAAAGAACAATTGGTTGTTAGGTAAAAGGGAAAAAAGTTTAGCTGAATATCAATCAGCCTTCCCTTAATTTACTTTACATATAGGGTACCATACATGGGTAACATGGATATCAAAATGAGATATTTGTGTTTAAAGGTTTTGAAGTTAGGAAGACAGGATGTCTACATTGAAAGATAACGTATCAAATAGCAAAGTTAAATGATAGAAGCAGTATTTACTAAAAGAGGATCAGAGAAGAAGCTAAGGTGAATTTTGACATATTAGAACAATAGTTAAGAGACTGTGTTCTAGTACTAGTTTAGCTCTGTGATTATGGACTTGACATAAATTTTATATGTAACTTTAGTCATCTATAAATCACCAATAATTAATATAAATCAAAAATGATAATAGTAATTAGAAGGATTAATATTAATATTATTAAAGGCAGTTTACTCTGTGCCAGGTTCTAATATATACACAAAAATTAAATAACTTCCTTAAGGTCTTTTAGCTAATGAGTGACAGAGCTGGTGATTTGAACCTAGGCAGTATAGCTCCAGAATCTGTGCTCTTAACCACTATACTATCAAGTAAAGGGCTATAATTACCTTTTCTTCCTGCACACATGCTTTCATTACAAAAGCTTAGGAATTGGCAAAGGGTACCTGAACAAGGCGAATTTGACCTGTTCCTTGACAGAAGCTAAAGCTTTAGTGGAGAAGTGGGTGAAATGCATTCCTGACAAGGGGAATAGCACAAAGAATAAAAGGCATGTTATGGATACAGAAATGAGCTTGGCTTGTCTTAGGTCTGGAATCCGATGTTCCTAATGAACCACTAAGCCACTAAGTAAAATGTAACATATTATTACTTTAATACCGAATAAGCAAACTTAGACTGAGGATGAGCTTATTTAATAACTGAGGCTGACTGCCTCTAGACATAAGATAAGACTAAGCATTTCCTTTTATGCATGTCAGATATTCAGTTGTCTTCCATTCTCAGGCACAGGCCTGGCACTTGTTCTAATTTATGCTGACTGTGGGCTCTACATGAACATTTATAGTCCACTGTAAGTCAGTTTTTGCCCTGTCTGCTTGTGACATAGGTTAATGATATTATATAGCAAAGCATCCAAAAAAATCATGAATAATTTAATTACATATTCCTATAGCTTATTTTGAAGATAGACTAGTTTAGTTGAAAAGATTTTTTTCACATAGCTGTGGGAAATAAGATTACAAAAGGGAGATAGAAAGTAGATGGGAGACCCTTAAATGCCAAGCTAAACTGTTTAGCCTGTTTTGGCAGTGATTTGAGATTGTAGTTTTTTGTTCTGTTTTCTTTGCCTTGCTTTGCTTATTAAGCGATTTTTTGGGAAAATTTCAACTGTACTGATGTGTAGGTTTTCTTTATATATAGTTATATATATATATAAATTTCAGTAAGTACTGGGGATTGAACCCAGGACCTTGTACATAGGAGGCAGGCACTCAGCCACTGAGTTATATCTGCTCCCTTTGTAGCTTTTTAGAAGAGAAAACTAGAGACTTGTGACTAGCAGATCAATTAGACATTTATTGGGCTGCTTTAGGCGAGAGATATGGGCTTTATAAGAATTAGCAGGGTATCATTGAGACTGGAAAGAAAGGGATGGATGCAAGAGATATTTGAAAGGATTTAGTGTCTGATCAGCTGTTGGAAGAGAGGGAGAAAGAGGAATAACTCTAAAATTTGAACAAGGGAACTAAAGTACCTGATGGATCTATGAATAGAAATATGAAGGCCCAAAAGGAGAAAGTTAATTCTGGTGAAAAAAATGTTTTAGGTGAAGGAGGATAGAACATTTCAGTTGAGCTTGAAGGCTACGACTCAGGAGAGATGTGAAGAGAACTGGAGGCTTTGATTTTGGACATTCCTGTGTTGAGAAACAGTTGCCGAAACTAAAGAATGGATGGGTTCTTCAATGAATAAACTATACAGCAAGAATAGATTGCTGAGACAAAATCTTGGCATGCCTACTTAGAAAATAGAAGTAAGAAATAGAACCAAACAAGGCAAAGAGAAAGGAGTCTAATAGTTGGAAGAGAACCAAGAAAGTACAAAATTTTAGAAATCAAGTGAGGAGGGAGTTTTAAGGAGGAGTCATCAGTATCGTTAACTGTAGCACAGAGATTGAGGAAAATGAAAACTGAAAAGTATAACTTGTCCTTATTATATTCTGCTTCTATAAAATACTTTTTGAAGATACTTTACTCTTAATTTTATCTTTCTTCAATTTCCCCCTAGTAATTCTGATTATAAAAAATTATACATGTTTGCTTTAGCAAATTTGGAAAATATGAAGAAACACAAAAAAATTTTAAATTTTTAGCAATCCTATTACTGAAAGAGAGCCACAGTTAATACTGTGTTTCCTGTGCTTCCAGTATCATTTCATTTATTTATATAGGGATAAATTCTTTTTTCCATACATGAGAATCTCCTGTTTTCACTTACTTTATCATAAACTTTTTTCTTTAATATCAAATATTCTTATGTAGTATGATTTTTAATGGTTATTTAATATTAGATCATATAATATTATGATCTGTTTAACTGATCTCTTACTTTTGAGCGTTTAGGCTTTTTAATTCTGTTTTTTTTCCTACCATTTTATGGATTATTTGTGTTCTCAGATATATTAAAGACTGATATACAGATGCCTGTGATAGTCTAACTTTATATTTCTTTCTGTGTTTTTATGAGTATTTTAATGGGTTAGTGGGGTCAAGTGAATCAGGCATCACTGACTGGCTGTATTTTTCCTAACAGTTCTTTACAAGGTAATGGTAGTAGGAGTCATAGTAGGCAGTAACAGAGAATGAAAAATAAGTTTTCTGCTTTTGCATGTGTGTGTACTTAATAGATTTTGCAAGGTAAAAATTTCGTTAGTGCAGGTCATTGAACGTCATTGGGATTTATTCATTACCTATCTTTTTTATCATCTACTATGTGCCAAAATAAACTATTTAAAGACTGTCCTAAACTATTTTTAAATTTAATAGTTTAAATTTTTAATTCAAATTTTAAATTTAAACTTTTAAATTTAATAGTTTAAATTTTAAACTATTTAAAATATTTAAAGACTCTTCTTTAAAGTACTTACCTAGCATTTTTGTGTCTTTGGTTATTAAGCACTTGTCATTCATATCTTCTTTCTTCTTCAAAGGTGACGATCACTATGATGATAAGGGGACAGCTTGTTTTTGTTGTTTTAACAGTACTGGCTGCAATACTGTGCTCAACAATCAGTATTAAACAAGTATCTGTAAAACAAGAAAACATTTAAGGGTTTGACAGTAAAAAAAAAAGAACTAGCAAGATAATAGCACAAGGATACAGCAGGATGACTTATTTCTTTGTTAGCTTTTTTTAAAAAATCAGTTTTGTGATACATATTAATAAAGCGTACAATCCATCCAAAGTATATAATCAATGGTATTTGGTATAATCACATACATAGTTGTGCATTCATCACTTCAATCATTATTAGATCATTTTCATTATTTCAATAATAATAATTAAAAAACAAAAAAGCCAAATATTCGTCACCTTTCAGTCTCTCTGTGCTTCCCCTGATGTACATAACTGCTATTTCTGGCTATTCTTACATATTTATTTATTTATTTATTTATTTATTTTAATTTTCTTTTAAAGCAGTTTTATTGAGCTATATTCACATATCATACATTCTATCCAAAGTATATAATCAGTGGCTTTGGTATAATTACACTGTTGTGCATTCATCACCACAGAAAATTTTAGAACAATTTCATTACTCCAAAAAGAAAAACTCCACACCCCTTAGCAGTCACCTCTCAACCCGTCTATCCTTCCCCAGCCCTACATAACCACTAATTTAATTTCATCTCTATAAGTTGATTTATATTTACATTTTATATAAATGGAATCATGCTATGTGTAGTGCTTTGTGTCTGGTTTCTTTCACTTAGCATAAGTTTAATAATTTACATGATGGTAGGCTTTCCCTTTAAACCACTGTCATACCCATATAATAACAACTCTAGTTATAAACATTATGTTGTGCTTTCGTCTTTTCTACTCATTTCCAAAGATAAACATACATCCTTCTTACCAATTCTACACAAGGTAACCCTCAGCTTTCCATTCTCTAACTTCATTCTGTTTTCTAGTGACCCATTTTCAAGTTATTAACTCCATGAGATTACACAATATATTTAGTTCATAATAGCGCAGTCATTCCTTATTTGTCTGTGGCTTGCTTCACTCCACATAATGTCTTCCAGGCTCATCTATGTTGTCATATGCCTTACGAATTCATTTCTTCTTATAGGTGCATAATATGCCATCATGTGTATACACCACAGTTTGTTTATCCATTCATTGGTTGATGGATACCTAGGTTGTTTCCATCTTTTAGCAGTTATGAAAAATACCACTATGAACATTGGTGTGCAGATGTTTGTTCATGTCACTGCTCTTAAGTTCTTCTGGGTGTATACCCAGTAGTGGTATTGGGTCACATGGCAAATGTATATTCCACTTATTTAAGAGCTTTCTTTTAGGAGGTACCAGGGATTGAATCCAGGACCTTGACATACAAAGCAAGCACTCATCCACTAAGCTACACCCACTTCATATATTCAACTTCTTTAGGAACTGCCAAACAGTCCTTCACAGTGACTGTACCATTCTACATTCTGACCATCGGTGAATAAGTGACCCTATCTTGGGAAGCGGACTTGGCCCAATGGATAGGGCATCCACCTACCACATGGGAGGTCCACAGTTCAAATCCCGGGCCTTGACCCATGTGGAGCTGGCCCATGAGCAGTGCTGCTGTGCGTGAAGAGTGCCCTGCCATGCAGGGATGTCCCCCGCGTAGGGGAGCCCCATGCACAAGGAGTGTGCCGCATAAGGAGAGCTGCCTAGCGCAAAAGAAATTGCAGCCTGCCCAAGAATGGCGCCACACACACAGAGAGCTGACACAACAAGATGACACAACAAAAAGAAACACAGGTTCCTGGTGCCGCTGATAATGATAGAAGTGGTCACAGAAGAACACACAGTGAATGGACACAGAGAGCAGACAACTGGGGCGGGGGGAAGGGGGAGAAATAAATTTTTAAAAAAATAATAAAATCTTTAAAAAAAAAAAGTATTCCTATCTCCCCACATTCTCTTCAACACTTGTAGTTCTCTTTCTTTTTAATAATGGCCATTCTAATAGGTGGAAATGATATCTCATTGTGGCTTCTGATTTGCATTTCCCTAATTGCTAGTTGTGTTGAACATTTTTTCACCTGTTTTTCACCGTTTGTATTTCTTTTTTGGACAGATATCTTCAAGTCTTTTGCCCAGTTTTGAATTGGGTCATTTGTCTTTTTATTGTTGAGTTATAACGTCTCTTTCTGTATCAGGGATATTAAACCCTTATTGGATGTAATTTCCAAATATTTTCTCCCAGTGAGTCAGCTGCCTTTTCACACTTTTGACACAGTACTATGAAGTGCAAAAATGTTTAATTTTGAGCAGGTCCCATTTATCTGTTTTTCCATTTGTTGCTCATACTTTGGATGTAAGGTCCAAGGAGCTACCACCTACCATGAGATCTTGAAGATGTTTCTCTACATTTTCTTCTAGCTGTTTTATGGTCCTGGCTTTTATATTTAGATCTTTGATCCATTTGAGTTGATTCTTGTGTAGGGAGTGAGAAAGGGGTTCTCTTTCATTCTTTTGGTTATGGATATCCAGTTCTCCCAGCACCATTTGTTGAAGAGACTATTTTGTCCCATTAACATGGACTTGGTATGTTTGTCAAAAACCAGTTGACTGTAGAAGTGAGGTTTTATGTCTGACTCTCAGTTCTATTCCACTGACCCATGTGTCTCTGTTTATGTCAATACCATGCTGTGGTTTTTTTTGTGTTTTTTTTTTAAGATTTATTTTTTATTTTTTTCTCCCCCCTTCCCCTCTGTTGTCTGCTCTCTGTGTTCATTCACTGTGTGTTCTTCTGCATCTGCTTGTATTATCAGGCAGCACTGGGAAACTGCATCTCCTTTTTGTTACTTCATCTTGTTGCGTCAGCTCTGTGTGTGCAGCGCCACTCCTGGGCGGGCTGTGCTTTTTTTATGCAGGGTGGCTCTCCTTGTGGAGTGCACTCCTTGTGCGTGGGGCTCCCCTATGTGGGGGCACCCCTGCATGGCACGGCACCTCTTGCGCACAGCAGCACTGCACGTTGGCCGCTCACCACATGGGTCAGGAGGTCCTGTGTATAGAACCCTGGACCCTCCATGTGGTAAGCAGATGGTTTATCATTTGAACCATGTCCGCTTCCCAATACCATGTCGTTTTGACCACTGTATGTTTCAGGCAGTGAAATTGCTCCCACATTGCTCTTTTCTTTTTAGAATGCTTTGGCTGTTTGAGTGCTCTTTCCCTTCTAAATAGATTTGGTAAGTGTTTTCTATTTCTGTAAAGGAGGCTGTTGGAATTTTGATTGGTATTGCATTGACTCTATAAATCAGTTTGTGTAGGATTGATAGCTTCACGATGTTTAGTATTCCAATCCATGAACACAGCATGTTTTCCATTTGTTTAGATCTTCATTGATTTCTTTTAGCATTGTTTTATAGTTTTCTGAATGTAGGTGTTATACTATTTTGGTTAAAATTGATTCCTAGATATTGAGTCATTTTGTTGCTATCGTTTATGGACTTTTCCCCCTAATTTTCTTCTCAAGTTGTTCAGTGCTAGTATACAGACACATTATTGATTTTTGTATGTTGAGCTTGTATCCTACCACTTTGCTGAACTCATTTATTAGCTTAAGTAGCTTTGCTGTAGAAATTTTAGAATTTTCTAAATATAGGACCATGTCATCTGCAAATACTGAGAGTTTTACTTCCTCTTTTCCTATTTGGATGCCGTTTATTTATTTATTTCATTAATTTTCTTGTTTATTTGTTCTAGCTAGACCTTTTAGCACAATGTTGAATAACAGTGCTGACACTGGGCATCTTTGTCTTCTTCCCGATCTCACAAGGAAAATTTTCAACCTTTCCCCATTAAGTACAATGTTGGCTGTGGGTTTTTCCTATATGCCTTTTATCATATTGAGGAATTTTCCTTCTATTCCTATCTTTCAAAGTGTTTTTATCAAGAAAGGATGCTCTTCAGGTAGGAAGGGGAGTGAGGGAAAGGATAATAATGGATTTTTGCCACTTGTCTTTTCTGCAGCAATTGAGATTATCATGTGATTTTTTTCCTTCAATTTGTTAATGTGGTATGTTACATTGACTGATTTTCTTATGTTTAACCACCCTTCCATACCAGGAATAAATCCCACTTGGTCTTGATGGTCTTTTTTTTTTTTTAATCCCCCCATCCCTTGCAACTTTTTGCTTGCTGTCTTCTTTCTGTGTACATTCGCTGTGCATTCTTCTGTGTCTGTATGTTATTATTTATTTATTTATTTCCTCCCCACCCCTTGCGGCTTGCTTGCTGTCTGATCTCTATATCCGTTTGCTGCATGTTCTTCTGCATTTTTGCTTGTCTCCCTTTTTGTTGTGTCACCTTGCTGAGTCAGCTCTCTATCATACTTGCCAGCTGGGTGGAACATCAAGGCGCTTGCGGGCCGGTGGTTCTGTGCAGCATGCAGGCAAGCCTGCCTTCACAAGGAGGCCCCAGGACGCGAATCCAGCACTTCCCATATGGTAGACGGGAGCCCAACTGATTAAGCCACAGCTGCTTCCCTTAATGGTCTTTTGATACGCTGTTGGATTCTGTTTGCAAGCATTTTGTTGAAAAATTTTACATCTATGTTCATTAGAGATTGGTTTGTAATTTTCTTGTAGTCTGGCTTTGGTATTAGGGTAATGTTGGCTTTATAAAATGTGTTGAGTAATTTTCCCTCCTTTTCAGTTTTTTGGAAGCATACAAACAGGATTTGTATTGATTCTTCTTGAAATGTTTGTAGAATTTACCTGTGAAGCCATCTGGTCCTGCACTTTTCAAGATTTTTGAAGACTGATGCAATCTCTTTAAATGTGATTGGTTTGTTAAGTTCTTCTATTTCTTGTAGAGTTAGTGTAGGTTTGTGGGGGTCCAGTGAGTCCCCTCCCTTAGGGAAACTCAGTCTGCAGTATGCAGCTAGCCTAAATGCCCCAGGACACAAGGTAAAATGTAACAGACCTCCGCACAGGGAAACAATGTACATATGGTATCGTAATCTAATTTTCTGCAGGCTGTACAGTTCCTTCCTACAATAATGTCACCAGACCCAATTTATGTAACTCTGTTTTGAAATGTCTTTGTTCTGAGACCTATATATTGCCCCAAAAATTCCTGGAACACTGTCTTCATTCTCTGGACTGCTGCCACCAGAGAGAATCTGTTCTTCTGTAAGTCCCAATAAAGCTTATGGCAGACACTGTGCCAAGTGTGTCCTTGGTCTTTTGGCTCCTCCGACTATGTGCCCTTCAGGAGCTGGATTGGAACATGGCTGTTTGTGCATTTCTCAGAATTTGTCCAGTTCATCTAGGTTGTCTAGTTTGTTGGCATAGAGTTAGTCATAATATCCTCTTATGATCATTTTTAATTCTGTGCGGTCAGTCATAACTTCTCCACTTTTATTTCTGATTTTATTTATTTTCATCTTCTCTCTTTTTTTCTTTGTTAGTCTAGTTAAGGGTTTGTCAATTTTATTGATCTTCTTGAAGAGTCAGTTTTTGGTTTTACTGATTTTTCTTGATTGTTTTCCTGTTCTCGTTTTCATTTATTTCTACTCTAATCTTTATTATTTCTTTCCTTCTACTTACTTTGGGAATGGTTTGTTGTTCTTTTCCTAGTTTCTCTAGTTGTTCAGCTAGATCTTTGATTTTAGCTCTTTTTAATATAGGTGTTTAGAGCTATAAATTTCCTTCTCAGCACTGTCTTTGCTATATCCCATAAGTTTTTTTTTTAAAGATTTATTTTTTTTTAAAGATTTATTTTATTTATTTCTCTCCCCTTCCCCCACCCCGCCCCAGTTGTCTGTTCTCTGTGTCCATTTGCTGCGTGTTCTTTTTATCTACTTCTGTTGTTATCAATGGCACAGGAATTTCTTTCGTGCTGGGCAGCTCTCCTTACTGGGCGCACTTCTTACGCGTGGGGATCCCCTACGCGGGGGATCCCCTACGCGGGGAACACCCCTACGTGGGGAACACCCCAACGTGGCTCGGCACTCCTTGTGCGCATCAGCACTGCGCACGGGCCAGCTCCACACGGGTCAAGGAGGCCTGGGATTTGAACTGCAGACCTCCCATGTGGTAGATGGACGCCCTATCCACTGGGCCAAGTCTGCTTCCCTATCCCATAAGTTTTGATAAGCTGTGTTTTCATTTTCATTTCATTCATCTCAATATATTTACTAATTTCACTTACATTGCATCTTTGACATTTCTTCTTTGTCATTCTTTCTTTTTGTATTTTCCCTTTTCCCATCTATTATTGATTTCCAGTTTCATTCCATTATCTGAGAAGGTGCTTTGCATAATTTCACTCTTTTTGTATTTATTGAGCCCTGCCTTGTGATCTAACATGTGGTCTATCCTGGAGCAAAATCCATAAACACTTCTTTTTTTTTTTTTTAACATTTTTTATTTATTTCTCTCCTCCTCCCTTCCCCACCCCCCCCAGTTGTCTGCTCTCTGTGTCCATTCTCTGTGTTCTTCTGTGACTGCTTCTATCCTTCTCAGTGGCACCAGGAATCTGTGTTTCTTTTTTTTTAATAGTGTAGATTTGTTAATTTTTTTAAAACGCTTTTATTTATTTACTTATTTTTATACCCCCCCCAGTTGTCTGTTCTCTGTGTCTGTTTGCTGCGTGTTCTTTGTCTGCTTCTGTTGTTGTCAGCGGTACAGGAATCTGTTTCTTTTTGTCACATCAGTTCTCTGTGTGTGCAGCTCCATTCCTGGGCAGGCTGCACTTTCTTTCGTGCTGGGCGGCTCTCCTTACGTGGCACACTCCTTGCGCGTGGGGCTCCCCTATGTGGGGACACCCCTGCGTGGCACAGTACTCCTTGTGTGCATCAGCACTGCACATGGGCCAGCTCCACACGAGTTAAGGAGGCCTGGGGTTTGAACCGTGGACCTCCCATGTGGTAGACAGCCGCCCTAACCACTGGGCCAAGTCTGCCGCCTAAATATTATATTATTATATTGATTTTACCATCTTAAGAAAACTGAACAATTCCCTTGACAAATGGACAAAACATATTCATTAACATGTATATGTATTTCTGTTTCCCTATAACTGTTGTTCCTAGGACAATCTCAGCTGTATCTGTTAATTACAACCTTATCTAAAGAAACCAACATTCATTTCCTCTCAGACAGGAAAAACATCTTAACCAAGAACTATCTTGTCATTTTGTCCATGAGTATACATCTCCTATCCTTTTTATACTTTTTTAAGTGGCACAAATGAACACATATATTAACTTTATCCAAAGGCATTCCACCGGTAGAGGAAGTCTAAGAAATTTGATTTAATTGGACTTTACCTGAGAAAATAAGTTCATGACTACACAAACAAGTATATTATACTAATACTGTTTCTGCATGCTAGGTGAAGACAGCTGTTTTTCAAATGAGTCTGTTTTGTCCAAAGAGTATTTTAGCTAGGATTGTTACTTGAACTTTTTTCTATGTAACTATATATCAGATATTAAAACTTTTAAGTTTATTTAAGAGCAATTTGTTTGTTTGTCCTGTAGCCTAGTAACCAAGGTTATTAATTTAAACTTTCAGCTAACCATTACTTTCCCTGAATTTGCAGCTTTTGGCAAAAACATTTTTTCTGTAAAGAGATAGTACATTTAAATCTTAAGAAGAAAAAGGAAAAAAACTTTGAGTTTTACTTAGTTTAGCCTGATCAACACTTTACATAGTAATATGATTTTATTAGCCAATTTTGACAGGAGCTTGTTCCAATAGATTTTATCTTCAATTTATTAATGCCATCCATAGGCAGACAAGGTGTAACAATTTATTTGCTCCAAAAATGTGTCATAGTCATAAAATGGCAATTTTTGCCTTTTATATAACTTAGAGGATCTAATTGTGACAAAGCAGCAAAATTTAAGGTAGAAGGAAAAGCCAGTCTATTAAGAATGCATATCAGTTAAAGAAACAAAAACGTATCAGCACCATTATGTTCCTTGTGGAAGCATCATTGTTCCGTGTGGTAGCTTTAAATATATGTCCACAAATTGTTTGAGACTCTTCCCTTCAAGAGTTAGAGCCCTATTCCCTTTTCCCAGAGCATGTCTGGACGAACTAAATAAAGTAGAAGTGATGGTATGTGACTTCAGAAACTAGGTCATAAAATGGCACTGCATCTTCCATCTTGGTTGGTGTCTGTATCTGTCTGTCTGTATCTCTTTTTCTCCCCTTCTGTCTCCCCTGCTCCCATCTTCTCTCGCTTATCACTTGTCTGGGGAAGCGAACTGCCATGTCATGAGCAGCCCTCTGGAAAAACCCAAGCCCAAATGGCAGTGAACTGAGAGCTCCTGCCAGTAGCCATATGAGTGAACCTCAGTGATCCTCCAATCTCAGGCAAGGCTTCAAATGACTGCAGCCTAGTATCATCCAGCTAAGCTGCTTTTAGATCCACAGAAACAGAGATAATAAATGTTTATTGTTTTAAGCCACTTAAGTTTTAGAGAAATTGTTACACAGCAGATTATCAATAGATTGAGAACTGTAATTCCCAGGAATTTAGTATCCAATAATGACATTGAATTCTCTTGGTTTCTTAAAAACTAACCTTGCTTAAAGTTTGAAAAACTATTAAATATTGTTTTATTTGGCTTCTGGAAGTTGTAGTATTTCTGACTCAGTTTGCCTTATTTATAATTAAATATTTCTTTGCTATCCTTTCTTAGCTTTATTTAAAGAGTCCTGATGTAAGATTAATTTGCAATTATTCAGTGAGTTAAAAAAGTCAAAGAAAGCTGATTTTGATCGATTGTCATGTACTGATTTTGTTTCCTAATATCCTAGGCACAAGAATTCCATTTTTGTAGCTTTTGACAGATGTTGGGCTCACAATAAGTAAACTTGAAAAAGCCTAAAGTTCTGGATGTAAAGGAACTCATATTGGTTTGGTACATTCACAAAATAAATGCAAGAAAACCAAAAAGGCCAGTAAGGAAACCAGATTTCAGATTCCCTGTCTGCTGCCACCTGACCAGGATACTATCATTTGACAGAAATCACTTAATAGACTAAAGAATCAAAACCTGTTCCCATCTCTGCTGCCATCTGTGTGCACACAGTTGTCCATCTGTTCATTCAGAATCAGAACCAGAAACAGCCTTAGACAAGAATCACATCAGCCTACAAGAGCCAAATTGCTCTGTCTTTTATATGAGGGAAGGTTAACAAAGACTTCAAGAATCCAGGTCCAGAAAAGGTTTCTTTTGACTCTGCTAATAGGATCCCATGGGACAATATATTAGTGAAACCTCCAGAAGTAAAAGTCAGTGATTCAGGGACATTTGGCTAGTCATTCACACACTGTTTAGTTATTGTTGCGTGCAAATTCTTTTCTTACATGGACAGAGTCTGTTAATAGGCCATATAAAAGAAAAAAACAACATTGATAACAGAAGAGAAAGAAAAAGTATTGCAGACTAGGTAGACTAGGTCTTGTTTGCATATTTTATGGGTAAACTGGTTAGCTGACAGCTACAGAGTTCTTTCTGGGTATTCTGCCCTTGTGCAGAAATCTATGGGTATCAAAGAAAATTATTTTAGCTGTGTAGCATATGTGACAGTCTTTCTAATATCTACCGATCTCCTTTTATCACCACTGCTAACTTAAGCCAGATCTGTACCAGTTCCCTTATTGGAATTTCTTCTTTATCAATATAAAAAAAATGGAAGCAACCCAAGTGTTCCATAGTAGGAGAATGGAACATCTAGTTGATGGAAAATTATGCAGCCATTGAAAGTAGTTTGTATCCTTAGCTCTAACAATTACTTTTTTAGGATTTGTGTTCTATAAAAAATACTCATGTAATGTGCTTTCAACATTCATTTCAAGATTGTAGTAGTGAAAAGTTGAGATAAAAAAAAAGTCTGTCTATAAGGGGCTGTGAGTCCAACCATCATGTGGAATAATAAAGGAGATGTATATATTAACATAGTAGGATGGCTGCAATATGCTGAGTACTTACTATGTGCCACACAGAATGCTGTTTGGTTCATTTTTGTTTTTTGAATAATGGAATAGCTTTTTGAAATATATGCAGAAAAAGACCTGGAAAGAACAGGATTTACCAATAAGACTGCAGGGATAGGGGTGCCAAAGGGGAATTTGAACTATATCTTATTTACTTCTATATTGTTTACATGTTTTACATTGTTACTATTTTATGATTAAAGTTTATAGCACTTATAAAGTATTGTGACAATATGGGAAGTACTTTAAGTACTTAAAATGGTAAGTGCAAAAAAGCAGGATATAAATAAAGCTTTATATATGGTATCAATTTTTTCTTAACGTGTGCACAGAAATGACTTGAAAGAAAAACACAAACTTGTTTATAGAAGGTGACTTTGGGTAATGGGAATAAAATTTTTAATGACCCCCATTAAGGGGTCGGGTTGGGGTCCAGGTAAAACTACAAAGAACTGGTAGAAGGTAAAAGTCCAAAAACTGGAGGTCAAGATAAAAATTTAATACAAGTTTAGTAAAGAGAAACACGTAGGTAGTTTCTGAGAGAATTAGCTGTTAAAAGGTTGCTTCCTGATAAATTGCTACTAATGCTATCAAAATAGAAGCAAAATTGTTTTTGTGGTATTTTCATACCCTCTACCAAAAGCTAAAACAATATGCATAAGGGCAAAGGATTAAATGAGCAAGTTTTAATTCTGTTTTCTAAAAATATATATATACATAGAATCAAATGCAATGGTAAAGAGTCAGTAAACAGCACAAGTAAAATATTAGGTAAGTCTATATAAATTTCAAATCATTTCTTCTGCTTTGTTTCTCACTAAAAAATTTTGAAGCACATCATTTATAAAGAAACATACATAAACAATAAGTACATTGTCAAAGTATTGCTACTATTATAGTTCATATCTGACATTTGGTCTGTTTTCCTCCCAGCCCACCCTATTCATAATCATATAGTTTATCTAAAATAAATAATAAATGGCATTTGGGATAATCACAGAATTTTGCATGCATCACTTCAATCAATATTAGAACATTTTCATTGCTCCAGAAAAAAAACAAACTGTCATACCCATATGTTATCACTATTAATTACAAATCCTGTTATGTGCCATCATCATTTCTGTTCATTTATAAACAACTTTTTACCAATTCTGCACAGCTTAAACCTCAGCTTTCCATTCTATTCTCTGGTAACTTATTTATACATTGTAGTTATTAACTCCTTGAGTTTGCTCATTATATTTAGTTCAAACTACCAAAATCATACAATATTTGTCCTTTTGTGCCTGGCTTACTTTACTCAACATAATGTCCTCCAGGTTCATATATGTTGTCATATGCTTCACATCTTCATTTCTTCTTACTGCTGAATAATATTCCATAATGTGTATGTACTACAGATCCTTTATCCATTCATCATTTGATGGGTACCTTGGTTGTTTCCATCTTTTGGCAATTTTGAATAATTGCTGCTAGGAACATCAGTATGCAGATGTCTGTTAGTTACTGCTCTCTGTTCTTCTGAATACAGTAGTGGTATTGCCAGGTCACATGGAATCTCTATATCTAACTTCCTTACAAACCACCAAACAGACTTCCATCGTGACTGTACCATTCTACATTCCCACCAACAGTGAATAAGCATTCCTGTCTCTACATCCTCTCCAACTCTTGTAGTTTTTGTTTTTTTCAATAGTGGACTTTCTAATAGGTGTGAAATGGTTATCTCATTTTAGCTTTGATTTGCATTTCCCTAATAACCAGTTATGTTGAACATTTTTTCATGTGTTTTTTCACCATTTGTATTTCTTCTTTAGAAAAACATCTGTTCAAGTTTTTGCCCATTTTTGAATTTTGTCATTTTTCTTTTTATTGTTGAGTTATAGGATCTCTTTATATACCTGGGACTTTAGACCCTTGTCAGATGTGTGATTTCCAAATATTTTCTTCCATTGAGTAGACTGCCTTTTTACCCTCTTCACAAAGTTCTTTGAGGCGCAAAGGTGCTTAATTTTTTGAGGAGGTCCCATTTATCTATTTTTTCTTTTGTTGCTTGTGCTTTGGTATAAGGTTTAAGAGCCCCACCTACTACAAGGTCTTGTAGATGTTTCTCTACATTGTCTTCTAGGAGGTTTATGGAACTAGCTTTTACGTTTAGGTCTTTGATCCATTTTCAATTACTTCTTGTATAAGGAGTGAGATAGGGGTCCTCTTTCATTCTTTTTGGTTATGGATATCCAGTTTTCCCAGCACCATTTGTTGAAAAGACTGTTCTGTCCCATAAAAGTGGACTTGGTAGGCTTATCAAAAATCAGTTGACCATAGAGATGAGGGTCTATTTCTGAATTCTCAGTTTGATTCCAGTGATCAATTTATCTCTCTTTATGCCATTATCATGCTCTTTTGACCACTGTAACTTTATAATACACTTCAAGGTCAGGAAGCATGAGTCTTCTAACTTTACTCTTCTTTTTAAAGGATGTTTGGTTATTTAGGATTCTTTTCCCTTCAAATAAATTTGGTAATTGACTGTTATTTCCGAAAAATACCCTGTTGGAATCTTGATTGATATTGCATTGACTCTATAAATCACTTTGGGTAGAAATGATATCTTCATGATATTTCATCTGCCAGTTCATAAACATGAAATGACCTTTGATTTCTTTAGATCTTGTTTGATTTCTTTCAGCAGTGTTTTCTAGTTTTCTGACTACATATCCTTTATATTCTTGGTTAAATTAATTCCTAGATATTTGAGTCTTTTTGTTGTTACTGTAAATTCAATTTTTTTCTTGATTTTCTCCTCAGCTTGCTCATTACTAGTGTACAGAAACTAGTGTATAATAACTGATTTTTACATGTTGATTTGGTATCCTCTCACTTTGTTGAACTCATTTATTAGCTTTTAGCTTTGTTGTAGATATTTCAGAATTTTCTAAATATTATGCCATCTGCAAATAATGAGTTTTACTTCCTCTTTTCCAATTTGAATGCCTTTTATTTCTTTTTCTTACATAATTGCCCTACCTAGAACTTCTAGCACAATATTGAATAACAGTGGTGACAGTGGGCATCCTTGTCTTGTTCCTGATTTTAGAGGGAAAGCTCTCAACGTCTCCCCATTGAATACAATGTTGGCTGTGGTATTTTCATATATGCCTTTTATCATGTTGAGGAATTTTCCTTCTATTCCTATCTTGTGAAGTGTTCTTATCAAGAAAGAATGCTGGGTTTTGTCAACTGCCTTTTCTGCATCAATTGAGATGATTACATGGTTTTTTTCCTTTAATGACATAATGTGGTGTATTATGTTAATTGATTTTCTTATGTTGAACCACCCTTGCATACCAGGAATAAAACCCACTTGACTGTGGTTTATAATTTTAATATGCTGTTGGATACGATTTGCAAGTGTTTGGTTGAGAGTTTATGTATCTTTGTTCATCAGAGAGACTAATCTATAATTTCCTCTTCCTTTTTTTCTTTTTTTTTCTGAAGTACCAGGACTGGATATTGAACACAGGATCTCTTATGGGCGAGGCTGGTGCTCAGTCAGCAACGACAGCTCCCAAGTTGACTCCCTCATCTGTTTACTCATTGTTTTTGCTTTTTGTCTGCTCATTGTCTACTCATTGTTTTTGCCGGTTGTCTGCTCATTTTTTTTGCTCATTGTCTGTCACTGTTTGTTTTCTTTAGGAAGCACTGGGACTGAATCTGGAACCTCCCATATGGGAGGTAGCTGCTCAACTGCTTAAGCCATATCTGCCCCCCCCCCCCCCCGTAATTTTCTTTTCTTGTAGTCTGTTTATCTAGCTTTGGTATTAGGGTGATGTTGGCTTTATAGAATGTGTTGGGTAATTATCCCTCTTTTTCAGTTTTTTGGAAGAATGTAAACAAGATTGGTATTAATTATTGAAATGTTTGGGAGAATTTACTTGTGAAGCCATCTGGTCCTGGACTTTTCTTTGTTGCAAAATTTTTGATGACTGATTCAGTCTCTTGTGATTGGTTTGTTGAGTTCTTATACTTCTTGTAGAGTCAATGTAGATTGTGCATTTCTGGGAATTTGTCCTTTCCATTTAGGTTGTCTGATTTGTTGGCATACAGTTTCTCAAAATATCCTCTTAGGATACTTTTTATTTCTGTGTGGTCAGTCATAATGTCCCCTCTCTCATTTCTGATTTTATTTATTTGCATCTTCTCTCTTTTTTTCTTTGTTAGTCTAACTAAGGGTTTGTCCATTTTATTGATCTCAAAAAATCAGCTTCCGGTTTTGTTGATTTTCTCTTTTTTTTCCTCAACTTCATTTACTTTTACTCTAATCTTGATTTGTTTTAGGATTTGTTTGCTGTTTTTTACCTAGTTTCTCCATGTGTTCAGTTAGAGCTTTGATTTTAACTTTTTTTTTTTTTAGATATTACTGTATGTTATATTTATTAAAGTGGATTATGGATACATGTGTTTATTTTAATATTATTTTTGTGATTGACATATGTTATATATATTCTCTTCAGTATTCTCAGAAATAGATAAAATTCTTAAATTTAAAAACTCTGTAAACTGTAGTACATGCTCATAGTCTTGAATTGCTAACTAAAACTTCCTCACCAAAACTAGCTTTAAAAGTGACCATGTAGGGGAGTGGGTGTAACTCAGTGGTTGAGTGCCTGCTTCGCATATATAAGGTCCTGGGTTCAGTGAGATCCTGGGTTCAGTCCCCAGTACCTCCTCAGTTTCTTCCACTTTGTCTATGTTGGAGATCATGGATGAAAGAAAATCTACTCGCAGCTGAGGCAAAGCGAATCCAGGGGCCGAGCACAGGCTCGGGCTGGTCGCCCTTGGTGATCTGGGTTGGCGGTGGCAGCGGCCATGGGCCAGGCCTCCTCCCCTTCCCCCGCACCCGTCCCCTGCCACTGCAGGCACCCAGGCTGGAAAGCACTGGGTGTGAACCTCTTCTTTTTTAATATAGACATTTAGGGCTGTATAGTTCCCTCTCAGCACTGCCTTTGCTATATCCCATAAATTTTGAGAAGCGTTCTCATTTTTATTCGTCACAAGATATCTAGTAATTTCGCAAGCAATTTCTTCTCTTTTTTTAATTTTTAAAAAAGATACTTAGATTACATAAATGTTACATAAAAAATATAGGGGATTCCCATATTTTCTGCTCCCCACACTACCCACATTTACCCCCATTAACAAAATCCTTTATTAGTGAGGTACATTCATTGCAATTGATGAACACATTTTGGAGCATTGCCCCTAAGCATGGATTATAGTTTACATTGTAATTTACTCTGTCTCCCACACAATTTTGTAGGTTATGGCAAGGTATATAATGGCCTGTATCTGTTGTTGCAGTGTCATTCAGGACAATTCCCAAGTCCCGAGAATGCCCCCATATTACACCTGTTTTCCTTTTCCTTGATGTAAGAACCTTCAGTGGCTACTGCTTCCACATCAATGGTATAAGTTCTTCGATTGCTAGAATCACAGTAAGTTTATAGTAGAATTCTGGTTAATCCATAGTTCATCCCCCAATACTGAGGATTCTGGGATGGTGATGTCCACTTTACCTGTAATTGAGAGGAGACTTCAGGCCCATAAGGCTGATGGATGGGACTCTTTGGCTTGCAGTTGTAGGCTTTCTTGATTCCTTGGTATGGTGGTTGTCCATCCTCACCTCCTAGTTAGTTGTCCTGAGTGAGTCCAATGAACTGGGGAGTAGGTGTTACAACTCCATTGAGGCTCAGGGCCCAGCTAGCACATGAACAGTCCAAAGATTCAGGTCTCTTGGCTGTACACCTACCAACTCCAGCACCAACTATCGGTTTAAATAGAAGGGACAGAAGAGCCATGTGTAGGGAAACCACAACTTAGTCCAGTTCTGTCACACTGGGGAGCACAAACCCCAAAGTAGGACCCACTGGCAAGGCACCAAACTCATGAGCTATCTGCCCTGACCATAGTGTCTGGGTGTCTCCAGAGCCCTCAGCGGCCTCAATATTTGGGGTAGTGTCTAATTTGGCAGTCAATGAGATCTTGCTGAGATGTGCATAAGCGTTACCTCTGGAATGACCTCTTGACTCACTTTGAAATGTCTTAGTCGTCTGAACTCATTTTTCCTTTTCCCCCTTTTGGTCAAGGTCTTTTTCCATTTGCATTGCTAGTCAGTGCTTGGTAGTAATCCCTTGATGCCAGAGAGGCTCATGCCTGAGAGTCATGTTCCATGCTGGGGGGATGTTACTGCATTTATATGCTGAGTTCGACTTAGAGAGAAGCCACATTTGAGCAACAAGGAGGCTCTCAGGAGGTTATGCTTAGACACCCTGTAAGACTATGCTAAGTTTCAATTTCAGGAGTTCATAAGCACAGTCATAAATATCAAGGGCCCATCAATGGACCATCCTCCTTTACTAGCCATTTCTTCTGTACTTGGAGGATTCTTACTGTTTCATCAGAGAATGTGACAGAGCTCCTCAGGACGGAATTCAGTATTCTTTTCAGTTATTGTGTGAATCTCCACCCACTTTGACAATGCCTCATGAACATTTGAACACATTTATATGCCTTATATGTATGCTCAAGTGAACCACCTCCCATATATCCCCCTTCACTGACAGCTCCACACAAATGGTCCTCCCCTGCCACAGTTGTAACCCTTCTGTGATCCAAAACATCTTCAAAAATGGAGCCAATAAAATAGCCAAATACAATTAGTAAGAAAATGAAATTATAGTTTAAAAATAGGAAATAAAATATAAAAACATTTAAAAAATAAAAAATATAAAAATTTGGGATAATAAAAAATAATTTAAAAACTAAAAAATATTTTTTGACATTTGCCTTTAATCACTAAAATCTGTTTCCTTTATGCAGTTTCTTCTTCAATCCACTGATTCTTTTTTTTTTAATTATTTATTTTTAAAAATTACATTCAAAAAATATGAGATCCCATTCAACCCCACCGCCCCCACCCCCCAATCCACTGATTCTTTAGGAGTGTGTTGTTTGGCCTCCATGTATTTGCATAGTTTCCCCTTTCCCACATATTATTGATTTCCAGGCTTTATTCCATTAAGATCAGAGAAAGTTTTTTGTATAATTTCAATCTTCTTAAATTTATTGAGGACTGTATTGTGGCCCAAAATATGGTCTGTCCTGGAGACAGATCCATGAACACTTGAGAAGAATAGGTAACTGCAATGTCCTGTATATATCTTGGGTACAGTTTGTTTATCATATTGTTCAAGTTCTCTCTTTCCTTGTTGATGTTCTCTCTAGTTCTGTCTGTTGATACAAGTGGCATGTTGAAGTCTCCAACTATTATTTTAGACACTTCTTTTTCTCCTCTCACTTCTGCTAGAGTTTGCCTCATGTATTTTAGGGGCCCCTAGTTAGGTACATAGATATTTATGTGTGTATCTCCTTCCTGGTGAATTGTCCTTTTTATTAATATATAATGACCTTCATCTCACTTTTTTGCATTTAAAGTCTTTTTTTATGCAACACCAGTATAGCTACCACTTCTCTCTTTTGGTTACTGCTTGCATGAAGTATCTTTTTCCAACCTTTTACTTTCAGTCTGTTTGCATCCTTGGGTCTCAGGTGAGTCTCCTGCAGACAACATATGGATGGCTCATATTTCCTTAACCATTCTGTCAGCTTTTGATTGGGGAGTTCATTCCATTAAAATTCAATGTTATTACTGTAAAGGCATCACTTACTTCCACCATTTTATCCTTTGACTTTCATATGTAATCTTATTTTTGTCTGTCTTTTTACCCTTTTGGTTAGCCTTTCTGATAGTCTTCACTTCCACACTCTCCTCCACGCCTCTCTCTTGCCTTTTCTTTTCTGGCTCCAGAACTCCCTTTAGTGTTTCTTGCAGAGCTGGATTCTTGTTTATGAACTCTCGTAGTTTCTCTTTATCTGTGAATATTTTAAACTCACTGTAATATTTAAAGGAGAGTTTTGCTGGATAAAGCCAAGAATACTCTCAATTATAATTATATCTCTTTCAGTACCTCAATTATAATTATACCACTGCCTTGTAGCCTCTGTGGTTTCTGAATAGAAATCTGGACTGTCTTACTGAACATCCCTTGCATTTGATGTTTCATTTCTGTTTTACTGCTTTCAGAATTTTCTCTTTATTGTTGGCATTTGGTATTGAATATTGTGTCCTGAGGTAGGTCTATTTGGATTTATTCTAATTGGAGTACGCAGTGCTTCCTGGACACATATATTCATGTCCTTCAGGAGAGTTGGGAATTTTTGGCCATTATTTCCTCAAATACTCTTTTATTTTTATTTTTAGATTAAAAAAATAAATTTATTTCTCTCCCCTCCCCACCCCCAGTTGTCTACTCTCTGTGTCCATTCACTGTGTGTTCTTCTGTGTCTGCTTTTATTCTTGTCAGAGGCCCAGGAATCTGTCTCTTTTGTTGCATCATCTTGCTGCATCAGCTCTCTGTGTGTGCGGCGCCACTCCTGCGCAGGCTGGACTTTTCTTTCACACTGGGTGGCTCTCCTTACTGGGCGCACTCCTTGCACATGGGGCACCCGTACATGGAAGACACCCCTGCGTGGCACGGCACTCCTTGCGTGCATGAGCACTGCGCATAGGCCAGCTCCACATGGGTCAGGGAGGTCCTGGGTTTGAACCGCGGAACTCCCATATAGTAGGCAGATGCCCTATCCATTGAGCCAAGTCCACTTTCCCTCAAATATTCTTTCTACCCCTTTTCCCTTCTCTTCTCCTTCTGAAACACCATAATACATAAAGTGCTTCATGTTGTCATTCAACCTGAGCCCCTGCTCGGTTTTTTTTCCATTTTTTCCTCTTCTCCAGTTTCAGCTGTTCTGTCCTCTATATCACTGATTCTTTCTTCCATGATCTCAAATCTGCTGTTGTATGTCTCTATTGTCTTTTTAACCTCACTTATTTTGTCTTTCATTCTCATAAGCTGTTATTTTTCTATTCAAGATTTCAAATAGTTTTTGTGCTGACCCAGTATCTTGATGTCTTTTATTTCTTTAGCCGTGTTGTTCTTCAACTCTGTGATTTGATTTAGGAGATTTGATTTGATTAGTTGTTTTAAGTCCTATGTCTTGTCTGGAGCTTTGATTTTTCATGTTGTGTCAGTCATATCTTCCTTTTTTTTTTAGTATGACTTCTAATTTTTTGCTGATGTCTAGGCATCTGAATATGATGCTGAGTTTATTCTGATGTTCAGTTTCTCTCACTTACCTAGGGATTTACTCTTTTTTGAGTCCTATTGAGATATATTCACATTAGGGATTTACTCTTAAGTAGCTATATACTACCACTGTTTTTTGATTTTGGGTTCCACTTGTTCTATATATTTAGGATTCCCTGTTTAACTGCTCAAACCAGGGCAAAGGACCTGGTAATGGGGTACAGACCCTATTTGTCTCTTATTTTTTTTAATTCTTTTTCCCTTATTTTTGTGTACTTTTATGTTTTGCCAGCAGATGGCGTGCTTTGGCAGGCCTCTCAACTCAGACCCCAGATGCTAGTTGGGAATGCATTCACTGTAACACAGCCTGGGTGGGCAGTGCAGAAGCAATGTCCTCAGGGGTGCCAAACCTCACAAACAGATTTTCTTAGAAGCTGTTCTCCTCCCTTGGCTGCAGTACTCTCCCTCCCTCTTTGTCCTCAACAGGCAGCTCAAGGCAGTAGGGAGGGTGTCTGAGAAGATAAATTATCTTTTTTTTTTTTTTTTTTAAACTGGGATTTTTTAAAAAAAAAGATTTATTTATTTATTTTTATTTAATTCCCCTCCCCTCCCCCGGTTGTCTGTTTTCTGTGTCTTTTTGCTGCGTCTTGTTTCTTTGTCTGCTTCTGTTGTCGTCAGCGGCACGGGAAGTGTGGGCGGCGCCATTCCTCGGCAGGCTTCTCCCTCCTTCGCGCTGGGCGGCTCTCCTTATGGGTGCACTCCCCTGTGTAGCACGGCACTCCTTGCGCGCATCAGCACTGCGCATGGGCCAGCTCCACACGGGTCAAGGAGGCCCGGGGCTTGAACCGCAGACCTCCCATGTGGTAGACGGACGCCCTAACCACTGGGCCAAAGTCCGTTTCCCTAAATTATCTTTAGCTTCCTGCCAGCTGTCATGGCAAACAGTGTTGCTGCCATTCCAAGTCTGGAAGTGTACCACCCCTCCAAGGCAGCAGATCAAGATTGCTGGCCAAAATTTGAATTTGCTCTAGGCTGTGTCCCTCCATTTCCCCTCTCTTGGGGCAAAGGATCCTGCAACCCAGTCAGTACACACCTTCCTACCAGGGGCCAGAGGACCCACTTCTATTTGCTCCAAAGGTGGGGGAATGGACTCCAGCAGCTGCTGCTGTAGGTGTTTGAAATTTTTCCAGCCAGCCAAGACTCCTTTCTTTTGCCTTTCTCTTCTGTGTGGTGTCTAGCCTTCCCCTGGTGTTGCTAAACCCCAGAACAGCACTCCAGACAATCTATACATGTCCTTTAGCTATTTTTCTGGAAGAGAAGTGATCCCTCTGCCTGTAATCCTCCATAAAACCATCTTCAATAAGTGTGAAACTTGCTTTTTTTTTAACACTTTCCTTTACCATGACTGTAAGGAATTAATACTTTGTAATAGATATTATCTTTCTTAATGAGCCTTACTTACATTCCAGTACTTCTGCGAGAACTGGATTAGTCTTAACTAAAAAGTATCAGAGAGTCTTCTTTGAATATATTTTAAAACACAGATACATGTTCCAAAACACAAAATAAGAAAAGATGAAAATCATCCTGGAATGAGATTTTTAATTATATCTGACATTTATAAGTTTTAAGAGAAGGGAACAATTCAGTGACATTCTCTATGTCTCAAATTATTTGCTAGTACTGTAAAACTTTTAAGGAATTGTTCAAGTTCCTCTTTAAAACTTTTAAGGAATTGTTCAAGTTCCTCTTTTGCTAATATGATGAATCATTACAATCTTGTTGTTTTAGTTTGCTGAAAGCTCTTGGGAGCAATATACCAAAAATGGATTGGCTTTTATAATGGAAATTATTAGGTTAAAAGCTTACAGTTCTGAGGTAGAAGTGTCTACTTCAAGGCATCATCAGGAAATGCATTCTCACCACGTTGCAGCTGTGGGTGATCAGATACATGGCAGTGTCATCTAAAGATCCTTTCTTTCCAAGCTTAGCTGTTTGTTATCAGGCACATGACAAAGCATAATGGCTGCTCTGCCATTCTTTGCCAATCTTTGCCTGACTCTGCCTTCTCACAGGCTCAGTTTCTCCCTCAGCTCAGATGTGGGTTGTCAGGCATATGGCTTGTCTCTCCTCTGTCTTCTGGGCTTTGTCTCTTTCATTCTCTCAGGGGTCTCTTTCCATGCCTCTGTGCTCCACTGATTCCAGTCTCCAGCCTTTGGGACCTCACTCTCAGCCTGTTTCTCTGTCTGTGCAGCTTTTTTCCTATGTCTGGGGCTTTTATTCCTCCATTTATAAAGGACTTCAGTAAGAGGATTAAGACCCATTAAGAGCTTGGGAAGCAGACATGGCTCAACTGATAGAGCAACCACTTATCATATAGGAGGCCCAGGGTTCAAACCCAGGGCCTCCTGGCCCGTGTGGTGAGCTGGCCCACATGCAACACTGCTGCGCCACACAGGAGTGTCCCCCATGTTGGGGAGCCCCATGCACAAAGAGTACGCCCTGCATTGAGCCACCTTGTACAAGAAAAGCACAACCCGCCCAGGAGTGGCACCGCACACACAGAGCTGACACAGCAAGGTGATGCAACAAAAAGAGACACAGATTCCCAGTGCTGCTGAGAATGCAAATGGACACAGAAGAACACACAGCAAAAGGACTCAGAGAGCAGACAATGGGGGGAGGGGAGGAGGGAGAGAAATACCTAATAAAATATATCTTTAAAAAAAGGCCTATTAAGGGCTACCCTCTACTGAAGCAATATAATCAAATGGCCCTTACTGATCTAAGCTAATCAAAGGTTCACAATAGGTTCAATTTAAGAACATAATTTTCTGGGGTCCACATAAAACCCTCAAACTGACACACATGGTAATGGATAATTTTTTTTTCTAGACAATCTTATCTTTGTCCCTCTTTTTGCACCATTAGAAAACTCTTGACCCCACTTTCCCCTTTCTTTCCTGCTTTTCTTTACAGCAAAACATTTTAAGACATGTCTAGGTTTGCTTTCTCCATTTTATCTCTTCTCTTTCTCCCTTGAGTCCAGTCCAAGCAAATTTATGAAATGTTCCATATTTTTTACCCTGAAAAAACAAAAGTCTATAGTTTAACTTAGGATTCACTGTACAGTGTAGTTGCATGGACTTTACAATTTTTTTTATTCTTATACCATATATACAAACATTTTTCTTTTAATCATACTCAGAAATATATATATATACACAAATATATATTGGTGCTATATATATCAGTGCTGTTAATTGCATTCACAATGTTATGCTACCATCACTGCCATCCATTACCAAAACATTTCATTCATTCCAAATAGGAGCCCTGTACATTGTAAGCCTTAGCTTCCCATTCCTTCTTCCCACCTCATGCCTTGGTATCCAAATTCTAGAATCTGACTCTATAAATTTCCTTATTCTAATTGTTTCAAACAGTGAGATCATACATTATTTGTCCTTTTGTGCCTGGCTTCTTTCACTCTACCTGGTATCTTCAGGAATCATCCATGTCGTCACATCTATCAGTACTTCATTTCTTTTCACAGCTAAATATTCTGTATGTATATACCACATTGGATTTATTTATCCATTCATTTTTGAATGAGAATCTTACCAGATATAAAATTCTTGGCTGGTAGTTGTTTTTCCTCAGTACTTGAAGTATTTCAACCTACTGTCTTCTTGCCTCCCTGGTTTCTGATGAAAAATCTGCACTCAATATAATTGGGACTCCATTCCCTTTTACATAACACATTGCTTTTCTCTTCCAGTTTTCAGAACTCCCTCCTTATCCTTTGCATTTTATAGTGTAATTAATTATTTTTCTTCATATTTATACTGTTTGGTGTTCTCCGAGCTTCTTCTTGGATGTGCATATTTGCATCTTTTGCTAAGTTTGGGAGATAGTGTCTGTCCCTTTCTCTCTTTCTTCTCTTTCTGGGACTCCCATAATGAGTATTTTGGTGCATTTGATGGTTTCCCATAGCTGTCTTGGGCTATTTTCACCTTTAATATTTCCTTTTTCTTTCTCCTCCTCAATCTTACTCATTTCAAGTGTCTTGTCTTCAAGTTCACTGATTCTTTTGCCAGCTCCAGTCTGCTCTTGAAATCCTCCTGGGCATTTTTCATTTTAGTTATTATGGTCTTCAACTCCATTAGTTCTGTTTGGTTCCTTTTTAAAATTTCTGTTTCTTTACTTAGACTCTCATATTGTTCATTCTTTCTTTTCCTGATATACTTCAGTTCTTTCTCCATACTTTCCTTTATCTCCTTGAGCATTTTTAAGATCTTTTTTTAAAAAGGCTTTTTTCAGTTTGTTCATATTCTCGTCATCTTCATTGGTGTTTTCTGTATTTTCACCCTCTTTCTTTGAGTGGAACATCATTTCTATATCTTTGTCTCATATGTTTTTTTTTTAATCCCCCCCTTACGGCTTTTTTAGCATGCTGTCTGCTCTGTGTCCATTTGCTGTGCATTCTTCTGTGTCTGTATTTATTTATTTTTATTTCCCCTCTCCCCCCTGCAGCTTGCTTGCTGTCTGCTCTCTCTGTCCATTTGCTGTGGGCTCTTCTCTATTCTCGCTTGTCTCCCTTCTTTTTGTTACATCACCTTGCTGAGTCAGCTCTCCATGATGCCTGTGGGCCAGGTGGCACTCTGCAGCGTGCAGGCAAGCCTGCCTTCATAAGGAGGCCCCAGGACACAAACTGAGAGCCTCCCATGTGGTAGATGGGAGCTTATCTAATTGAGCCACAGCCACTTCCCTGTCTTGTATTTTTTTGATGTGCACTGTACTTGTTTAATATTTTTAAATGCTTACTCTTGGATTTACTCCCTGGGATGTCTATTTCTTGGTTTTGTTACCAACTGGTGATAAGACAGAAAGTTTCTTGAGCTTCAACCCTTCTATCAAGAAGGTCTGCCCAAGGCAAATGCAGTGTGCAGGATTTTTCCTGTCTTTCCAAGTCTGTATTGTCCTGGGCTTTTGCATGGTAGTTGTTTTGGAGTTTCCTTGTCTATAGTAGTTTTTTGTCCCTTTGTTTCCTAGGAGACAGACCTCTGCCTTCTGGATATTTGTAGCCCTCAGGCCTTTTTCTCAGACTCTCCTCCTCTATAGTTTTTAACACACCTTTCACTGTTTCATACTTCTTTTGCCTGGAGGGTAAATTTTGGGAGAAGGGTCACCTTGGAGAGAACATTCCCAAGTTAGTCTTTCCCAGTCAAAACATGGCCAGGGACCCGTGACAGGGGGGTGCATACTATCTTCAAAGTGTCCTGGGAAGGGGAACAAAAAAAGTGTCAAAAGCTTCTCCAACACCTCCCCAAAGCTGAATTTCCCTGGCCTGCTCAACAAATGCAGCCCATAAGCTAATTGTCCCCTAAAGTCCTGATGAAGTGCTGCATCTTTAAATCTTCACCGCCTCCATTTCTGTCCATTGTGGGTTGAAACAATGACTGCAGCCATATTTGTCCTAGGAAGGTTGATAAAATAACTGCCCTCAGAGCCAGGACCCAGGAATCCAAATTTGCTAATCAAAAGCTGTTATCAGTGTTCAGCCATGCCCAGCCCTGTTATTGGGAATAGGATTTTTTGACCCTTTCTGTCACCAACAGCTAGACAGGGTCTGGACTCTGCAGTGGCCTGCCAGAGGAGTGGGTAATGGGTACCAGTAGCTGCCTCATGGAGAGCAGTTTGCAGTTCTTTACTGTAACTTATCAGCCTCTTCCTTCCACTCTTCCCTGGATGCTTATAATGTTCTCCTGGCCTCCAGAGTTTCAGAATAGCTGTTCTGCCTGCTTAATAGTTTTGGTGGAAGGACTGAGTCCTGGAGCTCCCTTCTCCGCCACCTCCTCCAGAAGTTCCTCATTTAGTTATTTAACTATAACTAGGTAGGACTTCAGAATTCTTTCCTGATATTTTTGTACCTTAAAGATTAAATGGGTTACATAAAAAAGGACTTAGACACTAGATATATATTAAAGTATTTTGTACTTCGTTTTTACTAAGTGACCCGTCTTAAGAAAATCTACTAAATGAATCTTGACACAGGTTACCACATGTGTAGGCTGCAGATTGTGTCTAGTAAATTTGCCTCAGTAAGAATAGTACTGTGGGATGCTCATCTATTCAGTTACCTTTAGTGGGCATTCCTGTCTAACTAAAAAAATGAAGGTGTAGTATGAGTGGTTATATTGCTGAATCAGGCATGTTCTGTTCCCCACTCAAGTTGTTATTTTTCCCTTTTTGTCATGTGTATTCTTTCCTTCCTAGCTGCCGCATATATACTGTAGGATGTGAAGATACTGAAATGGGTTGGGTTCAAAGAGAAAGAGAAAAAAATTAGCATTTCTATCATGGAATGAAGTTTATTGTTATTATTGTTACACTATGTGTGGATGTTTATTTGTATCATGGGGTATTTACTCAATTTTTTAAATTTTATTCTGAATTATATAGTTGGGTCAAAGATACCCTGTCATGTTTATTACAAAGTATATTTAACATATGTTTGCTAATTTATTATTCTGTTCTTATAGTTCTCAGCATATGATTTCATCCCATCTCCAAAATTAAAGTCCTCTCAAGGAATGCCAGTCAATGATGATTTATGTTTTAGCAGAAAAAGAGTGTCACGAAACTTATTTCATAATAGCCGGGATATTAACCCAGATTCTCTTCCTCTATGTGCTGGTAAGTAACAGTTTCAGACAGTAAACATGTTGAAATATTAATATGTTAAAAGACTTCTTTTAACTTCAAAGTTCATGCAAGGACTCTTGGAATTGATAATCTAATAGGCAAATGAGATTCATTAAACATTTATTGAAGACCTGGTAAGGATGGACATTTTGACACAATTGTCTCATAAGACTGTCATAGAAACCCTTTAAGTAGCAGTGTAGGGCAATATTTATATAATCAACAACCTTTATTTATTGAGCATCTCCTATGTGTCAGGTACTTTTCTAATTACTAGGGATAGAGTAGTTAACAAAAGAGAGAAAACTTCCTTTCTAATAGATCTTGCATTCTTTTGGGGATAGCAAGGGAGCAGACATTAAAATGCTATATATACTGGGTTACATGGTAATAAATGCTATGGGGAACTTCTTGTTTCTGGTTCAACATGCAAAGAGCCTGGAGTTAGGTACTCCTGTCCTCACAACAAGAAAAAAGGACTGAAAATCAGCAACTCTTCTTAGGATTGTCAGAGAGTTGAGGTCACAAGACAAACCACTGCTACAAAAACAGGAGAAATAGGTAGATACAGAGAACCACAGCTTACTGGGAAGAGAAATTACTGCCAGCAGGAATACTTAAATGGTAATTAACTACTTGCTGGAGACTGACTATGGGCTAGCTTGAGAAATAAAAACTCCTGGAAGCCATTCTTAGAGAGCGAGTGTTTCTTCCAGCCACCCCAGTAGGTTTCCTTTGTAAAGAGTGGAGAAAAGTCCCCTGACGTTTCCCATAGTGTGTTTGAGGGGGTGGGGAAGGCGTAGAACTAACTATTTTGAAATACTCAAAGCTCTCTATTCTCCTTAACATGGTCTGTCCTCAAGGGGAGTTATTTTACCAGATTCTAACCAACTTGGATTTTACCAGAGCCTAACCCACATGGGGGAAGTGCAATACCCAACTCCACCTCTCTGTTGCCTTCCTGTCTTACCTAAAGGGAAAACACATACATACACATAAACAAAACTGAGAAGCACTTCTTAAGATCATAGCCCAGGGACACAGTCTCAGTTAAAAACAGACTTAGTCATAGGATTATAGAACACTTACCCCATTGGGTTCCTGTATAATAACAGGATTAGAGCTGGAAAAGAGCTATAAAGCTCAGGCCCTATTTAAAAAGAAATCTCTGAGGGAACCTAAAAATAGTAGAGGAGACCAAAATAAAGACACCTGAGGAAATTTTAGCCTCTGACATCTAGAGTTACAGCAAACAATAAACGCAGCCTAGCACCTTGCCAGATAAACCTGAAGCTTCACAGTAAGGCAGTATATACCTCAGTTCCTTTACCTAATATATTATTTATAGCCTTCAACAAAAATTACAGGACATGTTAAAACACAGTCTGGCAAGATGGAGCAAGTATCAGAAACAGATTCAAATATGAAAGAGATTTTGAAATTATCTGACCAGGAATTTAAAATAACTGATTAATTATCCTAAGAGTTCTAGTGGAAAAAGTGGACAACAAGAAGGAACAGATGGGTAATGTAAGAAGAGAGATGACGATTCTAAAAAAGATTCGAAAGGAAATGCTATAAATACTGTAACTATCAGAAATGAAAGAGGGACCATCAATACTGATATTATGGACATTAAAAGGATAATAAAGGAATATTATATACAACTATGCCCACAAATTTGATAACTTAAATGAAATAGACAAATTCCTTGAAAGCCACAATCTACCAAGACTTATACTAGGAGAAATAGACATTTCACTAGACCTGTATCTATTAAAGAAATTGAATCAGCACGTAATAATCTTCCAGAACAGCACCAGGCCCAGATGGTTTCACTGGTGAATTCTACCACACATTAAAAGAAATGATATCAGTCTTCCATAGTCTCTTCCAGAAAATAGACGCAGGAGGAATACTTCCTAACACATTTTATGAGGCCTACATTATTCTAATACCAAAACTTACAAGAAAGGAAAATTACAGACCTTTATCTCATGACAATAGATATAAAAATCCTCAACAAATATTAACAAATAGAATCCAGTAATTTATAAAAAGAATTATTTAGTAAAGTAGATTTATTCCAGGTATACAAAGCTGGTTCAACATTTGAAAATCAGTTAATGTAATCCACCACAGCAATAGCTTGAAGAAGAAAAATCATATGATTATGTCAATACATGCAGAAAAAGAATTTGATAAAACCCAATACCCATTCATGGTAAAAACTCTCAGCAAACTTGGAATAAAGGAGAACTTCTTCAGCTTGATAAAGAACATCTGTAAAAACCGTGCCACAAGTATTCTACTTAATGGTACCCAACAGGATGCTTTCCACCTAAGATTAGGAATAAGACAAGGATGCCCCAAATTACCATTCCTATTTAATATAGTACTAGAAATCCAAGTTAGCCCTGTAAGACAAGAAAAGGAAATAGAAAATACACCTTTTGGGAAGGGAGTAATAGAAAGGTCTTTGTTCACAGATTGTCTATGTAGAAAATCCCAGTATTCAACAAAATTTCCTGGAACTAACTAGTGATTATAGTAAAGATCAATATGTAAAAGTCAATTGTTTTTCTATATAATAGGAATGAACAGTTAAACTTTTAAATTAATAACTCAACATCATTGGGAGCAGATGTGATTCAACTGGTTGAATGCCAATTTCCACGTGGGAGGTCCTGGGTTCAGTTCCCAGTACCTCCTAAAATAAATAAACAACAAGCAAACAAATAAAAAAACCAACTTGGGGAGCTCAGTGGTTGAGCACTGGCTTCCCCCTTGCAAGGTCCCAAGTTAAATCTCCGGCCCTGTATCTCAAAACAAACAAACAAACAAAAAATGCCACAAAACCTCAACCTCATTTACCTTAGCACCAAAAAAAGAAAAGAAAAGAAAAAAAAGGTATAAATCTGACAAAAATATATGCAAGATCTATGTGAAAATAATAAAACTCTGATAAAAGATATCAAAGAAGTGTTCTTGAATAGAAAGACTCAGTAACTTTAAGATGTCATGTCTTCCCAAAGTAATGTATGTATTTGATGCAAACCCATTCAAAATCCAGAAGTAACTTTGTAGATCCTGACAAATTGATTCTAAAGTTTATATGGAAAGGCAGAAGACCCAGAATAGCCAACTGTACTGGAGAAGAATAAAGTTACAGAACTAACCTACTTAAGCCTTATTACCATTGCTATAAAGCTACAGTGATCAAAACTGTATGGTTTTACTGAAAGAATAGACAAATAGATCAATGGAACAGGATGGAGAGCTCAGAAACAGACAAGAGATTAAAGGCGTTTCTATGGAGAAAGGATAGTCTTTCCAACAATGGATCTTAGAACAACTGGACATCTACATACAAAATACACACACACACACACACACACACATAGACACAGATCTTACACCTTTCACATTTGCTTCAAATGGATCATAGACCTAAATGTAAAATGCAAAACTATGGAAGTTCTCAAAGATAACATAGGAAAAACTTCAAGGTGACCTTGGGTTTGGTGGTGACTTCTAGGATACAACTCCAAAAGCCCAATTCATGAAAGAAAATAATAAGTTGGACTTTATTAATATTGAAAATTCCTGCTCTGCAGAAGGCACTGTTAGGATAGTGAAGAGACAAGCTGTAGACTGGGAGAAAATACTTGCAAGACATATATCTGACAATGAACTTATATCTAAAATATACAAAAATCCCTTAAAATTTAATAATAAATAGACAACCCAATTAAAAATTGGACAAAAATGCTGAACTTATTCCTCACCAAAGACAAACAGATGCCAAATAAGTATATGAAAAGACGCTTATCATCATATATTATTATAGACTTGTAAATTAAAACAGCAAAGAGATACTACTACGTATCTATTTAAATGGCTAAAATCCAAAACACTGACAACAAATGCTGGTGAGAAGGTGGAGCAAGAGCAACTCTGATTTATTGCTGGTGAGAACGCACAATGGTACAACCACTTTGGAAGATAGTTTGGTAGTTTCTTACAAATCTAAACATAGGTTTACCATATGATCCAGCAATTGCACTCCTAGTGTTTACCCAAAGGAATTGAAAATCTATGTCCACACAAATCTGCACTTGAATGATTATAGCAGCTCTGTGTATAATTGCCAAAAATTTGGAAGTAACCAAGATGACCTTCCATAGGTGAATGGATAGAACAATGGTACATTGATACAAGGAATATTATTCAATGATAAAATGAAATAAGCTATTTAAATGTATATTGCTAAGTGAAAGAAGCCAGTCTCAAAAGGTACTCTGTGATTCCAACTATATGACGTGGAAAAGGCGAAACTATAGCAATAGTAAAAAAAATCAGTGCAGGCTGAGGTAGGGAAAGGCACGAATATGTGAAGCACAGGGCATTTTTAGTGCAGTATCTGTATGACACTATAGTGGTGGATACCTGACATTATGCATTTGTCCAAATCCATAGAATGGTATACACCAAGAGTAAATCCTAATGTAAATGATGGACTTTAATTACTAATATTCTGTCAGTGTTGGTTCACCAGTTGTAACAACGGAACCACACTAATGCAAGATATTAATAATAGGGGAAAGTGTATCTTATGGTGGTAGGTGGGGATGTATATGAGAATTCTCTGTACTTTCTGTGCAATTTTTCTATAAACCTAAAACTGCTCTAAAATAGTTTATTAAAAAAAACTATAAATTAAGAATTCCTTTAATGGGCTCATCAGTAGACATGGACAAAGAAGGAACCAATGAGCCTGAAGATATACCAGTAGAAATTTCCCAAACTGAAAAAGAAAAAAGACTGGAAAACAAAAAAATAGAACAGAATATCCAGAGTACTTTGGGACAATTGCAAAGGGTATAACATATGTGAAACGGTAGTACCGAAAGGAGAAGAAAGGAATAGAAGAAATATTTGAAATAATAATGACTGAAAATTTTCTACAATAATGAATAGATGCCAAACCACACATCCAGAATGCATGGATAATAACAAGCAGGATAAATACTTAAAAATCTATACCAGGGTGTATCATATGCAAACTGCAGAAAAACAAAGAAAAAAAACAGAATAAAAAAACCTTACCATTACATTACATTATACGTCTCTTTAGAAATCTTGAAGCAAGAAGAGAAATTATCCTTCAAAAGAAAAGGAGAAATAAATGCTATGGGGGAAAATAAAGCAGAGAAGAGGAATTTGGAAGGGGAACTATTTTAAATAAAGTAGAAAAGAAGGCCATATTCAGAAGGGAATATTTGAAGAAATAAGGCAAGACACTACACAGACACTAGGAGACCAGGCAAATAAGTCCAGGAAGAGGTAAATGTCAATGCAGAGTAACTGAGATGAAGTGTGTTAAACATGTTTGAGAAAAATCAAAGAGGCTAGTATGTCTGGAATGGAATGAATAAAGGAAAGAGTAGTCGAAATCAATAAGGTAATTTAGGTCCTTATTTACCAGGTCTAGAGGTTATTGAATGAACTTTGTTTTTTATTCTCTGTGCAGAATATCTTGAGGAAAGAAGTGGCATAATTTGCCTTATGTTTTTCAGGCTCATTTTGGGTGTTGTGTTTAGGACAGACTAAAAGAGGCTAAAATGAGAAGACTTATTAAGAGTCTATTGTAGTGATCCTGGCTACAGTTGATCTGGTTATATATCAAAGATAGGGTTGATAGCATTTACTGATGTTTTAGGATGTAGTATAAGAAAGGGGAATCAAGAATAGCTCAAAGGCAGGGGTTCTTAACTTTTTCTGTTCCATGGACCCCTTTGCCAGTCAGGTGAAAACTACAGACCCCTTACTAAGTCCACACTATACTGCATATTATTTAATGAGTATATCACACCTGCACCAACACATCCCTACAAGAATAATGTTTTTTTGAATGTCAGTTCAAGCTCACAGACCCCTTAATAAGAATCCCTGTTCTAAGGGAAAAAGAGAGACACTCATTCATTGCTGGTGGGGAATGTAAAATGATGCAGCTGCTGTGGAAGACAGTTTGGCAGTTCCTCAGGAAGCTAAGAATAGAATTGCCATATGACCCAGCAATCCCACTACTAGGTATATACCCAGAAGAACTGAAAGCAGGGCCTTGAACAGATATTTGCACACTGATGTTCATAGAGGCATTATTCACAGATGCCAAAAAATGTAAGCAACCCCAGTGTTTGTCAACCAATGAATGGATAAACAAAATGTGGTATATTCATACAATAGAATATTATTTAGCTATAAAAAGAAATGAAGTCCTGATGCATGCAACAACATGAATGAACCTTTTGTGTCCAGCTTATTTCACTCAACACAATGATGTGAAATAAGCCGGACACAAAAGGAGAAATATATGATTTTAGTGTTACAAGTTAATTGTAATAAGCAAACTCTTAGAGTTAGAATTTGGAATGTAGGTTACTAGGAGATAGATCAGGGTTAGAGAATGGGGAGTTGATGCTTAACTTGTACAGCATTTCTGTTTAGGCTGATGGTGAAGTGTCGGAAAGAACTGGTGGTGATGGTAGCACATAATGTGAGTATAATCAAGAGCACTGAATTGAATAGGTGAATGTCGTTAAAAGAGGAAACTTAAAAGGTAAAACATAGGACTGTACAACTCAGTGAACCCTATTGTACATGATGGACTATAGTTAATAGTACAAGTGTAAGAGTGTTCTTTCATGAAGTATAGCAAGTATTTCAAGTATATAGCAGTATAGTATATACTGATACAAAGTGGTAATAATAGGGTAGTATATGGGAAAAATACACCTAATGTAAATAATGGATGATAGAGCTATTTTAGTAATCTTTCATCAATTATGACAAAGGTAACTACTATTGAAAAAATAGTATAATTATTTAAAAAGTGCTGTCATCAGTAGTAACAGATGTTCCACACCAATGCAAGGTGTTGGTGGTAGGATGGAGTAGGCAAAGCCTGTATTTTATGCATGATAGTTTTGTAACTCACAGCTTCTCTAATAATTTTTTTTAAAATCTGATGTAAACTATGGAATACAGTTAATAGTGCTATTTCACTATTCTTTCATCAGTTGTAACAAAGGCACCACACTTATGTAAAGTGTCAACAATAGGGTGGTATTTTCTGTAAACCTATGATTTCTCTAATTTAAAAAATAATAATAATTTAAGGAAGACATTAGGCTAAGTCAAATAAACCAGACACAAAGTACTACATATTACATGATTCCATTTATACAAAATGTAAATGTAAATAAATCTATAGAGACAGAAATAGTGGTTATGTAGTACTGGGGAAAGATAGATTGAGAGGTTTCTTCTAAGGGGTTTGGAGTTTTTCTTTTTGGAGTAAAAAAATTGTTCTAAAATTGCTTGTGGTGATGAATGCACAACTCTGTGTTATACTAAAAACCACTGATTGTACACTTTGAATGAATTGTTTGGTATATGAGTATATCTCAATAAACCCTTTTTTTTTTTTTAAAAAGAATGACTCTAAGATTTTTTTACTGGAGCAACAGAAAAGATACTTAAATGCCTAAGTAAATATTATAGAAAGTGAATATTTTGGTAGTTTAGAGGATGTGGTCATTGTCATGGGCATAAGGGCATAAGAATACTTGAAATGCATCTTTTTTGCAGTTTGGTAGCATATAATACAAGTGCTTAGAGAGGTATGGGGCAGCAAAGGATTATATTTGGAATGGGCTTGAGATATTTCTGGGAACTGCGTCAAGGCAAGATTAATTTTGGGTGGTAAAAGATCAATTGAGATATAGAGAACCTGTATGTAAGGCTTGGAAATTTGAGCTTATACTTGTAAGCTATAGGGAGCTAATGGAAATTTTTTTCATTAAGGAAAAAAGAAGCTAGGGTGACAAGGTTGTTTGCAGATGAAGTAGAAAGTAATAATCAGGAATATATGATGGCTGGATGTAGAAGATGAAGAAAGGGAAGAGAGAAATATCAAGATTTAGCACCCAGGTAATTAGAAAAATGGTGATGTGTTGACAAAATAATACTAACTGGAAAGGGAAAATAGTTTAGAAATTATGGATTGTGTTTGTTATAGATGTTGACATTTAATATCCAAATGATATCAGTTGTTGAAATATGTGGACTTTCAGTTAGGACACAGTGGATTTAGCAAACATTGTTCCCCTATGGGAAATTTGGACCCTTTTGCAGTAATTCCATACATACTATTTTAATATAAAAATGACATGTTACAATGTAGTTTAATTTGCTTATTTAATAGAGAAAAAGAAATGCAAGAATATACAGTTCTGACCATACCATTATTTGGAGTCTTTATAAGGGCCATTGTTCTTTGCCATTGAGAAGCTCATTATCTAGTTATGCCTATTTTAAACAACTGGAGAATAAGGCAACATATAGCCTAATGCTAGATTGGATATATGAATTATAAATACTATAGGAATTCAAGAAAGGAAGAGGTCACAGAGATTGAAGTGGTTTGGGAAAACTCTAGGAAGGAGATTGGACTTGAGCTGGACTTTTAAAAATTGGGTTTGGGATTGACAGTGAGTCAAGAGACTGTTTCAGGCAGGGAGAAGGTATAACCAAAGGCATGGAGGTGAGAATTTAGAATATATCCAGTACATGAAGGATGTCTTGAAATTATAGAGAATTTTTGAAATCATACAATCTCAGAACTACAAGGAATCAGTTCATTTTATCAATAAATAAACTGAACTCCAGAGAAAGCATCATCCCTTCTTTTCTTCAGACCCACTCACCTACCCTTAGGAATAACCTTATACTCCAGGAATAATCTTAACTCATCAGTGGTGACAGAAAGGGCTCTGGGGTACATACTTGGATAAGCTTGGAAGCTATGAGAATGCTGTGTGATTCTGCTGTAGAACTTTTTTGGTTGTAGGGTATACTTCATACACTGGGAGTAAGGAAACCAGGTCTGATGAAACACTCTGTTCTGAGAAGAGGGAAGTATGGGAGAACTTTGCTTTTGTACATATTCTTCAGTACACCATAGTTTTATCCCCTTCTTGTCTACTTGGCAGACTGTATATTCCTATATTTATTCCAACCAAATTATGCTAATATATGTGAAATAAGATATATTCATGAACTGGAGTTAACCTTTACTTTAATGTTTTTCTCCTTCCTTCAAAAGGTACTACTGGGACTCATCAGACAGAGCTTTCTGGGAAATGTGGACCACTTGGATTTTCACAGCTATGTGGTAAAACTGGCAGTGTGGATTCTGATTTACAGTTTCTGGGGACAACTAACAGTCATCAAGATAAAGGTATAAATTCCAAATTTATTTGGATACAAATGTTTTAAATCTAGCTTATGTCATTTTATATGCAAAAAAATTGTCATTTTATAAAATTATGCTTATCACAAAAAAGAAAAGGATGTTGGTTGTATTTTTTAATTTTAATAACATTTGTTAGTAATTGTTATCATAAAATAGCTTTAGTAATCTTGAATAAGTAAAACTGATTAAAATGAGAGTTTAGAAACTCATCATCCAGATGAGAATTTTAATATAAAGTCATTGAAAACAACATTACCCATTACAGAGTTCTGTGTTAGCAAAGGGGACTCTGTGCCCACTAGGTCCTGCAGTGTAAAGCACAGTTATTTTCTATGAGTTTTAAACTTTCAGATATTCAGAATTTATTATGTCCCCTGTTAGGAACCGTCACTTCCTGATTAGCTATCATTTTAGATAAGACATACGATATAAAACAAGAGGGGGCTTAGAGTCCACATGGATGATGGATGCAATTCTCCTGCTTGCAGCTGTAGGCACTCTTGGCTCCCTGGTTTGGTGGTTGACCCTCTTCACCTACCTGTCAGCTGGCCAGGGTAAGTCCAACAAACCAGAGGGTAGGAGCCACAAGTCTGCTGAGGCTCAGGGCCTGGCTGTCACATGGACAGTCCAGAGATTCAGGTTTCCTGAGTGTACAACAACCCAAACACCAACCACAGGTCCGGTAAAAATAACAGAAGAGGCATGTGTAGGAAGGTCTTATCTGAGTCCAACTCTAACACACTCAGGAACACAAGCTCCAAAGTAGGGCCAGCTGCCTTGGCCCTGAACTCCAGAACCATCTGCTATGACCATAGAACCTTTGGGTCTCTGCATCCCTTAGGAGAACCAGCACCTGGGTTTCCATCTATCTTGGCTATCTCTGGTACCTTGCTGAGGCGTACATAAGCATTACCCCTCTGATGGCCTCCTGACTCTGTTTTGGAGACTAATAGCCATATAAACTCACTTGTCCTTTCTGTTTCCCCCTTTCATACAAAGTCAAAAAGCAGTTTTTAATACCTAATATTACATGTAGGCTGAGATACTCTGCCAGTCTGAGTTGACCCCTTTATTCAAGATCTTTTTCTAGTTACATCATCAGCTGGTGTTTCGTAGTAATCCCTCAGTGCCAGGGAGGCTTATCCCAGGAGTCATGTCCCACGCTGGGGGGAAGGCAGTGCATTTACATGCTGAATTTGGCTTAGAGAGTGGCCACAGTTCACAGACTCTCAGGAGGTAACTCTTAGGCGCCCTGCAGCTCTAAGCCTAGTTCATATTTCAGGCACACAAGACATAACCATCCCAGGGTCCACAGGATGGAGGAATAGAGTATGGATTAGAGTGAATTTACTGGTGTTCTGCTGGGGAACTATTGTGATTAGTAAGGGAAGAAATTGTAATAGTGATGTGGAGAGGGTGGCCATGATGGCTGTTGATGGTAGGGAGATGGAAGAAGAGATATGGTGGGGGACATTTTCAGGATTTGGAGTTGTCCTAGGTGGTGCTGCAGGGATGGATACTGGACGTTGTGTGTCCTTCCATGGCCCACTGGTGGACTGGAGGAGAGTGTGGACTAAAATGTGGACCACTGTCCATGTGCTGCAGCAGTGCTCCAGAATGTATTCACCAGGTGCAGTTGATGTGCCACGATGATGGAAGAGGTTTTTCATGTGGGAGTGGTGGGGTGGGGGAGTATATGAAGACCTCATGTTTTTCTTAATGTAACATTTAAAAGAAAATAAAGAAGAAAAATAAAAAATAGTCACCTCTGAAAGAAAATAGAGAGAACAAAAGAACAGGTTTTTTTTTTTTTAAATGACTTTTACTGTTTTGTTTTGTTTTTTTTAAGATTTATTTTTATTTATTTAATTCCCCTCCCCTCCCCCAGTTGTCTGTTTTCTGTGTCTTTTTGCTGCGTCTTGTTTCTTTGTCCGCTTCTGTTGTCGTCAGCGGCACGGGAAGTGTGGGCGGCGCCATTCCTCGGCAGGCTGCTCCCTCCTTCGCGCTGGGCGGCTCTCCTTATGGGTGCACTCCTTGCGCGTGGGGTTCCCCTACGCGGGGGACACCCCTGTGTGGCAGGGCACTCCTTGCACGCATCAGTGCTGCGCATGGGCTAGCTCCATACGGGTCAAGGAGGCCCGGGGCTTGAACAGGGGACCTCCCATGTGGTAGATGGACGCCCTAACCACTGGGCCAAAGTCCGTTTCCCAGAACAGGTTCTTGGTGCTTGTTGTCAGTCACATGAATTTTGGGTTTGAAGAGATTTCTTAAATTTCAAGTATTATTTAGAAATAGGATCAAATTAAATATTTTTAGAGGTATTTTAATTTTTTTGTAGTCCTTTCCTAAAAATTCTTTTAAAGTTGATAAGAGATGTATTTCTTTCTTTATTGGTTGATGCAAAAGTAGTGCTCATTTGAGATTAGTAAAAAGATTTAGTTAATACAACACTTCCATTTTAGCTATCCTTTCATCTACCTACAAAGCACCACATGACTCCTTAAAGTTTTTTTTTGTGGCATTATTCTCAATAAAATAGGTCATTTTTGTTACTGATATTGGTATTCCCTAAATCTTGACCCTTGGAGATTGTATTATTCAGCTAAAGCGGTGCTTATACAAAGTACCAGAAATTGTTGGCTTTTATAAAGGGTATTTTATTTGAGGTATACGCCTACAATCACAAGGCCATAAAGAATAAGTTACTTCCCTCACCTAAATCTGTTGCCGTGTGGTGGAGCAAGATGGCTGCCTGTCTCTGCAAAGGTTCAGCCTTCTTCTTCCTCTTCAGGCTCCATGGTCCCAGCTTCTTCCCATCTCAGCTATAGGCTGGCATAAGGCTCGTCTCTCTTCCCAGGGCTCATCTCTTTCCAGGCTCAGCTGCTCTGCTCTCTCCACAAGGCCAGATGTAAACTATCAGGCAAATAGCTGAGCTCTCTCCCCAGGGCTCCAATGTCAGAAACTCTGCTCTCTCCTCTACCATGTAGTTTTCTTTGTGAATGTCTGCCCACCAAGGGGGCAGGGACTCAGTGTCCTACTGTCATGGCAGAATCAAAGCCCTAATCTTAATTTAATCAAGTAAAAGTGAAACCTTTGAACTTAATACAATCAAAGGGTATCACAAGCCCAGAACAGACCAGTTTACATAATAACAAACATAATCAGTATTTCTTTTTGGAATTCAGCAATAATATCAAACTGCCACAGAGACCTTTGGGATCCATCTTACATATACAGATTAGTAGAAGCAGATAGGATTCACTATGTTAGCCTGTTATGATATCCTTGGATGATTTTATTACCTTTGAAGACTTCTTCTACTTTGTGTTTAGTCAGAACTGCTTAGTGGCTTTTGGTTTTCTAAAATTTCTCAGAATACTTATTAGAGCAGGTATTAAAGAAATGTACTGCTCTTCTGAAGTCAGGATTTAAGTTAATTACCTAGCTAAAATTAAAAATTCTGTCAGAACTACCACTGTTTCAACTAAGATTCCCAGTGGGATTTCTAAAGGACCTGGGATATGGATGCCAGATGTCAAACCATCTAAAAGTTCTAAAAGTTGCAATGATCCATACAGAGTGCTGAAATGTTAGTATGTTATGTTGTAATGCATTGATCTATTTACATTATTTATATGCGTGAAAAGCTTTGATGTACTTCATTTGATTTCTTTGTAAGAAAATATTTTTAAATCTCCTAATAAAAGAAATGTATAATGAGGCATTATTATGAAACTATCAGAAGCTATTAATAGAGAGCTGTAATTGAAATCAGCACTCCGAAAGTATAATTTTAGTTCCATATTTAAATCTGTGACCCCTTGAGGCTCCTAGAGTCCTCTCTTCTCCCAAAAAAGGATTTAGGTAGAAGTAGTAGTCCTAACAATGTCAGATAAGAATTAAAAATAAATAATATTAAATATAAAGAGTTGTTAAGTCATTAGAAGAATATTTGTTTTACTTGTATGTAGTAAACATAAGCTAGGTTTTTTGTCACGGAGCGTCTTTAAAAACAATAGGGGGAGCGGATGTAGTTCAAGCATTGAGCGCCTCCTTCTACATGGGAGGTCCCAGGCTCTGTTCCTGGTGCCTCCTAACAAAAACAAACAAGCAAAACAAATTAAAAAACCAATGCAGGGGAGCCTTTGTGACTCAGTGGTTGAGTGCTGACTTCCAGCATATAAGGTACCAGGTTCAATCCCCAGTCCCTGGTACCTTAAAAAAAATAAAAAAGGAAAATTCATGGTAAGCTTAGACTTTTATACTGGTTGAGGAAAAAAGAGAAGTAAAAAAGAAAAGATAAATTCAATAAAGAGCAGGAAAAGAGGGAAAAAGTAGTAAAGAAAAAGCATGATAAATAGAAAGCTTTCAAGAGCCATTTCTAAAACACAACATAAATAGTTTGGGAAAAGGCAAACCATGGAAAAGATACGCTAGGCAAATGCTGACGCAAAGCAAGTAGGTATAGATAAATTGATGTTAAGGGGGAAAAATGCACACAAAAGCTAAAAAAATGTTATGACTAAAGCATGTTACTATTATGAGAACAAACAGATGTTTCTCAATTTGTCCATACCTATCAGTTTTTAATTATGTAAAAAATTTTGATAGGCTAAAGAAACTTTGAATTAGAAGATATAGAATATTTAGATAACACAGTTAAGCCTGCCAAAATCGTCTCAGTTAGAAGTAGAAAACCTGAATAGACCTATAATCATTATCAGAATTTTAGGTTTAAAATTCTACCCATCAAAAGAAAAATACCTGGCCCAGATAGTTTTCTTAATGTTCTGTAAAACCTTCAAAGACTAGGAATTCTTACCTTATACAGGCTAAGGAATTATGACCAAATGAGCTCACTGGATGAAGGAAAATGTTGGGTTACTTACATGAAAGTCAAAGTTCTAAAAGAAGGATTAGGAAACCAAATTTAGCTGTATGATTTTTAAATGTATATGCTATATATATTATGTCTAAGTAGTGTTTTTTTTTTCCCAGAAAAATAAGTGGTATAACCTTATTCCATATAGGAGGGAAATGTAATTATGTCAATAGATGTGGTGAAATTTGATAAAAATTCAGCCATGCATGATTACAAAGTAACAATCTAATAATAAAAGAATTTTCTTAACCTTATTGATGTCATTGATACCTATAACAAATATATTTAATGGTAGAATGTTAGAAGTATTCATTTTAAAGTCAAGAGCAAAGTAAAAGTGCTCATTGTTACACTTCCCATTGAAGACTAATTCTTCATAGGTATAGGGAGTCATGCAGTATTCAATGATCTAGAGATCTCACAGTGACCAAAATCTAGTAGGAGGAAAAGAAGATAAACAAGTGAAATAAGCAGTAAGAAAGAAAATAAATGCAATGAATAAAAATAAGGTAGGGTAAGGGGACAGAATGTGACAAAAGGACAGAATATGACAAAAACCTAAATGAAATGAGGAAGTGAGCTTACGTAGGTATCTGGAGAAAGAACATTCCAGATAGAACAGCAAGTATGAATGTCTTGAAGTAGGAGCATATTTAGTTTATAAGAGGAATAACATGAAGATCAATGGAATGAGTGGGGGAGAATAATTATAAAAGAGAGCATGGGGTTTATAAGCCATGGTAAGGATTGGGGATTTTATTCTGAATTGGCTGGGAAGGCATGGGGAGTTTTTGAGAAGAGATAGCATGTTCTGACTGTGATTTAAAAGGATCACAACTGCTATATAGAGTCTAGTCTTGGGAGGGATAGGGCAGAGTGCAAAGCAAACCAGTTAGGAGGCTATGGCGGTAGTTCAAGTGAGAGATGATGTGACCCTGTATGATAAGAAAGCAAATAAGCGTGATGAAAATAGATTGGATTCTGGTATACAAGGTGACCATAAAGTTTGGAAACAGATCATTTTATTTTATTATGTATTCTAATGTAGTATTAGTAAACATATATTTTGTATTCACCTACATTTCTAGACTTGGTGATCACCTGTATTTCTAACAGAGAGCCAACATGATTTGCTAATGGATTGAATATGAAGGTTGAGATTGAAAAGAGTCAGAAGATAAATCTGGTGTGGTTGGCCTGAACAACTTGAAGAGTGGAGTTGCCATTTACCAAGAAAGGGAAAAATTAGGAGAATGTAGAATTAACTGGGAAACAGGAGTTTGGTTTTAGATGTTAAAGTTTGAGACATCTATCTCTTTTTTTTTTTAGGAGGTACCGGGGATCTAACCCAGGACCTCATACATGCAAAGCAAACACCCAGCCACTTAGTTACACTCACTCCCTAGAAACAGCTTCTCTTAACAAGAGAACATGTTGAGTGACATTTTGATGTTGAGGCTGGAGTTCATGGTGCCAATGAGTGCTAAGGATTTGGGAGGCATTATACTCCCTAACTAGGGAAGAACTAGCTAGTAATTAAATGTATAAGATTTAAAGAGGAAGAAACAAATATTGTCATTCCCAGATAAAATGTGAAACGATGCAGTGGTTAAAAGTAGCAGCTTAGAAGCCAGACTGCCTTGGTTCATATCCCAGCTTATTATTTCCTAATGGGTGACTTTTGCCAAGTTACTTGCCCTATTGTACTTCATTTTTTAATCTGTAAAATAGGAATGTTACTTATCCCCACAGCATTATTTTAAGGAATGAATAAATATATATATAAAGTGCTTAGAACACCACCTGGCACATAGTAAATGTTCAGTAAATATTAGCTGTCATTATTATCATCATCACCATCATCATTATTACCATATTAGATTATTTACGTAGGAAATCCAAGAGCATCTACAGAAACACTATTAAAACTAATAAAAGAACTCAGCAAGGTTGCCAGATATAAAATCTGAATAAAAGTCAGTAAAGTTCAGAATGCTTGATAAAGTTCAGCAATTTTCAGAAAAGGTAATTTTCAGAAAATGTAATTACAAAAAAAGTTTTGTATGAAGAAAATTTTTAAGTTACCCGGAAATTTTAGGAAAGAGTTTCATACCCTTTATAATGAAAACTATAATACTTGTTTGAAAGACATCAAAGAAGACTTAAATAAATGAAAAGTAATACCATATTTTTAAATAGGGAGACTCAATTTTAGAAAAATGTACTTCTTTCAAGATTAATCTATAAATTCAATGCCATTCCACTCAAAATGGCAGGCTATTTTATGGAACCAGGCAGGCAGATATTAAGAAAGGATGGAGGGCCAAGACTGGCCAAGATAATTTTAAAGAAGATGAAAAGGAGTTTGTCCTATCAAATAGAGTGATAATAAATAAAGCATTTTGATTCTGGTGCAGGGATAGACAAATAGAGGAAAGCAACCAATGAGGAGCACATAAGGATAGACCCAGATATATTGGGGAACTTTATAGATGACAGGGAAAGGATTGACAGTTCAAAAAAATGGTGCTGAAGGCTAGGTGTAGCATAAGTACACTCAGCAATGGGACAGGGAAATAACCAGGATGGTGTGGGGAAGACTGGACACGAATTTATTTTTTTAAATTTTTTTAGATTTGTTTCTCTCTCCTTCCCCCCATTGTCTGCTCTGTGTCCATTCACTGTGTGTTCTGGTTTCACTTGCACCCTCTGTGGCACCGGGAAACTGCGTGTCTTTTTTTGTTGTGTCATCTTGCTGTGTCAGCTCTCTGTTTGTGCCACGCCACTCCTGGGCTGGCTGCCCTTTTTTTCGCATGGGGCGTCTCCCTTGTAGGGCACAGTCCTTGTGCATGGGGCACCCCAATGTGGGGGCGCCCCTGCGTGGCACAGCACTCCTTGTGCCGGCAGCTCTGTGCGTGGGCCAGCTCACCCCCACAGGTCAGGAGGCCCTGGGTCTCAAACCCTGGACCCTCCCATATGGTAGGTGGACGCTATACCACTTGAGCCATGTCTGCTTCCCTGGACCCAAATTTAGAAGAGAAACCAGAGTCCTGGTTGGGGGTAGGGTTGGAAAGGCAAGGGAAAGATTCCATCCAAGTCTTTCACTAGTATGTACACACATGCACATTCCTGTGGCCTGGAATCCAAGTTCATTTCCTGGTCACTACAGAGGCCAGAAGCCAGGAGTGAGCTATGTGGCACATGGCCTCTCTCACCATGGGTTAAGACCATTGTTCCTAGCCCCAAAGATCCTCAAGAAGTTGCCAGTGGACTGACCTGAGTTCCTGGCTCTGAGTTCCTCAGAATAGTCATCTGCTACTGATTGGTAGCGTGAGTCCTGCTGGCTTAAACTGAGGACAGACAGAGCACCTGGAGGTTACTGAAAAACTGTTAGGCGGTTGGGACAATCAGTGGCTAGGGAACACAGGTCAGTTAACAGGGAGGTGAAGATGGTCAAACACCACACAAGGGAATGAGAGTGTCTACAACTGCAAGCAGAATTGCATCCATCATCCCTGTGGAATCTAAGCCCCCTCTGGATATAAAGGTGGAGTGGACGTCACCATCCCAGGGTCCACAGGATGGAGGAATAAAATATGGATTAGAGTGGACTTACTGATATTCTACTATGGAACTCTTGTGACTAGTAATGGAAGAAATTGTAGCATTGATGGGGAGAAAGTGGCCACAGTAGTTGCTGAGGGCAGGGAGTTGGAAGAAGAGATGTGATGAAGGGGCATTTTGGGGACTTTGGAGTTGTCCTAAATGATATTGCAGGGTCAGATGCTGGACTTCGTATATCCTACCATAACCTACTGAATGTACTGGGGGAGAGTGTGAACTACAGAGTAATCTATTATCCACTTGGTGCAGCAGTGCTCCAAAATGTGTTTGCCAAGTGCAATGAGTGTGCCACAACGATGGGGGAGGTTGTTGGTGTGGGAGGAGTGGGGTGTGGGGATGGGGGTGTATGGGAATCTCTTATGTTTTTTATAATGTAACCTTTGTTGTGATGTATGTATCTTCAAAAAAATAAAATTTACAAAAATGATGGGAGTGGGTGGAGTGTGGGTTATATGGGAACCTCTTTTTTTTTTTTTTCAAAGATTTATTTTATTTATTTCTCTCCCCTTCCCCCTCCTCCTCAGTTGTCTGTTCTTTGTGTCCATTTGCTACATGTTCTTCTTTGTCCGCTTCTGTTGTTGTCAGCGGCACAGGACTCTGTATCTCTTTTCGTTGCGTCATCTTGCTGTGTCAATTCTCCGTGTGTGCGGCACCATTCCTGGGCAGGCTGCATTTTCTTTCGCGCTGGGCGGCTCTCCTTACGGGATGCACTCCTTATGCATGGGGCTCCCCAACGTGGGGGGCACCCCTGCATGGCACAGCACTCCTTGCGCACATCAGCACTGCCCGTGGGCCAGCTCCACACGGGTCAAGGAGGCCGGGGGTTTGAACCGCGGACCTCCCATGAGGTAAACAGACGTCCTATCCATTGAGCCAAATCCACTTCCCTATGGTTTTTTTTTAATGTAACATTCTATGTGATCTATTAACTTCAATAAAAATTTAAAAAGAAAAAAAAAAGAAACTAGGTAGTATTTGCAAATAGTATGTAAATCATCTTTCACTTAAAATATGATATTGATCTATATCTATTCAATTGTTGTTATTTACTTTTGTAAAATAAAGTTAAATTTTTTTCTGGATATCTAGTGAGACTTTAGGTTGATTTTTGGGGGAAGGGGGGTCCAGGGACATAAAAAACCCCACAAAAATGGAACTGGATTTTACCAGTGAAAAAATTGACATTTTAGTTGCTAAGCAAGAGCTTATTTCTGCTTACAGTATTTTGTTAAAAAAGAAGAAAATAATAGAAATAAATATTTTTTCTTCTTTTAAAGAGTTTGTGGACTGCCTCAAAACAATTCTAGTCTCATCTTTCAGGAACTTATAGTCTATAAGTATGTGAAAAATCTATTAAATTTATTATTTATTTTTTTAAAAAGTTTGCTGAGAAAATTGGACTATCAATATAAAAAAACATCAATGAATTTTTATCCTACAGCATAGAAAAATATAAATACCAGATGGGATAAAAATCTGAACATAAAAAGAAAGAGAAATCCTTTAAACTCTTAGAAATTGTGTATACATAAATAACATTTTCTTTTGTCTGATTACAGTGTGTGGTAGCCTAAACTTTGGCAGTAAGACACAACAAACATTTGGTAGTCAAACAGAGCGTACTTTATTATACTCCAGTCCAAATCCAAGTCCAGGAACCTTCATCCTTCCATCCTATCCTCTCTCATCACCTCGAGCCAGTCCAAAGCACACATCCCCTCTTGCTGGATCTCCAAAGAAGTGTCAAGATAGTTCTGTTCTTTTCTCAAATTCCTGGCCTCTTAAGAGCTATGAAGGACTATCAAAGCCAAGTCCACAGAAAAAACTTGTCAATCATAAATCATCTGATCCTACAGGTAGAAATGATGGTAAGAATCAATACTTGGTTTAAATTTATTTGTATGCTTGGATTATTACTTTGGAGTTAGCATATGGATTTGTTACATCTTTAAAATCTGAGAAACTATATTTCTTTGAGTTAGAAAATATTTAGGAAAATATTCAGCAGTAAGTTAAATACATCAAATGTATAATATAAAAGTCATTCAAAATTGTCATTTCTTTCTTTTCTTATGCACCACTTCAGAATCCCTTTTTGGAACTAGGCAAATAAATAATGTTTTTGTGAATTTATAATGGACACGAATATCATGTTTCCCACAAATCTGATAACAAATTTTAGTTTTATAAATATAAAATGTTAATTCATATATTTAATGTAATATATGTCCATTGTTCATTCATTCATCAAACATTTATTGAATTTTATTATATGCTGAAATTCTTTTGAAGGGTTTTCTACTATTTGTTATAAACTAAAATATTATTTTCTTAGCAAAAGCCTACTCCAAAATCATGAACTTATATAAGTTCATTCAGGACAGATGGAGTCTCAAAATAAAAAGTCTATTAAACACAAAATAAGAAAAATTTTTTTACAAAAGTCTATTCAAGACAACTCTTTTATCCCACATGCTTTCTTATCCCCAGCCCCTGGGGTAAGATAGTCTACCTTTAAACTACTCCACAATACCAGTGCCCTACTTTATAACCATAAGACCAATTTATTGTATATTCCATCAATTTTATCACTTTCTCTCACACTGAGCCTTCATTCTCTTCTTTTAATTTCTTTCTTTCCCACAAGATCAAGCATTCCATTGAGACCTGAGACTTCTACTTATTCTCCCCCAATGCCCAATATTACGGCTTTGCATATTATAGGTATCCAGTTAAATCAAACTAGAAAAGCAGCCCTTCTAACTTATTATGGACTTTACCATAAAAAAATTGATCATGATAATGTGGAAGAAGATAGATATAAAAAGTTAGCGTAGTATGTATAATACTTTTATTTAACATGAAAGGAGTATGTGTGGCTCATTGTTTTTGTTTTATTTGTCTGGGGACACTATAACATTTATCTCATTTTAGATAGTGATCTTTATTTCACTTTATTTTATTAGAAAGATAATGTACTTTTCTATTTTAAAACACTATATTCCAAACACTGATGACTATGTGAAATTAAAAAAAGTAAAAAGTAAAATATGTATTTTTTATGCAGGAGAAAATTCTCAAGAAAAACCTCCAGTTCAACTTATACCTGCTTTGGTGAGATCACCATCTTCCCGACGAGGCCTAAATGGGACAAAGCCTGTCCCTCCCATACCACGGGGAATAAGCCTTTTGCCTGATAAAACAGATTTAAGTAAGGTTGGACACAAAAAGAAAGAGCCTGAAGATACTTGGAAGAGTGAAAAAGATAATCTTACAATTGATCTTTCAGAATTAAATGTGAGGGATAAAGATTTGGATCAAGAAGAGGTTAGAACCAAATATCATTTTTTAAATATTTTTAAAATTCTTGCATTTTCTACATATTATACTTGTTATGTAAGAAAAAATCAAGTACTTTCTATCCCATAGCATTTTTTCTTATTTATGAAAGTATTTCATTTCATTATTTAAAAACGTGTAAAATATAGGAAGTATTAGGAAGAAAATCATCATACCATATTCCACTACCAAGAAAAAGTCACTATTAATATTCTAATTTATTTCCTTCCATTATTTTTTCAATGCACATATTATTCCTTTTTAAAATTAAAAGTATGAATAATAAAATAACATACCTATGCACTGATATCCCCCCAAAATAAACAGTTTCTTTTATTCATTTCTTATTTTTTTTAAAGTGAAACATAATGTGGTTCCCAGCCCGATCCATTCCTCTCCCTCCATCACCAGAGACAATCACTATCATTTTGTGCTTTTATGTATGTTTTTGTACTTTTTATATTAATGTGTTAATATTTTATATATTTATTTATGGTGTATTCATTCATATGATAGATTTTGGCTTATTACCAGTTTTTTGCTATTGCAAATAATGCTGCAAGGAACATCCTTTACCACAATCCTTATGTGTATATGTGCAAGTTTTTTATTTTATGAAATCAAGGTCATGTTTGCACTCATCTTTGAATCCCGCATCACTCTGTTTATACTTTTTTTTTTTTTTTTTAAAGATTTATTTATTTATTTAATTTCCCCCCCTCCCCTGGTTGTCTGTTCTTGGTGTCTATTTGTTGCATCTTGTTTCTTTGTCTGCTTTTGTTTCTTTGTCCGCTTCTGTTGTCGTCAGCGGCACGGGAAGTGTGGGCGGCGCCATTCCTGGGCAGGCTGCACTTTCTTTTCACGCTGGGCGGCTTTCCTCACGGGCGCACTCCTTGCGCGTGGGGGCTCCCCCACGCGGGGGACACCCTTGCGTGGCAAGGCACTCCTTGCGCGCATCAGCACTGCGCATGGCCAGCTCCACACGGGTCGAGGAGGCCCGGGGTTTGAACCGCGGACCTCCCATATGGTAGACGGACGCCCTAACCACTGGGCCAACTCTGTTTATACTTTAATAATGTATTGCCAATATGATAACTCTGTACATGCTAATTATGTCAGAGAAGGCAAGGTGGTTGCTGTATTACTTTGGATTCAGAGCACTTTTCCATAGTTGCCGCCTTGTTATTTCAATTTACCTAATATGAGGTTTAAAAAAGTATATAAACTAAGTACATAAACTAAACCACTAAATCGTATTTTTGTGATCTTACTTTAGCCTATTTTTAAGATGTAAGCATCTTTTACTGACTGATTGGCTCAATAAAATAGAATTAATATATAGTCATTTTCAAAGTATGTTCATAGTATTAAAGATGCATAAAACTAATTTATAAAGTGCCCAGATTGTTTTTTTTTAAGATTTATTTAATTTAATTTATTTCCCCTTGCCCCCCCACCACTTTCACTTGCTGTCTGCTTTCTGTGTCCATTAGCTGTGCATTCCCTTGTGTCTGCTTGTCTTTTCATCTTTTCTTTAGGAGGCACTGGGAACCAATCCTGGGACCTCCAACATGGGAGAGAGGCACCTAATCGCTTGAGCTACCTCACCACCCTGGTTTGTTGTGTCTCTCATTGTCTTTCCTCTGCATCTCTTTTTTTGTTGCATCATCTTGTATCAGCTCGCTGCATGGGCTAGCTCTCCATGGTGTGGACCAGCTTCACCTTCACCAGGAATCAAATCCCGAGAACTGAATTCAGGACCCCCCCCATATGGTAGATGGGAGTCTGATTGCCTGAGCCACATCTGCTTCCCCCAGATTGGTTCTTCATGAATTAATTAGCTACTATAACTTCTAACTACTTGTAAAATATTTCCTTAAATTTTTTTGCCCAACTCATTTGTATTTCAAGAGGGCTAGGAAGGGAATTCATTTGGAGGAAAGAAAAATACAGAAGAAGCATTTTCCTATATAACTCTTACTTAAATAACAGCTGATCCTACACATTTTTGCAGTGTTTTTATTATCACCTAAAAATATCCTTTTTTCTTTTAGTGGATAATTGAAGATTGAATTTCTTTTATATAATTATTAATAAATACAAAAGGATAGTACTGTTTTTAGATATTCAGCCTTCCAAGAATTTAATAGGGAAGAGGCCATACTTTTTTTTTTTAAGATTTATTTTATTTATTTCTCCCCCTCCCCTCCCCGTTCCCCCTGTTGTCTGCTCTCTGTGTCCATTTGCTGTGTGTTCTTCTGTGTCTGCTTGTATTCTCATTAGGCGACTCTGGGAACCAATCCCGGGACCTTCTGGAGTGGGAGAGAGATGATTACTCTCTTGCATCACCTCAACTCCCTGTTCTGCTGTGTCTTCTTATTTTATCTCCTCTGTGTCTCTTGTTGTGTCATCTTGCTGCGCCAGCTCTCTGTGTCGGCCGGCACTCCTGCGCAGGGCAGCTTTCCTACCCTGGGCAGCATTCCCACGCAGGGCAGCACTCCTGCATGGGGCAGCATTCCCGTGTGGACTGGCACTCCGCATGGGCCAGCTTGCTGCATGAGGACCAGCTTGCCCTCATCAGGAGGCCCAGGGCATCAAACCCTGGACCTCCTAGATGGTAGATGGGAGCCCAGTTGGTTGATCCACATCTGTTTCCGGAGGCCATACTTTTGAATCAACCTAAATACGATATTTCATACAGTCATTGTTTATCTTTTTAGGTGTGAGTTGAAAGGCATTACATGTTTTATGGATTCAGTTTGTATTCTTGTGTCACAAAGGAAAGTACATTAATCAAATTTTTCAGTTTAATTTTACTTCTATATGCATTTTTATATTGAAATTATTTGTTTTCATAGCATGTAATATATAATATTTGTTCATTCATGTGTTTACTGACCCTGCCTATCAAGTGTGTAGACTTAAGACATTTATGGATGCTATCATTTATTGAAGACAGATGCTTTCATTAAATGTTTAACCTTATGAATTGAGTATGTTTTATGGATGTTTCTAGTTCATTCATTTGTTCAATGTTCTCTTCCCAACCTTAGTATATTAGTTTGTATTAATGATTTCTACTCTTCGTTTCTAGAAGTACTTGGCTTCATAAGGCACATACAATGATCTGTTAACATTTGCAAGTTTGATATAAACTTCAAACATTAGAAAGTTGATTACTTTTGGTTAACCTTTTCATAGCACTATTAAGTAGTTATGTCAGCACAACTAGTGATTAAGTGTAGTCTGGACATCTGTGACTCAACTCTGATGTCTACTATCCAGTTCATTGATTCATGTCTACATTTTATTAGTCATTATGTCCAATGCCAGAGATATGGTAAACAATAGCTTGAGATCCTTCTTCTCAATGAAGTTACAACTAGTAGGTTGTTAATAAATACCTGAATGATGAAAATATGTATATTTATAGTATGTACTTATATATTAACATCCATTTTGTTAGACTGGGTTGGAGAATGACTAGGTACACTTAATGGAATTTAAATTCTAAGGATAACTTTTACTATTATAAAGAATTCAGGGAAGCAGATATGGCTCAAGTGATAGGGCCTCTGCCTACCATATGGGAAGAACGGGGTTCAAACCTGAGGCCTCTTGGTGAAAAAGAAGAAGAGAAAGCATGCATACACGGCAAGCCAGTACCTGTGTAGCAAGCCAAGCACCTGCACGGTGAGCCAAGTGCCCACGCAGTGAACTAGGTGCCTGCATGGTGAGCTGAGTGCCCGCATGAGTGCCCATATTGCAAGCCAAGCATCCACGTGGTAAGCCGAGTGCCCACACAAGTTCCTGCATTTTAAGCTGAGTGCCTGCGCAGCAAGCCAAGTACTTGGTGTGAGTGCTCATGTGCTGAGCCAGTGCCTCCGTGGTGAGCCGAGTTCCCATGCAAAGTGAGTCACGCCGCAGGTTGATGACACAACAAAAGAGAGACGAAGGGGAGAGTCGAGGCGAAGCACTGCAGAGACCAGGAACTGAGATGGCACAATTGACAGTGAATCTCTCTCCACATCAGAGGTCCCCAGGATTGAATCCTAGAGGAGAAAGATGATAAGACAAAAAGAGAACTAGATACAGAAGATCACACAGGGAATGAATAGACAGCAGGGTGGGGGCAAGGTAGGGGGAAGGGAAGGAAAAAATCGAAAAAAAAAAATTCATATTATCCTGTAAAGTTAATTTTTTTTTTTCAATTTTTTCCTTAGATGCAGAGCTCTCTTAGGTCACTTCGGAATAGTGCAGCTAAGAAAAGAGCAAAACTGAGTGGCAGTACACCTGACCTTGAAAGCCCTGATTCTGCAATTAAGCTTGACTTGGCTATGGATTCCCCATCTCGATCTTCCTCTCCAAACATCAGCTCTTACAGTGAGAGTGGAGTTTACAGCCAAGAATCACTGACTTCTTCTCTGTCTACAACTCCCCAGGGGAAGAGAATAATGTATTTCATTTTTTGGCCTGTTAAATGCATGATAATCTTTAATTTATAGACTGAAACTGTAATATCATATATGAGAAAAACTTTAAAACCACTAATTTTCTAGTTGTTAAGATTTTTAAATGCATTAAAAGAAAATGGAAAAGTTGACAGATATAGCTTTGCTTAGGTTTGGTTTGGGGTGGAGGTGGGAAGAAATAGTAAACCCTTATTATAGTTGGAGTGCCTAAATTAATATAAGCCCTATCCCAAAGCCCTAATTGTTATTTTGCTTATCTAAAAACTATCCTAATATTTTTTGGCCTATAGTTCTTTTCTGGATCATTGACTCTTTTTCCCTATTGACCTACAGCTTTCATTTTAAACTAAGCACCAATTTCCTTCCTTATATCTTGTTATTTTCATTATCTGGTAGAAGCTTAGGACTCCATGCCACAGCTCTCACAGCTTCCAGTAGTTCCTCTATAGCAATAGTGCTAGAATTAGTACTGGCCACCCCACTCTAATGGATAATTATTTTCCAGCATAGCAATTGCACTGGCTTCTCCAGATTACCTCTATAAATTCTGAAGTCTTAAACAGTGGTCTCATCCCTGGCTTTGGGGCATCTCTGTGAGATCGTTTCGGGGATTTGACAAAAACATAGTAGAACTGCTGGGCCATAGGATAGGTGTATATTTAACTTTTTAAGAAACTGCTAAACAGTTTTTCAAGATGGTTGTACCATTTGGTGCTCATATCAGAAATGAATGTTCAAGAGATCCAATTGTTTCACATCCTTGCTAATATTTGGTGTAGTCAGTTTTTTAAATTCTATTTTTCTTTGATTTTTATGTTAAACCATTTTTATGGTGGTAAACCAGTTATTAGAAGTATTTAAATGAAATTAAAATTATTTTTGCTTGCATAAACTGGAACCTCTAACAATGTAGATAAAGATTACATAATCAAAGGAGAGGTGGTATGTTATTAAATTTAGTGAAAAAGGATGCATGATTTCAGTTTATAGAATTAAATTCAATTTTTGTGTCCCTTTATGAGAGATTTATCTCAACCCTGATTTTCTCTTCCACATTTTATCTTAATTAGCACCTAATTTTACAGTTATAATTTTTTCTTACTGGAAATTTCTTTCTTGTAATTGCCTAAGTAGAGTCCCGTAATACCATATATTTACAAAATGAATTTCAAATGGTTACAGAGGCTGGTGAAATAAATATGTTTCCATTAAATTACGAGATATTTTAAAAATACATATTTAACAATTATTTTAGACCTAAAGTTTCTTCCCTGATCTTCTATGAAAGTGAAATTTTATGTTACATACTCCTGTAGTTGCAAGGTTATAAAAATAACTGGAAACCTAGTGGGAGGGCACGGGAGTCCTTTTTATAACATCTAGGATTCACAATTTCCAATATTGTCTTAGTTATCCTGTTCAGATATAGAACTCTGAAAAGGGCATTCAGTGCACATTCATTAGACAGTTACTTTTAATTAATTTAAACATTTAAGTTTAATAATTTTAGAGCAGTTATTCCCATTTAGTTTACACTTCCCATTAAGAATCACAACTAAAGGGGAACAGATGTGGCTCAAACAGTTGAGTGTCTGCTTCCCACAAGGGAAGCTCCAGGTTTGGTTCCTGGTGCCTCCTGAAAAACAAAAACAAACAACAAGCAAAACAAATGAAAAAACCGTCTTAGGGAAGCCAACGTGTCTCAGTGATTGAGTGCCATCTTGCCACATACAAGGTCCCAGGTTCAATCCTTGGCCCCCAGTACCTTAAAAAAAAAAAAAATCACAACTAAAGAAAGCCACTATTACCTAACATGAGGCTTTCATCTATTAGATGAGTTGGGTGGAAAAATTTTGAGACTAGATTATTTTCTTTAATCCAGGACAAATATACTGAGTTGTATATAATTTTACAGCAACCTGTTCTAGAGAAATTACTCTTTTAAAATCTTTAACTTTGCTTTCTCAATATGCCCATTGACAAATAATGCCTACCCAACTACAAGAATTGTACTCCTTTGTAAAATCTCCACTTTGTATTATCCATTGTGATTTATTGACATTACAACTCTTATCAATTTCAAAGTTTCCTTGCATTCAGATTTATCATTCTTCAGTTTGCTTTCCTTATGAAATAAGGTCTTTCAGCCTTTATGATCTCAGTAAAGTACAACAAAAAATATCCCAAGAAGAAAGCAGCATTTGCCAAACTTACTTGTTGCTGATCTCTTATTTATAATATAGACAAGTTTCTATTGTCATTATATGTAAAGATGGATAGTATGTTAAATAATTAGGGGTCATTTGATTTGGTTTTTAATGGACTCTTTGAATCAGTTTTTTATCCATTCTTGAGGCAATCCTCTTCTGGATAATTAGAAATGTTTAAAAGATTGAAAGTCTAAAAGGTAGGTTAAGAATACCAATTTAAAAAATTCTCAGCCATAGTTTTTCAACTTATTGCTGCCTTATTATGTAAAAGTTTGTGAGGTAACAAAAGTAGAGAAAGTGTGGTATGAGTGTTGAAAACTGACGATCTTAAATGTTTATAGAAATTGCTCTGTTTCATTGTAGGTCAGACATGTTTCCAACATTTGGATCAAAATCTTGTTCAACAAGACTTTCTTCTGCAAAGAATAAAAACTCTCAAATGACTGAAAGCTCCAGTGCAGGTATTCTATGACTGTTTTATGCATATGTTCTATTAAAAATATGACTTTTAGACGATATGAAAAATGATAGAGTATATTTCATATTTACAATTTTTGTACTTAGAAATCAATAGTAATCCTTTTTTTTTTTTTTAGCAATCATTTTTTAACACCTTAAAAGTCAATTTAGGGCGGTGGACTTGGCCCAGTGGTTAGGGTGTCTGTCTACCACATGGGAGGTCCACAGTTCAAACCCCAGGCCTTCTTGACCCAGGTGGAGCTGGCCCATGTGCAGTGCTGATGCGCACAAGGAGTGCCGTGTCACGCAGGGGTGTCCCCCTTGTAGGGGAGCCCTACGCACAAGGAGTGAGCCCCGTAAGGAGAGCCGCCCAGTGCGAAAGAAAGTTCAACCTGCCCAGGAATGGCACCGCACACACGGAGAGCTGACACAACAAAAAGAAACACAGATTCCTGTGCCGCTGACAACAGAAGCGGACAAAGGAGATGCAGCAAATAGACACAGAGAACAGACAACCGGGGGGGGGAGAGAGAAATAAATAAATAAATAAATATTTAAAATTTTTTAAAAAAGTCAATTTAGCCAAGAATAAATGTTATATTATTCTTGGAAGAAAAAATATTTGCCTGGATAATTGATCCTCTTTCAAGCCCATAGGTATACCTAAGTGTGGCTCCCAACTCCAGATATTCTGATTTATTAATAGTATGGGGTGCACCCAATTTTAAAAAGCTCACTGGTGATTCTAGTGTGCAGCAAAGTTTGGTAACCATTTGGGAACTGTTTGTGGCATCACAAAAGACAATTTCCTTTATAAGGAATATTTCATTAGTGGTTAAGTTCAGGTGTATCTTGCTTTAAGAATTTCATGAGCTGATCTAGAAGTCTCTCATTTACAACATCACTTTTTTATGATTAGTAAAGCTATATTGAACTGTGAATGAAATGCAATAAATTGTGATACAATATTTATTTTCACCTAATCTCAATGTAACAGTCATAACAAATTTAAGGTTCTTTTACTTTATGTAATAACTTATTAAAAAGCTGTGTATATATATCTGATTGTTTGCTAAGATTTTTAATCTCTTATTTTTCTCTTCATTTCTCCTACTTCTTTTCTCCACTACCATTGCTTTTGTTCACACTCTTTCCACATTTCTTGCCTGCTCAGCCTCCTAAATTTTCTCTCCAGTTTCCACATCATTCTTTTCCAATCCATCCCCACAATGCAAATCTAGCTCTATTTCCCAACCTAGATTTGTTCAAGGCATTCTTCCACGATCTAGTGCCCTCTTACTTCTCCAGACTTGTTTTTCACTTTCCTCTTTCTATTTTGTGCTACAATTAAATCATACCACCTTCACTACCATTTCCTAACTCTTTGCATTTGTACATACTATTTATTCTAGATGAAATCCGGAATTCATACCGCTATTCATCTCTGAAAACACAACTCAGTTGCTTTCTCTGGGAAGTCTTCCCCAATTTACAAACAAAATTATTATCTCTTCTACCAATCTCTTCTACCAATAGTACAAGTTATTTTATTTTTCTTATATTATCAGACTCTCGACACCCCAACCCCAAGATTGTTACCTTTGATTACCTACCAGTGTCTGCCATAATCCTGAATGTCTGAGTCATGTGTATGCTTGGTATATTGGCTTGTACAAAGCTAGTGTTCAGCAAAGAGATGGCTACTCAACTAGGCACAGAAAGACAGTGTATATGAGCTTTGGGGTCTGAGAAACTCCATTTGGAATCCCAATTTGATAACTAATAACTGTATTCACACTGTACAAGTTACTTCTTTGAAACTCAGTTCTCTCATCTGGTAATATAAGCCTTGAGAAAGGGTAATGAAGATTTAAATATATAACACCTATAAAGCAGCTAGTGTATAATAGGTATTAAGTGTCAGTTCTCTTTATTGGGGAGACACATATAAAAACTTGAACTTATCCTTTAATCCTTTTTAAGTCTGATCATTCTAAAAAATGTATTTTATAATTTTACAAATGTTTATATATATATATATATATAATTTTGAAGAGACATTATAGTTACCAGGTTGTATCTAATTTGTAAAAATGGAACATCCTTTTGGAAGAATATCATTGGGATAGGAAAAAAAATGGATTTGTGTAACCTGGGTTTGATTTCCCCTCTTACTCTAGTTGTGTGACCTTGTGAGTTATTTAAATATATATTGGTAGAGTGATAGGTCTTATTATAGCACATACTTCTATGTAAAATATTCAGTGTTTCCCAAACTTGCCTAATCTTAGGAATCATCTGGGGTGCAGATTGCAAATGTAGATTCTGGGGACTTGCCTAATACTTAATGAATCAGTCTTCAAGGTTAGAAATATGTGTTTTTAACATGTAACTTAGGTATTTCTAGAATCAAGTTTTTGAAGCACTACTGTTGCTGAATTCACACTATAAGAAACTCTTCGTTAAATTTAATATGTTCTTAAAATATTAAATTGGTAATGATATAGGATTTTATAAATTTGGTTTTATATTTTTTGTTTACGTGGGATAGGTTTTGTTTTAATTTAAATAAACAAGTGCTGTCTACAAGTTTATTGGTGTTGAACTGGTAAATTATAACAATGATAATGCTCAGAATAAATATCTGAAGATCAAAAAATAAAAGTTACTTAAAAATTATAAATCCAATCTGTCTTTCAACAGTATTTCTAATAAAGGTCTCCACATATATTCCATCACTTCCTGTTACAGCATGTTGTGCTAAATTTCCTGATTGATACTATAGTAAATTTTTCTTCCTGTAATTTTCTATTACTGTCACCTATTAATAGAAAGCATTTTCACCCAAAGCTAGTATCTTTATGTAGCTTACTTAAAGAATTGTCATTTAAGAAGCTTACTTAAAGAATTAATTGTCTTTTTAAGAAGAATTCAGAAAAATATTCAAGTTACTTCCAGAGATTCTTTATTATTTAACATAAAATCTTTCTTGAATCTTTTTTTATAAACTGACTTAGTGCCCTGTACTTCTTTACCCTACCTGCAATCAGCCACTTCTTCTTCCCACCATCCTGATTTATTAAAATATCTACAGCATTATTTAAAATAAATATTTTATTATTATTTACAGATAATGCTTTAAATAGGAGTATATAAATGGACAGTGATACAAATGTTTATCATCTAGGTTTTTTCCTGTAGTACACATTTTGTGGCTTTAACAGCTGCAAAGTATTAGTGTAAGTGTCCAGTTTAAACACTCAAATGTAGCTTAAAATTTGGGGTATTTGTTAAAGTAGTTCCAAAAGAGTTTTGTTTTTGTTTTATTTTTAATTAGAAATAGAATAAAATTTGGGTATTTCCTATGTGTTAGGCTCTGTCCTAAGCCTTTAACATGTGCTTTCTTCATATAATCTTCACAACAGTTCTGGAAGAGATAGTACTATTATCGTACTAGAGCCTTGCACAGGTTCTCTCAGCAGATTAAGTATCAGCAGTATAATTTAAAGCCAAATGGTATTATTCTGATTATGAGCTCTTAATCATTTGTATTTTACTACCTCACCAGCCAGACCAGCATAGGCCCATTACATGGAAGGGGAGGGAAAAGAAATGGAGAATATATGTGGCTCTCAGGCCACAGTTTAAAACTTCTGAATTTAAAAAATTCTCTTTTTGGTTTAAAGTTAAAAATTTCAATTAAACAATTAAGTGCCTGCCATATTTTAAAAATATAAGTATTTGATTATCTCTTTCAAACATAGAATTTGTATTTCATTGTAATTTTTTTTTTAAAGATTTACTTATTTATTTCTCTCCCTTCCGCCCCCGCCCCGGCCCCCCGGTTGTCTGTTCTCTGTGTCTGTTTGCTGCGTCTTCTTCGTCTGCTTCTGTTGTCGTCAGCGGCTCGGGAATCTGTGTTTCTTTTTGTTTCGTCATCTTGTTGTGTCAGCTCTCCGTGTGTGCGGCACCATTCTTGGGCAGGTTGAACTTTCTTTCGTGCTGGGTGGCTCTCCTTACGGGGCACACTCCTTGCGCATGGGGCTCCCCTACACGGGGACACTCCTGCATGGCACGGCACTCCTTGCGCGCATCAGCACTGCGCATGGGCCAGCTGCACACGGGTCAAGGAGGCCTGGGGTTTGAACCGTGGACCTCCCATGTGGTAGACGGATGCCCTAACCACTGGGCCAAGTCCACTTTCCTCACTGTAATTTTAAAACCTATTTTATTAAATGTTATAGTATAGCTTATAATAAATATTCTTATATTAGTCAAATAAAAAATATTACAGATTTTAAAATAGTTTAAAACTATAAAATTGCTGTAATGTTGTATTTTCTAACATTATTTTACTGGCATAAAAGGTCAGAAGGCCAGATAGATTTAAAGGAGAGAGAGGTATCTGTCATAATAACTATATCATTCCAATAAATATTTTTATTTTATTATTTTATAGGGTCTGCAACATCTAATGTAAGCGTAATTGGTCAGCGTATCAACTATGGATATGGATGTGGTGATTTTGAAGATGATAAGTCGCATGACATTTCACCCAGTGTTTTAAAAATACAAAATAAGGAACACCCAAAACATAAGCATACAAAAGGTTAGTAAATTTTACGACAAGTTGATTTTAAGATTGAATGTCTGTAAATCCAAATCCTTCCTAAGAAAAGTGAACTAAGAGTTCTCAATTTTGATACTTCTGCTGAACTGTTGCTGTGTAAATACTTTTGCCATCTGGAGAATGCATAGGTTTATATAATATTGGTTTATGGGCTTTCCTGAGGAGCCAATGGGTGAGAAGCAATCGCTTGTGAGATTAAAACTAGGGAATCCCTCAAAATACATACATACATGTACACTCACATACAGTTTTTACAAGACATTTTACCACTAAAATGGGGTGGAGGAAATTGAGTAAATAATCCCAGATGCCTAGTTAGGTTGTAACCATGGAGTAAAGCTATGGTGATGAGAGTAATTTCCCTGTAGTGGAACCTGGGAAGCCTTCTTTGTTATCATTAACCATTATTAACTATTTACATTCTTTTTCAAATTTTATCTTAGTAGCAAGTAGCCCCTCTGTAACTGCTTTGACCATTTGCTCAGAGATCCTATTACAGCTACATTTCTAATTTTCCATTAGAGCAGGGAAGCAGTGATTTTAAGGGTATATGTATTTAAGTAAATAGAGTAATTAGAATTTACCTGTAAGTAAGTCTTGTAATCTACTAATAAGTGGTAAGAAACTGTCATAGTTGGTTTTTGTTTTTTCAATGGTAGGTCAACTTTTGAACTTTGTTATATCTGATCATCTTAAAATCATGTATGTGCAATCAATCAGGTATTTTAGAACATGTATATTTTTTGTGGAAATAACCCAAATTGAGTAAGAGGGAAACTTTGCCTTTTATTTTTTTTGTAATTTTTCTGTTACAGTTCTTGAAACTTAATTCTTCATTTAATTCAATATCTGTTCTATGTGGAAGAGATCAGTTGGGCATTGTTTTTATAAAGGAATGACATGGTTTTTCTATATTTAGCTTACATATTTAATTTCTCATGTAAAGAATTACTTTCTGAAAGTAATTCATACCCAAAACATTTTATAATTTTTTTAATTATCTTTTTTTAAAATTCCTTTGAAATAATTGCTGAGTATGTTCATTTACTGCTAGTAGAATCATTTTTCTTGGACAGCAGAGCTGTATTTATTTTTTATCTTTGACCTGCTCTTCTTCCTTTGTTATCCATTTTTATTGGTAGCATTAACATTTCCCCAGTTATGGAGACTTAAAACTTTAGAGTCATTTTAGTGGTCAGCGAACAGGGTACTGATGCAAAATAAATCTGTTGGTTTTTATAAAAGGGCTGTATTTGGGATAGAAGCTTATAGTCACAAGGCCCTAAAGAGTCTAACTCAAGGTACCATAAGAGGTACTTCCTCACCCAGTCTGTTGCCATATGTCGATGCAAGATGGTGAGCGATATTTGCGAGGGTTCAGTCTTCCTCCTCCCAAGGCTTGATGGTCCCAGCTTCTTCCAGTCTCAGCTGCAGGCTGGGACAAGTCTTGTCTCTTTCCCAGGGCTCATTTCTCTCCGGGCTCAGCTGCTTTGCTCTGGCTATAAGGCCAGGTATAAACTGTCAGGTAAATGGCTTGTCTCTTTTCCTGGGGCCTCTGCCATGTCTAATGAAACCTCTCTTTCCTCACATATCTGCTTCTCTGTGCTTACTTCTCGGTCTCCAGGATCAAAACCCCAACTAACTCCTGCCGTGTCATTTTCTCTGTGAGTCCTACTGACGTGGCCCAAGTAAAGCCTTAATCATAATTTAATCAAGTAAGAGTGAAATCTCTGAATCTAATACAATGTAATATGCCCAGAGGAACAGACCAGTTTACAAACATAATCCAATATCTATTTTTGGAATTCATGAACAATATCAAACTGCCGCACTTCATCCTCTGAATTCCAAAAATCTGATTCTGGGAATTCAAAGCCTCTAGAAATCAACCCCCAGATGATAGTGTCCCATTCAAGGACTTAACTAAACTTGGAACTTGTAAATCAAGATTAAAAATGCAGTTATTATCTAGGAAAGACTTGTGAAAAGTCTTATTGTCTGATGGCTTGGAAACCTGCTTCCTGCATGCTAAACTAATAAACTTGAGAGAGCTGTATAAGCAAAATCGCTGTCAGCCTGGAATAAAAGGGACATGGAAGGGAGAGATTGAAGGGGAAACAACTTTAAGAGGAAAAGCATGAAACTGAGATCTGAAATTAAGACATCACCTTGGGCCAAGAGAGAAACCCCGCCATGTTTACAGAGAGGATGGTTTTGCCCCGAAGAGGGTGGATGGTCCCGCCCACTGTTCAGGGAGAGTTTTGCTGCCGTAGACTATAGAGAGGGTGGAGCATATTCCCCAAGAATTAGGGAGGTTAAAAAAAAAAAAAAAAGAATTAGGGAGGTTAAAGTTGCCACCCCATAGGTCTGAGAGGGGTGGGCTTGTCCGTCATGAATTAGTGAAGGCCAGGTCCCTAACTCGTTGCTCTGAGGGTTGGGCCTGTATGCCAAATGTTAGGGAGAATGTAGTCTTCACTTCACTGTACTAGGGGAGTTAAGACTTTCACCCTAAGATTGGATAAAATGTCACTCATTGCTGACAGCAGTCTCCCTGGTTGATTGTAGATGTAATCCGCCATCTATACAGTAAACTCACTGATGACTAAAGTCCATAAATATCCTTGTATTACAGTTAGCCCTTTGCTTGCTTGACCAAACTGGACACACTTAACTGGCCAAGTTGACACATTAGCCTAACCATCACAATCATCTTTGTCTGTTTCTCCCCACCCTCCAAGTTCAGGCTGTGGCCCATCATACCATTTCTTCTGAGTCTAACTTTGTGTATCTGCTGCCACAATTCAATTTGGTCTTTCATTACCTCTTCCCTGGATAAATACAGTAACCTTTTTGCAAGGTACTTTGCCTCTTATTTTCATTCCTTTTTAATCCAGGCTGTATTATCTTCCAGAATTATCTTTCTCAAGTGCAGTTATCATCTCTTCCATATTCAAAACCTTATGTGGTTCCTTATTTCCCAAAGAATAAAGTTTCTACTCTGTAGTGTGACTCTAAAAACAATTTATTTCTTTTTAATTGTGATAAAAAATATATAAAAATAATTTTAACCATTTTAAGTGGACAGTTCTTTGACATTAAGTGGATTGACAATACTGTGTAACTTTCATCACTACCTATTTCCAGACTATTTTCATCATCCCAAAACTCACACTCATTTAGCAATAACCCCATTCTCCCATCCCCCCACCCATTAACCATTATTTTACTTACTCTTTCTAATAATTTGCTTATTCTATATGTTTCGTATATGAGAAATCATATGATATTTGTCCTTTGTGTCTGGCTTATTTCACTCAAAATGAAGTCATCAAGATTCATCCATGTTGTAGCATGTACCAATACTTTGCTTATTTTTATGGCTGAATAATATTCCATTGTATGGATATACCCCATTTTATTTATCCGTTCATATGCTGATGAACACTTGGGTTGCTTCCACCTTTTGATTTTGTCAATCATGTTGTGATGAAATATCTGTCCAAGTCTCTGTTTTCAGTTTTGGGGGATATACCTGGGAGTGGGATTTTCAGGTCATATGGAAATTCTATACTTAACTTTCTGAGGAACCACCAAACTGTTTTTCACAGAAGCTGCACCATTTTATATTCCTTCCAGCATGTACCAGGATTCTATTTCTCTGTATATTCACCAGCACTTGTTATTTTATTTTTTATTAATAGCCATTCTAGTGGCTGTGAGGTGGCAGGTCATTGTGGTTTTGAGTTCATTTCCCAAAATAGATGTTAAGCATCGTTTCATGTGTTTATTGATCATTTGTATATCTTCTTTGAAGAAATATCTTTTTAATTCCTTTGATTATTTTTTAATTGGGTTGTCCTTTTTCGTTGAATTGTAGGTGTTCTTTATATATTCTGGATATTAAACCCTTATCAGATACATGATTTCCACATATTTTCTCCCATTCCATAGGTAGTCTTTTCACTTTAGAAAGATGGATTTACTTCTGCCATTTAGCTATTTATTTTCTATAGGTCTTGTATGTTTTTTGTTCCTAAATTACTCCATTACTGCATTTTCTAAATTTAGCTGCTTTTTTGTAGTGTACCATTTTGATATCTTTCCTCTTTCCTTTTCTCTATATGATTTAGTTATTTCTTAGTGGTTATCTTTGTAATTACAAATAATATCTTAAACTAATAACTTAGTTCAACTAGCACCAACCTATAGTCAATAGTATACAAACTCATTCTATATATCTTGCTTCCTCCCCCTTTATATTGCTGTTGTTTTCTATTACATCTTTATACATTATATACTCATTAACAGAGATTTTAAATATATTTTACACATTTACCTGTTAAGTCATGGGGTGGGAGGAAGCAAAGCAACTATGAAACAAAAGTACAAGAATACATAATCTTATATTTATCTATGTAATTACTTTTACCAGTGTTCATTATTTCTTCTTATGGGTTAGAGTTCCTTTTTAGAGTCCTTTTCTTTCAGCCTGAAAGACGTCCTTTAGCATTTCTTATAGTGCAGGTCTTCTGGTAATGAGCCCTTTCAGCTTTTGTTTATCTGTAAATGTCTTAATTTCTTCTTCATTTTTGAAAGATAATTTTGCCAGACACAGAATTCTTGGTTGACAGCTAGTTTATTTTTCTTTTCTTTTCTTTTCTTTTTTTTTATATATAACAATAGTTAGATTATATAAATGTTACATAAAAAATATAAGGGATTCCAATATACCCCACTCCCCACACCTCCCACAATTTCCCACATTAACAACATCCTTCATTAGTGTGGTACATTCATTGCAATTGATGAACACATTTTTTTTTTTTTATTGACTTTGTAATAATATTACATCAAAAATATATATGTGAGGTCCCATTCAACCCCACTCCCCCACCCCCCCCCTCTCCCCCCCCCCAACAACACTCGTTCCCATCATCATGACACATCCATTGGATTTGGTAAGTACATCTTTGGGCACCTCTGCACCTCATAGTCAATGGTCCACATCATGGCCCATACTCTCCTCCATTCCATCCAGTGGGCCCTGTGAGGATTTACAATGTCCGGTGATTGCCTCTGAAGCACCATCCAGGGCAGCTCCATGTCCCAAAGACACCTCCACCTCTCATCTCTTCCTGCCTTTCCCCATACCCATCGTCCACCATGTCCACTTTTCTCAATCCAATACCACCTCTTCTATGTGGACATTGGATTGGTTGTGTCCATTGCACCTCTATGTCAAGAGGAGGCTCAAATTCCACATGGATGCTGGATGCAATCCTCCCATTTTCAGTTGTAATCACTCTAGGCTCCATGGTGTGGTGATTGTCCTTCTTCAACTCCATCTTAGCTGAGTGTGGTAAGTCCAATAAATCAGATTGTAGGTGCTGGAGTCTGTTGAGGCTCAGGACCTGGCTATCACATTGTCAGTCCAGAGATTCAAATCCCCTAAATATATCTTAAATCCCAACGTTAACTGCACCTCCAGCACATTAGCATGAAAGTCTTATGAAGGGAGATCCCATCTGAGTCCAGATTCATCACACATAAACACCATTTCCAAAGAGGGGCCATCTGCCCTGGTAGTTAACCCCATCGGCCATGGCCATAACTCTCATGGGTCTCTTTAGCCTTCAAAGGAACCAATATCTGGGGGTTGTATCTGCTTTATCTGTCTCTCTGACTCTGCTCAGTTGTGCATGAGGGCAATCCTTCTGCCAGCCTCCAGACTCTTTTTTAGAAACTCGTAGCCATATAAACTCATTTCTCCTTTCCATTTCCCCCTTACTTTAGGTCAAACAGCATTTTAAAGTCATGTTATTTTATGTAGACATGGATATTCTGCTGATCCGCATTGAACCTTCCATATAAGGTCCTTTTCCAGTTGCATCATCAGTTAGTATTTGATAGTGGTCCCTCGTTGCCAGGGAGGCTCGTCCCCGGGTGTCATGTCCCACGCTGGAGGGAAGGCATTGCATTTACATGCTGAGTTTGGCTTCGAGACTGGCCACATTTGAGTAACATGAAGGCTGACAGGAGGAAATTCCCAGGCACAATGTTGCTCTAGGCCTTGTTCTTATTTTAGGTTTATCAGCTCACAAGCATAGTCATTAGCATCAGGGGCTCACTGTTGAACCCTCACTCCCTCCAGGTCCCCACCGCTGTACCTGGGAGACTGTCGCTGCTCCCCTAGGGACCGCGACAGAGCACCACTGGCCAGGAACCCAGTACCCCCCTGCTGTGGTTTTTAATTGTTGCCACTATGAGTATATCCAATTGATGAACACATTTTGGAGCATGGATTAAAGTTTACATTGTTGTTTACACTCATTCCCACCCAGTTCTGTAGGTTGTGGCAAGATATATAATGACTTGTATCTGTCGTTGCAATATCATTCAGGACAATTCCCAAGTCCTGAAAATGTCCTCATATCACACTTGTTTTTCCCTTTCCCTGCCCTCAAAACCTTCAGTGGCCACTGCTTCCACATCAATGATATAATTTCTTCCTTTGCTAGAATCACAATAAATTATAGTAGAATACTACCAGTAAGTCTACTTTAATGCTGTTTTCTTTAAGAACATTAAATATGTCTTCCCACTGTCTTCTGGCCTCCATGGTTTCTAATGAAAAAACAGTTGTTAATCTTATTGAAGAGCCCTTACATATGACAAGTTGACCTTCTCTTGCTGCTTTCAAAATCTTCTCTTTGACTTTGGATTTGGACAGTTTCACCATACTGTGTCTTGGTATAAATCTCTTAGAGTTTATCCTGCTTGCAGTTTTTTAATCTTGCTGAATGTGCATATTTATGTCTTTCATCAATTTGGAAAGTTTTAGGCCATCATTTCTTTTTTTTTTTTTTTTTTTTTTTTAAAGGTTTATTTATTTATTTAATTTCCCCCCCTCCCCTGGTTGTCTGTTCTTGGTGTCTGTTTGCTGCGTCTTGTTTCTTTGTCCGCTTCTGTTGTCGTCAGCGGCACGGGAAGTGTGGGCGGCGCCATTCCTGGGCAGGCTGCTCTTTCTTTTCACGCTGGGCGGCTTTCCTCACGGGCGCACTCGTTGCGCGTGGGGCTCCCCCACGCGGGGGACACCCTTGCGTGGCAAGGCACTCCTTGCGCGCATCAGCACTGCGCATGGCCAGCTCCACACGGGTCAAGGAGGCCCGGGGTTTGAACCGCGGACCTCCCATATGGTAGACGGACGCCCTAACCACTGGGCCAAAGTCCGTTTCCCGCATCATTTCTTCAAATACTTTTTTTTGCCTCTTTCTCTCTTGTCCTTCTGGTACTCTAATGATGCATATATTAGTATACTTGATGGTATCCCAAAAGTTCCTCAGGCTGTATTCATTTTTCTTCTTTATTTTTTCCTGTATGCTTTTCATGCTGGATAATTTCAGTTGTCTTGTCTTCAAGTTAATGGATTACTCCTTCTGCTTATTCAAATCTGTTGTTGAATCTGTCTAATGAGGTTTTCATTTCAATTACTATGCTCTGAAATCCCAAAATTTCAGTTTGGCTCCTTTTTATAATTTCTTTCTCTTTTATTTTGTTCAGGCAAGATTTTCTTTCTTAATTTCCTCTATTTTTTTTGTGTATGGATTCCTTTAGTTCATTGAACATATATAAAACAGTTGATTTAAAGCCTTTGACTAATAGTTCCAATATATAAGTATCCTCAGGGATGGTTTCTGGCAAGTTGTTTTTTTCCCATGAGTGGGCCATTTATCACAATTTACCATTCTTTCTCTAGTTCCTCTCTGGCTGCTGCACAGTGTTCCACTAGATGCCAGAGTTCTAATATGATTGATTCAAAAGTCCTTGCCAGTTAAATAGTGGTTTTTATGATGCAACAAGAGACACAGAGGAGAGACAATAAGAAGACATAGCAGAACAGGGAGATGAGGTGGAACAAGAGAGTAATCACCTCTCTCCCACTCCAGAAGATCCCAGGATCGGTTCCTGGAGCCACCTGACGAGAACACAAGCAGACACAGAAGAACACAGAGAGCAGACAACAGGGTATGGGTAGGGGAGAAATAAATAAAAATAAATTTTTAAAAAACATTAAAAAAAATTTTTAAGTGTAAAAAAAAGAAGACACGGGAAGAGAGAGAAAACTCCATAGACAGGGCAGAGGAGAGAACTTTGATCCTGCACCCCCAAAAAGAGAAGTGAGCCATTCACCTGATAGTTTGCAGTTGAGCTTGGAAAGAAACAAGCCCTATGCCAGGCTGTAGCTGAGAGAGGGGAAGGCTGAATGCTCACAGAGATTACCCACCATCTTGCTTCAACACCTGACCACAGACTTTGGTGAAAAACAGCCTTGGGTTGGATTCTTTAAGGCCTTGTAACTGTAATTTTTACCCTAAATTATACCCTTTATAAAAGCCAACAGATTTCTGGTACTTTGCATCAGCACCCCTTTGGCTGACTAATAAAGATAGTGTCCTAGTCATCTTTATACCTCTATCATGCTTTGTACCTACTGTTGCTCATTGAACGCAAGTTAAATGAATGGCATGGTAATGAGCCATTCAAAACTAATAGCCTTGGACACAGCCACTAAAAAACTGCATTATCAAATACACAGGTTAAAATGAATTTTGAGCATACTGCTGAAAAGAATTAAAAGACTTCTAAAAGATATGTGTGAATAAGTACATTTTACAAGAAATCTCAGACTTCTTAAGATTATCTCTTAGAATGATACCCTTCTTTTCCATCCTTCTCTACTGCTGGCTAGCATTATAACTTGGAACACCAATTAATAACTTTGTAAAGTGATTAATGATGGATATTTGATATGTTGGTAAATTCTAGATCCTATGTGTTAATGTTTTCTTTCTGTATTTGAATGAACTGGACAGAAGTAAGGTAAGATTATGTAAGGACAGTGCATGTATGAAGAAGCCTTTAAACATGTTTTTCTTATATTTAGAATTGAGACTTGGGCAATGTTATAGTGCAAAAAATGAAAACTCTGATAAATGAAATTAAATTACATAAAGATAGCATGTGCTTGGTATTTTTTTCCTCAATGAAATTTGTATAATTATTCAATATGTCTTGACAGTGTATAGATTTTGTTTTGTATACTATTGTTGGGAAGATTGTTCTATTTACTGAAATATGCTTTCCTTTGTCACTGAACACTTTTCTGGGATACCTTATTTTTCTTTCAGTTGGTGTGTACTATAAGAATGCACACTAATTTTTATTATTTCAAACTAAAGTAAGAAGGTAAATGTGAAAAATTATCACATACATGGGTTTCTTTAATCTCTGCCATGTTCACATAAAGCCAGAACAAGTCATTTGCCTTAACAGGTTTGTAAAATATTAATAATATGCTTATTTTTAAAAGTAGGTACTTAATTAAATATATGTAATTAACTGCTTTGCTTTCATAAACTCAAATAATTATAATTTTGCTTTTCATTTTTTTCTGCTTTGATATATTCATCTAACATATTTATTGGATACCTACTATGTGCCAAGCCCTGGAAATAAATGATAATCAAAAACTAATATAAGTCCTGTCCCCATGGACCTTATAGTATAATTAAATAAATACAAACTGACATAAAAACCTAGAAAACGACAGGAGCTATAAGATGGACCTGATCTGTTTTGGGTAATTAGAGAAGGCTTTCCCTTCATCATTATGCCTTTTTCCCACTCTAATCTGTGATCTATAGTAGGTATTAAAAGTATTTATTGAGCTAATGGACATGTGTAAATAAAAAATTGTAAACTCTGACTATATGAAATAAAATTTCAGCCTTAAAAAGCCATATTACAATATCCTAAAAATACCATATAAAAAGTAAATATTTTTAATGTGGGCCTCTATTTTTGTTTTTTTGTTTGTTTCGTTTTGTTTTTAGGATATACAGGGTCATCATCAAATTTACCACAAATTTCCAGTTTTGACTTCACATCCACAAATACTTTATCAGAAGACTCAGTAGTAGTTGTTGGAAAAGGTATTTCAAAGTTATTTAGCTTTTAATTGTATGTGTTCTTCACACATAAGGAAAGTATATTGATGAAGAATAGAGAAGAGGGTATTTCATGTTGAAAGAGATTTCTTTTTTAAAAAATTATTAAATTGAAAAAATTAGAAGTGAATACTTACCTTCACATTTTTGTTTTCCAAAGAAACTAAGGCAGATTTATGTCAATTTTCAGAGAGATATACTATGTAATAGCTTTAGTTTAAGTATTTCTAAGACAGTTTTAGAACAGGTAAGACACTTTTAGAATAGTTTAAATTCATGGCAATCCTTAATTATCAGCTTATTAAATCAATATAAATTTAATATAATTTATGGTCTCCCATTAAAAGTCTAAGTAAATCACAATTTAACTCCTAAGTTATATATTTTTGGGATAATAGTGGGCCTTTCAACAATACATTTGCAGATATCCTTTATAACTTGCCTTGGTTTCTGGTAATAGTTTCTTTTTTCACTTGTAAAACTAGAATGCAGTGATACACATTGAGAGTGTACATCTTTAACTATTTTTGTTCAATATAATTAAATACAATGAAATACTTGAAAATATTTCCTAACTTCTTTGCTTGATAGAGTCTCAGCTAGAGTTAATCCCCCTTCAGGTTGTCTCCAGCCCACTCTCACATGCTTATTTTCTAATTTTCCTCTGTTTGCTTTCTCCCAGTCCAAATTTATTTCTTCACTCCACATACAGGCTTCATATTTGTTCAACTCTGCTCACAAGCATCCCCATCTCATAAAATGTCCTCCCCTCCTTCCTCACTACCTGTCTATATTTAGCCTGTCTTCTAATCCAACTCAAGTCCTTGCTCCTTAAAACCATCATAAATGCCCTGCCAACATTAACCTCTCCTTCTGTGATCTCAGCACTAAAGTATGCAGTTCTCAGTTGATAATATTCATGAACTGCTTTGTGACACCTCTTATTTTTGTTTTATTAGCTTATATGTTTTTATTTTTATGATTATTTAACTTGTGTTTTCTTAATATGTTGTTTGCCTCTTGGAAGCAAGAGCCCTGTCTTACACTTTGCCATGCAGAGTGCTATCACATAAATACCTAATGACTATTTAATGGTTGGTTAATTTCAGGTGTATTTGGAAATCCAAATTCAGCACCAGCAACTTGTAGCCAGTCAGTGCTGTCTTCTTTGGAAAACGGGGATACATTTTCTGTTAAACAAAGTACTGAACCACCGTCAGGGATTTATGGAGAGCAGTCCAACAAAGTGTTCCATCCTATCTTGATGTTGAGGATGAAAAATATGTAAGTTTATTTACTAATCATAAGGATAAATTTAAGCCCACATGATATTGTTGTTTTGTGTATCTCAAATTTGGGGTGGAGTTCATGTCTTGATTAAGATTTTTAAAAATCCTGTTGGTATCATTGACCTTTCTGATCCTTAATCATTTAAAGAATAGGTATAGATAATTCACCTTTCCCACAACATGTTTTTAATCTAGGATTAAAGTATATGATATATAAGAATATGTGTACATATATATGTGTGTATGTATGTATATATAAAGGAAATAATACAGAATATAGTATAAGGTGTATATGTTCTATTTATACATACATGTATATGCATATACTATATATGTGTATGTACAGTCAAATCTTATTATTCACACTTTTACAGTCATTCATGGACATGTGTATTGGCAAAATATTTTCTTATTTTCAGTTTCCTAGTGTACACATTCCCTACTGAGGTCAAGCAAGTTGATGCTGTGCCTTCTTATTTCAGTTCTTATCCTGTAAATAAATGTACCTTTTGCAATACATTTAAGGCCATGTTTTTCACATTTATGTTTTTTTTTTTCTTGTTTATTTCACTGTTTAAAATGGTTCCCAAATGTAGTTCTGAAGTGCTGTCTAGTATTCCTAAGTTCAAGAAGCTGTGATATACTGTAGGGAGAAACTATATAGATAACTTCCTCCATGCATGAGTTATAGTGCTCTTGACTGAATTCAGTGTTATTGAATAAACCACCTATATTAAATAAGATGACTTTAAATAGAAATAAACATAAAACAAGGTTATGTATTGATTGGTTGACATGAATGTGATCCAAGGCTTGCCAGAAACTAACCCTGTATTTCCCCTATGAGCAATGATTCAGTATTTACTGATTGAGTGTCCATGGCAACTTTCTAGACCATAACTTGCATAAATAACAAGAATCAACTGTATATTACAGCAGTTTTCTAGGATACACTCAAGGAGTGACGAACTAATATTACCAGCACAAGTTTAATTCTAGATTTTAGGATTCTTGGAATAATGACTAAGAAATATATAGTTTATTTTATATAGATATTTAATGTTTATATACTGATGTTTGAAATCAACATAGTTATTTTAAATTTTAAATTCCTGAACACTTTCATATATTTCAAATTTTCATGCAGACTAAAGTTCCTATTTCAAAATCTACTTATGACAAAATGAGACAAAAAAGGAAAGAGGAAAAAGAACTTTTTGACATTAAAGATTGTGAGAAGAAGGAACAGAATCCTTGGGAACAAATGAAACCTACAGGAACAGAAAAAATGGCATCTGAAAGTAAGCAGAATTCAATTTTCAGTAATGTTTTTTGACTAGTAACATTCTAAAAGTAGTGTAATATGGCTTAACTGAGGGTCATATGTGACTAAGATTATAATACGTTGACCTATGACACTGAATTTTATAAGATCCAGTAGCTTCTATTACAATAAATATTAATTTTCTTCTCATTTAAAAAGGAATTTGATTGATCTTCTCCCTTCTATACTTAAATATTTTTGAAGATGAGGTGAGAATATCAAAAAATGAAAGTTCCCCTTTAGAAAACATTGTCTTCCGCCCTCCACTGAAAGTAGGGACCACTTTAAAAAGGTCACCATCTTTAGTGTTTTCCGATTCAGGTAAGTTGTTTAAATGCAAAGAATAATGTCACAAAGGACTTCCGGAAAGATGGCAGACTAGAAAGACACAGGACTCTTCTCTCCCATAAAAATAGCTAGAAGATAGACAGAAACATCCTGGGAAAAAAATCTTCTAGGATTTAGGATATCAGATGCAGGCTGGACGCTGCCCAGAAGAGAGAGAGACAAAGGAAAAGAAAAGCAATGGCAAAATTTTGAGTTAAAACCACAACTGCTACTGCTGACGTCCTCCCCTACACTAAAGACACTTTAGAATTCTCAGGCCTCTGGCTTAGCAGTGGATACAGACAAAGTGGCCCCCAGGGATCTACCTCTGCAGGAAAGGGAAAGGGAAGAGAGCGGGACACACCTAAGGCTGACTCAGCTTTTGACCCACAAATTTGGTCTGCTGTGTCCCACAGAGCCCTTCCAGGTTGGGTGGGTTCACGCCATTGTTTGCCTTAGGAGCTGGCACAGGACTAAAAAGATCCAACCCTCTCAGTCTCCCTTTCTACTAACCAGGACTGTTTTTTGAGGATGTAGTAGGGAGTGGAATTCTTTCCTACCTGGGAAAAGGGAGGAGTCAGCCAGCAAAGGTCTCTAAGAAAGTTAAAATTACAAGTCTCTCAAGTCTCCAGACAGGATCCTCTGCCACAATGATCCTGTCCATGTTGCAGCAAAAACACTCCAACCAGGCAATGAACTGAGAGGGGTGCCAAAGCAAGTCATCTGCTGGCAGACCAAGGAAGTACATGTGAGGAAATTAAAAGTAAATAAGAGGTAAGTGGATTTGACTCAGCAGATAGAGTGTCTGCCCACCACATGGGAGGTCCAGAGATCAAACCCAGGGCCTCCTAACCCACGTGGTGAACAGGCTCATGCACAGTGCTGATGTGCATAAGGAGTTCTGTGCCACACAGGTGTCCCAAGCGCAGGGGAGCCCCATGCACAAGGAATGCGCTCCATAAGGAGAGCCGCCCCACACGAAAAAAGTGCAGCCTGCCCAGGAATGGCGCTGCCCACATGGAGAACTTATGCAGCAAGATGACAGAACAGAAAGAGAAACAGATTCCCCATGCCGCTGACAAGAATAAAAGCAGACACAGAAGAATACACAGCAAATGGACATAGAGAGCTGACAAACTGGGAAGGGCGGTGGGGAAAGGGAAGAGAAATAAATAAAAATAAAGTAAATAAGGGGATTTTTTGCTTTATAGCAGTCTCCCTCCCCAAAACCCTAGGAAGCAGGTTTGCAACCCATTACTGCAACCCAGAGCCTAGTTTTGAGCAACTAAGAGGATCAATCCTAAAGACTCAGGTTGAGGGAAACGGACTTTGGCCCAGTGGTTAGGGCGTCCGTCTACCATATGGGAGGTCCGCGGTTCAAACCCCGGGCCTCCTTGACCCGTGTGGAGCTGGCCATGCGCAGTGCTGATGCGCGCAAGGGGTACCGAGCCACGCAAGGGTGTCCCCCGCATGGGGGAGCCCCACGCACGAGGAGTGCGCCCATGAGGAAAGCCGCCCAGCGGGAAAAGAAAGTGCAGCCTGCCCAGGAATGGCGCCGCCCACACTTCCCGTGCCGCTGACGACAACAGAAGCGGACAAAGAAACAAGACGCAGCAAATAGACACCAAGAACAGACAACCAGGGGAGGGGGGGGAATTAAATAAATAAATAAATCTTTAAAAAAAAAAAAAAAGACTCGGTTGAAACAAGAATCAAAGAACAGCAATAACAGCCTCCTACCACTAAATCCCTACAAAAGTCAGGGAAGTTAAGCATCAGAGTAAAGCTCACCATTGTAATCCAATGCCTGGAAAGCAGCAAAAAATTATGAGCCATACTAAGAAAATGGAAGACATGGCCCAAGAAAAGGAGTACATAAAAGCCCCAGAAGAGACACAGGATTTGAGACTAATTAATGAGAAACACAAAAGTTTCCAAAATCAAATTAATGAGTTGAAAGACAATATGGCTAAAGAGATAAGCAACATCATGAAGACATTGAGCATGCAAAAAGGAGAATTTGAAAACCTGAATAGAAAAGTAACAGAGCTCATGGGAACGAAAGACAAGATGATAGGTGAGATAAAAAACATATTAGAGGGAGTGGAAGTAGCTCATGTGATTGGGTGCCTCCCTCCCACATGGAAGGTCCCGGGTTTGGTTCCCAGTACCTCTTAAAATTGAAGACAAACAGAAAGCAGACAACTAACATAGACAACAATGGGGAGAGGAGAAATGAATAAATAAAAAGAAATCTTTAAAAAAGGAGAGAAAAACATATTAGGGGGAACGGATGTGGCTCAAGTAGTTAAGCATTCGCCTCTCACATGGGAGGTCCTGGGTTTGGTTCCCAGTGCCTCCTAAAGACAAAAAAACAAGCAGAAGAGAAAACAACAACAACAACAAAAACAATGTGCAAACAAGCAGACAATGAATAACAAAAAATAACAATGAGCAAACAGACAAGAGAGCCAACTCAGGGCAGTGGGGAGGGACACCTCAGGGAAGCCTATGTGGCTCAGTGGTTGAGTGCCAGCTTCCCACATACAAGGTCTTGGGTTCAATCCCCAGCCCCTGGTGCATAAAACACACACACACACACACACACACACACATTAGAGACATACAGCAATAGTCCCAAAATGATAGAAGAAAGTGGAAGTGATACTGAAGACAGAACAGCTGAAATTAAAAAGAGAAATGAAAGGGAAAAATTGAGCAGGGGCTCAGGATGTTGAATGACAACATGAAACGCAGCAACATAAGTTTCATGGAAGTTCAAAAGGAGAAGAGAAGGGAAAAGGGAAAAAGAATATTTGAGGAAATAAGAGCTGAAAATTTCCCAACTCTCATGAAAGAAATGAACTTACATGTCCAAGAAATACAGATATGCCAATTAGAATAAATCTGAACATACCTATACCAAGACACATACTACTCAGAATGTCAAATGTCAAAGATAAGGAGAACATTCTGAGAGCAGCAAGAGAGAAGCAAACCTTACAAGGGACACCCAATAAGACTTAGTGTGGATTTCTCATTAGAAACCATGGAAGTGAGAAGACAATGGTATGATACAATTAGGATAATGAACTAGAAAAGTTGCCAGCCGAGAATTCTTTATCCAACAAAATTTTCCTCCAAATATGGAGGTGAGGATAAAATATTCATGAACAGAAATTAAGTATTCATAAAAAAGAATCCACCTTTTTAGAAAATAAAAGGGAGCCTTAGGGGCCTGAAAGGTAAAGAACAGAGAAAAAGGCTAAGAGGAGAATATAGAAGAAAAAAGTGGCAGAGAGGATAACCAAAAGAGTGAAAAGATGAAAATAAGATATGACATATGAAAACCAAAGGACAAAATGGTGGAAGTAAATAATCCAATGATAGTAATATCATTGAACATGAATGGATTAAACTCCCCAAACAAAAGATATAGGCTCACAGAATAGATTAAAAAAACTTGAACCATCCATATGCTGCTTACAAGGTACCCACCTTAGACCCAGGGATACAAACCAGCTGAAAGTGAAAGGTTGGAAAAAGATACTCCATGCAAACAGTAACTGAAAGAAAGCATGGGTATCTATACTAATATAAGAGAAAACAGACTTTAAATGCAGAAAAGTTATAGGAGACACAGAAGGCCATTACATATTAGTTAAATGGGGCAATCCACCAGGGAGAATTAACAGTAAATTTCTATGCATCTAACCAGGGTGCCCCAAAATACATGAGGTAATCTCTGGCAAAACTAAACTGAGAAAGTGATATCTCTACAATAATAGTTGAAGACTTCAACACATCATTAGATAGAACACTTAGAGGATCATCAAGGAAACAGAGAACTTGAACAATATAATGAACAAGTTAGACCTAAAGGACATATATAGAACATTGCATCCTAAATCAGCAGGTTATACATTCTTCTCAAGTAGTCATGGATATTTCTCCAGGATAGACCACACATTAGGTCACAATGCAGCACTCAGTATATATAAAAAGACTGAAGTTATACAAAGCACTTCCTCAGATCATAATGGAATGAAACTGGAAATCAATAATAGATAGGAAAGAGGAAAATTCAAAAATGTGTAGAGGCTAAACAAAACACTCCTAAATAATCAGTGGGTCAAAGAAGAAATTGCAGGGAAGCGGACTTGGCCCAGTGGTTAGGGCGTCCATCTACCACATGGGAGGTCCACGGTTCAAACCACAGTCCTCCTTGACACGTGTGGAGCTGGCCCATGCTCAGTGCTGATGCATGCAAGGAGTTCTGTGCCACGCAGGGGTGTCCCCGCATAGGGGAGCCCCATGCGCAAGGAGTGCGCCCCATAAGGAGAGCCACCCAGTGTGAAAGAAAGTGCATCCTCCCCAAGAATGGCGCCGCACACACAGAGAGCTGACACACAAGATGATGCAACAAAAAGAAACACAGATTCCCGTGCCAATGACAACAACAGAAGTGGACAAAGAAGACGACACAGCAAATAGACATAGAGAACAGACAACTGGGGTGTGGGGGAAGGGGAGAGAAATAAATAAAATAAATAAATCTTAAAAAAAAAAAGAAATTGCAAGTGAAATCAGTAAATATATCGAGACAAATGAAAACAAGAACACAACTTATCAAACTTATGGAATAGAGCAAAGGCAGTCTTGAGAGGGAAATTTATAGCTCTTAATAGCTATATTAAAAAACAAGAAAGAGCTAAAATCAAAGATCTAACTGAACTAGTGGAGAAAACTAGAAAAAGAACAGCAAACCAACCCCAAGCAAAAAGAAGGAAAGAAATAATAAAATTAGAGCAGAAATAAAATGAGAACAAAAACAACAACAATAACCAAAAACCAATAGAGAAAATCAACAAAACCAAAAGCTGGTTCTTTGAGAAGATCAATAAAATTGACAAACCCCTACATAGACTAACAAAAAAGAGAAGACACAAATAAATAAAATCAGAAATGAATGTGGGGGAGTTACCACTGACCCCACAGAAATAAAAATGATCATAAGAGGATATCATGAGAAACTGTATGCCAACAAACTAGACAACCTAGATGTAATTGACAAATTCCTAGAAATGTACAAACAACCTACACTGACAATACAAGAAACACAAGAACTTAACAAATTAATCACATTTGAAGAGAATGAATCTATCATCAAAAATCTCCCAACAAAGAAAAGTCTAGGACCAGATGGTTTCACAGATGACTTGTACCAAGCATTTCAAAAAGAATTAACACCAATCCTGTTTAAACTCTTCAGAAAATTGAAGAGTAGGGAAAATTACCTAACACATTGTATGAAGCCAATGTCACCCTAATACCAAAGCCAGATAAAGACACTATAAGAAAAGAAAATCACAGACCAATCTCTCTAATGAACAAAGGTGTAAAAATTCTCAGCAAAATACTTACAATTTGAATCCAACAGCATATAAAAAGACTTATACATCATCACCAAGTGGATTTTATTCCTGGTATGCAAGACTGGTTCAACATAAGACAATCAATGAATGTAATACACCACATTAACAAGTTGAAGGAAAAAACCACATGATCATCCTAATCAATGCAGAAAAGGTATTCAACAAAACACAGCATTCTTCCATGATAAAAACACTTAGGAAGATGGGAATAAAAGGAAAATTCCTCAATATGATAAAAACCATATATGAAAATCCATGGCCAGTATCATACACAGTGGGGAAAGGTGGAAAGCTTTCCCTCTAAGATCAGGAACAAGGCAGGTTTCCCACTGTCACCATTGTTATTCAACATTGTAATAGAAGTTCTAGCTAGAGCAATTAGACAAGTAAAAAAAAGAAAAAAATTAAAGGCATCCAATTAGTAGAAGAGGAAGTCAAATTCTAGTGACTATTTGCAGATGATGGTCCTATATTTAGAAAATTTTGAAATGTCTACAACAGAGCTACCTGAGCAAATAAATGAATTCAGCAAGGTGGCAGGATACAAGATCAACATGCAAAAATCAATAATGTTTTTGAACTCTAGTATTGAACAATCTGAGGAGGAAATCAGGGAAAAAATGCCATTTACAATAGCAACAAAAAGAGTCAATATCTAGGAATCAATTTTACCAAAGAAGTACAGGAACTATATACAGAAAACTACAAAATAATGCTAAAAGAAATCAGTGAATACCTAAACAAATGGAAAGACATTCCGTGTTCATGGGTTGGAAGACTAAATATCATGAAGATGTGAATCCTATCCAAACTGATTTATAGATTCAGTACAATACCAGTCAAAATTCCACTTTAAAGAAACAGAAAAGACAAATTACCAAATTCATTTGGGAGGGAAAGTACACCAAATAGCCAAAAGCATTCTAAAAAAAAAAGAGTGACATGGGAAGAATTTCACCGCTGACCTTGAAACACATTACAAAGCTACAGTAGTCAAAACAGCATGGTACTGGCATAAAGATAGATAATAGTGGAATAGAATCGAGAGTTCAGAAATAAACCCTAACCTCTACAGCCAAGTGGTTTTTTACAAACCTACAAAGTCCATGTTAACAGGATGAAAACGTCTCTTCAACAAATGATCTGTAAGAACTGTGTATCTATGACCAAAAGAATGAAAGAGGACCCCTCTCTCACTCCCTATATAAGAATAAACTCAAGGTGGATCAAAGACCTAAATATAAAAGCCAGGACTATAAAATGCTTCGAAGAAAATGCAGGTAAGTATCTTAAAAACCTTGTAGTAGGTGGTGGTTTCTTGGACCTTTCACCCAAAGCACGCACAACGAAAGAATAGACAAATGGAAGTTCTTCAAAATTAAACACTTTTACACTTCATAGGACTTTGTCAAAAAAGTGAAAAGGCAGCTGACTCAATGGGAGTAAATATTTGGAAATCACATATCCGATAAGGGTTTAATATCCATGATATATAAAGAGATGTTACAAATCAACAATAAAAAGACAACCCAGTTTAAAAATGAGCAAAAGCCTTGAATAGACACTTGTCCAAAGAAGAAATACAAATGGCAAAAAAAACAAGTGTGAAAATGTTCATCACTGGGGATTAGAGAAATACAAATCAAGGCAAAAATGAGATATCATTTCACACCTATCAAAATGGTCACTATTGAAAAGACAGAACTACAAGTGTTGGAGAGGAGGTGGGGAGATAGGAACACTTAATCACTGTTGGGCAGAATGTATTCTAGAATGGTACAGCCACTGTGGAGGACTGCTTGGCAGTTCCTAAAGAAGTTGAATATAGATTTGCAACATGACCCTAACACCACTACTGGGTATATATACACCCAGAAGAACTGAGGGCTGTGACATGAACAGACATCTGTACATCAATGGCATTATTCACGATTGTCAAAATTGGAAACAACCCAACTGTCCAGCCAATAAAGGGATAAATAAAGTGGTCTATTTGCATGATGAAATATTATTCAGCTGTAAGAAATGAAGCCATAAAGCACATGACAACATAGATAAACTTGGAGGACATTATATTGAGTGAAGCAAGCCAGATACAAAAGTACAAACACTCTATGATTGCACTATTATGAACTAAATGTGTTGTGTAACATTGTATGAATCCCTTTATATAAAATGTAAATAATCAATTTATAAAGATGAAATTAGATTAGTAGTTATGTAGGGCTGGGAAGGCTTGCTAAAGAGTGTGGAGGTTTTCTTTTTGGAGTAATGAAACAGTTCTAAAATTTTTTGTGGTGATGAATGCACAACATTGTGATTTCACTAAAAGCCACTGATGATATGCTTTAAATAGATCATAGGGTATGTGACTATATCTGAATAAAACTGCTGAATAAATAAATAAATAATTGTGTGAGAACAGCCAGAAATAGCAGCTATCTACAGTTGGGGAAACAGAGAGATTGAGAGGTGAAGAATTTCTTATTTACTTTTATTATTATTATTATTATTATTGAAATAATAAAAATGCTCTAATAATGATTGAAGTGATGAATGCACAAATATGTGATTATACCAATTATACCATTAAGTGTACATTTCGATGAATTCTATGCTTTATTAATATGTACCAGTAACATTGATTTGTTTAAAAAAATAAAAAGTAATGTCATAAATGCCTACTAAGCTGAAGAGACCACATGTGCATTTGTGATTTAGAGAGCTCTAATCTCAAGTCAGGAAACTGCTTTCTTAAAAATCAGTTCTGCCTTTAATTAGCTTTGTGTCCTGGAAAAACTCATTTAACATCTCTGGCCTCAATTTTCTCTCTCCCTATGAGTATCTAAATTATATCCATTTTGTGTGATCTATATATGTTTTAAAAATAAATTAAAAATATATTAAAAATCAATCAATCAATAATATCCCCTGGTCAAGAATACTCTAAAATTCTCCCATACTTCTTGAAAATTTTTCTGAATTTCTGAGGAATGGTATCCCATTTTATAATAAGCTAAGGTAATTGAGATAGTGAAGCTGATTTATATTAGATCATGATCAAAGAAGTTCTTACATTTGTCATTTATTCAGCTTATTCATTGAGCATCTATTATATTCTATGCCTGGCCAAGAGTAGACTCCACCTTTCCTGTACTATTTTTATTTTTTTAAAGATTTATTTTTTATTTATTCCTCTCCCCTCCCTCCCCTACCCCCCACCGTTGTCTGCTCTCTGTGTCCATTCGCTTTGTGTTCTTCTGCTTCCAGTTGCATTATCCTGCAGTACTGGAAAAGTGCATCTCTTTTTTGTTGCATCATCTTGCTACGTCAGCTCTCTGTGTGTGTGGTGCCACTCCTAAGCGGGCTGCGCTTTTTTTCACGCGGGACGACTCTCTTTGCAGGGCACACTCCTTGCACATAGGGCACCCCTACACGGGAACTCCCCTATGTGGATGGCACTCCTTGCGTGTAGCAACACTGCGTGTGGGCCAGCTTACCGCACAAGTCAGAAGGTCCTGGGAAACGAACCCTGGACCCTCCAAATGGTAGACAGACACTCAATCAGTTGAGCCACATCTACTTCCCACTGTACTGTTTTTAAAACATATTATATTGGTCTTAAGTGTAGTAGCAACTAGGAAAAATTAGAGGTTGAAATGGGAAATTGTGTGAACTATATTAAATATTAAGGCTTATTGCTTAGTTATTGTTGATGCTAAATTATTATTAATAATCTTAAATTTATGTTGCATCTGAAGTCTGGATATCAATAAAATAGTCAAAAAGTATAGAAGAGATAAATGCAGAGATGATCTTGAACAACATACTTAACCTCTTTCAAAGATAATTATATAAGACATTTGCACTAGATAAATGTCTGAGATTCTTCCAACATGTATTCCTTTTATAATGCAAGAAGTGTAGTAAACTTTTATAAATTCTCTATTCCCAAAGCTAATATATGTAGATGGTATGCCTGGTCAGAGGTGTTAGCCTATAAAATTGCTGGCTGAACATAGCTGTAGGATTAAATGTAGGCATTTGTGAAATTTAAGCCTATTTGTTAGCATTCTCAAATAATTTGTCTATAATTAATGTCATAAAACCCCAGGGAAAACAATTACCTAAGCCAGTAATTGACAATACGAATAGAAGCACAAGTAATAGCAAAAAGTATGCATTGTGACAGATCACAAATTTTTGACGTACTCATTCTTCCTAGGGACATAACTAACTTTTTGGTTTTCACCTATAATTTAGTCTTAACAGGTTTTGTTTCTAAGAAATGTGAGAGTGCTTTCTTAAAGTCATTCCTCTATTATTTGAATATAAGAATATACTTATAACTGTAAAACCTCATATATTTATATAATGTAATTTGTTAGTAACTTGTTATATAAAAAGTAAAGTTTCAAATAGCTTTGGTTTCTGGGTATTACAGGTTTTTTTTGTAGACTAAATTAATAGTACTAGTTTCTATAAAAAATATTCATACCATCTATAGTTGGAATACCATTTGTATCCCTTTGTATAAAGGTTCTCCAATGCTTTATTTAATATGGTTTGATTTAGGTGATGCATCTCCTGGAGCCATTGAACAATATAAAGAAAGAATACCATCTGTCACTCATAGTCCAGAAATAATGGACTCATCAGAGCTGCGGCCGTTTTCCAAACCAGAAATATCACTGACAGAAGCACTAAGGCTTTTAGCTGATGAGGATTGGTAAGTTTACCATCTCTAACTTAGAACTAAGCCAAGTTCCAAAAGCTTATTTTAAATTTTTTGATTAAAAACTTTGAAATACATTTCTCTTTAACATATTCTTACAGATGATTGCTTTAGTTTTTAGGCAATCTAAAAGAGTCTTTTTAGTTTATTAATGTAGCTGACCTCTGATCTTAACAATACTGTGTTACCAGTTATTTGATTTTTATATATCATAAGGACATAGTTTAGCTTTATGATAACGTAAGCTAACCTTTGGTATTGAAATATAAATCTCACCATTTCTCTAAGTGTTTCTCTGTGAAATATCTTCTATAGCAGTCCTGAAATTGCTTATCTTCTCCTCCCACAGCTGCAGCAGTCACTCAGCCAGTCAGTAACTCAACAGAAACAAAGAACACTGGCAAATGTGTGTCCCACTTGCTTCAGCTGGAGCATCCACTGGTTACCCTTGTCCCATTTCCTCCCTTATTTCTTAATTTCTCTCTCCATCCCACCCTACCTACTCCTCCTCATTAATTTTTGCTTCCCTACATCACATTCATCAACCTAAAAATGTGCTATAGTATCTCCTGTTTTTAAAATCCTCCCTAACTGCACATCTTCACATTTATTCCTTATCTTTTGTAGCAAAACTCCTCAAAAGGGCTAACTCACTATTTATGATTTTTTTTTACCTTCTCAACCATTTTTAATTCACTTTCAGTTCTTTCTACCACAATTACCTTTTCACTGAAACTGCAAAAATGACTATCTTGTTAAATCTACCCTGGTCATTTATAAGAAAGGTCATCTTATCTTTCAGCAACATTTGACAAAGTTGACACTCCTGTCTTCTTGGTATACCTTATTTTCATTTCTCCTTGGAAACATCAGCCTTTCCACATCTCTTGCCACGTCACTATTTTCTGATTCTTTCTCTTCCTTTTGACTTCAAACTTTTGGAGAGTGCTCCAGGATTCAGTCTACTGGCATTCTGCTCTATCTACATTCATTCCGTAGATCAGGAGTTTGTGATCACCATCTTTTCTGCAAAGGGCCAGATAGTGAATATTTCTGTTTGTGGAGCATATTGGTCTCTCTCATGATGATTCAACTCTGCTTTTGTAATTCAAAAGCAGCCTGAAACAGTATGAAAACAAATGGGCCTGATCGTGTCCCAGTAAAACTTTGCTTATAGAAATAGGCCATGCCAGCCATAAAAAAGGATGAAGTTCTGCTACATGCTACAACATGGACGAACCTTGAAAACACAAGTGAAATAAGCCAAACACAAAAGGACAAATATTGTATGACTCTACTTATATGAGATATCTTAGAACAAATAAATTCATAGAAACAGAAAGTAGATTAGAGATTATCAGGAGTTCGTGTGTGGGGGGGGACAATAAGGAATTATTGCTTAATGAGTACGAAGTTTCTGTTTTGGGTAATGAAAAAGTCTTAGGAATGGATGGTGGTGATTGTAACACAGTATTGTTAATATAATAGTGTTGTTAAATTATAAACCTAAAAATGGTAAAATGGCAACTTTTATGTTATATATGTTACCACATTAAAAATTAAAAAAAAAAAAAAAACAGTTGATAGGGCTTGAGCCTGTTGGAGAAGAGACCCCTGTTACTACCTCCAGCAAAAGAGCCCCACCACATGGTGACTAGCAAAGAGCATAATAATATTTGTCACCAGGAACAGCAGTCCTAAGATCTGAGCCTACTCCATGGTTTGCAGGAGTCAGGATTGCCAACAAAAGCACAACTCACACTGTCACTGTTTAAAATAATGCTTTACTCACATAAAGAAGAGACAGAGCAAGATTAGTTTCAGTAGTGGGCATCAGTCCTCCATACCAGAGAGTCTTGATCCACAGCTGACACAGAGATGGTATGTACACACACTTCTTGTGCTGCAGGCAAAGGACCCTGCTTTCTCCTCACTAGGAACAGATATAGTGGGGGGGAGGGAAGGGCAGGGAAGTGCCATAAAAAGAATACATTTAACCACATAGTCTCCATGAGTGTTTACATATGTTCAGGGCAAAGGGAGGGAATGTGCCAGGAGACCACTATCTGCTAGGGGATCTGTTTTATATCAAGGCATTCCAAGGAGGGAGTCATCCCACATTCATTATCCATCCTAAGCACTGGGCTAAGGCATCCTAGGCACCATCCTAGACATCTGATCCTAAGCTCAGATTTCATTTGTGGGTCTCAGGGAAAGGCAGCAGGCCATGCCAGACTGTCACCTTCCACTGGTCTGAATCTGGCCCATAAGCCATAGTTTGCTAACTCCTTTGTTAAATTATCTAATCCAGTCCCATAGCTCTAAATTCTGCCCATACTCTAATTCCTCATAAACATATGCATTTCTGGTATCTTTCTTGAGCTCTAAATTTGTAATCCAACTGCCTAATTGATACCTTAACTTCAATACCAATAGGCATCTTAAATTTAACATGTTAAAAGCATCCTGCCAAGTTGGGTTAACAGGGACTGGATTTACCTTCCCATGTGCTAAAAATCATACAAAATATATAAAACAGTGGTTTTCAAGATATTATTCACCAAGCAATGAAATACAATGATTCCTGAAAGAAGGGAAACTGTTGAAGGGTATACAATTGTCACCACCACCACTCCCCCTTACTTCTGGAGGGAGGTATAGCTCAAGGAGGGGAAATGCAGTCGTATACCAGCAGAATGCCAGAGAGGATAGAGGTGTACAGAGAACTTCAGAGATCTAGAGGATGCTATTCAAATATTAAATATTTAGCTAAGTTCTGGTCAGGACATGCATGTGAGTAAACTACATGAGACCAGAAAAAAAGTCCACCTGAAAAAGCAAAGGAACAATCTTTGGAGTACATCGAGGACCAAGAATGCTTTCTGTTCCCAATAGCAGAGTAGAAAACCTTTTACTTCACAGAGCATTGGGTAGAATACCCAGAAGGATTTTACTTCATGTGGTAAAGTGACCCGTAGCTTAAAGGCTGTTTTTGTTCTACCTAACAAGGCTTAAAAGCAAGACCTGAGAAGACCAAACTGTTTCCTAGTAACCTAACTGCATCTTAGAACAAAGATCAAGAATATTTAAAGGATAGATAAAGAACTTGGATAAAGTTAGATAAAGAACTTAGATAAAGAATGTTGACTTGAAAAAATTCCACATCCTATTTTTTTCTTTTTTTTTTTTTTTTTTCCCCCCCCCCCCCTAATTATTCAGCTTTTCTTCACAGGAGTCCTAGACCACAGCAATGTATATATATAATATACAGCACTCCCACACATCCACCAGAAAACCTTTTCCCTTCCACAGTGATACTCTTACGCCCTATTCATATCATATTTACTTAAAGTGATGTACAGAGTCTGAGACATTAGCTTTCTAACCAGGTGACATCTGTGTTTACATTATGGTGCATACTTTAGGATACACAGTTCTTTACATAAAGGTGCAATGGACACAACCAATCCAGTGTCCACATAGAAGAGGTGGCATTGGATTGGGAAAAGTGGACATAATGGACAAAGGGTATGGGGAAAGGCAGGAAGAGATGAGAGGTGGAGGCGTCTTCGGGACATGGAGCTGCCCTGGATGGTGCTTCAGAGGTAATCACCGGACATTGTAAATCCTCACAGGGCCTACATGATGGAATAGAGGAGAGTATGGGCCATGATGTGAACCAATGTATATGAGGTGCAGAGGTGCCCAAAGATGTACTTACCAAATCCAATGGATGTGTCATGATGATGGGAACGAGTGTTGTGGGGGGGGGGGGAGAGGGGGGGTGGGGGGGGTGGGGTTGAATGGGACCTCACATATATATTTTTAATGTAATATTATTACAAAGTCAATAAAAAATAAAAAAAATTAAAAAAAAAAAAAAAAGAATATTTAAAGGAGGGAACGGATGTGGCTCAAGCAGAAATTTAAAAGGATTTGTATTATGAAAGTATGCTCTCTGATCACATTGGAATTAAATTATAGATTGGCAACAGAGATAATGGGGGAAATCCTCATATATTTGGAAACTAAGTAACAATTATAAATAACCCATGGGTCTAAAGATTCAAAAATATTTTGAATTTAATGAAATTAAGAATGAAAATATCGAAATATGCGGGATGCAGCTAAAGCAGTAAGTAGAGGGCATTTTAGTGCTATAAAACTACATTAGAAAAGAAGAAATGTTTTCTATCAATAACCTCAGCTTCCCCCTTAAGAAACTAGAAAAAGAAGAGCATATGAAAGCCAAAGTAAGCATAAGAGAGAAAAATCATCATGATTAGAGCAGAGATCAATGAAATAGAAAACAGTGAAAGAAATCTGTGAAAGTAAAAGCTGATTCTTTGGGCAGCAGACTTGGCCCAGTGGTTAGGGCGTCAGTCTACCACGTGGGAGGTCTGCGGTTCAAACCCCAGGCCTCCTTGACCTGTGTGGAGCTGGCCCATGCACAGTGCTGACATGCATAAGGAGTTCCCTGCCACGCTGGGGTGTCCCCCACATAGGGGAGCCCCATACGCAAGGAGTGCACCCCGCAAGGAGTGCCGCTCATTGTGAAAGAAAGTGCAGCCTGCCCAAGAATAGCACTGCACACACGGAGAGCTGACACAACAAGATGACGCAACAAAAAGCAACAAAAATAAACACAGATTCCCGTGCCGCTGACAACAACAGAAGCGGACAAAGAAGAAGACACAGCAAATAGACACAGAAAACAGACAACTGGGGTGGGGGGGGAGGTGGGGGGAGAAGTAAATAAATAAATAAATCTTTTTTTTTAAAAAGCTGATTCTTTGAAAGATCCATAAAATTGATAAACCTCTAGTCAGATTAAAAAGCAAATTATATTAGTAATTAGTTACTAACGTCAGAAATGAGAGGAAGAAAATCACTACCAATTGGTCATACAGCTGTTAAATGGATAAAAAAGAAATTTGATAAGCATTCTATGCTCATAAATCCAACAACTTAGTTAAAATGGACACATTCCTTGAAAGACACAGATACCAAAACTCAGAATAAATAGATTAAATGTATAACCAAGTACCTATTAAGGAGATTAATTTGGGTTTAAAACTTTCTCACAAAAAAACTCCAGGTTCTGATGGCTTCACTAGTAAGTTCTACCAATATTTAAGGAAGAAACCAATTCTACACAAACCTCCAGAGCTTTGAAGAAAAGGGAATAGTCTTTTCACTTGGATTTGCATGTGTGGTAATACATGTACCATCAAATTTGCCATTTTAACCATATTTATTTATTTTTCTAATGTTTTTATTTTTATTTTATTTTTTTATTCATTTTTTAAAAATATTACATTCAAAAAATATGAGGTCCCATTCAACCCCACCGCCCCCACCCCACCACTCCCCCCACAGCAACACTGTCTCCCATCATCATGACACATCCATTGCATTTGGTAAGTACATCTCTGGACATTGCTGCACCTCATGGTCAGTGGTCCACATCATAGCCCATACTCTCCCATGTTCCATCCAGTGGGCCCTGGGAGGATCTACAATGTCCAGTAATTGTCCCTGAAGCACCACCCAGGACAACTCCAAGTCCCGAAAACGCCTCCACATCTCATCTCTTCCTCCCATTCCCCGCACGCAGCAGCCACCATGGCCACTTTTTCCACACCAATGCCACATTTTCTCTGTGGACCTTGGATTGGTTGTGTCCATTGCACATCTATGTCAAGAGGGGGCTTAGATTCCACATGGATACTGGTTGCAATCCTCCTGCTTTCAGTTGTAGGCACTCTAGGCTCCATGGTGTGGTGGTTGACATTCTTCAACTCCATGTTAGCTGAGTGGGGTAAGTCCAATAAATCAGAGTGTAGGAGTTGAAGTCTGTTGAGGCTCAGGGCCTGGCTATCATATTGTCAGTCCAGAGATTCAAATCCCCTAGATATATCTTAAACCCCAGCACCAACTACAATTCCAGTAAAGTAGCATGAAAGTCTTGTGAAAAGAGATCCCATCTGAGTCCAGTTCCATCACGCAGAAACACCAGCTCCAAAGAAGGGCCAACTGACATGGCCATGACCATAGAACCCGTGGGTCTCTTTAGCCCTCAAAAGAACCAATACCTGGGGTTGTATTTACTTTATCTGTCTCTGAGATTCTGCTCAGGTGTGCATAAGGGCAATCCTTCTGACAACCTCCAGACTCTTTTTTAGAAACTCATAGCCATATAAACTCATTTCTCCTTTCCATTTCCCCCTTACATTAGGTCAAACACATTTTAAACTCCTGTTATTATATGTAGACAGGGATATTCTGCTGGTCCGCGTTGAATCTTTAATTCAAGGTCATTTTCTAGTTGCATCATCAGCTGGTATTTGGTAGTGATCCCTTGGTGCCAGGGAGGCTCATCCCCGGGTGTCATGTTCCACGCTGGGGGGAATGCATTGCATTTACATGCTGAGTTTGGCTTCGAGACTGGCCACATTTGAGTAACATGAAGGCTGTCAGGAGGAAACTCCTAGGCACAGTGCTGCTCTAGGCCTTGTTCTTATTTCAGGCATATAGGCTCACAAGCATAGTCATTAGTATCAGGGGCTCACTGTTGGACCCTCATTCCTTCCTGGTCCTTACCGTTGCACCTGGGGGACTGCCGCTGCTCCCCTAGGGACCACGACAGAGCACCCCCGGCCAGGAACCCAGTACCCCCCCAGCTGTTGTTTTTAATTGTTTCCACTATGAGTATATCCAAACATTACCATGCACCCTGGACATATGCCCTGTATAACTCCCTGTCAACCATATATCACCTGTCAATAACATCCCATACCAGTATTCCTCTGCTGCTGTTGAACCACTCTGTGATCCAAAACTTCCTGAAAAGTGAAGCCCAATATAATATCAGTTTAACCATATTTAAATGTGCAATTCAGTGGCATTGATTATGTTTACATTGTGCTACCATCACCACCATCCATCACCAAAAAAATGTTTTCATCATCCCAAATATAAACTCTGTACCCATTAAGCAATAGCTCCCAATTTCTTCCTCCTCCCAGTGCCTGATAACTCCTAACCTAGTTTTTTCTGTACAGATAATTGTTTATAATAAATATTTCATGTAAGTGAAATCATACAGTAGTTGCCCTTTTGTGTCTGGCTCATTTCACTCAGCATAATGTTTTCATTGCTGTAGCACGTATCAAACCTTCATTACTTTTTATGGCAAAATATTCCATTGTGTGTTTATCCATTCATCTATCAGTGGACAGTTGGGCTATTTCCCCCTTAAATTATTGTGAATAGTGCTGCTATGAACATTAGTTTACCAGTTATCTATTTGAGTCCTTGCTTTTAGTTCTTTTGGATATATATCTAAGGCTAGAATTGCCAAGTTCTATAGTAATTCTGTTATTGAGGAACCACTAGACTGTTTTCCACCAGACTGTGCACCATTTTACATTAGAGTTCTTATTCTCCACATCCTTTCTGGCACTTACATTTTTGTTTTTTTTAAAGATTTATTTATTTCTTCACATCCGTGCATTGTTTTTACTTGCTGGGTCTAGTCGTCTTGTTTCTTTTTAGGCAGCACAGCACTGGCAAACCCAAGACCTCTGATGTGGGAGAGAGATGCCTAACCGCTTGAAGCATCTCCATTCCCTGCTTTGTTGTATCTCATTATGTTTTTCTTCTTGTGCCTCTTGTTGTGTCATCTTGTTGCATCAGGTTGCTGCACCTGCCCATCATTCAGCTTGCTGTCTTGCTCGTCTTCTTTAGGAGGCACTGGGAACCTCCATTCCTTGTTTTGTTGTGTATCTCATTAAGTTTTTCTTCTTGTGTCTCTCGTTGCCTCAGCTTGCTGCACCTGACTGTCGCACCAGCTTGCTGTCTTCTTTAAGGAGGCACCAGGAACTGAACCAGGTACCTCCCAAGTGGTAGGCGGGATCTCAATCACTTGAGCCATATCCACTTCTCTGTTCATTTTTTAATAATAGCCATCTTAGTGAGTGTGAAGTGTAGTATCTCATTGTGATTTTGATTTGTATTTCCCTGATGGCTAATGATGTTGAGCATCTTTTCATATTCTTATTGGCCATTTGAATGTCTCCAGAAATGTCTATTCAAATCCTTTGCCCATTTTTAATTGGTTATTTTTTTCTTGTTGAGTTGTAGGAGTTATTTATATATTCTGGATATTAAAGCTTTATGAGATATATGACTTGCAAATATTTTCTCCCATTCTGTAAGTTATCTTTTCACTTTCTTGATAATACCCTTTGATATACACGAGTTTTTAATTTGGATGAAGTCCAGTTTATCTATTTTTTTTTTGTTACTTCTGCTTTTGGTGTCATCTCAAAGAATCCATTGCCTTAAATAACGTCCTGAAGTTTTTTCTCTATATTTTCTTCTAAGAGTTTTATGGTTTTAGCTCTTGTATTTAGGTTTGTGGCCCATTTTGAGTTATATTTTGTATATGGTGTGAGATAGAGGGAGAGCTTATTCTTAAAAAAAAGAAAAGATACATAAACCATTGGAACAAAAAATAAGGAACAAAGTAAAAATGTGCAAAATAAGGAAGGGGAAAATGTCCATACAAACAACAAGGAAATTGAGGAGCAGATGTGGCTCAAGCAGTTGAACACCCGCCTCCCACATGGGAGGTCCTGGGTTTGGTTCCCCATGCCTCCTGAAAAAAACAAACAAACAACAAGCAAAACAAATGAAAAAAAACAACTCGGGGAGCAGATGTGACTCAAGCAGTTGAGCACCTGCTTCCCCCATGGGAGGTCCTGTGTTTGGTTCCTGGTTCCTCTAGAAAAAATGAAAATAAAAAACAAGCAGAACAGGTGAAAAAACCAACTCAGGAGAGCCAATGTGGCTCAGTGGTTGAGCACTGACTTCCACATATGAAGTCCCGGGTTTAATCCCTGGCCCCTGGTACCTGAAAAAAAAAAACCCACCACCACCACCACTAAGGAAATTAAAAGAATCTGGAGAGACTGTTTTTATATACTCATTTCAGATATTTCAAATGCATTTGAAATACCTGAATGAAATTGATAAGTGCCTAAGAAAACATGATTTACCAAAATTGCACCAGAAGAGAGAGAAAAATCTAAGCAGGCAGATTTCCACAGAGGAAACTTTTAAAACTTGAAAAAATGCTATCCACCCTCCCCCCAAAGTAGCCCAAACTCTTTCACAAAGATTTCTACAATGGAAATGCCTGAGATTACCTAGGGAGAGATATAAAAAGGTAAAAGAGAAGGATCTAGTATAGAGCAGATATGTGGAAGTACAAGAGGATGATTAGAATGAAGATGGGAAAGGTATCCAAAGAGATAGAAGCACCAGGATGGTATGGTAACAGAAACCAAAGAAGAGTTTATCCAGAAGGAATTTTTAATCAGCTGTTTACTGCCACAAGTAAATTGTGAGATGCTTTGAGTCTAAATTCTGACATAACTTTCAAGACCATATTCTGGCCCCAAATTAACTTTCTAACTTCGTTTCCAATATGTCCATATTACTTTTGTCTAACTCTATTTTTTATATCACATTCATTCTTACCTTAATGCTTTTTTTTTTTCATTTAGGAAGTTTCTTCTTCTCCTTCCCAAATTCTCTCTCTTCAGTGTCTCATCCATTCCATAAAGATCTTCCTGACTACTTAAACCTTCTCAAATCTATCTCTGTTCCAAAAGTCCCACAACCCTAAAGATTGGATGACCTAAAACACCATTTTCTATTACTTCCTGATTATGTAATATAGAATTGGGCTATTTCTGCATCTAAACTGTCACTGTAAACTGTTTTATGTATAACCCAAAAATAAAAATTTTAAACTTTACAAATATTGAAGTAAATAGGTTTTCTATTGCCACCTTGGAGTCTTAGATCTTTTCTCCACATTTTTATAATTTGTTCAGAGATTTAAAGGTTTTAAAATGGCTGTCATCAAAATTACCAACTGAAGAAGCTCTTCTTAGTTCACGTTATTCAAACCCCCAAGATGAAAAGTCAAACTGGAAATGTTGTATCAAAATCCCTCCTGAACTATACTTTTGTTGATAGTATCCATTTACTCTTCAGTTGGATCATTAGGTCAAATAATGAAAAAGAAATATGGTTCAACATCTAATGTGGTTCTTTGCACTTTGATCATATACTTATCAATAAGACATGGTAGTTACTTTTCTCCCTCCATTAAAAAAACATAATATTATGATAAAATACATATAACATAATTTTCCATAAGACCATCTTAAAGTGTACAGTTCAGTCGCATTACACATATTCATGATGTGTACAACCATCACAACTATGTAGTTCCAGAACTTTTTTTCATTTGAGCACTTTTAGGTTTACAGAAAAATTATGCAGAAAGTACAAATTTCCCATGTACACCCCCACACCTCATTTATTTGGTTTTCCCTATCACTAACATTTTGCATTAGTATGGAAACTTTGTTACAATTGATGAAGCAATAGTATAATAAGTATTATTAACTGTAATCCACAATTTCCATTATCATTAACTCTTTTTTTTAATCTGGCCGAAGAGCATTAACTTTTTTATATGTTTTGTTTTGTTTTGTTTTTAAAGATTTATTTATTTCTCTCCCCTCCCCCACCACCCTGGTTGTCTGTTCTCTGTGTCTTTTTGCTGCATCTTGTTTCTTTGTCTGCGTCTGTTGTCAGTGGCGCGGGAATCTGTGTCTCTTTTTGTTGTGTCATCTTGGTTTGTCAGCTCTCCGTGTGGGCGGTGCCATTCTTAGGCATCTTTCGCACTGGGCAGCTCTCCTTATGGGGCGCACTCCTTGCGCACGGGGCTCCCCTACCGGGGGGGACATCCCTGCGTGGCAGGGCACTCCTTGCGCGCATCAGCACTGCGCATGGGCCAGCTCCACATGGGTCAAGGAGGCCCAGGGCTTGAACTGCAGACCTCCCATGTGGTAGACGGACGCCCTAACCACTGGGCCAAGTCCGTTTGCCTTGTTTTTTTTTTGTTTTCATTTTTGATTTTGATTTAGCCAAAGAGCCTATGCCTTACTTTTTATTTTTTTTTAAAGGTATAGATTACCTAAATGTTACATAAAAAGTATAGGGGATTTCCATATGCCCCACTCCCTAGCCCTCTAACACTTTCCCACATTAACAACATCCTTCATTAGTGTGGTATGTTTCTTCCAACTGATGAACACATGTTGCAGCATTGCCACTAAGTGTGGATTATGTTTAATCTTTTCTCCCACACAATTTTGTAAGTTATGACAAGATATATAATGGCCTGTATCTGTCATTGCAACATTATTCAGGACAATTCCAGTGTCCCAAAAATGCCCCCATGCTACACCTATTTTCCCTCTCCCTCCCCTCCAGTGGCCACTGCCTCTACCTCTACATCAATGATAAAAGTTCTTCCATTGCTAGAATAACAATAGGTCTATAGTTGAAGAACAATAATCTGCTCTAGTCCGTCATTCATTCCCCAGTCCTGAGGATTCTGGAACAGTGATTCCTACTCTGCCTCTAATAGAGAGGGGGCTTAGATCCCATGGGGCAGATGGATGGGGCTATCCTGCTTGTAGTTATAGACTCTCTCTGTTCCTTGGGATGGTCATTGTCCATCCATCATTTCCTTGTAATCATTGTCTTGAGTGAGTCCAATGTTGTGGAGAGTTGGTGTTACAACTCTGTTGAGATTCAGGGTCCACCTGGCACATGGAAAGCCCAAAGATTTAAGTTTCTTGGACATTATCCTGTCAACTCTAGTACTAACTATAGGTTCACATAGAAGGGTCAGAAGACCCATGTATAGGGAAACTACAACTGAATCCAACTCTGTTGCACTGGGGAGCATAAATTCCAAAGTAGGGCCCACTGGCAAGGCACCAAACTCTTTACCATTTTAACCTCTTTTAAGTATTAATAGTGGTACTAATTACATTCATAATGTTGTGCTACCACCACCACCATCCATTACCAAAACTTTTCCATCATCCCAAACAGAGATTCTGGACCAATTAAACATTTGTTCCCATTCCCCAACCCCCCTGCACCTGGTAACCTGTATATTACAGAACTTTTTTTCAACCCAAATGGTAATGCCATATACATTAAGCAGTTATTTCCAATTCCCTTTCCTGTCTTAACCCTCTTCCCTAGCAAGGAAAACTATGCTTTTTTTTCTCTACTAATTTGCCTATTCTATATATTTCGTATTAATGGAATCATAATTTATAGCCGTTTGTGTCTGGCTTCTTTGACTTAACATAATGTTTTCAAGGTTCATCCATGTTACAACATGTATCGGTACCTTATTCCTTTTTTATTGTATTAAAATATTATTTTGTATTTTACATTGTATATGTATATAACACATTTTATTTATCCATTCATCCAATGATGTACATTTAGACTGTTTCCACTTTGGGCTATTGTGAGTAATTCTACTATAAACTTTCATGTACAAGTTTCTGTTTGTACACAAATGGAATTGCTGGGTTCTATGGTAAGTCTATGTTTAACTTGTTGAGGAACTACCAAATTGTTCTCTGTGGTAACTGCATTATTTTACATTCTCACCAGCAATGTATAAGGAAGGATTCTAGTTTTTCCACATTCTTGTCAACACTTGTTATTTTTCTGTTGTTGTTGTTTTTTTAATTATGGTCATCCTAGTGGGTGTGAACTACTATCATATATTTTCTCTCTCTCCATGTTTTTTTTACTGCTTCCCTCTTTTGTTTTATTCCTTTCACTTCTACTCTGTAGAAGGACTATAGCATTCTTACTAAAGTGAAAATGTTCCATTTAATTACAAAGAATGAACTTAGTTTGACTGTCAGTAGTTGTTTTGGCTCTTAAAAGATCTTTTGCCTGTGATTATACCAAGAGCCATTGATTGTACACTTTGAGTGGATTGTATGGTGTGTGAGTAAAACTTAAAAAAAAAAAAGATCTTTTGAATTATAAAAGAGAACTCTATTGGAGCAAACAAAATTTTACGTATTTTTAATTTACAATTCCAAATGATAAGGGAGAATAGGCAGTATCTCCTCTTTGGCAATATTCCATACACAAAAAGAAAACACCTAAGATCCTGTTCTACTTGAGCCCAATTTAATGTTTTTGTTAATTGTTTCTTTTTCAATAGGGAGAAGAAAATTGAAGGCCTGAATTTTATTAGATGCTTAGCTGCCTTTCATTCTGAAATATTGAACACAAAGTTGCATGAAACAAGTTTTGCAGTAGTTCAAGAGGTAAAGTTATTTTTCATTTGAATTAAGAATTGTTTTAATGACATTCAATATATATGTCACATTTATTTGATCTTTAAAAAAACTATTAAATGATATGAATAGACTTGTATGTAAAGTAATCCATGCCTTTGCAACATTTTTAAATTTTATCAGATGCTGATTTTAGAATACTTATTAAAATACATTCCTTCGGGAAATGAATATTGCTCAACCAGTTGGGCTCCCGTCTACCATATAGGAGGTCCAGAGTTTGATGCCCAGGGCCCCCTGGTGAGAACAAGCTGGCCCACACAAGAATGCTGCCCCGTGTAGGAGTTCCACTCTGCGTGGGAATGCCGTCCTGTGCAGGAATGCCGTCCTGTGCAGGAGTGTCAGCCAACATTGAGAGCTAGTGCAGCAAGATGATGCAACAAGAGGCACAGGGGAGAAAATAAGAAGACGTAGCAGAACAGGGAGTTGAGGTGGCGCAAGAGAGCAATCACCTCTCTCCCACACCAGATGGTCCCAGGATCGGTTCCTGGAGCCACCTAATGAGAATATAAGCAGACACAGGAGAACACACAGCGACTGGACACAGAGAGCAGACAATGGGGGGGAACTGGGGGAGAGGGACATAAATAAAAATAAATCTTTAAAATAACAATAAAATGCATTCCTTTAATAGTAAAAGTGGTTTCCAAGTCATTACTACTGATTTTCTTTCAGAACATCAACAAAATATATACTCTTTGGAAATTTTTTTTAGGTGAAAAATTTACGCTCTGGAGTTTCTCGTGCTGCTGTGGTCTGTTTAAGTGATCTTTTCACTTACCTGAAAAAGAGCATGGATCAAGAATTAGATACTACAGTAAAAGTTTTGTTGCACAAGGCTGGAGAATCAAATACATTTATAAGAGAAGATGTTGACAAAGCACTGAGGGCTATGGTTAATAATGTAACTCCTGCACGAGCTATTGTTTCTCTTATCAATGGAGGACAAAGGTAATAATCATAATAATCTTGAGATGTCCTTAAACTGAAAATGGAATCATTTGCATCCTATATTGAAGGACAAAAAAAGCAAATGTCAGTATCATTTCACTCAAAAAAATTTTTTTTTGAATAATACCCTTGAGAAAGGCATTGTATTAGGTGCTAATGATATTGCTTAAAGTTGTAGCTCTGGAACTAAATAAATGTCAGTAATGCTGAGTTTTTTTTCTTTTGCTTCATTTTTATCTTCTTGGAGAGGGATAACTAATGCACATAATTTACCACTTTAGCCTGCAAAGATCATTGCTGAGTGTTAGGAGCATTTAATCTTTTCACTTTAAAGGTTTCTGGAAAATGGTTCATACTTCAACGTTTCAAAATTGCTTTTTATTTTTTTATATAGCTTTGTCAACTTTGTTTTAATTGAGCATGTCTCCTTATAGCCATTTGCACATTGCAGTAAGAAGATGTACAGCCCAGCACTTATCAGATGTAGTAGAATTTATGGAACCAGAACGTATTTTATCTGGAACAAAGGATATGGCTGACAGAATATTACCAGCTGCCGCTAGGTTTGCCCAGGACAGCTCACAAGAAACCAGGTGAATAGATGATAATATTTGCTTATTATATTAGCATAAGGGCTTAAAAGTAGGAAGCAAAGGTTTTAAAAAAATGAACATTTTTCTAAATGTAGAAGTAGGATCTACTGGAATTGATGAATGAGGATTTAACAGAGGGAATGCACAGTGAATTCTCCAAACTTACAGATGACACTACATACTTTTGGTTAGTGCTGAGTTATAAGGATAAACTGCATGAAAAAGGCAAAAGACTGTATGAGTGGGCAGAAAAGTGGTGGAAGAACTTCATTGTGGGCAAGTGTAAGTTTAGGGAAAAATGATAAGTTTCCAAGCTGTCAGGTAAATCAAGGAAACAGAAACACATGGAAAAGTCAGGTAACAAAATGGAAAACAAAGCATTACCTCGCTATACTTGAAGAACCACTTTATGATGGTAAAGAACACTCCCAGAAAAATGACTGAAAAATTAAGATGTGAGTGGTACCTTAGCTGTGGTAGTGACAGAAATTTTAAACAGAGTCATAAGCCCAGATTCCATTTCTAGCACCAAATTACTGTTTTCCCTGAAGCAAGGTACTTAACTCTTTCCTCATCTATAAAAATGAGAGTGTGACTAGTTGATCTATAATGTCCCGTACCAATCTAAAATTTTATAACAATTATATATGAAGATAGATTAAAAGAGCGAAGGAAGAATCCTGAGTTCATAGAGATTAAAGAAGGATATTACATTTTTAATATTTTAAGATATAGAAGTCCATTGTTTTAGGGTATTGGAGTCAATCTTGTGGAACCCATTATACCAACATCTAATGCAGATGGTAAATGTACTGGTTTCCTTTTGCTGTATAACAAATTGCCACAAACATAGTGGCTTAAGGGAACATAAATTAATTAGTTCACAGTTATTTAGGTTAAAAGTCCAGCATGACTCAACAGTTGCTTAGGGTCTCACAAGACCAAAATCAAAGTGACAGCCCTTGTGGGCTCTTACCTAGAGGCTCTGTGGAAGAAGCCACTTCCAAGCTCATTCAGATTGTTGGCTGTTGTAGAACTGAGGTCCCCATTTCCTTCCTTGCTGACTGTCCTTTGGAGACTGCTGTCAGCTCCTTAAGTCCACCTGCATATTTTATCACACAGCCCCTTCAGTCTTAAAGCCAGCAATGACAGTCAAATCCCCTCATGCTTAGAATCTCTCTGACTTCCTCTTCTGCCACCGGCCACAAAAACTCTCTGCTTTTTTTTTAAAAAAGATTTATTTATTTATTTAATTTCCCCCCCTCCCCGGTTGTCTGTTCTCTGTCTATTTGCTGCGTCTTGTGTCTTTGTCCGCTTCTGCTGTCATCAGCAGCATGGGAAGTGTGGGCGGCGCCATTCCTGGGCAGGGTGCACTTTCTTTTCACGCTGGGCGGCTCTCCTTACGGGGCGCACTCCTTGCACGTGGGGCTCCCCTACGCGGGGGACACCCCTGCGTGGCAGGGCACTCCTTGCGCGCATCAGCGCTGTGCATGGGCCAGCTCCACACGGGTCAAGGAGGCCCGGGGTTTGAACCGCGGACCTCCCATGTGGTAGACGGACGCCCTAACCACTGGGCCAAGTCCATTTCCCAAAACTCTCTGCTTTTAAGGGCTTCTGTGTTCACATTAGGCCCACCCAGATAATCTTAAGGTCACCTGGGCCTGTAACATAACATAATCATAGGAGTGATATAGTCACAGGTTCTGGGAATTAGGGTAGGATATATTTGGGAAGCCATTTTAGAAATTCTGCATACCACAACAAAGTTGGGGGAAAAAATCATCAGAGTCAGATCATGAAAGACTTATTACGAATAAAAAAAGATTCTTAATGCTTGCTTTGTGTACATCTTAACGTTTTTTTAATGGCATTATCATTCTTCTAATCCATTTTAGCATTTCTTAGATTCTTATTTGAAGTTTTAAAATTATAAAATGGTTAAAATTAATTTTCAAGTTGTACTGTTTCTCACATTTTGTGTCCCTTTTGCTTACTTGCTTGTTTGTGTTAGCCCTTCCAGTATTCTTGGGCCCTATAGTGGACATACAGTTTTCAACTCTTCAAACTAAAAAAAGTATAATCAGCTATAGCTGATTAAGATTTACTTATCTGGACGTAGACCTAATTCTGGTTGTAGGGAGAGAAAAGTAATACTTATTCTCCTGTATCAGCTAGCTTTCCTCCCTTTCTGCAATTTCATAATATTTGAAGGGATCTGATATGATATAGATGATCCCCAAATCATCTTTATCTCTCGCTCCCCAAAAAAAACTTGTCTTCTCTGATTCCTCCAGTACCATATATTCCAAGTTATGGGCAAAAGTATTACTGTAATTAATTTTAGGGCCAGACCTCCTTAAAAACAGGACGAAAGTCTATATGGTATCATTGTGAACTGCTTTCCGACCCCTTTGTCCAAAAATTGTCTCCAAAACACCCTTCCATGATATCTGAAATTACACTATTCCCTGCTATAACAATTTTTCAGTATTATACCACTTAAGGTATTGTCCCTAAACTCAAATATTTAGCCCTCCATATGACCCTCATCTGAAAGATTGGAAGTTATAATGATTTTTATAAAAGGCAAGGCAATCTGATATTCTCTAGTCCAGTTACTACATTTCATTTCTTTACTTTAAAATAGAGATGGGGATCTTGATATTGGTAGATATTTTTCTCTTTGAAAAAATTGCAGCTAAGGATAGAAAGTAAAATTGTTGTTGTATATAAAATTATTTAAATATTTCTCAAATATCCATAGGTATTATGGCCGAAAAATGCTTTTCCTTATGATGTGTCATCCTAATTTTGATAAAATGCTTGAAAAGTATGTCCCATCTAAAGATTTGCCCTATATTAAGGAATCTGTTAAAAACTTACGCCAAAAGGTATGTGGAAAAAGTTTGTTTTATAAACTTTAAAAGTGGAGTTTATTTGCCCTAGAAGGTAGAAGATAGAAATAACTATTTCTTTGATTATTGTTCTGTTAATCATTCAGAGTGTATCTATAATAGCATTTCAGCAACCACACAGTACTCAGTAAATATACATATTGTGTCAGGCCTTAGAAGTGAATGTTTATTGAATAGAAACTTGATGTTTGGTAGAATGCAATATGGCTTATTGGAGTTACAAGACCTGCATTTGAGTCACAATTCTGAGAGTTGGCAACTGTAATTTTAGACACCTCATTTCATATCTCTCACCAGAATTTTTATAACATGAAGACAGTAATATTTACTATGCTTGGTCCCAACTTTATTTACCTTGTATGTTCCATTATAAGAGCTCCTTCCACACTGCAGAGCATTTATAGGAGTTCCTTGAGTATAAACGCCATGTCTTATTTATCCTCGTAGATATTGGGGATTCATTAATGTCTGTTGAATGAGTCACTGAAGGATTACCAAGTGAAATAAAATGTGAAGAGTGTCTTATGAAAAAGTAGTCTATTAACGTATTCTTTTCCAAAAATATTTGCCTTAGTAGTGTATAATTTTTGTGCTGTAATTTGTCATTCCTCTCTGGAAACTTTGGGCTAAGAATTCATTTAGGACGGAATAATATTTCAAAGATGTGTGGTGGGATGTTCATTTTAGAATATTTTTTTCTGCATATTAATCTAAAAGATTTTAGCTTAATTTATATAAAATGATTAAACATAGCCATGCAAAAAATTATTTTACTAAAATGAGGCAGATTGCATTTTGTGAATTATTCCAAGTACAATTACCAGTAAAAAAAAAAAGAGGCTTTAAATAGTTCTTATCGAAATATTTACTCTCATACTCTGTGTTGCATAAGAATTCACTGTTTATGAAATGTGTCCATATTTTCTAGATTTTAAGTTTTTTAAGGAGTAATTATAAAATACAGCATATTAAATTTATTTTAAACATTTTCTTTTACCAGGTCAATATAATTTCCTATTAGGAGATCACATATTTTGTTAATTTACTAATTACAAGATTTTTATGTACCTGGTACCCATTAAAGTGTAAGAATATCAGATTACTAAAATGCATTCAGTCATAAAAAAGATCAATAATTACTCCTATGAAAATTACATTATCTAAGTTATTTCACCTGATTAGTTTTAAGATATGTATTACACTGCCTTTCTTCATATCTACTTAAAGGGTTTGGGAGAATTACCACTAGAAACTCCTTCAGCAAAAGGAAGACGTTCTCATACTGGCAGTGTTGTAAATACAAGGTCAACATCTGTTTCTAGAGATACTTTCAATTCTTCAGAAAGGTAAGATCATTTAATAGTCCACATCATTAGAGAAATCACTCCCTAGTGATAATAGTCTTATTTGAATGTTTTCATGAACTATCCCAGGGGTATGGGTCAAATTTTAATGGAGTTATTAAAGTGTGGGAAGGTCTTATAAAGTGTGAGATAATTAGATTTAATAAGGCAATTATTTATTCCCAGCAACTTGCTTTTACATGAGCCAAACATATTTGTTTTCATTAGTAAAGCTTCAGCGTTATTGAACTTAATATTAGGCCTGAGAAGCGGATGTGGCTCAACTGATAGAGCATCCACCTACCACATAGGAGGTCCGGGGTTCAAACCCAGGGCCTCCTGACCCATGTGGTGAGCTGAGCCATGTGCAGTGCTGATGCACTCCATGCAGGAGTGTCCCCTGCGTAGGGGTGCCCCACGTGCAAGGAGTTCGCCCCGCAAGGAGAGACACCCTGCCTGACGAAAAGTGCAACCTGCCCAGGCGGGGTGATGCATAAACGGAGAGCTGACGCAGCAAAATGACGCAAGAAAAAGAGACACAGATTCCCGGTGCCGCTGAAAAGAATGCAAGCAGGCACAGTAGAACATAGAGCAAATGGCCACAGAGAGCAGACAATGGCGGGGGGGGGGGGGGAATAAATTTTAAAAAATCTTTTGAAACATATATATATTAGGCCTAAGTTTTACAAATCTGAGTTTTTAAAAATTCATAACCTTTATTATTTTTCCTAAGTATAAAAGTAATACATAGTTACGGTTTTAAAAAAACTTCATATAATTCAAACTTTAAAAGAAGACTTTAACCAATCACCTGTCATTTCCCCAACCAGAAAAAAGCTACTCTCAGACATTTTTTTTTCTATTGGAATCATCTGGGGAGCTTTATGCAATCCTGATGCCCAGGCTGAACCCCAGACAAATAAACTCAGAATCTCTGTGGGTCAGACCCAGGCATGAGAAGTTTTTAAAGCCCTTCAGGTGATTCCAATATGCAGCCAAGTTTGAGAACACTGCGATGGTTTCTTGTGATTGGTGGGCATTATCTATTTTTTCTTAATAACTCTGAGATATGAAAGAATCTTGTAGTAAGAATTTTTATTAGAAATAGAGTGAATTTCAGCCTTAATATCTTTAAGCTGGAATGGCCAATACAAATGCCTGCACGGATCTAACAGGAGATCTGATGAGTGAAGCAAGCAGGTGACCACTGGAGAGACCGGGAGCTCATGCCTGGTTAAACATGGGCAGCTATTCCCTAGCTCCAGCACAGTGTTGCCATGTGACTGCTTTATCTAGTTCTTCCAATTTTCAATTTTTAAAGAAAAGACAATTTAAAAAATAATAATAAACTCACAATTTTTATGTGTTAGTAACTAATTCAGAATTTTAAAAAATATTGTACTGGCCAGACAAACTGGTTTGCCAGCTAATAGTACCCAGCCTCTGCTTTAAGAATGTGAAGGACCATTCGAGATAGATGGATGGATAGATGGATGGATGGATCAGTGAATAGAATGATATGGCAAATGTAACAAAATGTTAAAATTGGTGAATCTTGGTATGTGGGGTTTAGGGATACATTGGAGTTCTCTATATGAGATTTGTATTATTTTTGTAACTGTCCTGGAAGTTTGAAAATATTTTTAAATAAAAAATTTAAAATAAAAAAAAAAATAGGGGAGTGGATATAGCTCAATGGTTGAGTGCCTGCTTCCCATGTTTGAGGTCCCAGGTTCGATCCCCACATACCTCCTAATAAGTAAATGGATGGTTGGATGGATGGATGGATGGATGGATGGACAGACGAACAGACAACAATGAATGTTAAGGACTAGCCTAAACATCCCAGCCAATTTTTTATAGATTTGGATTTTCCTATCCTGGGCTGCATTCTGCCTCTCCTCCAAGACTGTTTTTATTTCCCAAATAATACCCTAGACTTGCATAGATCATTTTTCTTCTCAACAGATGTACATTGCTTCAAGCTTCACATATTGTTTAGAAATCTTACGTTATTTGTAATATTAATTAGGACTTGCTTGTTTTTATTTTATGTCATAATCCTTTTCTTGTGATAAGACTTTTAGAAGCCCATGTTTCATTTTATTTTATTATTTCAGTCTAGTTAAGATATGTCAAACCAAGACTACAGCCTTATTGGGCAGACTAGGAACAAGGCTTGCAAAGTGTTAATTTACGTATCTGGCCAGCCTCCTCCTGATTAGGTGGTGAGCCTTCACTTCAAGGGGATGATTTACTACAATGATTTCACAGATTATCCTGTCTAAGATGCTTAGGTCAGTGTGCTAAAATACAGACTCTCAAGTCCCCCCCCCACACACACACACATATTCTCAATCTTGAAATTTCATTTGGGACTCAGGAATCTGCATTTTTAAACAAGTTCTCCAGGAGATTTGATGTACAGTTCCACAGACCACATTTTGAGAAACACTAATTTATAGGGAGGCGTTTTGTTCTCTGTATCGCCCATCGTTTAGGAAGGTTTTGCCCTCAGGCCCACTGAGCAATACAGTTGATCAGGCAAGACACAATATAAAGTGCTTATGTGGAGAGAAGTTACCTTAAGCTATCCCTATATGCTTTTACTCTGAAGGGACTTTTATGGTTTCAGTTGACATGGGTGAAAAAGGTGCTATATTTCTTTTTATATAAATTAAATTTTTTGTATTTTATAAGCAGGATATATGTAGTAATATCCTATTTATTTGGCATTGTAGGGAGCATTGTATAGATAACTCAAGTTTACTTTTAAGTAAACTTAAAAGTAATGGATGGCTGAAACTGCAGATATTAAGCGAATACCAACACCCTATTATTCATATAGCAGTTAATTTTGCAGTTTAAGGTACAACAGAAAAACTAGCACAAATTTTGTCTTTATGCTTCATTACTTCATGAATCAAAGATTTGTTCTTTCCATACAACTTGGCAGACTCCGCATACGATTTTCTTTTCTTTTTTAATCATATCGAGGTTTTTTCACTTTTTCACTTATTGGAGCCACTTCTCAGTTTCTCTTAGACTTAGAAGCACTACCAGCACCACTACTCTTGTGCTTTGGGGCCATTATTATAATAAATAAGGGTTCTCTTAAACAGAGGCACTGCAATAATGCTGCAATGAATGCAATCAGTGAGAACGCTAGAAGCATACTGCAGTCAAGTTTCACAGGGAGTTTGGGTATAGGGATAAAGGGAGATTAGGCATGTACTGTGCTGGCGGACTTCATCATGTTTCAGCCTATACATGCTTAGTGGGCGGTTTGAAACTTATGAACCATTTAGCTTTTTATTTTCTGGAATTTTCCAAATGTCCAATGTTTTAATTTTTTCACCGTGATTAACCATGGATGACTGTTTTAGTTTGCCAAAGGGTTGCCAATGCAAAGTACCAGAAATATGTTGGCTTTTATAAAGGATATTTATTTGGAGTAAGTCTCACAGTTCCAAGGCTGTGAAAAGTCCAACTCAAGGTACCATAAGAGGTGCTTTCTCACCAAAGTCAACTGTTGATCCTGGTGTTGTTGCCACATGGTGAAGCAAGATGGCCACCAAGCCTTTGCAGAGGTCTCTGCCTTCCCCTTCAGAATCCACTGTCTCTTAGAGCTCAGATTTGAGCAACCAGGCTAGGGCTTGCCACCAATGTCAGTCTTGGCTGTTCTGCTGTCTTCCCAAGTTCAGCTGTAAGCTATTAAGCATATAGCAGGGCTGGTCTCCTCTTGATCTGCTCCGTGGGCCCATCCTCTTGGGAACTTTGTGCTTAAGCAGTCCTCTCTCTCATTGCAGAATCAGATACCTCTTTTTTTCTCTGAGTGAGTTTCTGTGTCTCCTTTTATATCAGACCCAGAAAGAGAACCATGAATCAACATGAGTCATGTCCCACTGATGTAATCCAGTCGAATGGGTGTCATATGCACAGGAATGGATTAGTTTAAAACATAAAAATTGGCGGTGGACTTGGCCCAACGGTTAGGGCGTCCATCTACCACATGGGAGTTCCGCGGTTCAAACCCCGGGCCTCCTTGACCCATGTGGAGCTGGCCCATGCGCAGTGCTGATGCGCGCAAGGAGTGCCCTGCCACGCAGGGATATCCCCCACATAGGGGAGCCCCATGCGCAAGGAGTGCACCCCGTAAGGAGAGCCACCCAGCGCAAAAGAAAGCGCAGCCTGCCCAGAAACAGTGCTGCCCCCACAGAGAGCTGACACAACAAGATGACACAACAAAAAGAAACAGATTCCCGTGCCACTGACAACAGAAGCGGACAAAGAAGATGCAGCAAACAGACAAAGAGAACAGACAACCAGTGTGTGTGTGGGGGGAGGGGAGATAGATAGATAGATAGATAGATAGATAGATAGATAGATAGATAGATAGATAGATAAATAAATAAATAAATAAATCTTTTTTTTTAAAGTTCCTGCACTTGCTATTTTAAAAAAAAAACATAAAATTCTTCATTTGGGGATTCATAATTTTAAACTGCCACAGTAACTAAATCAACAGATAACGAATCAGTGGATATGGGGCACAACTGTACATCTCTTTAACTTTATTTCACTATTCCAGGAAACTATTTCTTAATTAGTATACATTTTCCTGCTTTTGCAAACAGAATCTATTAAAGAAAATTAAACCTTTAGGGTCATCATTTATATTTTTCATTCTTTCAGCCCTGTTTAGGTTTGTTAAAGCCTCACTGATTGGTCCAAATGGCTTTGCTCTTTGAGTTCCTTAATAGTTTTTATAGCACTTCTTTTTATTCACTATTATGTGTTATTTCTCTCTGCTGTTATTGTACCTGCCTCTAGGAATCTTTCTCCAATTTAGTATAGGGTGAGAAATCATGTAAAGCATACTATATGTCAAGTAACATTAAATAGGATCTAAGTGAGACTTTGAAAAGTTTTTCTAGTAATAAAATGAATGAACTTTGCTTCCTTGACTTCATGACATTATTTTAGTGGCTCAAATACCTTCCTTTAACATGCTTTCTGTTCAACTATAGTCATATCTGACCTCTAGATAACTGAGATGCCATTATAAATTATTTCCCTCAATCTATTAAACCATTATCTCCTCAGTTTTTCACTGTTTTTATATGTACAGTTCTATAATGTGAAACTTGAATGGTAAAATTCAACTGAAATTTTCTCAGGTCATGTTTTTTTTCATGATAAAGTGTTTTTGATTCAGTGTTACTGTGATTTAGAGCTGTAAATTAGTTGTATTCCTGTGAAATTCAATCATTCAGTCATCATGAAGTAAAGGTATTACAAAAAATAAATAAAAGGAAAATTTAACCAGTCACCCATAATTCTACAAACCAGAAAATGTGTTTATAAATATATATATACATTTTTGTAACCTGTTTAAACTATTAAACAATATTTAATACATTGATTACACACTTCTTTTAAAAAATCTTTCAGAAATAGTCCTTGGAACATTCTGGTGTATGTTTAAATATATTTTGAGCATTATTTTTAAACTTTTGAAATAGATACATAAGTATCTGTAATATTTTCTGGTTTTGTATACTTGCAAAATACCCTTCATCTTTTATGCTATTGTTATCATGTACTTTACTTCTATATATACAATACATTGTTATTACATTTGCTTTGTATAGTCAATGTATTATATAACTAATGCTGCTGTGTACTGTGGTCATTTTTAATGTTTTTTCTTTTTTCTGAATTTTATTAGTGTTCATATACTAGTAAATCATTCCATATGGCTGTTACTTTACCTTTTTCCTCTTAAGGCATATTAAATGTTATTTTTACTATCAATTCCATCCTGTTTTAAATCCTTAAATTTTCTGAGGTAGCTTAAAAAGCTGTCTTTCAAAACAGGTTGCAGTATTTAGATGGCTACTTGAGGATCTTTCTCTTCTACTCTTTTTCATTTATTTGCCTTTTATGTATTGTGTAGCCTTCAGTTTAAAAACAAATTTTATTCTCCTTTTAGAATTAATAATTTCACAAATTAACCCCCATATTAATTTATTTAAACAAAAATATAAGGAAAATGCATCTAGAATCTACATTTAATCTCTATCCTGTGTCTGTATTCAGGATAATTCTGAATCATCCATTTATCTCTACTCTTAAAACAACCATGGTACTCATTTTAATAGTGCAAGTCACTGAAATAGGGGTAACTTTGGCAATTGTGACCATTGTCTTTAAAACCTGCCAATTTGCAGGTTTTAGTTTTGAAAGGGATCATCATCTGCCACATTGAGTTACCTCTTTATAACCATAGAATGCTTTTTGCTACTGGTACTAAATCAGTGCAATAGTAGTAAATCCTGCAGGTCTCAATTACCTAATTTTCCCATGCATGTTCCCTGTAGAAACTGTATAGAAAAGTAATAATGTAGAAGACTGCCATCCGTAGAAAATCCTGCATGCTAAGTTGGCCCTTGGCTGGCATCTGGGAACTTGGATTTCAGAAGAATTCCTACCGTTCCTTGAGAAGATCGGCTCATTTAATTTTCACTGGGACGTGAGATTGGAAAAGAGGTTCATATAACTCAACTAGATCTCAACAGGGCAGAGAACCTTTACAGAAAAGAGTTAAATTAGAAGGCCTGAGATTACTCTCCATAGAAAGACCTGCTTACAAGATCAGCCCTTGCTTATCATCTGGCAAAGAGAATTTCAAGAACTGTTATCACTATTCCGTAATAATAAGGGTGGTTTACTGTGCCTAAATAGTTTAGGCAATGGTACGGTTTGTGGTAAAGACCTACTTTCCTTCTGGGAGTCTGCAATTATGGTATGTGCTAAGCAGAGGATTCTTACTTGACCAGTCCCAGTAAAAATCCTGCATACTGAGTCTCTAATAAGCTTCCCTAGCTGACAACATTTCACACATGTATTCGCAATTCAGTGCTGAAGGAATCAAGCATAGCCTGTGTGACTCCACTACTCATGGGAGCTTGTACCTGGTTCCCTCCGGACTTGCCCTGCACTCCTTTTCTCTTTACTGATTTTGCATTATACCTTTTGCTATAATAGATCTTAGCCATTCATATGACTGTATGCTGAGTCCTATGAGTCCACCTAAAGAATCACGGAACCAAGGGGTCGTTCTGGGCATGACACAGATATTATGGCTGTGGGTTACTCTCTAATATTAAGAACACAGGTTGTAACCCATAAAGGAAATCTGAAGATAAGTTTCATAGCTCAAACAGAAACATTTTGTGAATTTCTGAAATATAAATGTATAATGAGAATTCTTTATTAGAAGGTTGGTGCAAAAGGAAAAAGTTTTGGACCACGAATTTTAAATCATCATAACTAGGCTCAGACACATCTTTATTAATCAGAACAGGAACCATTACACTCAACACATTTTTGCCAACAAGAAATAAGTTTGTTTATTCTTGTAGCATAAAAATCCATGCTTTAGGGTTCAGTGAACTCTTGGAAAGCATTTTCTGCATCCTGGTTGTGGAAGCATTTTCCCTGCAAAAAGTTGTCAAAATGCCTGAAGAAGTGGTAATCATTTGGCGAGAGGTCAGTTGAATATGGCAGATGAGGCAAAACTTCGTAGCCCAAATTGTTCAACTTTTGAAGCGTTGGTTTTGTGATGTGCAGACGTTGTGGAGAAGAGTTGGGCCCTTTCTCTTGGCCAGTGTTGCATTTTCGGTGCATTTCATCGGTCCAACCACTGAGTTGGTCGTCACCAGTTGTCATATAAAATCCACCTTTCTTGCACGTCACAATCTGATTGAGAAATGGTTAGTTGTTGTGGCTTAGAATCAGAGAAGACGACACTTCAAAAAGACAATTTTTTTTATTTTCGGTAAGCTCATGAGGCACCCTCTTATCGAGCTTTTTCACCCTTCCAATTTGCTTCAACTGCTGAAGAACAATAGAATGGTCATTGTTGAGTTCTTCGGCAACTTTTCATGTAGTTATAAGAGGATCAGTTTCAATGACTGCTCTCAATTGATCGTTGTCAACTTCTGATGGCCAGCCACTATGCTCCTCATCTTCAAGGTGCCCATTGCCTTCACAGTTTCTTAAATCACCACTGCACTGTACATTTGTTAGCAGTTCCTGGCCAAATGCGTTGTTGATGTTGCAAGTTGTCTTCACTGCTTTACAACCCATTTTGAACTCAAATAAGAGAATCCCTAGAATTTACTTTTTGTCTAACATAATTTCCATAGTCTAAAATAAATATAAAATAAACACCAAGTAATAAGGCAATAGCAAAAAAACATAAAGGGAGAAATGCACATTAAAATGATGTATAACATAACCAATATTTAAGAATGTATGACAATATCAAATGTCAAATTTCAACAATGCAAAACTGCAGTTACTGTTACACCAACCTAGTATGTTTGTGTTTTTTAATAAGGTGTTAACAATGAAATTAAATTTACCTTTCTTTCACTTTAGAGAGGTAACCGAAATTCGTGAAATCACCAGAAAATCAGTTCCCCGTAATTCCTTAGAAAGTGCTGAGTATATTAAAGTTCTAACAAGTTTACTAAATGCAAAAGACTTTCGTGATCGTATTAATGGAATTAAGCAGCTTTTATCAGATACTGAAAACAATCAAGAGCTTGTTGTTGGAAACATTGTGAAGGTAAGGACCTATTGAAACTAATCTTCATTTGAAATTTGTGGCATTAATATAAAATTGCCTCTAAATCTTAGTATTTTATTAAAGTAAGTTTATCAGAAAGAATTAAATTATTTTTAATGATTAAATACGATGCCATTAAATTGACCTTCCTTGCCCTTATTTTTTAGTTTTCAATTCTTCTCTATCTCAACTTCAATTTCACATCTTACACAAATTAACTCAAAGCAGATCGTAGATTTAAGCTTAAGAACTAACTACAAAATTTTTAGAAGATAACATAAGAGAATATCTTCAGGACCTTAGAGCTTAGGTTTTGCTATATGTTAAAAGTACATAAGTGGGAACGGGGTGCTGATGTGGCTCAGTGGTTGAGTGCTCGCTTCCTACATACAAGGTCCTGGGTTCAATTCCCAGCCCCAATACCTCAAGAGAAAAAAAAAAAGTACATAATGGGGAGCAAGTGTAGTTCAGTGGTTGAGCACCTGCTTCCCATATATGAGGTCCCAGGTTCATTTCCTGGTGCCTCCTTTAAAAAAAAAGGTACATAAGGACAATTCAAAGTAATTGAAAAACTAATAAGCAAATAGCCACTGATTTATCTGATTGTTCCCATTAGATGGTAAGCTCCTTGAGAGATCTATAGTCTCAGAGTTCTTAGAACCTGGCATTCAATAAATATATGTTGAGTGAATCAATAAATATTTTAAAAACAAAGATGTTTAAGAGACCTGACAATGCACCAGAATAAATTATAAAACTTCACGTGTGGGTTAGAAGTCTATGTATACCAATTTACATACCTACCTTTAGGAAGAAAGCCAGCAATAAAATGAAATATTAATAAGTGTCAGTAGTTCCAGAGCATAGAAAACTTATGTTTCATCAGAATTTAGTTTAAGCTAATTCTATAATGTATTAAATTCTTTTTTTTAGATTTATATAAATTTGCATTAAACTTAGCAAACATACCATAGATTCACTTACTTACAGTTGTGTTGTCTCTTAATTTTCAAAAGAAAAGTGCCACATTACCAGGTTATGTAAACTAGAAAGTTAAATTCAATAAATTTAATGCAGTCAAAGGGTATCACACACAGAGGAACAGATTAGCTTTACAAACATAATCTTTCTCTTTTTGGGATTCATAAAATAATCTCAAACTGCCACACCAACCTTAATTTATTAGGATGTTTAAAGTCTTAAAGAGTGATTTTGAAGCTTTCTCTTTTTGCTAAGGAAATTAAGATACTTAGATTTAGTATCCACATTTTTATAAAGTTTCCGTTATCAAAGTTCAGGTTAAATAGGATGTTGTATGTATGTTTTTAAACAGTAGAATAAAGGAATACTATGAAATGCTATAGTGAAATTGAAATATAATAACTAAACATTTTACTTTAAATTATTTACCAATTTACTTTCAGATCTTTGATGCTTTTAAATCTCGACTTCATGATTCCAATAGTAAAGTAAATTTGGTGGCTCTGGAAACAATGCACAAAATGATTCCTTTGCTTAGAGACAACTTATCTCCTATAATCAACATGCTAATTCCAGCAATAGTAGATAACAACCTGAATTCTAAGAATCCAGGGATCTATGCTGCTGCCACAAATGTTGTTCAGGCATTGAGTCAGCATGTAGGTAAGAAATCTCAAATTATTTTTACTTTACTTAAGCATTCCTACTCTTGTTTCTTTACCAATTTTTAAATATAAGTTATTATAAAGGTAATAAATCAAAATTAAGGGAAAAAATTTGATCACCAGTAATTCTTCTATTTTAATACAACTCATTTCAATTTAGCATTTTTCCTGATCTCTCATATATATGCATACATACATACATACATACATATATATACACATGCTTTTTTTTAAGGTACTGGAGCAGGGATTAAACCCAGGACCTTGTATAAGGGAAGCCAGTGCTCAAACACTGAGCTACATCAACTTCATGGAATTGGTTTTTTCATTTGTTTTGCTTGTTTGTTTTGTTTGTTTTTTTTAGGAGGTCCCAGGAACCAAACCTGAGACCTCACATGGAGGAGGCGGGTGTTCAACCTCTTGAGCCACATCCACTCCCCTGCTCCTATATATTTATATATATAGCTGAAATCCTAGCTATCCAATTTTTAAATTCAACATTGTCATAAACAACTTTTTTCATTTTTCTACAGTACTTTAAATTATGTTAATGATTACTAATGTAATAATTTAAATAGTATCTCATTAAAATGACCTTCAGTATTTTTCTCTATCTCAACCTCAACTTCACATCTGATAGAAAATTAACTCAGAATGGATCTTAGATTTAAATGTAATTTAACTACAAAGCTTTTAGAAGATAACATAAAAGAAAGTCTTAGGGACATTAGGGCTTGGCGAAAAGTTATTAGACATTATACCAAAGCACTATCCATAAAAGAAAAATCAATCAGTTGGACTTCATCAAAATTTAAAACATTTGTTCTGCATAAGATGCTATTATGAAGATAAAAAGACAAACTACAGACTGGGAGAAAATATTTATAAACTACGTATCTGACACAGGACTCATATCTAGAACATATAAAAAACTCAGAATTCAACAGTTTAAAAAGCCAAACATCCAATTAGAAAACAGGTAAAAGACAGGAAGAAAGAGTCTTTCACTGACGAGGATATAGGAATGACAAACAAGCACATGAAAAGATGTTCAAGACCACTAGCCATTAGGGAAATACACATGCAAATTAAGGTCATGATCTCTGTATACCTATTAGAACAGCTAAAATAAAAAATAGTGACAATACCAAATGCTGACAGACTGGATCTCTCATGCATTGCTAGTGAGAATATGAAATGGTATGGCCACTCTGGAAAATAGCTTCTTTAAAAAAAAACAACTAAATTTACAATTATACAACCCATCAAGTACTCCTGGGCATGTCTGCCAGAAAAATAAAAATTTATGTTCACACAAAAACCTTACACATTTGTTCCTAGCTGCTTTGTTTGTAATAATAGCCAAAAACTGGAGACCACCCAAGTATCATTTAGCAGCTGAATGGTTACATAAATGGTGATACATCCATGTCATGAAATAAAACTCAGCAATAAAATGATAGAAAATACTGAGAACGCACAGCAATTTGAATGGATCTCAAGGGTATTGTGCTGAGTGAGAAAAGCCAATCTCCAAAGGTCATGTACAGGGGAGTGGGTGTGGCTCAAGTCATTGAGCACCTGCTTCCCAGATGGGAGGTCCCAGGTTCAGGCCCCTGTGCCTCTTAAAAACAAATAACAAGCAAGCAAGCAAACAAACCAGTACAGGGGAGCTGATGTGTTGAATGCCAGCTTCCTAAATATAAGGTCCTGGACTCATTCCTTGGCCCCAATACCATTTTTTTAAAAAACGTTATGTATAACATTCTCAAAATAATAAAATTATAGAGAAGGAAAACAGTGGTTGCCAGAGGTTTGGAATGGTGGGAGGGGAGGGGGATGGATGTTACTCTAAAGGGGTAGGATGAGGAAGGCCTTCATGGTGATGAAATAGTTGTGTGTCTTGACTGCAGTGGTGGTTACATAAATTTACATGTGTGATAAAATGACACTGAGCTACTACACACACATTGTACCAATGTCAAATTCCTGGTTTTGATATTGTACTATAATTATATAAAATGTAACCGTTGGAGGAAACAGGGAGAAAGTTATACTGGATCTCTCTCTTATCTTTGCAACTTCTTGTGAATTTATAATTATTTCAAAATTAAGAGTGTAAAAAAATCAGTAAAGATGAAAAATATCCCAAAAAGGTAATTTTTTTTCTGTTTTTTTAATAAACTTATACTATCATTTGGAATAAGATACCTAAGAGATCAGTGAATATTTTACTTTCTTATACATATGGTAGATCCTAATACTCTGAGTTATTTTTATTTTTCATTTACTATAAGATTATTCCTGTTACAGTGTTATAGAGATTTTAAATAGTGATTAACTATGTAGATTTACAAAATCTTAAGACGTTTCCATTCTAAAAATGAATCATTTTTTTCCTTTCAATGCTATATATTGGAAAATAATAAGATCTCATTAATCTTTAAACATGTCTGTATTGTCCCTTTTGTTTAGACAATTACTTACTTCTGCAGCCATTTTGCACAAAAGCTCAGTTTTTAAATGGAAAAGCAAAACAGGATATGACTGAAAAGCTTGCAGGTAAGTATTTTTTATTGTATTTTCTAAAATTGTTCATTAACTTAAGATCGGCATTTCAATGTAATTTTAGGATAGTTACCAAATTAAATACTATTACCTTATATAGTAGAAATAAATTGTGTAATGATGTACTAAAGGACCTTTTGAAACTTTTATCCAAAAAAATGTACTTTAAAAAATTTCGTGCTTATTTTCAGTCAGTGTTTAATCATCTTTTTAGCAGAAATAATACAGGAAAAATACAGGCAATCAAATTTTGGTGCTTATGGAAAACTCATATTTTAAAATATGCGTTTTATATAAGTTCTATAATTTAATTACATTTGGAAATGTAAATTTGGAAATGTAAATGTAATTACATTTGGAAAACATCAAGATGAATTTTGGGTTTGATTTCTGTATCAGTTTTTCTTAAACTAATCATTATATGTGGAATTCTCAGGCTTGAAAATTCCAATCTTTGGTAGGAAAGTTTCTGACCTCTTATTTCATTACATTTAAGATGCTTGACATTTTAAGAAAGATGGTGTGGGAAGAAGCTTAGTATAATTTAGGTGTTATTTAATTGCTAAGCAAATTTATTTAAAAATATTAATGTATATATATATAAGGAAAGAGGATGTGGCTCAGGTGATTGAGCTCCTGCCTACCACATGGGAGGTCTAGGTCTGGTTCCCAGTGCCTCCTAAAAAGAGAAGACCAGCACACAACAAACAGACATAGCAAATGCAAAAAAAAAAAAAAAAAAAAAAAAGGGTGGGGAGAAATAAGTTTAAAAAATAAATCTTTAAAATATATATAAATGTATATAAAACCTCTGTGTTTCTGTGTTTCAGATATTGTTATGGAACTTTATCAAAGGAAGCCCCATGCCACAGAACAGAAAGTGTTGATTGTTTTATGGCACCTCTTAGGAAACATGACAAATAGTGGGTCTTTACCTGGAGCTGGAGGAAATATACGAACAGCTACAGCTAAATTATCTAAAGCACTTTTTGCACAGATGGGTCAGAATTTGTTAAACCAGGCTGCATCTCAATCACCACATATCAAAAAGAGTTTGGAAGAATTGCTTGATATGACAGTTTAAAATGAATTATGAATCTTACTTTGATGAAATATGTAAACATACTGTTTACATGATGACAAATGGAACTTTTTTAAAGTTACATTTTCAGTGCCTGCACTTCTCATTCAGTAAATTAAGTAAATGGCTATTTTTATCTGTAGCCATTGAGTACACATCTGTCCTGTATCAACCCTATCACTTGCGTTTATCACAGAAAAACCTAAAACTATAAATATAGCCTAATATTCATTAAATTGAGGTAACACAGAATCCAATTTTAATATTTTTGAGGAAAGTCCACTCATTTGCTCTATTCAATAGAAACTATAATTTGTTGTCCTATATGTACAATTAGATTTGTGATTAAAAATATACTTTTATTATGTAATCATGTTCTGCTATCTCTCATTACTCAACCTTAGTTTATGAAGTGGAAGACAAGTCATTGAACTATGTTATCAGAAGCTAAGTTTTGTGTGCTATTTGTGGAAAACATGTATTTCTGAAATCAGTCTGCTAATATGATTGTACAGTATTAGCTTGCTTTTGCTGCTGTTAATGTGATATATTTGCATATGTTTGGGGTTCAATCATCTATATAATTGTGAAATTTAACAAGTTATAATAAAGCATGATGACCAAAGTTTCAGAAAACATTTCAACATTTTAAATGCACGTTTTAAGAAAACGTGTTGAATGTAACTTCCCTATTTTTTGTGTGCAAACACAAAAATTTTATTTGTATATGTCATGACATTTATAAAGGTGTTATTTTGCTGCCCAGTTGTGTAATTCTCAAATATAGTGCCAGGCCTTCCTATTGCTTTCCTCAGAATTCTTGAGCTACAAGTACTGTATGCATCTCTAAAAAGAAAAGGAATGTTATAAAATAAAAGGATTTATTTCTGTAGATGTGTGAGAGGTGTCCTATTTTTCCAACTTCCATAAATGTTAAAATGGAAAAATATATGTTGTAATATTGACATATCATTTTCATTCTAACTGTAGAGTGGACCTCCAACTTTGCAGGTAATTAGCTGTGTGACCTTGGGCAAGTCACTTAACCTAGTTTGGATGTCAGTTTTTTTTCATCTCTAAACTGATTTTTAAGGCTCTATCCTACTCTAAATTTCTGTGAATCTATGTTATGGTTTACTCTATCACTTTACTACAATTGTGAACTATGTTCATTTTTTTTTTCTCACTTCTTGTGTCATTGACCAATTTCCTAATGTATTTGGCTGCTTTTTAAATTGTGGTTCCTTTTCTGTTAATCTGCAACACTTATTAGGGAAAAAAAATGGGTTTGCTTATATTTACCTTTTTCAGACACTAAGCTGAAAGGAGAGTAAGAACTTGCTTATGTGTTCTATTTATATGCACTGTTTTATTATTTAGGCCAAACTTCTGGCACAGTTTGCCAACCCTTGGTTTAGACTTGAGCTCAGTTTTACCTCTGAAATGGTCTTTGAATTTTGCCTCCACCCATTGTAAAATGCATCATTGAAAGAATAACTGCACATTCCAATTTTCATTAATTATGTTCATTCCTTTATGTCATTGCAAATGTGCTCACTAAATTTGCAGTGATTGATTGTTGGATATGTTGAAGATAAATTTTAAATTTCAAAGACAAAAGGGAGGACCAGTACTATTTATAAGCTTCAGTATCCCTTATTTTTAATATAGATTGAGCTTTACATTAAAAAATAGTGCAGTACGTATTATCACTATTAATGTGAAAATTTTACTTCACAAAATCTATGTGCTATCCTTTATTATAAAGAAGTCATTATTGTAACCAAGTGCCAAGCCTTAAAGATTTTCTCCATTTTAGTAACTTCTTGATATTGAGCACTTACATGTCTAGCACTGTTAACAACTATTACCAATTCCCAAAAGTCAACAAAGAATTGGATACTGATAATTAATTGAAAGAACTAAAAAAAAGGTTCAAGGCCTAAACAAATTGGAATAAAGGAACTTATTTTTATAAGAAGCAATAATTTAACGCCTCTAGCACTGTAAAAAAATCAGAAAAAAAATTTTAATGACATTTAGCCAATGGAATCCATATCATGTAGACATTTAAAAATCATGTTTTAATCACAGAACAATGTTCACAGTGTGTTAAAGAGATAAAATTACTAACTACAAAATGAGTACATTGTATGTATTTCTCAATATATATGCACACCAAAATAGGCCTGGAATTATATACATATTAATAGTGGTAGTCTGTGAGTAATGAAATAATTTTTTTAGTGTACTTTCCTACAATTTCTGTCTTTTCAGAAATGAACAACATATTGCTTATGTAATCAGATTTATAATTTAAATTTTATGTAAATTTAATTATATTTTTTAATTACAGTAAGTGAAGGTAATCTGATAAGAATCTGGAAAAAAGGTAATGAAAAGAGAGAATATGACAAAGAGGAGAAATTGTAGTGAATATCAGAAAGTGCTTAGGGAGTGAATAGCGGTATAACTAGAAGAGAAATGATACAGGGAGGCAAGATATTATAAAGACAAAGAATATGAGACTTAGAGTCAGAAAGCTTGGATTTGGGACCCCATTTTATTACTACTTGCCAAACCATACATCCTGGGGTTGTTGCTTGCAACCAGTTAAATACTAAATTATTGTTAATTATAGTCTCATGACATATATAATGTGTACTATAAAGTCATACTTAACATACAAACACTTCTCAGAGAACAATACAATTAGGAGAGACTTAAAGACATTAAATTGCAGGTTTGGCAAAGTAATTTTTTTTTTAACTGGAGCATGGAATGTTTGAGACAAAGTAAGGTAAGATGATGACAGAATGATCCGGTGGTACCACAATATGACCAACTTGAATGACTTGTTCACCAATGACTTTTGTTCACCTATGCCTAGAATAGTACCTTGGCCCATAGTAGGTTATCAATAAATATTTATGAAATAATATGTTGAATTATATAAAAGTTTGACACATTCTGGAGACAGGAAGCAATATTTTCAAGTATGGAGGTGATGTGTTTGAAAAATTACTCATAGCAGATGGGCAGTTGGGTGAATCAGGAAAAGAGTGTAGGCAAAGAAATCAGTTTGTAAGCAACAGTCCATAGTCCATCTATGGCAAATGTATTTCATCACATGTGCTGGCCTGAGGATTGACAATGTTTGTCTGTGCAGTATGATGGAAAAAATTGTGAGATTACAGCTAGTATCAAAAGGAAGCAATGCAGGGGAGCCAGTGTATCTCAATGGTTGCAACGGCTTCCCACACAAAAGGTCCCAGGTTCAATCCCCCACTCTGGTACATCAAAACACACACACCCATGAAAAAACAGTGCAGTGGTCTGCTATCCAGGGCTCAGAGCCAGCCTCTAGATAGTAAAGGCCTAAGCTATAGCAGAAGTGGGAAAGTATGGATTTGAGAAGTATTCTCATGGTAAAGTTGACTGAATTGATGACAATTGGATTAGGAGGATAAAGAAGTCAAAAGTAAAGAAGTTTATAACACCAGCTACTGGCGAGTGGGGATGCCATTAACTGAAATGGAGAAGGTTGAAAGAGAGACATTGGTGAGGAAAAGATTAATATAATGAGTTTGAAGATGCCAATAAGAGAACTCTTACTCTGAAGGAAGAGTACCTGGATTCAAATCTCAGCTCCTCAAAAGATTATTGTGGAGAGTTACAAAATGGCGGAGTAGGGTGCAGCAGGCTGAATTCCTCCTCCAGGAACTGGGAAGGTAGGCAGGTTTACCTGGCAGACGGGAAGCCATGGGCCCACGGGGACAATTGGAAAGGGCAGCCAGAGAGGGGGCCCCATTGGTGGGGATAGAGGGAAGCCATGAGAGATAAGGCAGGCAAGCCAGCGCCCGCCGGCAGAGAAGGAAGCTGGGAAAGATTTGGCTGGAAAACGGCGCTCAGCCAGCCCCTAGAGTGCGGAAGGCCAGCGGACGCCAGGGGCGCATCCCGGTGCCAAGATGGGGGAGCGACAGGAGAAACAGGTGTGGAGACTCGCAGCCAGCCAGCTAAGGGAGACGAGAGTGGGGAGGGGGAGATGGGGCGGGCGGGACTGATCTCAGCTGGTTTCTGGAAAAGGAGGACACTAGTCAGCTCTGAAGGGACTCCAGGGAGAAGGGAGGGGGGAGCTGATCAGGCAAGCTGTCGCTCCCCTCGCCCTGGAGAGAGGAACTGGGGCAGTGGCGGGGTGGGCTGACTGGCACCCAACAGCCCTGGTGAGGGAGGAGCCAGACGCCAATGAACCTGCGGGAAAGGGGGACGGGGAGAGGTCGTCTGCGAGCCAAGCTGTCAGGTGCCCAAACGGCCGGGAAGAGAAGGGAGCCAGGGAGCTCTCCATGGGGTTGGCGGCACCCAGCCGGCTCCCTGGGGGCGGGGAGGCGGCGGGACGAGCGGCCTTGCTGCAGAGAACTTAGACTGAGATTTATTTTAGGTTTTTATTATTATTTATTATTTTTCTCTATATCTAGGTACCTTAACTGTGGAGGGCCGGCTGAAGGGCCTGAGACGGTTGCCAGTGGTCTGAGGGGGAGGCCTATTTTTCTCTACATTTTTCTGTTTCCTCTTATTCCTTTTTTCTCCTTATTTTCTTTATTTCTTTTCTTTCTTTCATTTTTCCATCTCCTTTGCTTTTCTTTCATTCCACCTTCTCTTGTTTAGTCTTCATTTCCTTTCTTATCTTTCTCTAGTTTAATTTTTCCCTATTTTTCTTTGTCTTCTTCATTTTTTATTTTTTATTTTTTATGATTTTTCCCTCTTACTTATTTTTTCCTGACTTTTTTATAGTTCCTATTCCATCCTTTTTAAAATTATTAAGAGCAGATGTGGCTCAAGCAGTTGAGTGCCCACCTCCCACATGGGCGGTCCCCAGGTTTGGTTCCTGATGCCTCCTGAAAAAAAACAAAAACAAACAATAAGCAAAACGATTGAAAAAACAACTCAAGGAAGCTGATGTGGCTCAGTGCTTGAGTGCCAGCTTCCCACATACAATGTCCTGGGTTCAATTCCCAAGCCCCCTGTACCAGAAAAGAAAAAGTTGTTATTATTCTCTTCATCTTTCTTTCCTTTTTATGGTCTTAATACTTTTTTGGAGGAACATGGACAACTATAAGGATATAGAATAAGTGGAACCAAGTGTCAAAGAGGACCCCTTGGGGGAGGTTAAGGACTCATCCTATGCTTGTAAATAAATCAGATCATTACTCCTACTTTAAAAAGAAAAAAAAGGACCTTTCACACAAAACAAAATGAAATAAAACTCTAGGAAAAGAAGCTAACCAACTGAATAAGCCTATCAAGATAAACAGATGCCTAGACACCAGTAAAAAAAAAATTACAAGCCATACTAAGAAACAGGAAGACATGGCACTGTTTAATGAACTAAAAAGCAGGCGAGAGAATGTAGTTCAAGGATTTTCAAACAAATATGATGAGTCAACTTATTGAACTGAAGGAACAGATGAAAGATATTAAGACACAGGGAAGTGGACATGGCTCAACTGATAGAGCAACTGTCTACCATATGGAGGGTCCAGGGTTCAATCCCCAGGGCCTCCTGACCCGTGTGGTAAGCTGGCTCACACACAGTGCTGCTGCGCGAAAGGAGTGCCAAGCCACATAGGGGCACCCCGCGTAGGAGTGCCCCATGCTCAAGGAGTGTGCCCCACAAGGACAGCCACCTAGGATTGGCACCCAGGAGTGGTACCACACACACACAGAGCTGATGCAGCAAGATGATGCAACAAAAAAAAGATGCAGTTTCCCGGTGCCACTAGATAATGTAGATGCAGAAGAACACACAGTGAATGGATAGAGAGAGCAAACAATGGGGAGGAAGGGGAGAGAAATAAATAAAAAATAGAAAATCTTTAAAAAAATGACATGGGAGAACATACAAAAGAAATCATAAAAATACATAAAAAGATAACATCTGATGGTGATGAAAGGCACAATGCAAGAAAATGAAAATATATTGGAAGCACATAAGAGCAGATTTGAACAAACAGAGGAAAGAACTTGTGATGTTGAAGGTAGAAATCTGAACTCTCACAGATAGTACAATAAGATAGATAAAAAAATATAGAAAAATTTAGTAGGGACCCAGGGCATTGAATGACAATATGAAACACACAAACATATGCATTATAGGCATCCCAGAAGGAGAAGAGAAGGGAGAGGGGGCAAAATGAGTGCTGGATGATGGGCGGCAGACTTGGCCCAGTGGTTAGGGCATCTGTCTACCACTTGGGAGGGCCGCAGTTCAAACCCTGGGCCTCCTTGACCCATGTGGAGCTGGCCCATGCACAGTGGTGATGCGCGCAAGGAGTGCCCTGCCACACGGGTGTCCCCGCGTAGGGGAGCCCCTCATGCAAGGAGTGCACCCATATGGAGAGCCGCCCAGAGCAAAAGAAAGTGCAGCCTGCCCAGGAATGGTGCCGCACACATGGAGAGCTGACACAACAAGATGACGCAACAAAAAGAAACACAGATTTCCGTGCCGCTGACAACAGAAGTGGACAAAGAAGACGCAGCAAATAGACACAGAGAACAGACAACCGGGATGGGGGGGGAAGGGGAGAGAAATAAATAAATCTTAAAAAAAAAAAATGAGTGCTGGATGAAATAATGGCCAAAAATTTCCCACCTCTTATGAAGGACATGTCTGTACATGTCCAGGAAGTGCAACACACTCCAAACAGTATAAATCCTACCAGGCTTACCCCAAGACACATACTTATCAGATTGTCAAAAGAGAGAGAATTCTGAAAGCAGTAAGGGAAAAGAGATCCATCACATACCAGGGAAGCTCAGTAAGATCACGTGCTAACTTCTCATCTAAAACAATGGGGGTGAAATGGCAGTGGAATGGCATAATTAAGGTAATAAAAGAAAAAAACTTCTGGCCAAGAATTCTATATCCAGCAAAGCTGATATTCAAAAATGAAGAAGAGGGAAGTGGATTTGGTTCAATTGATAGAGCGTCCGCCTACCACATGGGAGATCCAGAGTTCAAACCCAGGGCCTCCTGACCTGTGTGGTGAGGTGGCCCACGCGCAGTGCTGATGCGCACAAGAAGTGCTGTGCTGAGCAGCAGTGTCCCCTGTGTAGGGGAGCCCCACATGCAAGGAGTGCACCCTACAAGGAGAGTTGCCCAATAGATAAAGCACAGCCTGCCCAGTGTGGCACTGACACAGCAAGATGAAGCTATAGAAAGAGACATACATTCCCAGTGCCACTGACAAGAAAGCAAGTGGACACAGAAGAATACACAGCAAATGGCCACAGAGAGCAGACAATGGGGGGAGAGGGAGAGAAATAAATAAAAAATAAATCTTTAAAAAAAAAATGAAGAAGAGTTCAAAATATTCACAGATAAAGGGAAATTGAGAGAAGAGTCCTGCCCTTCAAGAAATACTAAAGAGAGTTCTGCAGGCTTAAAGGTAAAAAACAGGAGACAGGATTGCAAGAGAGTGTAGAAGGACGATTAGTAAGAATAATTAAAAGAATGAAAAGAGGAAAAAAACGACATATATAAACCTAAAGAAAAATGGCTAATGTATGTAATGCCTTGACAGTAATAACATTGAATGTTAATGGTTTAAACTCTCCAGTCAAAAGACACATTGTCAGAATAGATACGGAAATAGAATCCATCTATACACTGTCTACAAGAAACTCACCCTAGACCCAGGGTTGCAAGTGACACGTTGGAAAACTACTTTACATGCAAACAACAACCAAAAAAGGGCAGGAGTAACTATACTAAATATACTTTTTTGTTTAATATTTATTTTTTATTTATTTTTCTCCCCTTCCCCCCTCCCCCATTGTCTGCTCTCTGTGTCCATTCGCTGTGTGTTCTTCTGTGTCCACTTGCATTCTTGTCAGCAGCACCAGGAATCTCTCTTTTTGTTGCATCATCTTGCTGTGTCAGCTCTCTGTGCATGCAGCGCCACTCCTGGACAGTCTGCGCTTTTTTCGCACAGAGCAGCTCTCCTTGCGGTGCACACTCCTTGCGCACTCCTATGCGGGGACACCCCTGCATGGCACGGCACTCCTTGCGCACATCAGCACTATGCATGGGCCATCTCACCACATGGGTCAGGAGGCCCTGAGTTTGAACCCTGGTCCTCCCATATGGTAGGCAGACGCTCTATCAGTTGAGCCAAATTTGCTTCCCCTAAATAGGCTTTAAATGTAAAACTTGTAAGAGACAAAGAAATACACTATATATTAATAAAAGGGGTAATCTATCAAAAAGGAAGAACAGGAGCAGATGTGACTTAACCATATGAGCACCCACATCCTTCATGGGAGGTCCTGGGTTCAGTTCCCAGTGCCTCCTAAAGAAAACAAATGAGCAAAACAATGACCAAACAATGAGCAAACAAACAAGGGAGCCAACATGCCTTGGTGGTTGAGCACCAGCCTCCCACATATGTGGTCCTAAATTCAATCCCCAGTTCCAGAACCTCAAAAAAAAAAATCATAAATATTTCTGCACCTAACCAGGGTGTCCCAAGTACATGAAACAATGGTGCAACTAACAGGAGACATAGATGCCTTTACAGTCATAGTGGGGAACTTAATTACACTATTATCACCGTTAGAGAGGATTAATAAAGAAACAGACACCTTGAATAATATGTTGGAGAAACTAGACCTAATAGACATATACAGAACATTACACCCAAATACAGCAGGATATACATTCTTCTCAAGTGCACATGGATCATTCTTTAGGTAGACCAAATACTAGGTCAAAGAAGTCTCAAAGAATTTAGAAAGACTGAAAGTATACAACGTAAGTTCTCTGACTACAATGGAATGAAGTTGGAAATTAATAAGCAGCAGGGAACTAGAATAGGCGCAAATATATGGAAGTTAAACACACTATTTTAATACTTAAAAAAATTTTTTAAGGATACTTAGATTGCATAAATGTTATATAAAAATGTATGAGATTCCCATATGCTCCACTCCCTAGCCCTCCCCTACTTTCCCACATTAACAACATCCTTCATTAGTATGGTACATTTGTTACAAATGATGAAGAGATATTTGAGCATTGCCACTAGGTGTGAATTATCTTTTACATTTTAGTTTAAACTCTCTCCTGCGCAATTTTGTAAGTATGACAAGATACATTATGGCCTGTGTCTGTCATTGCAACATCATTCAGGACAATTCCAGTGTTCCAAAAATGCTCCCATATTACACCTATTTTTCCCTCTCCCTTCCCTCAGAACCTGGAATCACAGAAAAATTTTCTGTAGTTTCTTTTAAATAAAAATTTACTTTGGTATAATATGAGAATTTAATACAATACACAGTGCATTATCCAAAATCAAAGGTAACTGATGGAGTGGTAGAATTTAGTGATGATTCCTTTTTTTAATTTTTTAATTTTCAGTTTGCATAGCATAGAAGGATATTACTATATGGAAACTTTGCTATTTCTTGTGGCTTATCTTTGAAATTGAACCAAGATTGTGTTTGGTAGCTCTTTCTTTTCTGGGTAATTTTTAACAGAAGTATTATTCTATCCTAACTTCTTGTTCAAAAAGAGCATATTACACTATTTAAGGGATTTTTCTTTTAGCCTCTCATGTCTACTGACACTAAAAACAAAACAAAACAACTGGCATTTCAAATATACTTGAATTCCTAATGCATATCAATCTCTTTGTTTTTGAGACAGACTAAATACATTAAAATTTTTCAGCAATAAATGAATAAAACATTTAGCTTGCACCAAGCAAGAAAATATAAATAACAGTTGAATGCATTAATTATGAAGATAGTAACATTAATATTGTTACGATGTAGCACAGAAGTTATTCTTATAGTAAACTTGGGTTCAAACACTGAGTCTTTTTTTCTTTAGGGAGGTACTGGGGATTGAACCTGGGACCTCATAAATGGTGTAGCAGTTTGATATGGTTATGAATTCCAAAAATAGATATTGGATTATATTTGTAATCTGGTCTCTACCTGGGTGTGATTAAGTTATGATTAGGGGGGAAGCAGACTTGGTCCAATGGATAGGGCATCTGCTTACCACATGGGAGGTCCACGGTTCAAACCCCGGGCTTCCTCAACCCATGTGGAGCTGGCCCATGCATAGTGCTGATGCGTGCAACTAGTGCCCTGCCATGCAGGGGTGTCCCACACGTAGGGGAGTCCCACATGCAAGGAGTGTGCCCCATAAGGAGAGCCGCCCAGCGCAAAAGAAAGTGCAGCCTGCCCAGGAATGGTGCCGCACACACAGAGAGCTGACACAACAAGATGACGCAGCAAAAAGAAACACAGATTCCTGGTGTCACTGATAAGGATAGAAGCGGTCACAGAAGAACACACAGCAAATGGACACAGAGAGCAGACAACGGGGGGGGCGGGGCGGGGGAGAAGGGGAGAAGGGGAGAGAAATAATAAAAAATAAATCTTTAAAAAAATAGTTATGTTTAGGCTTTGATTGGGCCATGTCATTAGGACATTGAGTCCCCACCCCAACCCTTGGTGGATGGGAACTCACAGATAAAAGGCATGGCAAAGGACAGAGTTGAGGGTTTTAATGTTGGAGTTTTGATGTTGGAGTTTGATGCTGAAGCTTTAAGCTGGAGTTCCTGGAAGTAAGCTCACAGGGGAAACAGATGCAAGCCCCTGAAAGAGAGGAACACTGAGCCCAGGAAGAAACAAGCCCTGGGAAGAGAGGAAACCTGAACCCAGAGAGAAGCAAGACCCTGGAAGGGAGGAACCCAAGAAGCCTGAACCCTTGCAGATATGGGCAGCCATCTGGCTCCAACACATGAAAATAGACTTTGGTGAGGGGAGTAACTTATGCTTATGGCCTGGTATCTGTAAGCTCCTACCCCGAATAAATAGTCTTTATAAAAATCAACCAATTTCTGATATTTTGCATCAGCACCCGTTTGGCTGACTAATACACATGGGAAGCAGGCACTCAACCACTGAGCTATACCCTCCCCCCTGAATCTTTTTTTTTTTAAGATTTATTTTTTTAAATTTATTTCCCTCCCTGTCCCGTCCCCGGTTGCCTGCTCTCTGTGTCCTTTCGCTGTGTGTTCTTCTGTAACTGCTTCTATCCTTATCAGTGGCATCAGGAATCTGTGTTTCTTTTTGTTGCGTCATCTTGTTGTGTCAGCTCTCCGTGTGTGTGGCGCCATTCTTGGGCAGGCTGCACTTTCTTTCACGCTGGGCAGCTCTCCATATGGGGTGCACTTCTTGCATGTGGGGCTCCCCTACGTGTGGGACACCCCTGTGTAGCAGGGCACTCCTTGTGCACATCAGCACTGCGCATGGGCCAGCTCCACACCAGTCAAGGAAGCCCAGGGTTTGAACTGCAGACCTCCCATGTGGTAGGCAGACGCCCTATCCATTGGGCCAAGTCCACTCCCCACCCCACCCCCCGAAGCATTTGACTGATAAATGACTCAAAGACATTTGTAAAGCCATGCCACTGTGTTTTGGAAGTCTTTAACTACTTTAAGATTGCAAAATGATAGGTGGTGGTTTATTCAATTTGATTTTAAATGAGGGTAGTCTATTGGATTATATTATTTGAAACTATAAATCTTTTTTAAAAAACAGATGTGCATAAATGGTTAAGTAATTTTAATTTTCTTCCCCAAATATAGAGTTAAAATGAGTTTCTTATTGAGGGTGTGATGGTAAGAAGTCTTTCTTACTATTTATAAAGAAGTTCTGCATGATAGTACATAACATGAACCCACCCAGATGGTGTTTACATTTGACACCAATAAAAATTTGGATCTTTTTTTTTTTTTTTTTGAATCAAACTCATATTATTTAGGGATTTAATGTTGTGAGAGCATATCATTTACAAGAATCCTTGAGGGCAAGTTGTTTTTAAAATCATGCTGTAGAGTTCAGCAGTTTAAATGGACAATAACTTTTTCTTAGAAATGCTATTCACTTACGCTGACAGCATTAATATCTGACACATGTCCAGTGAAAGACTGTTTACACATTCCATCTCGAATATCCCATAGTTTGGAAGAGGCATCGCAAGCACCAGAAATGAAAGTCCTCATGTCAGGACTGAGAGAAAGACTCATCACATCTCCAGAATGCCCAGTGAATGTGGTTGTCTGCTGGGCAGTTTCGATGTCCCATAAAGCACAAGTTGTATCTCCTGAACTTGTAACAATTTGGCTGTCATCTAAAAAACGACAGCAGGACAAGTAGCCTGTGTGACCTGGTAATTCTCGGCTCACTCTCACATTTCCCTCTCGAGTTTTTAAATTGTATATAGAGCAGATATTGTCCAGTCCTCCACAAGCAACATAATTACCAGAAGGAGCATAAGCACAGGTCATCACCCAGGAGGACCTCAAAGGAATAGCATGCATCTTATTTGTTGTATAGCTATCCCAAATAATTAATTTTCCATCTTGAGAGGCACTGACTAGTAGCCTTGAATCATATCCCCAATGCATAGCATAAATTTTAGCTAGGTGACCCCTCAGTGTACGTCTCGTTCGCATTTGTATTCGACCCACAGAGTCCATATTTGATGTGATCTGAACAAGTGTTGCATCATTACATGCTTTCCCAGCATCCTGGATCTGATTTCGCAGTTGTTCTGCCTCCTGCCTCAACTGTTCCAGTTCACTCATTTTTCAATTTGTTTACTTCAGGAACTAACAATCGAAAACAGGAGGGAGCTCCAACCCGCGTCGACCTGGCGCTGCGGTGTCCGCTCGGCGCTCACCGGCCCTCGCGAGCCAAGGCAGCGTGCAGAATGCAGCGCACCGTGGCCGGCAGCGCAGCCGAGACCCGCCGGCCACACCCTGGCCCCCGCCGCCGGGCGGCCAACTCCGCCGGGCGGGGGCGGAGACGTCAAAAATTTGGATCTTTATGGAAGTAATATACTTGGGAGATATTTCTTTTATTCTGGAGAAAACAGAATTCAGAGTATGAATTTAAAGCTGTTTTCATGAATACTTTTTTTTAAAGATTTATTTATTTATTTACTTCTCTCCCCTTCCCCCCCTTCCCCCCCTTCCTCCCCCTTCCCCCCCTTCCGCCCCCTTCCTCCCCTTCGCCCCCTTCCCCCCCCCTTGTCTGTTCTCTGTGTCTATTTGCTGCTGCTTCTTTGTCTGCTTCTGTTGTTGTCAGTGGCATGGGAATCTGTGTTTCTTTTTGTTGCGTCATCTTATTGTGTCAGCTCTCTGTGTGTGCGGCACCATTCCTGGGCAGACTGTACTTTCTTTTCCACTGGGCGGCTCTCCTTAACGGGTGCACTCCTTGCTCGTGGAGCTCCCCTATGCGGGGGACACCCCTGCGTGGCAGGGCACTCCTTGCACGCATCAGCACTGCACATGGGCCAGCTCCACATGGGTCAAGGAGGCCCAGGGTTTGAACCACGGACCTCCCATGTGGTAGACGGACGCCCTAACCACTGGGCCAAGTCCGCTGCCTAATGAATACTTCTGATCAGTGATAGTTTCTACCCAAATTTTCAACAATATAAGTGAATTCCAAGTTTTTCAGAGTATATACTTTTACTATTGAGAAAATGTTTAATTAGTATGGTTTAGTGTATGTATTTTACCAAAAATCTAAACATTAACTACAAAATCCCAAGAGCACATATATCCACCATTAATGTATCTACCAAGTCCATTTCTGTTTTTCTTTAAACTACAAATAAAAGATATAGCATAGGGGCTTTTGGAATAAAAACAACACTGAGCTGCACTGAGTACTTCCTTCAAAATAGAAACGTTACTCTCTCGTGCAGAATTTACCAAAGGTAGCATTGTTAGATACAAAGAATAGAAAATCCAACAAGTATCATTTTTATGTAAATAAGGGAAAATGGTGTTTTAAAATTCAGTTCGTTGGGTTAATTCAGTCCAAGTTTGTGGGAGAAAATAATTTTTTTGAAAACACAGATATGTATTAAAACGATGGCAAGTGGAGCAAGTGTAGCTCAAGTAGTTGAATGCCTGCTTCCCATGTACAAGGTCCCAGTTTCAATTCCCAGTACTTCCTAAAAACAAAATAAAACAAATGAAAAAACTAACTCTCGTTGGAGAGTAGGTATAGCTCAGTGATTGAGTGCCTGTTTCCCACATATGAAGTCTTCGGTGCATTCCCTGGTATCTCCCTAAAAAAAAAAAAAGCCATATCTACAGTTTGACAAGTATGAAAGGGGCTTTAAATTGTTATTCCTCACTATTCCCTGAACATTAATCAGTAAATAGCCACATTTTCAGTCAGCAAAAGATTAGCATTTGTTAGGATTTTTCTACTTGCTACTAAAATCAGCTGGTATCCCAGACCATGAAATGGACTTCATATAATAGGCATCCATGTCATTTTTCAACTTGAAATATTAAGTTGTGGCTATTTTATTTCAAAGTCGAGTTTGAACACTAGAAAAACATTGCTCAGTGATTTGTAATTTGGGGCTTGGATTATTTATCTAGGGATGTTTGTATATTTTATAAGAATAATATTGTGCTGCCATCATAGTGACTGTCATCTATATATTTATATAGATGGTTCTATATAAATACCATCTATCTCTACCTCTGTGTGGCATGTTTTCAGTGGTTTGGGAGTTTTGTATAAATATTTTCAACACAATGTCATAAAATAAAATGCTGTTTACTGGGAAAAAAACCTTATGGGATGCAGCTAAAGCAGTCCTAAGAGGGAAATTTATAACCACAAATGCCTATATTTAAAAAAGAAGAAAAGTAAAATCAAAGACCTACCTGCACACATGGAGGAACTAGAAAAAGAACAATAAACTAATCCCAAAGCAAGCAGAAAGAAGGTAATAACAAAGATTAGAGTCAAATTAAATGAAATTGAGAATGAAAAAACACTAGAAAAAATTAACAAAACCAAAAGCTGCTTCTTTGAGATGAATAAAATAAAGCCTTAGCTAGACTAGTAAAGAAAAAAGAGAGAAGATGCAAATAAAATAATAAATGAGAGAGGGCTATCACCAATACCACAGAAATAGTATTGTAAGAGGATACGTTGAAAAGTATATGCCAACAAGATGGAAAACTTAGATGAAACGGACAAATTTTATCTAAACGAAACACTGCAAAGATGCTTGCATCATAGTAAGCAATGGTAGAGTTGTTCAAGATGAAATGAGATACAAGCAAAGCAAAATGGAGGACCGAAAAATTTGGATGTTTACCCCTAAAACTTTCTACAGGAAATCATGGCCGATTTTAAGCAGATCAGTCTGGGGGCACCCAGGAGAATGGAATGGAAAGGTGCAATACTCAATATAGAGAAATTACTTGAGGCTGTTTTAGTAATCCAATAGAAAAACGTCTGTAGCCTAACCTAAGATGATGCGGCAGTTTGATATTATTTATGAATTCTAAAAAAAAGGGATATTGATTATGATTGTAAACTGGTCTATTCCTCTGGTCATGATACCCTTTGATTGATTTAAATTCAAAAGGTTTTACATTTACTTGATTAAATCAAGGTTAGGGCTTTGATTCAACCATGTCGCTAGGGTCATTAGGGCATGCAGGTTTGAGTCCCTGACCCCTTGATGGGCTATATAATTGGACACTCAATCAAGAAGATAGGGAAGCAGACTTGGCCCAATGGGTAGGGCATCTCCCTACCACATAGGAGGTCTGTGGTTCAAACCCCAGGCCTTCTTGACCCGTGTGGAGCTGGCCCATGTGCATTGCTGATGCACGCAAGGAGTGCCATGCCATGCAGGGGTGTCCCCTGCATAGGGGAGCCCCACACACAAGGAGTGCGCCCCATAAGGAGAGCTGCCCAGCACAAAAGAAAGTGCAGCCTGCCCAAGAATGTCACTGCACACACAGAGAGCTGACACAACAAGATGATGAAACAAAAAGAAACACAGATTCCTGGTGCCACTGATAAGGATAGAAGCGGTCACAGAAGAACACACAGTGAATGGACACAGCAGACAACTGGGAAGGGTGGGGAAGGGGAGAGAAATAAATTAATTAATTAAAAAAAAAAGAAGAAGATACACAGAGAACTAGAGAAAGCTCTATAGACACGAAAGAGGAGAGAAATTGTCTACTTTGATCCTGTGGCCCCAGGAAGAGAGATGATCCATTAGCCTGATAGTTTACAACTGACCTTGTGAAGAGAACAGAACAGCTGTGCCCAGGAAGAAATAAGCCCTCCAGACTACAGATGAAATCAGAAGAAGCTGGGTCCATGGAGCTTTAAGATGAAAGAGGAAGGCTGAACCCTTGTGGATATTGGCAACCATCTTGCTTCAACATGGGGCAACAGATATTTGGTGAGAAAGTACCTCGTATGGTAACTTGAGTGGGACTCTTTAGGGCCTTGTAACTGTAAACTTCTACCCCAAATAAATACCCTTTATAAAAGCCAATAGATTTCTCATACTTTGCATCAGCACACCTTTGGCTGATTAATGCAGATGGTGACTGTAGAGATACAAAAAGGTTGACAGGTTCAAGAAATACTTATGAGTTATAATTGATAGAGTTGGTAAGTTATTGGACATTTGAAGACTAGAATGACTCCAAGTTTTTCTGATTTGATCATCAAAGTGGATGGCAATACCATTAACTGAGAAAAGAATCCCTGGCAGAGGTGGAAGTGTGAAGATTCAAGTAGAAATGTGCCATAGATAGATGGAAAGATGTGTCCTGAACTTGAGAGAGAGATGACTTTGGCTGATTTAAGCATAAAAAGAGGCCTGTTAATTTGGTAGCTCATACAATTTCCTAAAGAACTAGAGAATCAAGCTGAGACTATGAAGCCAAGGACAATTCCTAAAATCTCTCTGTAGAGCTGGTCCAATGAAGACACCACTAATACTACCATTAAACATAGACACTACAACTTGGGCTGTCAAGGCAAACAACCTAGGACACTAGGCTACTACCTAAATTTAATTTAATTTAATTTTCGTGGCCTACAATTAGTAAAACACAGCTATATCTGGAAACTGGATGTAGCTGCCTCCACTTTCACAAGAATGGAGTCCATATGGTTCCTGGCTTTTTGTCACTAGTTTCCAATACTGAGCTTGGAATTGGTGCAATCTGGTTGGCAGAATTTAGGTCATTTGCCCATGCCCTGACTGTCAGTCTTTTTCAGTATCTGTAGTGAGAAGTGGTTCTCCAACATAAGAAGGGGTTGTGCTGTGTTGTGTTTTAAGAGCGTGACAAATATTTTCTGTAGTCCACCTCTTGGACTCCTCAACATTTCAAGCTTATGCTTCTCAAAAGAGTTTCTCTCACCTAAGGTAATAGAACTATTTCTCCTACAACTGAAAATGTAGTAAGTCCCTTTCTAAAACAAGTCAACAAAAAGTTTCAAGTTAATGCATCAAGCACTAAACACAGGTCTCTGGATGATACCCATTCTCCCTCTAATGCTGTCAAGATCTCCCTTGGAATTTCATTTTTATCTAAACTGTAGAGTTCATCACCATCAATACATCCTTAATAAAACAGTGGTGCAAGGTTAACATAAAAAATATATATGCATTTAACACCACAAGAAAGAAAATGAAGGGTGATACTACAGTTGGCATTTTTTTTTTTAAAGATTTATTTTTATTTATTTAATTCCCTTCCCCTCCCCCGGTTGTCTGTTTTCTGTGTCTTTTTGCTGCGTCTTGTTTCTTTGTCCGCTTCTGTTGTCAGCGGCATGGGAAGTGTGGGCCGCGCCATTCCTCGGCAGGCTGCTCCCTCCTTCGCGCTGGGCGGCTCTCCTTATGGGTGCACTCCTTGCGCGTGGGGCTCCCCTATGTGGGGGACACCCCTGTGTAGCATGGCACTCCTTGCGCGCATCAGCACTGCGCTTGGGCCAGCTCCACATGGGTCAAGGAGGCCCAGGGCTTGAACCGCGGATCTCCCATGTGGTAGACAGATGCCCTAACCACTGGGCCAAAGTCCGTTTCCCTACAGTTGGCATTTTTGAAATCAGTCATGAAGTCATAATATTTACCTTCTTTTCTACCATACATTCCAAATTCCCTTTGCCTAAGAACCTCAAGTTTCTTTGTCAATGACTGTGATCCAGAATTTTATTTCTGAGGAACAAAATTTCTTGTCAGTTTTGCCTGCATGGTTTTTCTTAACACTATATATAGCTTTTCTAGGAATCCCCTGAGTTCCATCTGTGCTCCTCCCTGTTTCTATAATATAGCAGCATGTGGTGGCTTGGAACTGTATGTACCCCCCAAAATCATGTTCTTAAAGCTAATCTATTCCTGTGGGTATAAACCTGTATAGTAAGTAGGATCTTTTGAATAGGGTCTTAATTCTCTTACTGGATTCCTTTATAAGAGAATGTAATTCAGACAAAGAGCGAGAAAAGCCACAGAAGCAATAAGCTGAAAGCAAGGAAACCCAGAAGAGAACGGAGAGACCAGCAGAGGCCTCCATGTGCTTTGTTATATTCCAAAGGACTCCAAGATCTCCTGAGGCCAGTTTTCAGGAAGAAAGGATTGCCTGATGATGCCTTGATTTGGACATTTTTCTCTGTCTCAAAACTTTAAGCTTGTAAGCTAATAAATTCCCATTATTAATGCCAATGCATTTCATACTATCTGCTTTGGGCAGTGTAGCAAGCTGAAACACAGTAGTATTTACTTGTGGTTGTTAGTATTAGTTATCCTAACCAACACCAAAACTCCATTCTTTTCCTCTTACTCAGTGGCATGAATTTCCAAAAGAAAAGCAGTTCAAATCTGACTTGACACTCACAATGTAAGGGATCCAGGTCCATTAAGCATGACCTCAACTCATGGTCCAAGATGTGAAAAATGTGTTGCAGGTACCAGGATGGAAGAAGGGACAAAAGAAATAAGAGAACAAAAGACGAATACATGCTACGTTTAAGGCTTCCAGAAACAGTTATTTCCATCCCATTGGCCAAATCTAAGTCACATGTGCACACCTAATTGCAGGATATTTATTCTAAATTGCCAAATGACCAAAGGACAATTCAATTCTTATGGAAGAAGAAGAGAAAAGACACCAGGAAGCAGCAATTTCTACAACTTGGGACAATGTATCTAATTAATATTCTGCCAAGTGGGTGACTGGTCACCCAGGAGAATGATATATCAAGAGCACCAGAGCCAATGGTCCTATTAATTGAAACCTTAGCAGTAGCAGTAACCAGATCAGCCTTGGTGGGGGGAAATGCATGTTGTTGAGTCCATGCATAGTCTTTCTTTTGCCATGACCATTTTGCTCAAGATTTTACTTCTCAAGATTCTACTGTGTAATCATAAGGAAGGCTAGAGAAAGACTCACTAGCAGAGGTCAAATCATCTCTTTCCACCTTAATATTGAAAAGCTCTCTCACTGGGGGCTTTTCATAATCATATGAAACACAAATCTTTTCCTCATTTTCTGAGACATACATCTTAATAACTCTTCCCTGACATCAATTCTCTCTTCCTTCTCAGATGGATCATCTTGCAAAAGTCCATTATTTGATAGAGATCCTTGAGTCGGGATATTTTGCCTTCCAAACAAAGATTCTTCCCTTTGAGCATATTTCTCATCTCTACTTTCCTTCAGACCCATCCCCAAATGAGGCTGTATTGCCACAGCAGTCCACTTTATGTTGGTGCCTATGTAACATGAGAGCCATTAACATATTAGGATAATGAATTTTGTTTCTGAGTTGACTGATCATAGGAAAATCCCAAGAAGCTTTTTATGTAGGCTGATGGATAGTTAAGGGTACAGTAGAAATTTTGAGGAAACTGCTTATGAAAAAGGCTGAAGCTTGGCCTGCTGGTGGATGCTACTGGGAAAATTGAACTTCACTTCACCCAACTTGTAGTAAGCACTTAAAAAATAACTTCAGCACCTCATTATGATAACCATATAGATTAATATCTGAAGTGGGATTGACAAGTATACTACAGACCATAACATTTAAATTGATTTGAGAGAGATTCAGGGAAACAGAAAAGAAGTAGTGGTGAAGAGACAAAATTGTGATTATACTAAAAGCCATTGATATTGCATAGTATGTGTATATATCTCAATAAAACTGCTAAAAAAAAAAGTCGAGTGGCTGCCATTCTATTCTGCTGGGCTGCCAAAATGCAATATCCCAGAAATGGGCTGGCTTTTACAATGGGGATTTATTAGCTTACAGGTGTACGGTTCTGAGGCCATAAAATGTCCAAATCAAGGCATCATCAGGAAATACTTTCTTCCTGAAAATTGGATGCCAGCAATTTTGAACTCCTCTGTTACATGGCAAGGCACATGGCAGCATCTGCTGTTATCACCCTTCTCTTCTGGGTTTTGTTGTTTTCAGCTTCTGACTTCCGTGGCTTTCTGTGTCAACTTCTGTGTCAGTTTTTTTTCTCATTCTCTCTCTCCATATTCATCCTGTTCATAAAGGCCCTCAGTAATAGGATTAAGACCCACCCTGGATCATGTCTTCACTGAAATAATCTAACCAAAAGGTCCCACGTACCATAGGTCTGCATTCACAGGAATGGATTAACTCTAAGAACATACTTTTCTGGTCCATAAAACCTCAAACCATCACAAACACTTTTACAGTTTCCTGGTTGGTTCATTTATCTTAGGACAAAGGCAACTGAACCATGAAGCTATTTCTCAGGAAGCTCATTGGTAAGGGAAATGAGATAGTAAGCATCTATCCAATATCCTAGATGAAGAAACTGATGGTAATTTTGGAGACGCTAAATGGTCTTAGGACTCCCTCAAAACCCCATCATACTTAGCAACTTTACAAGCTGAAGACTGGATAGGTGGTGAGAATTGGATGTTGCAGCCATGAGAGATGAGCAAAGAAACACTTTAGCTCTCCACGAGGCAAATGTCAGCAGTTGTCAGATATGCAGGAAACATGAAAGAAAATTAAACTACTATCCAATTTTTCAAATGTGAGCAGGGGTAATAACAATATTAAGAAAAATTCTATCTTTACTGCTCTCCCTTTAAAAATTCTAAGAGCAATATTTTAATACTGTGTAAATATTCTAAAATGTAGGTTGTGCTCTTAGGTACTTACCAATTGACTTGAAAATGTGTATTCACATCAAAATCTGCACAGGAACCTTTTTTTTTTAAGATTTATTTTGTATTTATTTCTCTCCCCTTCCTGCCCCACCCCCACCCCCAGTTGTCTGCTCTGTGTGTCCATTCGCTGTGTGTTCTTCTGTGTCCGCTTGTGTCAGCAGAACCCGGAATCTGTGTCTCATTTTTGTTGCATCATCTTGCTGTGTCAGCTCTCCATGAGTGCGGTGCCACTCCTGGACAGGCTGCACTTTTTTTCATGCTGGGCGGCTCTCCTTACAGGGTGCACTCCTTGCGCGTGGGGCTCCCCTACGTGGGGAACACCCCTGGGTGGCAGGACACTCCTTGTGCACATCAGCACTGCGCATGGGCCAGCTCCACACAGGTCAAGGAGGCCCAGGGTTTGAACCATGGACCTCCCACATAGTAGGTGGATGCCCTATCCGTTGGGCCAAATCCGCTTCCCTGCACAGGAACATTTTAGCAACTTTATACATATCTGTCCCAAACTGGAAGTTTGTTCTTCAATAGATAAGTGGATAAATAAATTATGATTTATCCATGCAATGAAATACTACTTGGCAATAAGAAGTGCATTATCAAGATACTACACAAAAAAACATGGATGAATCTTAAATGCATACCGATAAGAGGAAGAAGCCAGCATGAGAATTCTATACACTGTATGATCCTATTTATTTAATATTCTGAAAAGACAAAACTAGAGAGATGGTAAACAGATTTGTGATGGCCAAGGGTTTGGAGGGGGGTGTCACTGAAAAATTGAAGAACAAAGGATATTTTACAGTGGTGAAATTTTCTGTATGATACTATAATGGTGGACACATGCACTTACCAAAACATACAGAACTTCTTAGAACAAAGAGTGAAACTTACATTTTAGTTTCCTTGGCTGCTCAAGCAAATATCATGCAGTGGGTTGGTATAAACAATGATCATTCTTATGGTTTTGAGGCTAAGAGAAAGTCCACATCTAGGCATCATAAAAGCAATACTTTCTCCCCAAAGACAGGCATTCTGGGGCTGATTGCCTGAGATCCTTGGTCCTTGGTACCTCTGTCACATGGCAATGCACATGACAGACTCTCCTGGCCTCTCAGTTCTCTTCCAGCTTCTTTTGAATTTCAGCTTTTTGTTTCGATGGCTTTTTCTCTGTGTGTCTGAATTTATTTCTCTTATAAAGGACTCCAGTAACAGGATTAAGGCCCACCCTGATTGAGGTGGGACACATCTTAAGTGAAGTAAGGGCATCAAAAGTTCCTACTTAGGGAAACGGACTTTGGCCCAGTGGTTAGGGCGTCCGTCTACCATATGGGAGGTCCGCGGTTCAAACCCCGGGCCTCCTCGACCCGTGTGGAGCTGGCCATGCGCAGTGCTGATGCGCGCAAGGAGTGCCGTGCCACACAAGGGTGTCCCCCGCGTGGGGGAGCCCCCACGCGCAAGGAGTGCACCCGTGAGGAAAGCCGCCCAGCGTGAAAAGAAAGTACAGCCTGCCCAGGAATGGCGCCGCCCACACTTCCTGTGCCGCTGACGACAACAGAAGCGGACAAAGAAACAAAAGCAGACAAAGAAACAAGACACAACAAATAGACACCAAGAACAGACAACCAGGGGAGGGGGGGAAATTAAATAAATAAATAAATCTTTAAAAAAAAAAAAAAAGTTCCTACTTAAAATGGGTTCACACCCACAGGAATGGATTAAATTGAAGAACACATTTTTATGGATACACACCACCAAGCTACCATACCATCCTACTCAGGTTTTTGTTCCTGTTAAAGTCAAATACAAACTCCCCAATCCCCACTCTTGCCTTATCAACCACTACAGCTTCACTCATACAATATTTATAAAGGCATAGTCCCCATGTCTAACCTTTTGTTCTATGCCTGCTTGGTTGAACCTATCCTCTTACTGTGTTTTCCTGTGTGACCTTGTGAGGCATACTACCCCTCTCTGTTCTAGGATCCATGCATACTAATAAACCTCCCTTTCATATATCTCTAGTGGCATTTGTCCTTGCCACACCTGACTATCCAAATAAAGACCCTTACATCTTAATGGTAGATGGTAAAAGCCAGGTTTCTCACTGTTGCAATGGGAGGTTACAGGACAAGCAAAGAGGGAAGGGAGGAATGATCTGTGTGGTACTGGATTAAAGTTGGAGACATCAGTATGAACTCGTGTTTAGCTTAATATAGACAAAGATGGATACATAGGAAAATATTGACAGATGTGTGTATATGCATGGTTTCGTATATAAACATATACTCCTTAAGTGTATGCTGCACATATGATTTTCTTCCAAAGTGTATAGTACAAAAAAGGGAAAAAGAGTAAATTTACAGTGGAGAATGCTCACAAACACTACCTCAGCTGGGTGATTAAGGTTAACATCATCAGTGATACATCCTTTTTATTGCATGTACCCTTGACATGACATGATGAGAATGGTCCTTTACCTCTGTGGTCTTCTTCCCCCAAATTGATAACCCCAGTCTAATCATAAGAAAAATATCTGGTAAACTGTAATTGAAAGGCATTCTATAAAATACTTGACTAGTACTCCTGAAAACTGTCAAAAGTCTGAGAAACAGTCACAATCTAGAGGACCTGAAGGAAACATGATGACTAAATGTAATGTTGTATGTTGGATAGGATCTTGGAACAGAAAAATGACATTAAGTAAAAAACAATGTTATCTAAAGAAAGTATGGACTTTAGTTAATAATATAGGGAAACGGATGCGGCTCAAGTGATAGAGCTTCTGCCTACCATATGGGAGGAGCTGTGTTTGATCCCTGGGCCCTCCTGGTGAAAAAGAAGAAGAGAAAGCATGCCCGCGCGGTAAGCCAGTGCCCGCGTGGTGAGCAAGTACCTGCATAGTGAACCAGTGCCCGTGCAAGTGAGTCACGCAGCAAGATGATGATGCAGCAAAGAAGAGACAAGGGGAAAATCAAGGTGAAGAACAGCAGAAACCAGGAATTGAGGTGGTGCAATTGACAGGGAACCTCTCTCCCCATAAGAGGTCTCCAGGATCGAATCCCAGTGAATCCTAGAGGAGAAAAAATGAGAAGACAACACAGACAACAAAAAACAGCAGGGCAGGAGGAGGGGAAGGGGGATAAATAAATAAATAAATAAATCTTTAAAAAAAAAAAATATATATATATATATATATATCATATTGAACTGAGAGGAGGCAGGAGAGTGGGCGGCCGGCACCCAGCATTTGGCAAGTTGGAGGTGAGGTGTCCATCATAAGCTCCAGAGAGTTCTCTTCCCAGGAAACCAACAGACTAGTGAGCAAACAAGAACTCACATCCTGCTATCCAGGTTGCCTTCAGCCTCACAGTGGGGGCCTCAGGGGACACAGCATGAGTGCTGAATGGGCAGTCGTTCAACACGATGAAAGTGAAGATGCAGATGTTCCCTGACCTATACAGGGGGCTATTGACTGTTGCCTCAGGCCTACTCCCAGGCGGGCTTCTGGGGTTTCTACAAGGGGACCAGCCCAGGGCTGATCACCGACATTGCTGAGAACTCCAACCTCTTCATGTGCTACAACTTCTGCCAGCAAGTCATGAGGAAGGTGGTTGGACCAGACAAGCAGGCAAAGCTGAGTGAGCTACCACCACTGGCTCCTTCACCTCTGCCTTTGCTGAACTGATGCGTTGTCCCACTGAGCTCCTGAAGTGCTGCCTACAGACCATGTATGAAATGGAGACAAAAGCCATAATACAGTTTGGTCTGTCGCGCAGAGCATCCTTAGAAAAGATGCCCCTTGGGTTTCTACCATGGACTCTCCAGGACTTTGCCTTGAAAAATACCAGGCTATTTCTTCTTCAGTGACTATATGTTGAACTGATCATTTTTTATATCAATGAACTAGGGCCTGTCCCTTTGATGTTAAGTGGTGGAATTTGCCTCTGGCTGGCTGCATACCCAGTGGGTCTTATCAAATCCAGAATTCGGGTTTATCCATGGCTGTTATGAAAAATGAAAGAATAACAACCTTATATTCTGGACTGAAGCCTACCATGATTCACACATTCTCTGCCAATGGGACACTGTTTTTGGCGTATGAGTACAGCAGGAGGTTGATGATGAGCCAGCTTGCTAAAGTGTCCTGGTGAACCTGGATCCAAGTACATAGGTATTTAGGCACTACAGTTCATCTCGTGGTTTCACAGAGTTCAAGACGAATGTGGAATTATTTTGACTATTAGTTTTTTTTGTTTTTTTTTTTTTGTCTTCCCTTCTTCTAAATCTTAGGTTTTATGGAAGGGTCTCTATTTTACATCATATAATTTCTGCCCATAATTTTACTGAAATAGAAAAGTTGCTGCTTTTGTCCCTGGTGGAATATATAGGCTGAGCCAGTGGCCCTATGCACCTTCTCTGAAAGGTCCAATATAGGTATATCAGGACTTTTACACAAACCTATAGATATATATGCAGTTTGAATGGTTATGTGTTGAGTGAAACACACAATTGGGTTCTATGTTTAACCTCAGATATCACAGAAAACCCCTGCATTAATCATGGTCTGTGAAGATGGTTGTAAATGATTGCTTAACCCATGTAAGATGTAGTCTTCTTTAAAGTCTGCTTAACATGTGCACTATACTAAACAGTTTTTAAAAAGGTTTAAGTGGAGCTTGAGAAGCAAAATATCCATCTAGATTTTTAATAGGGTAATGCACCTGCATTTTGGTGTGGCTTCCATATTCTTGAGTTATAGTTTCACAGTATGCATTGCAGATTTTCCCAAGATGTTCCATTCTTACTTAAAATAGTGCCAATTCAATTCCCAAGTGGAATCATATTCCTCACTCTAACTATACTGTCAGGCCTTTGGGGAGTAGCTTCACCTTCAACCATGTCAACCTCCCCTCTTTCCTCTCCATTAGAACTTTTACTGTGCTGGGCTTTAGATTGAGGAAGGGAAAGAGGGGGCAGGGCTGTGCTGCCATGCTTTGATGGAGACTGGTGGCTGACAGCAGCTCTTAACTTCTGGTTTTTGGGCAGGATTCCTGTTGGCTCATGTAGAAACCATTAATCCACCTTGGACCACTCACTGTCCTCTGCCCCTACCAAGCAGAAACCCTTCCAGGGAACAGAGAGTACCAAAACCTTCAAGGGAATCCTTTGTTCCCTGTTAAGATATTGAATGACAGTACTCATGGATGAAGTCCTTTCCTCTCAGACAGGACTAAATAGAACTTAGTGCTTGTACTAGGCAGTGATTGTACCAGGCAGTGAGTAATGTTAGGGTTAACCCATCCTGAAATTTACCTTAAGGACCATCAGTTCTTGCCATGCTTTAAAAATGCTGGAGCCTTCTAAAATTGGGTACTGGAAGTCAGTGAATTTTAATGTAATTATATATAGGGTGTGACTATAAAGTAATGAAAGCAATTTTATTATACTCTCCTGTATGTATGAATATGTGCACTGACACAAACCTCCACAGTTCACCTGGTCCTCACAGACTTGGCAATGGGCAGCAGTTCTTTGGCTATATTGTGTAAGGCAGTCATCCTTGTGACCACTTCAGTAAGCCTCATCATTCCATGATGCTCCCAAACCAGCAGGGTATCTCTCAATAAAAATGTTCTTAACAACTGGTATGGCTGAAAGCAAGTAGCCAACAATGTCAATAATGGCCATACCGTACGTCTCACTGTCACCTTGTCTCTGGCCTCCAGTTTCCCTAAACTTCTTGCTCTCCATGATGCCTCTTTGGTAGCTACAGCCACAGTGACAGAAGAGGTTCAGGGAAGTGAGCTGCTGTAGACATGTGGACATGCCAAGTGGACATCCAGGAAGGCCTGCTCAGCCTGGTGCCTGAAGTGTTCCAGAATTGTAGGCTAGCCTCCCATTGGCTTTCTTGCTAAAAGAAATCAGTTTTCTACTTTCTCTCCACACTCAAAGGACAGTAACTACTGGGTGCTGCTTCATCCAAGGTAGATGAATTAAAATAGAATAGAGGGAAGTGAATTTGGCCCAATGGATAGGGCGTCCGCCTACCACATGGGAGGTCTGCGGTTCAAACCCCGGGCCTCCTTAACCCGTGTGGAGCTGGCCCATGCGCAGTGCTGATACATGCAAAGAGTGCCCTGCCACGCAGGGGTGCCCCTGCGTAGGGGAGCCCCACGCGCAAGTAGTGTGCCCCATAAGGAGAGCTGCTCAGCGCGAAAGAAAGTGCAGCCTGCCCAGGAATGGCACTGCACACACAGAGAGCTGACACAACAAGATGATGCAACCAAAAGAAACACAGATTCCTAGTGCCGCTGATAAGGATACAAGCGGTCACAGAAGAACACACAGCGAATAGGCACAGAGCAGACAACTGGGAGGGGGGGAGAGAAATAAATAAAAAATAAAAAACAAACAAACAAACAAACAAAAAACAGAATAGAAAATGGACTGGATCCCAGCAGAAAGTGGATAGTGCTGAGGACACAGTGCCCTGCCCAGGCCTGTTGTCAGCAGACCTTTTCCTCCCCTGTTGTCTGTTGAAGATTTAACTAGGTATCTTAAATAGAAATAATTTCAGGCAAGTACATGGGAGAGGTGAATGAGTGGAAGGGAGTTAAGTCAGGAGAATTTTTTTCATTCAATTTGCTTAATTCATATTTAATATTGGGGTACAATTTACACTATTTCCAATCTGCACTTCAGGCAAAAATATGATCATTTGAAATATTGTGTTTAAAGGAATTTGGGCATTCTTTCATTAAATTATGTACCTAATAAAAAATAATACTGTTTCAATATTGGCTCATTAATTTTGACAAATGTTCTATGTAATGTAAGATGTTAACAAGAGAGGAAATAGGGTGAGAGGTATTATGGGAACTCTCTGTACTATATTCACAACTGTTTAAAAATAAGTCTAAAACTACTCTAAAATTAAGTTTGTTTTCTTAAAAGATGTGCATTAAATCTTGCCTCTAACAGGTAGTTGTGATCTTTGAGTTTTGTGAGTAGTACAAACTATTTTTTAACATGTGCTCTGAGAGCTGGAACTGGAAATTTTTTTTTCACTTAGTGTAAGCATTTCCCAAATGAAATGGCAAAAGTATTTCATAGAGATGGGAAACTTCAATTGGTCAAAGTGTTGAAAATAATTTTTAAAACTTCTGTTTGAAAGATAAATGTTTAGTTGTATATGACTTGACCAGGCATTATACAAATGTTTAAAGTGTCTGAGAATTAGGTAACTATAAGTTTAACCTGAGTGATTTAAAATGGTATTGAGATAATGTAACTGAGTGCCCAACGTTTCTCCTTTAAATATAATTTTACTATAAAGAAGATTATACCAGACTGAAATAAGAGGGTTGAAGCTGGTTATACAAATGTGGTCTCTCCAAGATAACATTCTTGGTGGGGATTCAATAAAGGAAGCAAAAGCTATCCTAGCTTTTTAAAGTAAAAAATGATTTTTTCTTTTATATTTTAAAAAGCTCTTTTGAGATGTAATTGACATACAACAAACTGCACATTTAAAGTGTATAATTTGGTGAGTTTTGACATATACATATATTCCCATGACTCTATCACCAGAAATTAAGATAATGGAAATATTCATCATCCCCAACAGATGCCACCATGTACCTTCCCATGTGGCAAAAGAGCCATGGATCACCAGTAGCCAGTCTTCAGGAAGAAAGCATCACCTTGATGATGCCTTGATTTGGACATTTTCTTGGCTTCAAAACTGTAAGCTAATAAATTCCCATTATTCAAGCCAAACAATTTAATGGCAATTGCTTTAAGCAGCCTAGGAAACTAAAACAGATTTTGGTATGAGTGAAGTGCTGCTATTGCAAGTACCAAAAATGTGGAAACAGCTTTGGAATTGGATAATGGGTAGAGGCTGGAAGAATTGTGAGGTACTTGATAGAAAAGGCCTAGATTTCTCAGAAGAAACTGTTGATAGAAATATGGATGCTAATGGTACTTCCCATGAGGCATTAGATGGAAATGATGATTCTGTTACTGTTATTTAGAAGAATGGCAATCCTTATTTTAAAATGGCAGAGAAATTGGTGATATTGAGTTCTGATGTTGGATGGAAGGCAGACTTTGAAAGACATGAGCTTGAATATTTAGCTGAGGAGATTTCCAAGCTAAGTGTGGACAGTGCAGCCTAGTTTCCCCTTGCAGTTTTATTAAAATGCAAGAGGAAAGGGATAAATCAAAAACCGAACTCCTGGGCACAAAGAAACCAGAAATGATGTTTGGAATATTCTGAGTTTCTGAAAAATGAGTCCCCAGAGAATCAAGCTCTGTGGGAGAGTTTAACTGAACATGGTTAGTTATTTCAATTCAGGTCAGTATTGGAAATGCAGAAGGTTTGTGGAAAGTTCTTCTGTCCTTTGGTGTGTACCCCTGTGTGCTACATGTGAAACTGACAAGGTTTTTTGTGAGATCTGTGTGAACAGAACCACTGCCAGCCTGGACGAAAAGAGATAGATTGATAGAAAAATCACTTGAAGGGCAGGATAATGGAAGGTGAAGTCTGGGCCAAGAAGAGTGGACTTACCCATGTGTGCTGCCCCTTGGAGAGGGCTAGTGTTCCACCCCATTGTCCAGGAAGAATGCTGCCACCCCAGTTTTTTCAGATGCCCCAGGGATTGTAGAGGGTCTGGCTGCCACTCCAATGTTTAACAAGGGTGGGCCCTATGCCCCAGGGATAGCAGAAAACTTGGCCACCATTCTGATGCTTGAAGAGATTGGCACTTTTGCCTACTGTTTGGGGAGAGCATGGGCCCAAGAAAGTATGTGGAAGGCTTGGGGCTGTCACTCTATCAAGCCCAGAGGACAAAACACCATTCCATAGATGACTCTCAGACCTTGAAATATAAGGGAGTATGCCCTGCTGGGTTTTGGAATTGCTTGGGACCTGCAATCCCTGCTTTCCTTCCAATTTCTCCCTTTAGGAATGAGAATGTTTATCCTATACCTGTCTCTCCTTTATATATTGGAAGCAGATAACCTGTTCTCTAGGTTTAATAGGTCCACAGACAGAGGGAAATTGTGTCCCTGGACAGATCATACTTATAACCAATTTTGATGAGACTTTGCACTTAGAATTATTAGAGAAATGACTTGAGGCTTTTGGGATATTGTGATAGAATGAATGTATTTTTGCATAAGGAAAGAACAAGTCTTTTTGGGGTCCAGAGGGTGGAATGTGGTGGTTTGAAACTGTATGTACCCCCAGAAAATCATATTTTTAAAGCTAATCCATTCTTGTGGGTATAAACCCATTGTAAGTAGGACCTTTTCATCAGAATATTTCAGTTAAGGTATGACACACCTCATTCAGATTGGCCTTAATCCTATTACTGGAGTAGTTTATAAATGGAATAAAATTCAGACTAAGAGAGAAAAGGCCACAGAAGCAAGAAGCTGAAATCAATCAATCTTGGAAGAGGAAGGAGAGATCAGCAGATGCCGCCATGTGCTTTGCTGTGACAAAGAAACCAAGGATCACTGGCTGCTGATTTGTGAGGAGAAAAGCATTGCCTTGATAATGCCTTGATTTCAACATTTTCTTGGCCTCAAAACTGTAAGCTAATAAAGTTCTACTGTTCAAGCCAAACTATTCATAGTATTTGCTTTAAGCGACCTAGAAAACTAAAACACCTGCTTGCAGTAAAAGATAATATAAAGACTATGGATATCTACCCAAAAGGAGTTGGCAGATATTTCTGTAAAGAACAGATAATAAATATTTTAGGCTTTGAGGGCCATATTGTCTCTGTAAGGAGTACTCAAATTTTTTGTTGTGGCATGCAAGCAACCCTAGATAATATTCAAATAAAGGAGTGTGTCTGTGTCCCAAAATAGCTTTATTTACAAAAATAAATAGCAGGCTGGATTTGGTTTGAGGGCTGTAGTTTGCCAATCCCTGCTCAAGAGCAATGCAAAGATTCGACCATGCAAATATTTATTTATATTATCTTTGCTCAAAATAGTCAAAAGCTAAAAAAGAAAACCCAAGTACCTATCAACAAATGAATGGGTAAGCCAATTATAGCAAATCCACATGATAAAATACCATTCAGTGGTAAGAAGAAATGAACTACTGATAAGTACACAAACATGGGTGAACGTTTAAAACTTTATTTCATTTATGTAAACCCTGGAAAAGTCTAACCTAATCTACAATGACAGAAAGCAGATCAGTAATAACCTGGAACCAGTAGTACTGAGGGGAATGGCTCAGAAGGGCATGAGTGGTTAAAATGCTCTTTGTGTTGATTGTGCTGATGCGTACACAGGTGTATACATTTGCCAAATGTCATGGAACTGTATGCTTAATGGTAGATTTTATTTTTTATTTTTAAAAAAATTTAGGCAGTACCAGAAATTGAACTTGGGACCTTGTATATGAGAAGCAGGCCCTCAAACCACTGAGCTACACTCACTCCCCAATTTAGGCAGATTTTATTGCCATTTGACACTCATGAAAGAGATAGGGTTGCTATATCTGATTTTGCAGTTTGTGCATTACACAAGGGCCCCAGTCACGGTAAAGAGTGAGCACTGAAACCCAGCCAAAGATCCTCTCAACTGCATTTTCTAATTTGTGCAAAGGTTAAGCACTGGCACTGGAGAAGAGTCATCTAGACTTGCACAATTATAGGGCTCTTGAGTCAAGGATCAAAGAAAATAAAACTTTTAAATTTAGAGAAACCATAATCTAAACAATGGACACTCAATCAAGAACATGGAAGCAGAAACACGGAGAAGAACACAGAGGAAGAAAGACAGCTCCATAGACACAGCAGAGGACCTGGGAAAAGAGATGAACCTGAGAGTCTACAGCTGACCTTGTTAAGAGAACAGAACAGCTGAGCCCAGAGAGAAATAAGCCCTCCGGCCTACAGCTGAGATTGGAAGAAGCTGGACCTATGGAACCTTAAGAGGAAGAGGAAGACTGAACTCTCGCAGACATAGCCCATCATCTTGCTTCAACACATGACAACAGTGTGTGGTGAGGAAGTAACTTTGGACTCTTCAGGGCCTTATAACTATAAACTTCTACCCCAAATAAATACCCTTTATAAAGGCCAACAGATTTTTGGTACTTTGCATCAGCACCCCTTAGGGCTGACTAATACACAAGGTTACAGCATACTATTTCTTAACTGCAGAAAAGGAGGAATTAAGAGATTTACGGCATGTCTCATTCTCCAGCATGCCCCTGGTCCCTGCCTTGAACCATGAACTTTTCTCATTTTCTTGTTCCTTAATAACTCTTTACTCCCTTGCCTACCCTATGGCATGTCCTTAAATTCTTTTATGCAACATAAGCCAAGAATCTAGAAGCCCAGAGCTCAGAGCCATATGATAACATTATTTGGTGAACCAAGCCAGGAGACAGAGAGGCAAGTAGCACTCTCTGACCTCTTCTGGAGTGCCACTTGCCTCTCTGTCTGCTTGTGCCAAGGAACTTGTAAATCAGATTTGGGGTTCGCCTGTTACAAATTAGATAATGGTAAAAGGTGTGGATTAGATTGCTGCCTGGTGGAATACTCAACCCTCAGAGTTGGACTTCAATTCTTATAGCCCAGCAGTCGCCAGAGTCCCGTTATCTCCAAGGACTGGGGTGTGGGGGCCTCCCACTTTGATTTTGATGTTCCTAAATAAATTAGCATTATATGTATTAAGTCTTTAAGGTGATGAAAATGGTAAATTCATGTTTAAAGAAATTAAGATAAAGGTAAATTTCATTGGTTGCTAATTGTAATTTAATAAGCTTATTTAAAAGTAACTAGTTTCTGTGGTTATAGCTAATTATAAGAAGTTTATAAAAGCATCTTCTAAGCTAAAGCATTTAAATGGCTAATTCCAGGAAGTCATTATTAATTAGAAACCTAAATTGATATTAACAAAAAATAACTTCATAACAGGGAAACCTGTAAGAGGCTACTTCAACCTGCATATTAAAGCAGTGGTAAGGAAAGATAACCTTGATTCCATTGGGAATCTTCAGTTTTCCTAAAATGATGGAGAAAGTAGATTTTCCTGTACAGGTATAGTAAAATACCTGTTAATTAACATCAGCATGGTAAAGGTGTAGAAAGTAAACTACTAAAATAATGTTCATTTGATGCATTAAAAAAAGAGATTTGCCATCAAACTCTAAAAATTTCCACTGACTTCTTCTTTTGGGGCTTGCATTATTATCTTGAATTGGGAAATAAAAGTCAAACAGCAGAAATGTTTTCACCATTTCTTTTACTCTAGGCTCCATTCAAAATTGGCAAAATTTGGGATATCTAGTAAGTGAGTGGGAATAGCACAACCAAAAGAGTTATACATTGCCTCTAAAATCCAAAGAGACCCACCAAATGTTGTGCCTCTTTCTTAAAAGCAGGGAGTAAAAGGTGCAGCAACTTGTCCATTAATTTGGAGACAATATTCCAATCAGTGCCCACCCCCATTCTAATTCACTTAAGGGAAGCTGTTTGAGGTACAATTTTGAGAGATTTTTCTCCGAATTTCTGGATGCATGTATTTTATAAAAGGGTTTAGAATATATATAACTTCTTATCTTTAAGGTCCTAATAGTGTGATATCATCAACGAAGTAGGAAAGTCAGTATGATGTCCTATGAGATGGTAAGAATAAAATGGGCCCAGATGACTAATTGTGGGCCAAAACTACAAAGGTAATGCACACCTGAAACAGGTGAAAGCAAGTTGAGTTTATTCTTTTATTATTGGGGTCAGAAAAAAGAGTTTTTGCTACAGGAGATTTGCTGGTTTTTTCCTACAAGGATTTCGTATCTGGAATATCAACTGCAAAATGGAATCACCACCTGGTTACAGTTATAATCCATTATCATTCTTTAAGTCCATCTTTCTTGGCCAGAAAGTAGGTGGGCTAAATGGGGGATTCTATAGGCTGACAACCCCCTGAATCTTCAAGACTTCGAGGTACTCATCTCTATGATTCCCTCAGGAAATTCTGTTGTCCTTTACTTAATGTTTTTGTAAGAAATGTCTTAGAATGGTAACTCTAAGATCCTCTAGATCTCAGTACTGATGTTGTTGTTTCAGTTGGAATTCTTTTGACTATAATTAATAGAAACTCGAATTAGCAGTAGCTTAATCAAATTGGTATGGGCTAGTGCCATATTATAAGAAGTTTAGAAATATGCAGTTGCTAAGCATTGAGTCTGTGGCTTGATGATATCAGAGTTGGTTTCTCTGAGATTCTCTTGGCTTTCTCCTCATGCCTCTTGGTTATACAATGATAGCTTCTTCAAACATTATGATTATGATCAAGCTTCAGACAGAAAAAAGTAGGAGAGAGCAAGGGCAAAGGAGTTTCTCTAGTTAGACTTTGCCTTTTAATTTAGGAAAGATGTCCCTTCCTGTGTACTCCCGCTTACATTTCATTCCTCTCTTTCATCCTGCTAGGACATTGTTAGCTGGGCCCAAACAAAAGTTAGGGAGCAAGGCAACCTGCTGATGTTGTCCATAAGGTCCAATCTCTGGAGCATGGAGCAGGATGGAGAAGGGTGGACAGTGCTCTGAAGGGACAAATGGAAGAAATCCATCACATTAATAAACAACACCTCAACAAATGCAATGAATGTGCCACAGTAACGAAAGAGGTTGTTGATGTGGGAGGAGTGGGGTGGGGTGGGTGTTGGGTATATGGGAGCCTCTTATATATATATATATATTTTAAGACTTTTAAAATTTATTTCTCTCCCCTTCCCCCCCTCCCGCCCCAGTTGTCTATTCTCTGTTCTCTGCGTCTATTTGCTGTGTGTTCTTCTTTTGTCCGCTTCTGTTGTTGTCAGCAGCATGGGAATCTGTGTTTTTTTGTTACATCACCTTCTTGTGTCAGCTCTCCGTGTGTGTGGCACCATTCCTGGGCAGGCTGCACTTTCTTTCGTGCTGGGCGGCTCTCCTTATGGGGTGCACTGCTTGCGCTTGGGGCTCCCCTATGCGGGGGACACCCCCGCGTGGCACAGCCCTCCTTGTGCGCATCAGCACTGCACATGGGCCAGCTCCACACAGGTCAAGGAGGCCCAGGGTTTGAACCGTGGACCTCCCATGTGGTAGACAGATGCCCTATCCACTGGGCCGCTTCCCTCTTATATTTTTTAATGTACATTTTTTGTGATTTATGTATCTTAAAAAAATACAATTAAAAAAAGAAAAAATAATAATACCTTTCTCCCATCTATCTGATCTCTTCTTTCTTTCTATTTCTGACATCACCTGACTTTAAATACTGTCTTCTAACCCCTTCAAGGCTCCAAGAACCAGACAAGGGGGTGAAAAGGCTATTGGTACTCAGAATCACTGTGGGAAGGTAGTTCCTCCAGGAAACTCTGGTATGTCCTCCAAATACATCATTCCCAAATACATAAAAGCTGCTGATTGGTGGCAGACTTGGGCCAGTGGTTAGGGCATCTGTCTACCACATGGGAGGTCCGCGGTTCAAACCCCAAGCCTCCTTTACCCGTGTGGAGCTGGCCCATGCGCAGTGCTGATGTGCGCAAGGAGTGCCCTGCCACGCAGGGGTATCCCCCACGTAGGAGAGCCCCAGCGCCCCGTAAGGAGAGCCGCCCAGCGTGAAAGAAAGTGCAGCCTGCCCAGGAATGGCACTACACACATGGAGAGTTGACACAAGATGACACAACAAAAAGAAACACAGATTCCTGTGCTGCTGACAACAACAGAAGTGGACAAAGAAGAAGATGCAGCAAGCAGACAAATAGACACAGAGAACAGACAAGGGGATGGCGGGGGAAGGGGAGCGAAATAAATAAATCTTTAAAAATAAAAAATAAAAAAAATAAAAGCTGCTGATTGAACTTGTGAAGAGCATGGCAGCACTGACAGGATCCAACATTGTTGGATATCAGGGGCACTGGAAAGAGAAAGAGGCAACTAGGGCAGTTTGACGAACATGAAAGGATGTGGAAAAGACATTAATTGGCAGAGAAACAATTCTGGAAGCAGAAAGATGTCAGAGGAGGAAGTTGCAGGTCAGTTATGATACTACTAAGCCATACAAGAGACTGCATGGCAAGTCACTGGCAAACACGAGCCCCATTGTGCAAGCATCCTAAAGGAAGAGAGGCCAGATTTGAAAACAAGCCAAACTTTAGAAGGTGGGATGGGGTACAACCAAAGCGGACTGCTAAGAAATGTCAACACGATGCAGACTCCTTTTGTCCAGAGGATAATTTTACCTATCTCCTTAATAGTCAGTTCCGCCAAGACCAGGATCGCTTCATCTCCAGAAGATGCGAGTGGGTCCGGAGGCCTTATTACTCTGAGATTTGGAGTTTAAGGTTGAATTTCTGCCCATTTCTAGGAAGAAGAGTAATACGTTGGGCAATTGTTGGGAAAACAGTATTTGTTCCTAAAGAATAACGAACTTTTTCTTTGGGAGAGGGCGGGGCGCGTCCGTGTCTAAGATCTAGGGTGTGAAAATCACTACACCTTTCCCTTTCGGCTTGGGAAGGTCCAGTGAGGGAACACCGGGTAAGAAAAGACGCCCGTTTCCCCGGGCGGCGGCGGGGGCGGGGCTGCGAAGCACCTGGAGCCTTCTGGCTGTTGAGGAAGGCGGGGCCGGAGCCGACTGGCTCTGGAGTAGGACTAGGCCTGCGCGGGGCGGGGCCACGTGACTCCTTCGCCTTCTGGGCACCGACGCATGCGCATTGGTCCCTCATCGAGGCGGCTGTGGCGCTGGCGGCGGCTGCTGCTGCGGTGGCTGTGTGGACTGAGGCGGTGGAAGTGCTTCTTCGGCTAGGTTTGGACCAGGCTTCGGCTCATGGCATTAAGCGGCATCCATCGTAAGGTCAGCTGAGGTGGGCGTCTTGGAATGGCTTGTGGGGGTGATACTCGGAGCGGGAAGGCCCTGCCTGGTCTCGGGCCGCACTGGGCCTCCCCCTCCAGCCCTGTTTGAGGCCTGCGTGGACTCGGCACCCAGCTGTCCATTCCTTTCACCTTCCCACCTGTTGGGTGGAGCAGTGCGAGGTTTCTTTTCTTAGACCAAACATTTTTCAGGACCGGTGTCTTATGTCGCGCATGAAAGTGTGGGGACTTCCTTCACATGGATTTAGGAAGAGATCTGGGGCAAGACTGAAGCCCTTGCTTCCCCAAGAACTGGAAACTGGTGTGGCTGGAACGACAGGAAATGGAAGGAGCCTTTTAGCCGCCGCAGCATTAGGGGAATATAATTAATTAGGGGAATATAAGGGAATTAATATGAATTCTATTAATAAAGCATTTAGGCTCTTAGTAGGGCGCGTTCCGCGTTCTGACTACATAAGCAACTCTTTGGGACCTTGAGTCACAGCGTCCCGAAGGTCGACCATTTTGGCAGGATAGGACAGGAACAGAAAAACTGTATCTGAAAGATCCTAATTGGATCTTTTTAAGAAGTCCAAGAATAATGTTTACCTTTTATAGTCAGAGACCAACGCTGGTGGTTGTCGATCTTACACCAAAATCAGATATTTAAAATTAATAAATAGTACTTCTTAATGTATTGTTGATAATAATAACGTAGTTTATGTCCATTAAAATGCTACCTTTTAGTTTCATAATCATACTACCTTCTCGTGAGGACTTCAGTCTGTTCAAAAATACTTTTTTGCAGCTGGAAATGATGAAGCTTACTTAAGAAAGCAAATTTCTTACGGGACGTATGAAGTGCCTGTTGAAAATTAAGTAGTTTGGGCTCGATAATAGCTTAAGTGGATTGGAAATAAAAAACAAAACCAGCAACTGCTGTCATTTTTATTATTGTTTGTTTCCAGATTTATAACCTCATTCTTGAGTTGTAAAAGTTTGAACTTTCCACTGTTCACTATGCAGTAGGGAATAAAGTGACAAAGGTGTTCTGTTAAAGAAGACTAGATTATGAGCCCTGAAATAATTCGGGATTGACCAAAGATGGCTAATTAGTAGGTGATGTGAGATATTTGAAGTGAAAATGGAAAAGCAGAATAGTTTTCAGTCTCAGAATATTTTTTTAAATGTTTTTACTTGTGATAGTTTAAGAAAAAGGATTGTGTAAGTCAAATGTTAAAAATGGTGTGTATTTTTTTTTCAAGAGAAAGAACAGAAAAGCTTTTGTAATTAGTAAATAGCATGCATAAAATATAAGATTATTTTTATTTGTAAAAATAGCTGAAGGAGGAAGAAAGTAGTAGTAATTCTAGCCAACTGGAACTTTTTCAAAGACCTGAAGAGGTGATGGTGACATTTATGTATATATATAGTGTTCATTGTGTGTAATCTAAAAAAAAGTCTATGAACATTCTACTTTACCTCCAAAAGTAGTCACCAAAGCCAGTGGTTATGACAGCCTGTTTTCCTCTGGAAACCTCTCCTTAAAGCAATATATGTGTGATTGTTTTGTGGATGAGGTTTAGAGAGATTAAGTAATTTACCCTAAGTTACTTAAAGAGTTACTTATAAGAAGCCTTTTTACAGTCTTTAAATTGGCCTTTCTGTGGATGAGACAAAATGACTTGTGGATTGTAAAGCTAACTGATTTGCAAACTCCTAACTTTCAGTCCTTAGTGATGACTTCAGAATTTTATATTTTGCTCTGTTTATGAAAAGAATAATTAATGGTATGGTTTTGAGTACCTCTACAAGTGTAAGAGATATTTCAGGAATGAAAAAGAAGGTATTAGATCAGATTTCCCATTTTTATTTGTGTGGGTCATTTCAGTCATCCTCCAGAATACCTTTTCAATTTTAAGATGGCATGCTGAATTGTTAATCAAATTTTAGTGTATGTCATCACTATACTAAAAGTTAAATGCATGTTACAGAAGGACTATTTTTTCAGGTACTGCGTTTTTACTTTGTAATTCATCAGGTTTCCTTTTATGCTTTTGGACAGTTTATGCCTATCATGATTTTATAAGGAAGTGTGGTGTAGTAAGTCATTTATTAGTTTGATGAGTTGAAAAAGGAGGAAAGTTTTGTTGGTCTGAGGGAACAGCATGAGTCAAGGCTCAAATATGAAGAATGTAATGGGCTCTGGAAATGGAAACGAGGAGGAATATTGTAAGATTAGTATGTATGGAAAGTTAATTGGGACTGGATGTATTTTAATTTGTCCAACAGATATTTGTCTGGTGTTATGTATTGATAGTTTTAGGTACTAGGAACATAGTGAATAAAACTGTCATGTCCCCAGTTCTCACTGAATAGTAATATTAATTTATCTGTAAAAGTGATTTAGCAATGTTTTTCAAACATTTTTGACTGCAACCCACAGTAGGGTGTACATGTAATACTGCAGCCCAATATGCAGTAGTGCTGCGTCTATTTCAATAATATGCCCTTACTGTGTGCATGCACGCTGATATTTTTCTATTAAAAATATTAGAAGCTGGTTTGAAGCAATCTCAAACATTGATCAAATGGAGAGGATAAGAATTACTTAAATTGTAACAATAGTGTGAATGAAAGGAAAGGTATAGTTAATCTTTTTAGCAAGGTATGTGTGATTGATTGTGGATGAGGCTTAGTGAGATTAGGTAACTTGCCCAAAGTTCCTCAGTAAGTAGCCTGACTGTATCTTATCTTGAGTGTATGAGACCTCTGGGTGTGCTATATTTCCAGCTGTTTGTTGGTAGATGTAGCCCTTACAGACCCTCAAGAAATTTGTAATTTGATAGGAAAGATAGACATTGAGCATGTATCACAAATGTGATGTATGCTATAGAGAAAAAGACAAGACTACTGGGACAATGTAATGGGGGCAATGTAACTAGTTTGGGGGGATATGGGAATACTTTTCAGGAAGTGTGGTTTAAACTTTGCCCAGAAGAATGAATAGACTTTATTTAGGTTGAAGGGACTATTGGGAATGTGGGTGAGGGGTAGAGAGATGGTAATGCTTTCCAGGTAGAAATAGCATTCAGTAGGGCCCTGACGAAGGAAAGAACTGAATATGGAAAAACAAAACAAATCAAAGCCCCCAAACCAAAGAACTCAACAGAGAGCGAATGCTGTAGAGAGGTTAGTAGAGAAGAGGCAAAGTTTTGGAGTTAGATGGTGTTGAATCCTGGCTCTGTTCTTTACTACCTATGTAACTCTGAACAAGTTATGTACCTAATAAACTTTGGTTTCCTCATCATTCAAAATGGGAAAGTAGCATTTAATAAAATGTTTGTTCAATAAATAACATTTCTTAATATTATCACTGATAGCTAGTAATTGAAAAATAATGAGTGTCTTCTGTGTGCCTAGCAACTCAGTATATAATTGGATTTCATATGTGTGTTTAATTGCATCTGAATGTCACATTTGCTATTTATTATTTGCCACATTTACTATTTGCAAAGCACTCTGAGATTTTTTTTTTCCTATTCTGTTTGTCATTTTAAAAAAGCAGCTATTCTAAGGCAACTGCAGTTTGAAAACACTGATCTAGTGGGGATATGATTACTTAAACTTTAACAATAGTGATATGAATTTAAAAGGTGTTAATCCATATAGCAGGGTATACTAAACAAGTGAATTATTCATTGTTATAATATAATTTCCATGGATTAAAGAATAAAAGCTGTACTTTAATTTGAAAGTAAAACACAAAGAGCAATGAAATTAGAGTTGGTTTAGTGTATTATGTATTTTAGCTTTGAAAGCCATAGAAATCAGTCATCCTAGTTTTTTCCTATAAAAGATCCATTTTTCCAAAGCATTATGCATAATTTTAATTAGAATATAACAGAATATTTCATAGTTTTTTAAAATATAAAGTTAAGTCAATGACTCAGATTATCTGCTTTAATAAGTTGAGTGGAAATTTCATTATCTATATCAGGGGTTCTTTTTTTAAAAGATTTATTTATTTATTCCCCTCCCCCCCCCCCACCAGTTGTCTGCTCTCTCTGTCCATTCACTGAGTGCTCTTCTGTGACCACTTCTATCCTTATCAGTGGCACCGCCGGGAATCTGTATTTCTTTTTTTTTTTTTAAGATTTATTTATTTATTTATTTCCCCTTCCCCCCACCCTGGTTGTCTGTTCTCTTTGTCTATTTGCTGTGTCTTCTTTGTCCGCTTCTGTTGTCGTCAGCGGCGTGGGAATCTGTTTCTTTTCCTTGCGTCATCTTGTTGTGTCAGCTCTCCATGTGTGTGGCACCATTCCGGGGCAGGCTGCACTTTCTTTTGCGCTGGGTGGCTCTCCTTACGGGGCGCACTCCTTGCGTGTGGGGCTCCCCTACGCGGGGAACACCCCTGCGTGGCAGGGCACTCCTTGCCCGCATCAGCACTGCGCATGGGCCAGCTGCACACGGGTCAGGGAGGCCTGGGATTTGAACCGCTGACCACCCATGTGGTAGACATATGCCTTAACCATTGGGCCAAGTCCGCCGCCCTGTGTTTCTTTTTGTTGCGTCATTTTGTTGTGTCAATTCTCCGTGTGTATGGCGTCATTCCTGGGCAGGCTGAACTTTTTTCGCGCGAGGTGGCTCTCCTTATGGGGCGCACTCCTTGCGCGTGGGGCTCCCCTATGTGGGGGACACCCCTGCTTGGCATGGCACTCCTTGCGCACATCAGCATTGCGTGTGGGCCAGCTCCACACGGGTGAAGGAGGTCCTGCGTTTGAACCGGGGACCTCCCATGTGGTAGGGGGGGCGCTCTATCAGTTGAACCAAGTCTGCTTCCCTATCAACGGTTCTTAACCTGTTTTGTTCTGTAGACCCCTTTGCCAGTCAGGTGAAAACCACGGATTCCTTACTAAGTCCACACTATACTGTGTATTATTTAATAAATATGTCACACCTGCATCAACATGTCCCCACAAGAATGTTTTTTTGAATTTAAATTCAAGCTCATGAACCTGTTAAGAACCCCTATTTTATATCATTACAGATATAAAGTATAATGGTTCAGCCTTTTAGTGCTTGACAGGGAAGAGTCATGATAAAAAGGTCAATATGAAATCATTTGATTATAGTAGCATTATCTAGCATTTGAAATTCATACTCCTTTGTATAATCTCAGAGTCAAGTATAATTATTTTCACATTTGTTAAAACTGCTGCTGTAAAGGAGAAATACTCTTATTTTCCAAGAGATATACACAGCATTTTTTTTCTCCAGGGAATTTGTACAAACCAATATAAGATCTAAATTCTTCACATAATATATAAAACAGGAAAAGCCCCTTCAGATTTATTTTTTAAAGTCTGAAATGCTGGTACATTCCAGTGAGGCAACAGTTCTTCATTCCTGTAATTCTGGCTCAGAACTGCTGTTTACTGTGGGTCTAGAGTAGCAGACATGGTTTCTTTCTAGTCGTCATCTTTTCCACTGGTGTTTGTCTGTCTTGTCAGTCTGATCAGATCATAAAATATCTCATTAATGTTTACTTTTGACTTTGCAAAATATTCTAAAAGGAACAGTTAAACCATCTTGCTAAATTCTGACTCTGTTCTTTGCCAATTACTTGTTCCAAGTTGTGTTTATTGCCGATCAAAATCATTGGAAAATCTTCTGTGTCCTTAATTTGTAAAATTTGTTCCCTCAGGTCGTATAAGTCATTAAATGTAGATTGAGCTGTAATACAATATACTAGCACAAATCCTTGGCCATTCTTCCATATACAAATCCCTCATTACCAGAAATTGCTCTGTCCCTATCCTATCCAGGATTTTGAGCATACACTGTTGGCAGTCTACTTCAGCTTGCTTTCTATAGGAATCTTCTATTGTTGGATCATATTTTTAAGTACAAATTCCCTGAAGAAACTGAATGATCAAAGCAGGATTCCCCATGCTTTCTGATCCCAGGACCACCACTAGCTTGTACTCATGGCTTGGTGTGGTCTGTTTAAATAACTGACAATCCCTTCTGGCACCTTCTCCCCCTCCTCCTCCATCTCTCCCTCTTCCAGTCTCCTCTCAGCCTCTGATCCTGGCCGGGCTCTGCAGTGAGGCAACCTACTTCATTCATTTTGACTAAGAGAAGGATGAGGGTATGGTTACAGGTAAATTTAGATTGGGAGATTTGGTAATGGGAAGAAAGAAGTCACACGTCATTGTTTATAGTCTCAAAGTATGACAACAGATGTGAACACAAATAAAGGTTATATATTTCAGTTATTACAGGAGTGCTATAGTAGAGATACAAAACAAATGTTTCAAGAGCAAAAAGGAAGAAAGATTGTACATGAGGTGAGGTAATTAGGAGTACAACAGATTTACTCCTTGGAAGTGTAGATTTTAAGAAGGGAATAGAGGATTAATAAGAGCTAGTAGGACTAGTAGGATGAAGACTGATGTTAGGATAAATGAGTACTTTCATTGGAGTGCTATGAGCTGGATGTTATAGTATAGCAACAAATGCCTTTCTTAGAAAAATGCTGCAGTGAACATTTTTTTTTTTTTTTAAAGATTTATTTTATTTATTTTTAATTCCCCCCCTTCCCCTGGTTGTCTGTGCTCTGTGTCTATTTGCTGCGTCTTGTTTCTTTGTCCGCTTCTGTTGTCGTCAGCGGCACCGGAAGTGTGTGCGGCGCCATTCCTGGGCAGGCTGCACTTTCTTTCGCCCTGGGTGGCTCTCCTTACAGGCACACTCCTTGCAAGTGGGGCTCCCCTACGCGGGGGACACCCCTGCCTGGCAGGGCACTCCTTGCGCGCATCTACACTGCGCATGGGCCAGCTCCACACGGGTCAAGGAGGCCCAGGGTTTGAACCGCGGACCTCCCATGTGGTAGACGGATGCCCTAACTACTGGGCCGAGTCCGTTTCCCTGCAGTGAACATTTCGTGATTAATTCTCTCGAGTGGACTTTAAAAAGAATTATTTCCAATGATAGAAATGTACCATACTTTGTCTTTTTTTTTTAGGAAGTACCAGGGATTGAACCCAGGACCTTGTACATGGGAAGTAGGCACTCAACCACTGAGCTACACCTGCTCCCCAATGAGAGTTGGGTTTTTTGTTTCTTTGTTTTGTTTTTAGTACTGGGAATCAAACCTGCGACCTTGAACATGGGAAGCAGGTGCTCAACCACTTGAGCTATATCTGCTCCTTATTCTTTTATGTTGCTATTTTATCCAGCTACTTTGTTACTCTAATACTTGCATAATTTGTAGATTCTTTAAAGTAAATTTTCTCAAGTGTTGCTAGGTCAAAGCTATGCTTATTTTAATATTTATGCCACATGTTGGCATAATTAATTGTCAGAATATAACCTAAAAGAAATATCTTTAAAAAATAAATATGTATATGAAATAGGTTATTGTGATATACTTAGTAAACCTAATTCTGGGAAAGAATTCAAACCAAATTGAGGGATATTTAATTGAATCCAGCTATAATGCTCTCTTTTCTGATCTATTTTTCTGTAAACATGCTAAACACGCACTTACTTCAGAACTTGCTGTTTTCCTCTGCTGGAATGTTCTTCCTTCACCTGTATAACTGGCTTTCTCACTACCTCATCCCCCTATTTGTTTTCTCCTTTGCTCTTGGCACCAAATGCATATTGTAAACGTATCAGTTTTATGTCTCTTATTCTCCTACTAGGATTTCAGCTGCCTGAGAGCAGGGACTATGTTTTGTTTACATCTATAGTTCCAGTGCTTAGAATGGAAGTGTGTGACACACGGAAGGTGCTCAGTAATTAGTATTGAATGACTGTTTTTACACAATGAAATAATATTGATTAGAAATTCTTAAAAACAATTTTTTTTACAACCTTGTAACCTTATAAGATGCTGGGGTGTGGTAAATTTGCTGACACCAGAAGAAATTTAAGTATGCAATTAGAATGGAATAGGTAGTAAATGACTCAGAATGTATCAACTTGTAATCTTTTCTTGATCCCTCACTGGGCTATGGAAAACAAATCAACCAACCAATGACTGTTTTGCCTATGGAAAATTAACCTTTAGTGTGTCTTTTCTTTAAAGGGGCAAGTGGGAGAGAGCAAATTAAATAAGGAAGTTTATTTGCCTTTTCGTAGGGCCTGAAATAATGATTTAAACTTAAAGAGTAGACATCAATCAGGGTCACTCAAGTAAGAGAATACTTAACGTTTTTCTGGTAGTTTAATACTTTGGATTCTCCTTTATTATGCACTAAATGGATTTGCTTCACATAGTTTTTCTTCTCAAATCCCTCTGTACCTTTGCTTTTTCTATCTTTTCTTTTCAAATCCCTCTGTCTGTAATCTGGTTCTACCATGCTTATTCTGCTTCATACCCTTCCACTCCCATAATACATACAAACCCTTTTCATTCTTATCAGTCTTTTCCTTTCTTTTGATCCTATCATAGTTTCTACTGTCTTGTCTTCTGTCAAATGTCTTCTCTTATTCCAAATAATTTTTTAAAGTCAAGACCAAGTTCTGTATTTCATGGAACTTTTCTAGATTGCTATCAATTGTAATTGATATCTCTGATCTTTTGACTTTATTTCATTTGAAATTTTAATACCTAAATACTGAGAGATACTGCTCTATAATTGTTTTGCATGTTTTTGATCTCTCTCCAATTAGCTAATAAACTCTTGGAGAGTGATGACCTTACTTTACACATATTCTTTATTCTTACAGGGAATGTTGTGTAGTGCTAAAATTTAGCAATTTTTGAAAAACGTTTTAATCCTCACCTAACCTCCTCCAACTTTCCTTTTTTCCTTATTTTTGTATATTTCCTAGATATACCTATAATAGCTAATTCTTTTGGTGGCATTTAGTCTCAAAAGGTCTCTTGATTTAATATTTTTTACTTTATTTATTTATCACCCCCCTCATTGTGCTCACTGTCTGCTCTGATCATCCGCTGTGTGCTAGCTGTGTCTGCTCGTCTTCTCTTTAAGAGACACCAGGAACCAAACCTGGGACCTTCCATGTGAGAGAGAGGTGGTCAACCACTTGGGCCACCTCAGTTCCCTGCTTTGTTGTGTGTCTCATTGTCTTTCCTCTTTGTGTCTCCTTGTTGCGTCATTTTTGTTGCGCCATCTTGCTGTCTTGTTCATTTTCTTCACGAGGCACCAGAAACTGAACCTGGAACCTCCTGTGTGGTAGGTGGGAGCTCAATTGCTTGGGCCACATCCACTTCCCAAATGATTTTATGTTTTAAATGTATCCTTTTTGGAAAAAAAAAATAGGTCCACATTATAATGAAAATGTCTTAAAATCTGGATTTGAATCTGTAAAGGTTGTTCCTCACCCCTAGAAAACTCTAAAACTACTAAGAAGATAAACTCACAAAAATATTTTGCAATGTGTCACAAAGGTTTGATGTTATTAATTCAAAGAGCTTGAACAAACCAATTAGGAAAAAAATGCAGAAGAAAGTATGGACAATGGATATGAAAAAGCATTTATCAAAAAACACAAAGATAATAAATATATGAAAGGATAGTCATTCTCCCTCATAGTTAAAGAAATGCAAATCAAAGAAAGTGGTGTCTGTGGTAGATTAAATCATGTCCCCTACATAGGCATGTTCAAGTGGTGTGGACTCATTTGTGAATAGGATCCTTGAGAACCCTATTTAGATCCAGATTGAATCAGGTCTTAATTCATGCAACTGGAGTTCTTATGAGCAAAGGAAATTCAGACACAGGAGAAACTAGAGGAGAGATCACCATGTGACAGGGAGAAATGCTTTTATAACCCAAGCAGCACCAAGGATTGCTGGCATGACAGCACCAGAATACTAAAGACTCCGGGAGAAGGCATGGTCTGTTGATACTTGGTGTTCAGTACTTCTAGACTCCAAACTATGAGCTAATAAATTCTTGTTTAAGCCAACCAGTGTGTGGTACTTGTCATAGCAGCCCTGGCAAACTAAGGCAGTAGGATTTATTTTTTAAAAATCAGATGAGCAGAAATTATACCTACTGTGGACAAGGGTGAGTGGATTAATGGACACTCAACATGCACTATTAGTGAGTAAACCAATTAGGAATTCATTTGGCTGCAAGTAATAGAAAACCTGTCTATTGACGATAGCGTAAAGAAATAGGAATTTATTTTTTCATGCAACAAGAAGCTGGCATTGTGTCAGCAGCTTGATGTCAGAGTCATTTAAATTTTTCTTTGCTAATCTTTGTTGACTGCTTTATTATCATAGGTTATTTCAGATATGTTTACATTCAAAGAAGGAAGAATCACACTTGTTATGACTGTCCCTCTTTATGAAAAAAAGCAAAAACTTTCCCAGAGCCTCTCAGGAGATTGCCTTTTCAGGCTCATGATCCCTAATCTGGGAAAAGGTTTATTGCTGCCCTGAACAAAATCAGTATTTATTAGCAAGGAGGATGAGGAGATGTTGTGGATAGCACCTAAAAGTGACTGCCACATGCAGTCACTATTGCAACTTTTCTAGAGTTAAATTGTCAATGTCTTCCCAATTTAATATATATTTGTCCTTTGATCCATCAGTTCTGGTGTCCAGAGTTTATACAGGAATAGATTTCTGTTCTTCAGAATTATTTAGAAAACTTGGTAGAAGTACAGCTCTTTCGGTCTGCCAGTAGACTTGGAATCAGTGGAGCTGGGGCCAAGGAAACTATTTAGTCAGCTTACCAGGTGACTCTTGTGTGGAGCTAGGTTTGAGAAGTTAGACTATAGTGAAACCCAAATATTTAAAGTAGGCATTAAATTGAAGGAAAAAAAAATTTAAGTAGGCAAACATCAACCATTGGTATGGCACAGCTGGCTTTTCTTAAGAAAAACAAAGCAACCTGTGTTTTCATTTCAGCTAAATAATTGCAGATAAGCCAGAATAAGAAAGCACTTATACCATCTGTATAGGTATCAACATTTTTATTATATTTTATTTGATGTAAATCCTTACAGATCTGTATGTGTATGTATTCATTGTATGTATGCCATCTTTCTATACCGACACATATATATATGCATATTTCCTTTTTAATGATTATTCCATTATGTAAATATGCCATTTATTTACAGTTACAATCCTCTTAATTGCCCTCCCTCCCAATTTTTGGCTATAATACAGTGTTGTAGCAAATGCTCTTGAATATGTCTCTGATTATTTCATAGTGTAAGATATAAGTAATTGGCATTTGATAGTACATTTTGCTTGACTGCCCTCCAGAAAGATATTCTTTTATTTGTCAATCTGATAACTTACTGTTTTGATTTGTATTTTTATTAATGAGGTACAATTCTTTCATATGTCTATTGATTGTTTGGATTTTTTCCTTGGAATTATTGTCTTTAAAGTCTTAATCATTTTTTAAATTAAAAATATTAAGTAGTGTATTCTGAAGTACTTTTAAGAGTAAATCAGTTTTATGCTCTGATTAGTTTTGAGAATAATTCCTCACTTTAAAAAAAAACATGTCTTATAATGTAATGATTGAGTTTCCATTTAATTTGTCAGTGTGTTTTAGTTTGCCAAGGGCTGCTGATGCAAAGTACCAGAAATGTGTTCGCTTTTATAAAGGGTGTTTATTTGGAGTAAATCTTACATTTCTAAGGCTGTGAAAAGTCCAACTCAAAGCACTATTAAGAAGTGCTTTCTCTCACCAAAGTCAGCTACTGTTGATCCTGGCATTGTTGCCACATGGTGAAGCAGGATGGCCACTGATCTCGGTGAAGGTTTCTGCCTTCCTTTCCAGAATCTGCCATCTCTTGGAGCTCAGCTTTGAGCAACCAGGCTAGGGCTTGTCTCTTTCTGGGCTACCTGTATCAGTCTTGGCTGTTCTGAGCGCTTCCCAAGTTCAGCTGTAAGCTGTCAGGCATATAGTAGGGCTGGTCACACCTTAAGCTGCTCTGTGGGCCCAGCCTCTTGGGGGATTTGTGTTTAAGCAGTCCTCTCTCATTGCAGGATCAAATATGCAGCACCCCCCCACCCCCCTTTTTTTCTCTGTCTCTGTGAGTCCGTTTTTATTAGACCAAGCAAGGGGGCAGGGACTCAACCCAAGTCATGCCTCACATACCTAGTACAATCAAAAGCCCTAAAGCAATCTTATCAAGTAATCTAATCAAAGCTGCCTCCACTGAATTTAATGTAACCAAAGAGAATCACATCCAGAGAAATAGATTAGTTTAAAACATAAAATTTCTCTTTTTGGGATTCATAAAATAATTTCAAACTGCCACACAGTGGGAAAGATGAAGACATGAAAATATATTGTTGACTATTGTATAGGATATAGGGATAATTCCTTATCTTACAGTTTTAAAAATGAGATGATTTGGGGAGTGGATGTGGCTCAGTGGTTGGGTGCTGGGCTTCCCACTTATGAGGTCCTGGGTTCAATCCCTAGCCCTGGTACCTCAAAAAAAAGAAAGATGATTTAATTTTAAATATTTTATGCAGTTGCTATTCATATGACAGATTTCTTAAATATTTTTTTGTAGGTACTGGGGTATGGGGGCTTGAACCCAGGACCTCTTAAGTGGAAAGCCAGGCACCCAATCACTGAACCACATTGGTTCCCCTGAGTTAGTTTTTTCCTTTGTTGCTTGTTGTTCTTTTGTTTTTAGGAGGCACCAGAACTGAATCTGCAACTTCCCATGTGGGAAGCAGTTGCTCAACCACTTGAGCCATATCCACTCCCCTAAATAGTTTTTGTTGTTGTTGTTTAGTGCCACACAGCACAGTGCAGAAGAGTGGAGCTACCCCCCTCACAGGTTAAGGAGTGAGCGCCCTGCGCCATGCCCTCGCCCTGCCTGGCAGCCCCTGGAGCCTGGCACTGCCAATGGGCAGGCAGCCCTGGCTAGGGCCAGGAGGGGAGGGACTGGCGGGTGTTGGGTGGGTGGGATGTTTGCGGTGCTAGTGCAGGAGCGCTTAGGGGCTACGTCCCGGGACCCGCAGTGCATGGGCTGATTGCCTGCAGCCTGAAATATGTTTTTAATAACATTTACTTTAGAAATCACTCTTTAATTTTTAAAAATTATGTATTTTATAAGATTGAGACCCAGATGCCTTGATTTAAAATATATTATAAAATAGAAATGTATTTCAACTCTTTCTAAAATTTTCTTTATCCTGAGCTAAATGATGAACTTCCTTCTGAAATGTTTATACCCATGACTAGAATTAATTTTGTTAGTTTTACTTAGTCTTGAGAACAGGTATGAAAGATACTACTATTTTCTAATGATTGATTGCAAACTAGCATTCAGTCATTGGATTTAAGTTTTTTAGCTAGCTAAGAAACATTGAAAATGGTTGCTTCTTTAGGGAGTAGGCACAGCAGTCCGCTTGTTTTATAGATGAAAGAACTTAATCCAGGGTTATTTAGTTTTTACTCAAACACCAGCAACAAAATGGCATTTTTTTAAAAAGGAATTTATACCTTCTAGAATTTCTTTTGTAATGTGACAACTAATAAACTGATTAGATTTATATGAAAGATAAGATTCAAATTAGTGTATTTTTAGTAGATAGATTTTATTTTTTTCTGGTACCAGGGCCAGGGATTGAACCTGGGAGCTAGTATGTGGGAAGTTGGTGCTCAATCACTGAGCTACATCAGCTTCCCCAAGTTGGTTTTCTCATTTATTTTATTTTTAGGAGGTACTGGGGATCGAACCCAGGACCTCATATGTGAGAACTCCGACTAATATGCTCCCCTAAATAGGGTTTTAAAAATGTTGATGTCAGATAATTTTACTAGCATTTGAAAGATGTTTGTTTTGTTTTTCTGCAGATAATTGTTTAACAGAAGACAAAATCAACAGCTATGCAAAATTCCCACATGGATGAGTACAGAAATTCCAGTAATGGCAGCACAGGCAACAGTTCAGAGGTAGCTGTAGAGCAGTCTGCTGATTTCGGTACGGAGATTATGAATGTTACAGAAATGGAACAGTCACCTGATGGCTCTCCCAATGTGAATGCCACCACAGAAGAAAATGAAATGGCAAATGCTGTGGACCTCCTGGTGACAGAAACTGAAACAAATTTCCCTCCAGAATATGAAAAATTTTGGAAAACTGTAGAAAATAATCCTCAGGATTTTACAGGCTGGGTATATTTGCTTCAGTATGTAGAACAGGAGGTTAGTAATTATTTAAATGGGATTAAAAGGAGAGAGAAATCTATCAGACTCGATCTTACTGTTTTTAAAGTGACCTCTTTTTATAACTTTTATATTAAGTTGAATATCATACATTTTTTTAGCTTCGAAAAGTAACTTTTATAGCATAAGTGCTCTGTGGAGAAATCCCTACTAGCAGATAGTCAAATGTTTTGCAAGCCTAATGTTTTGCAGTAATTGGGGTGTGTGTGTGTGTAAAATTATTGAAATAAAAAGTTACCTTGCTACTTGACAGAATTAGTTTCTTTTGAAGGATGAGATTGCATTTGCCGGTAAAAGTGCTGCTGTGTGTATGTTTTTTATGCCTGCGATTTATTTTGAGATAATATATTTGTAAGGAATTTTTTTTTGGCAAAAACTTAACAAGATATTTAAACATCTTGTTTTTATTTTTATCAGAATCATTTGATGGCTGCCAGGAAAGCATTTGACAAATTTTTCATACACTACCCATATTGCTATGGTTACTGGAAGAAGTATGCAGACCTTGAAAAGCGGCATGACAACATTAAACAATCAGATGAGGTATGTACATCACTGAATAAAGTTATCTTCATTAGGTACTGTAAGCCAAATAATAACAAAACAAAGACTTTTTTTTTTGGCTGGCAGTACCTACCATTTATGGTGAAACAATTTTATAGGGTATTTTATTTGCATTTGTCACTCTTGTGGCATTTGTAGCTAATATTTTCTCTCTTTGTTGGCAGGTGCGTTAAACCTCTACAGTTTGTCAAGCTTTGCAGTGCAAGCCTCTGTATTACACTGCAGCTTAACAAGTAGGGCAGGGCTTTTCTCTCACTTACATTTATTTCTCATTTTCCAAACAATATAGTTGGTTTGCTAGTCACATTTGCTACGTCTTATTGCATTTTTGGTCAGACGCTGTCATTGATGCTCTAATGGGTCTGTGCCCTATGGTCTGTAACCCAAAGCCTGCCCACACAACCCGGTCAGAATGCAGGGACTGCTGCGCTTTGAAGATCAAGACTCTGCACGTGGGGATCAGAACATTGCCATGTTCTATCCAACCTCCACCCAAATGGTAATGGTAGATTATTTAAACAAAATTCCAGTAATTAGTATTTCTAAGGTTCACCGGATAACACAGTGTTGCCTCTCTTTTAAGAAATAATTAAATATTTGAAGTACAGTTTGTTGTTTTCTTCTTAGGTTTATCGGCGGGGGCTTCAGGCAATACCTCTTAGTGTTGACCTTTGGATACATTATATAAACTTCTTAAAAGAAACACTGGAACCTGGTGATCCTGAGACAAACAGTACAATAAGAGGGTAGGTGAAACATAGATACTCAAATGTATTTTAAGATATAATTAAATAAAGTATTCTGGTATTGGTAATAGAACTAATAATAATTGCTAACCTAGAAGTTTAGTTTTATAACTTTTATTTTTTTAGTATTTTAAAAATTACATGTAATAAACATATGCATGAGTATTAAAGATGAAGATGTCCCCAGTCCCACTTCCCTCATGGTTAATGGCTTGGTGTGTGTCCTTTCAGAATTGCTGTGCATTAACATACACATATATTTAGATATGTGTTTGTATATTATGTGTATTGTTTTTGACTTCTTATTTAACAAAATGTTTTGGAATCTTTCCCTACCATATTTTTTTAACTACTGCAAGAAAATGTTTTTTGATATATCAAGGTGCTATATTTTGACCAAATCCTTATCACTATTGCATAGTTGCAAATTACTCTCTAAGTTATTATTTATGTAGTGCACGCTAGAAATGTAACTTCTGTCAAAAGGAATAAAAAGCCAAGTTTTAACACTAAGTTTTAGCAAATGTTCATGCAAATGGTGTCCATTTTAAACTCCTACAGTTATGAGAGTACTTATTTTCCTACAGCCATGCCAAATTTTTACCTTATAGTATCCCGGTGTTTTAATTTCCAAATTTCTAGAGTGTTCCTCCTGGTTGACCATCTTTTCATATTGCTTATGTGACATTCTTGAATTGCCTATTCATATCATTTGGTTTACTGTTGGATTTTCTTATTTAAGAATTTTTCTGTGTAATTTTTAAATTTTCATTTTTATCAGTTTATGAGCAGGTGTCATATTGGTGTTAAACTGCCTGTAAGAAAAAGCAGTTACCCAACCACTTTCTAAAGTTGACTTTCAAATATTTTTGCTATTTTCTCTTGTATTTTCAACCATATCTATAATAGTATCTCTATTCTGCTTTATCTTTATATATCACTTGCTGTGGGTATTATGTATTTATTAAGGTAGATGAGAATTTTTTACTTTTGGCCTGTCTTCTAACTCTTGCATTCTTTCAGTATAGCTGTAGGTTAGGTTTCATTAAATCCATTTCATTTTATTCTTTTTAATTATTTTTAATCTATAAATATTTTTTACAGCTGAGCTGGGTTGTGTAACAGTACTGTCTTTTTTTTTTTATAGCCTTTTCTTTTCCTGGAATTTATTGCTTGCTATACCTTCCTATCCCTCCATTTCGTACCATTTGCCTAGTTTCTTTGAACATTTAAGTCTCTATGCATTCTCCATCAGCTTTGTAAAAGAATTTAAATACAGCTTTCCACATAATCAGACATGTCAGATTTTTGTTTTGTTTTGTTTTTTACACGTCCCTCTTAGAGATGCCCCTCCAGGAACCCTCTCTCCTGTAATCGGGATGACTGCCCTCTTCTGGTTCTGCTGTACAGCAGTTCTCTTGGAATTTCTCATTATCATGATTCTAGAAGATCTCTTTATGTCCCTCGAGGGTTTCATACCTTGTGTATTACAGTTTATTAGATCTCATTTCTTTCTTGGTCCATGCCTATCCTTTTAGAGGAGTATATCCCAGAACTTTCTTGATAAAAGATGCTTGGATGAAAAAAAAAATAGACTTTGTATGTCTGAAACTTTCCCAAAGTATGGTCTAACTGGGTATGGAGGTTCCCCTACCCCATACCTTGTGAAGTTTTATTGAGATATATTCACATGCCATACAGTCTATTGAGAGTGTACAGTCAATGGCTGGGTATAGAATTTGGGATTGAAAATAATTTTTCCTTTAGAGCTTTTAAGGCATCTCTCCATTCTTTGCTAGTTTTTAGTGTTGCTGTTGAGATGTCTGATACCATTCTTCTTCCTGATTCTGTTCAAATGGTCTTATTTTCCTCTACGGTAAGCTTTTAGGATGTTCTCTTTATTGCTGGTATAAATGCAGTTTTATGATGATGTACTTTGGTGTGTGTGTTTTTCTCTTCCATTGTGCTTACTTAGTGGACCTTTTTACTCTGGGGTGGTCTTGTCCTTCTGTTCTTAGAAATGTTATGATGATGGATATCCTTTTTTTTAATACGTCTCTTTTCTCAGTTGTCTTTAATAGTTGGCTATCAGAAATCCTGTTTTAATAGTTTGATTTTCTTACCACGGCCTTCCTGTTTTTCATCTCTTCAAGTTTTTGAAATAATTCCTTCACCATTGTATTGGATATTTTATTATCTGGTATTGGGTTTTAATAGCCAAGAACCTTTCTTATTCTCTGAATATTCCTTTTTTAAATAGCCTTCTATTCTTGTTTCATGGGTGCAATATCTTTTTCTTCTTTCTTTGAGATTATTAATGATAGTTTTCTCTGTTCCTAGCACTTTGTTTCCTCTGAAAATTTTTGTTTGCTAGTTTTCATCTCTGACATGTCTCATCTCTGGATTTCTGTTCATATTAAAGATAAGATATTAAAAAGCTGAGTGGAAGCTCTGTTTTTTTATATGGAGCATTATCAGCTGGCCCAGAGGACTTTACTGTAGGAAGTCCTGTCAGGTTTTTTGGGGGGAGGTCCCATGATGGTGTCCTTGTTTCTTTTCCCTAAGCCAAGAAGTTTCTTCATAGAAGGGTCATCTGATCTGCCTATAAACCTAGTTTCTGAAGTCCCTTGCACCTTTCCCACCCCCATTTTCTATTCCTGGTACATTAATTTCCTGAGTCACATTGGGGTTCTGCAGGGACAGTAATGTCTATTCTACTCTTTTGAAAACATCACACACCCACACATACACGTGTGCACACGCTTGCTTTGAATTCTTTATGTGTTAAACATTTTTTTAGGTTTTGGTGTGTCGTCTTTGTTTAGATTTTTAAAAATCCTTAATGTGGATCAATTTTCAAATTTTTATTGACTTAACAGTTTTGTACCTTAGGCCTGTCTCATGAAATGTACACAAATCCTGTGTTCTAGTTTTTTAATAGCTTTTTAAAAAAGTCATTCATCTTTCTGGCATTTAATTTGAATCTCTTGTGAGATAATTACCTTTTATTCTCTTCCATTGATTGAAGAGTCCTGCTCTTTGGCATTGATTTAAATGCCCCCTTTATTGTATACTAAATTTTTACTTACACATTGATCCATTTTGTTTTCTTTGATACTGTTCTGTTGATCATTTTTTCTGTTACTAAGCCAGTGCCACTTTTAATTACTATAGCTTCCTAGTTTCTTTTGATATCTTGTAAGCAAATGACTGTTGCATTGTCCCTTTACAAAAATATTCTTTGCATTTTTTTGCCAGTCTAATACTAGAATTTATGTTTCCTGTTTTATTTGAAATTATTAGAGCTTTTAAACTGTTTGAATCCCTTTTGATTTTAAGATAGTTATTTTGAAACACATTTCTAAAAGTTTTAAAATCATTATCCTGTTGGCATATTGAATCCAGTGATTAAAATTGCTTACAGAAATCTTCTGAAATAAGTTAGGTATTTTAAAATTCCTATTTTTGTTATAAACTTTAATTATGGAATTTTAGAATCAGGAAGAACTTTTGAGAGTTCTTAAATACAAGTATAATTCTCATTACCTTACAAGGTTACTATATTCTTTATTGGATAATTTTTATTGCTAAAAAGTTATTCCTTAAGCCGAGATAAAATTTGCCTTTCTGTAAATTCTTTTTATTTTTTAAGATTTATTTTTTATTTATTTCTCTCCCCTCCCCCACCCATTGCCTGCTTTCCGTATCCATTTGATGTGTGTTCTTCTGTGTCTGCTTACATTCTTGTCAGTGGCACTGGGAATCTATGTCTCTTTTTGTTGTGTCATCTTGCTGCGTCAGTTCTCTGTGTGTGTGGTGCCACTCTGGGCAGGCTGTGCTTTTTTCGCATGGGGCGGCTCTCCTTGTGGGGCACACTCCTTGCGTGTGGGGCTCCCCTACACGGGGGACACCCCTGCCTGGCACACAGCACTCCTTGCGTATATCAGCACTGTGCGTGGGCCAGCTCACCACACAGGTTAGGAGGCCCTGGGTTTGAACCCTGGACCTCCCATATGGTAAGTGGACGCTCTATCAGTTGAGCCAAATCCACTTCCCTCTGTAAATTCTTAATTGTTTTAATTCTCTCTTGTGCTTTAAATAAACCTATTCAACAAACATTTCAAGTTTCACAAATACTGAAGATTCCACTGTGACTTCTTCTATCTTTGCCATATGTACATTTTCCATTGTAACTTATGTAATATAAAATTAGATAAAAAATACATTTAGATTTTATTTCCTTTGTTTTTTCACTTTTTTTTCACACCTTATTCTTTTTTCCTTTTAATCCATATTTGCATGGGAGGCAGTTGAAAGTAATTTTAATTTAGCCGAACTTCTATAATTTAGAAATACTGTTTTAAAAGTGATTTTATCTTGGAAAGGTAACTTAAGAGTAATTTAATTTTGCAGAACTTTTGAGCATGCCGTTCTAGCTGCAGGAACAGATTTCCGATCTGACAGGCTGTGGGAAATGTACATAAACTGGGAAAATGAACAGGGAAACCTAAGAGAAGTTACAGCTATATATGATCGTATTCTTGGTATTCCAACACAACTATATAGTCATCATTTTCAGAGGTACGTAGAAAAATAATTTTAAAAAAATCTTTGTTTACTCGGATAATTAATTCCTCATATTGAGGATTATAAATCTTTTGAAATATTATGTAAGATTCTATTAGGTGGGTACAAAAATTACAAATTGTAATTCTTGCTTGACAATCACAATTTATTACTTTTAAAATTTGACAGTGTTCTTTATACCCTGTGAACCATTCATGAATTTTACTGTTTTAGATGGCCAGCTCTCCTTAGTCTTAGGTCAGGAAATATAGGAATCTTGTCTTTTATGTCAGGTATTTCAGAGTGGCAAAGAAATGAGAAAATAGAGTCTAGTTTTATCTTTATGCTGCTAAATTAACACAGTGTCTGGGACATAGTACATTCATATTTAGAATTTAATGATTTATTAAATATACATTCTTGGGATTCATATATCACATTATAACCAAAACAGAAAAGAATATATTTTATTTAAGTCCTATATTCAGACGATCCAGACAATCATTTCTTTTTAATGAGTACTGTTAATTCTGTGTGTTATAATTTCTGAGTTCTATTGTCTGTTTATACTCAAAGTACTTCATTGATATGGACTCATGAAGTCTTTATGAACAAGAAAGTATGAGGAATGTATAGATAAGTCTTTGCTTTTATTAACTGCCATACTTTTTATACTTTTGTCATCATTTTTAAAAGTAATAGTGTGTTTAAATCCTGTAAACTAAGGTACTTCTTAAGTAAGTGATTGTCTAAACTTTTCTTTAATACAAAATGTAGAGGATTTTGCAAGGCATTTGTGAAAGTATTCTGGATCTGTTTTCCGGAGATGAAAGTTGCGACTATACTCTCTGGTTTTGATTAAATAGACAAGGTAGGAACGTTTCCAGGGGTTTATGACCTACACAAACACTTCCTGAAATCCTTTATTAGCACAAGGATTGACATATAGAGTCGTTTGATGAATATTTGTTGAACAAATGAATACAAAGGTAATTAAAAGCCTTATGAGCTGAAATATGTTTTTCATAAATCAAAAAATTCTTAAAGTTTTATGATTCCAAGAACTTACCTATGGCAAGAAAAAAATATATGGCTGGCAGGCACTTAGTGTTTGCTACTATGTTCTGGGTGCTTTATAATGCACTTAAACCTCATACTACTTTATGGAAGTGGGGACTGTGAAGGACAGAAATTTTTAGAAAATGACAATATTAGTAAGTGGTTGGAAGTTGATATTGAAACCTAGACAGTGTGGTCCCAGAGTTCTTGGTATATTCCCCTCCGAATGAGTATCCCACTAGGCTTTTAAAATGATAATGATAAGTGGGATTGCATTACACATACTGCTCTTTTTTCCCACTTAACATTGAGATCCACTTTCCTTATCAATTTATAGCAAATTCTCAAGTAGTGTTTGTGTAAATAAGTCAGAGTTTGTAACTGCTTTGAGATTGAGAATCACTCAAATGTTTTCTTTTGCCCAACATACTGTCCTTACTTAAAATAATTTATTTAGTACTTGCAGTGGTCTAGTTTATGTCATTTAGGTTGTAGGGATTAAAACCATAAAAGCTACGTATGAATGGATTTGCCCTCAAGTTGCTCAAAAGTGTACAGGGAAAGGCATGTGTTAAAAAATAAAAGTAATTCTGAGTGTGATATAATAGAAATATTTCTGTAGTGTAGGCTTGTATATTGGATATACACTGAATATTATTTCTAAACTCCTCCTTAGCTAGCATGAGGACTTTGTGGTCTGGTATAACTTCAGGTCTAGCCTTGCTGGTTCCTAAGCTCTAGACATACCCAAATACTGGTAATTTCCCAAAGGGCCATGTTGTTTTATACTTTTATGACTAATACTTGTCCAATTTCCACTTTGAGAAACTTTCTCTAGCTACCTAAGTCGAGTTATCTGTTCTGTCAGTGTGACATCACTGTACCTTATTTATTTACATTTATCTTAGTACTAATAACTGTGTGTGTGTGTGTGTGTGTGTGTGTATGTGTGTGTGTGTTTGAGGTACTGGGGCTGGGAATTGAACCCTGGACCCCATCTGTGGGAAGCTGGCACTCAGCCACTTGAGCCACTTCCACTCCCCAACAGTTTTAAATTTATGTCTCCTCTCCTCTTGATGTGTGTCAGTTTCTCACGCTTAATCCTTTGTGTCCTATAACATAGTTAGGAATAAGTCCCAACACAGACACTAGGCCAGTCTTTATTGAATAAGCATTTGCTTATAGTAAAATAAATTCATGAAAAATAACTGCTTAAATGCACATTTTATCACTATTTTAAAAGAAGTTTCTATATAATGTAGCAATTTAGTTACAGTGTTTCAATTTTATCTTATTTCAAGCTTCTTATCATATATCCTGATGACAATTTTGAGTTTTAATATCTGAATATAAAATCAGTTCATTTTTATACTACACATTGGAGAGTTGTTTCCTTGTTTTTTTTTTGTATACATTTGTGAAAGTCTTAATTCATTTGTAAATGAGAAGGAATTTCTTAGAGGAATCAATAACCTAAATCAATTGTAAGAAACTTGGAAAAAAATTCCATAATGTTGGAGAATATGGTACATGTGAGACCATGTCTAATAATTAGGTTGAAGATGTAGGCTTGGGTCAGAATAAAGAACACTTTAAGGAGATTCAGTTTTAGCCTGAATGCGGGATAGAAAGCTTTGGAAGTAATTTTAGCAAGAAAGGAATATGCTTGTGTTAACTATTTTGTTTTTATTTTTGCTTCTTAAAACACTTCTCATTGTGTTGGGTTGGATTTGGGAGCTCTGAGACTACAGGCTGAAAGACCAGTTTATGTTTATCTGGGTGAGAAGTGAGGAGGGCATGAAGTTGAATTTAGAAGGTAGAAGCAATAGGACCTGTTAATCCTGTAGAATAAAAGAAATAAGCTACGTGGAAAGGACTGGAAAACTTAGTAGTCACCAGTACCATTAATCAAGATTAAGAAATGCTGAGGGTATTCATTAGTAGATGAAGATGATACACTTGGTTTGAGAGATATTGCATAAAAGGTTCCTATAATACATCCAGATTGAGATGTTGATTAAAATTTATGTTGATCTAAATTGGCATGTGTGGATAAAATATTTTTTTCAAAACTTTTTGCTTAAAACTAAGCAGAATGTTGACAATTGGATATACATTTGGAATTTAGAAGAAAGGTTTGGGCTTGAGTTACAGTTTTGGGAGTCATAACAGTATGGGTATTATTTCAAGTTGTTAGTATTGATGAGATTCGCCAGAAAGTTAAATAAAAATAGACTGAAATGGAGAGTGGAATCTTTAGGACTACTAGTATTTTGGGGCAGGTAGGAACGGGGAGCCCTCAAAGGAGATTGAAGAACATGTAGAGGCTTTGGACATCAGGCAAAAAAGTAGTAACTCAAAATCCAAGAGAGGAAGGTTCTAAAAGTAAGGTGTGGTTAACAACATTTATTGAAAACGTTATTAGGATGGAGGCTATGCTATGAAACAAGTATCCATTTAATTTTGTATATGAGTTGTTATGAAACAAATGTTCGTTTATTTTTGCATATGAGTTAATTAGTAACCTTAATTAGGGCAATTTCAGCAGAGTAGTGGGCACAGACTGCATGGATTGAAGAGTTTGGAGGTAGGGAGGGAACAGCAAATATTTGTTGATTATGTATAAGTGCCAGGTACTTTATATAGAGTAACACTGAATTTTACAGTAGCTTTTGCAAAGTAAGTTTTTATTAAAAAAAATTTTTTTTTTTAAAGATACACAGATCACAAAAAATGTTACATTAAAAAATGTAAGAGGTTTCCATATACCCCACCCCCCACCCCCCCACTCCTCCCACATCAACATCTGCTTTGATTATTGTGGCACATTCATTGCATTTAGTGAAAACATTTTGGATCACTGCTGCACTGCCAGGATTATAGTTTACATTGTAGTTCACACTCTCCCCCAGTTCATTCAGTGTAGGTTATGGCAGGATATATAATGTCCAGCATCTGTCCCTGCAGTATCATTTAGGACAACTCCCAAGTCTTGAAAATGCCCCCACATCACATTTCTTCTTCCCTCTCCCTGCCCTCAGCAACTACCATGGCTGCTGTCTCTGCATCAGTGATATTGTTTCTTCCATTGATAGAGTCACAACAGTTCTATAGTAGAATACCAGTAAGTCCTCTCTAATCCATATTTTATTCCTCCATGCTGTTATTGTCCCCATTTTATAGATCAGGAAGCTAAGATTTAGAAAAAGGAGAACCTTGCTTTAAGTCACATAGTTAACAACTGACAGAACTGGAATTTGACTTTGTCTCCTTGCCTTCTCCATTCACTGCAAAGGCAGGAAGGAAATAAAGATGTGTGTAGACTGTTCTAAGTGGTAGGCTTTTACTATAAAAAGGAAGGAGAAGGGTGTAGTTTTGTTTTAATCAGACCTTCGAAAGAATAATGTGTAGTAGGGATCTAAAAGTATTCAAATTTTTGAAGTATTTTTCTTGTCTTCCTTTAGATTTAAAGAACATGTACAGAATAATTTACCTAGAGATCTTTTAACTGGTGAGCATTTTATCCAGCTTCGAAGAGAATTAGCTTCTGTAAACGGACACAGTGGTGATGATGGTCCTCCTGGTGATGATCTACCATCAGGAATTGAAGATATAACTGATCCAGCAAAGGTAACTAGACTTATCCAAAAGTCCTTCAGTGCATAAGAAACTAGACCTTTATTCCTTGACTTCATGTGTAGTATAGTTTTAGATTAAGGCTGGTTCTTTGTCCATTGACTTGTACCTCCTTTAAAGTTAAATTTCTGATTAAGACAAGTAGGTACTTTTTAGTTGCTATAGATGAAATATAGATTTATAGTAGAGCATTTAATTTACTAGTGTTTACTAGTAAATAACTGGAAATAACTTAGTCTAGAAGGAATATTTTACCTAGGTTTTGATCTACTAATCCTGTTTAAAATAACAGATGAGGAAGTAGCTTATCACAAATTTGTTTACAAATCTAATGTTAATTGTAAATTATACATAATTTTTTAAGAACTACCACTGTTCTAAGATAAAAGTTTCTGTGGATAATACTTAAATGGTAAACACAAGTGATATTGGAAATTTTCAGTATGTAACTTCTAATTTAAATTTTTCTTTTCCTCTTAAGCTAATTACTGAAATAGAAAACATGAGACATAGAATCATTGAAATTCATCAAGAAATGTTTAATTATAATGAGCATGAAGTTAGTAAAAGATGGACATTTGAAGAAGGTGTAAGTTTTGTTTTGTAATAATCTTCAGAATAATAAGATAGGAATAGAATTTTTTTCAGCTTTGATAGTCATGTTTTTGTTACTTCTCTATTTTAGCTTATTTAAATAACTTACGACGTTCCATTTATTGCTACCATTATCAAGTTTCCATGGCCTATTTTAGAATCATGTTGAATTGAGACTTACTTGATTTGCAGTTATATGCTTGAGTTCAACTGTTTAATTATAATTATTTAAATTTTATCACCTTCTTTGAGTTATACTTTACATTAAATAAAATGCATCCTTTTTAAGTGTATGGCAAAATGAGTGTTAGCAAGATATAGATCATTTCAGTCACCCCAAAAAGTTCCCTTGCCTCTTTCTAGTCATTTACTCTTAACTTCACCCCTGGTTGTAAGGCAGTTATTAATCTGCTTTCTGTGACTGTATTTCAATTTTTAAATATTCAAAAAGAAATAAATTTGCCTGAAAATTAAAAAATTGTGTAATTAAAATGACTGAAAATATGGAAAACAAATTCCATTGCAGTGATTCATAAAGTCTAAGTAATTTAAGACATGTGACTTTAAAATATTGTGATCTTTTAAAATTTCTGATTAGTTACATTTATATTTTAAATGACATTATTCATGCATATTTGATTGTTGGTATTGGTTTACTTTCATTGTCATGTCATATTATAGATTAAGAGACCTTATTTTCATGTGAAGCCATTGGAAAAGGCACAGCTGAAAAACTGGAAAGAATACTTAGAATTTGAAATAGAAAATGGGACTCATGAACGAGTTGTGGTTCTCTTTGAAAGATGTGTGATATCATGTGCTCTCTATGAGGAATTTTGGATTAAGGTAAGAAAATTATATGCTCTTAAACTTGACTATATTATAAACATTGATCTAGTGACTAACCTTTTTTGTACTTCTGTTGAATGTTGTTCATATAACTATATCTGTTGCATTAGGAGATGGTCTGCTTGCAACCAGATTTGACTGCTGCATATGCCAACCTCGTTGCCTCTCTTCGTCCTTCCTTACAGAAACTAGTCTAGTGGTTCAATAAAGGTGCTGAATGGGTTTAAAAATAGAATTTTATCGTTCTGTCACATATTTAATGGCTTGCTCAACTGTAAATTATTCAGTATTTTCTCTGTTTCTATATGTAGTATGCCAAGTACATGGAAAACCACAGTATTGAAGGAGTGAGGCATGTTTTCAGCAGAGCTTGCACTATTCATCTCCCAAAGAAACCCATGGTGCATATGCTTTGGGCAGCTTTTGAGGAACAGCAGGGTAAGAATAAGGAAACTCAGTTGGTATTTTGGGGATTTTAAGTTACTTTGGGGTAAATATACAGGGAATGAATTAAAGAGGGATGGTGTAAAGCTGAGTTGGCAAATTTTGTCTATAAATGGTTAGATAGTAAATATTTTAAGCTTTTCTGGCCATACGGTCTATCTGTAACTACTCTGCCAATGAAGCACAAAAGCAGCCACAGACAATACATAAGCAAATGAACATGACTGATTGCAGTTATTTACAAAAATAGGTGTGGAAGGTTGGATTTAGCCCATGGGCTCTCATTTGCCAAAACTTGGTGTAAACAATATTTCAGAAGTTTACAACAAAAGCATAAACATTTTATAACTATTTCTAGGTAATATTAACGAAGCCAGGAATATCTTGAGAACATTTGAAGAATGTGTTCTAGGATTGGCAATGGTTCGTTTGCGAAGAGTAAGTTTAGAACGACGGCATGGAAATATGGAAGAAGCTGAACAGTTGCTTCAGGATGCCATTAAAAATGCCAAATCAAATAATGAGTCTTCGTTTTATGCCATCAAACTAGCCCGACATCTTTTCAAAATACAAAAAAACCTTCCTAAGTCAAGAAAGGTGCTTTTGGAAGCAGTTGAAAGAGACAAAGTATGTATTTTTTCTTTATATTTTAAGAATGTATTCCGTAACAAAACCATGGTAAAAATTTTTTTCACATGGCAACTGTGATGACAGATTTGGTCTTTATGTAATATATTTTATTACTAAATGAAGACAACAGTCCCTCTAAACTGATGTTGCCATTCATTTTTTTCTTTTTTCTTTGAATTACTATGAATTAAATGGATAAAAAGTGTAGAGATTGTGATGCTTTCTATTTTTACGACCTTTAGAAATCTTGCAACACATTTCCCAATTATTATATAGCATAGAGGACCTTGGAGAACATTTTATAAGCAAAATGATGGAAGTTCCCAGCATTGTAGGAAATGTAGCATTGAGAATATTCTCCGTTTCCTAAATATTTCCTTTTATTGATAAAAGACAGTGTATAGGAAACTTCTTCTTTCTTAGGTTTTTAGTGACTGCCAGATGTGTTTAAAACAGATATAAATAACAGTTTGCTTCTAGCTGCAGTTTAAAATACTTATAGTTGGAAAGATTTAATTATTGAAAACAATAGGAATTATCTTTTTATGTTTTATTTGTAATTGTTATGGTAGGTCAAGTCATATTAAACCCAGGATAGGATACAATGTGATATGTTTTTCACCCAAATATTAGCAAATTGTCTTTAATATAATACAGTTGTCAGTATTGAATTTTTCAAATTGAGACATAAGGTATTTTAAATATCTATGTTCTAATCAAAGTATTTTAGAAATATTGATAACTGCTTTTTACACAGGAGAACACAAAGTTATACCTCAATTTACTTGAAATGGAATATAGTGGTGACCTCAAACAAAATGAAGAAAACATCCTGAATTGTTTTGACAAAGCTATACATGGTTCATTGCCTATTAAGATGAGAATTACATTTTCTCAGAGAAAAGTGGAGTTTCTTGAAGATTTTGGTTCAGATGTGAATAAGTAAGATCTTAATTATATTATCTATTTGAATGGCAAATGAGTTAGCATTGATATTTTTGGTTTGGAATTTTCCTAGTAAAAATAAGTACATTGTTAAACTAAAAAACATTTGCCTAGATTACGTATTGCTCAGATATATGTGGAAGTAAATTCAGTTTTGTAAATGTCTATGTACTTGAATAGGAAAAGGGTGTGGTTTGTCTTTCCTTTAAAACATGGTAACTTAGGGAAGGGGACTTGGCCCAATGGATAGGGCATCTGCCTATCACATGCGAGGTCCGCGGTTCAAACCCTGGGCCTCCTTGACCCACGTGGAGCTGGCCCACGCCCAGTGCTGGTGCACACAAGGAGTGCCGTGCCATGTAGGGGTGTCCCCCGCATAGGGGAGCCCCATGTGCAAGGAGTGTGCCCCATAAGGAGAGCTGTCCAGTGAGAAAGAAAATGCAGCCTGCCCCAAGAATGGCGCCACACACACGGAGAGCTGACACAAGATGATGATGCAGCAAAGAGACACAGATTCCCGGTGCCTCTGATAAGGGTAGAAGCGGTCACAGAAAAACACACAGCTAATGGACACAGAGCGGGGGGGAATAAAACAAAACATGGTAACTTAAACGAAGAGCGTTTTAAGAGAAGGCAAAAAACGGCAATCCAGTGAAAAGGGAAGTAGGTTAAGTACTGAGTCTTGAAACATATAAACATTTAGTAAGTAGACCAAGAAGGGTGTGCATGGGAATGTGGAATAGGAATCCCGTCTTACCTGATATTGGAGAAAACAATGGATGTCTTTCTAAAGATCATGCCTAATGGCCTCAATTTCTGCATTTAAAAGGCTGAAAGTTGAGTGGTAGAAGGGTTTCCTAGGGGACTTGGGAAAAGTTTTAAGATTTAAATTGCTAGAATATCTACAGAAGAGTAGAAACATTCCTCAGAACATTTCTGCATGCTTTTAGGCATGTGGTTTCTTTACTCTTATTTAGAATAATTTCCATCAAAACACCTGTTGATAAACTGAGAAGTGTGTGTGTCTGTGTTGTATTTGATGGCTGTGTAAAATTCTAGTTAAACTATTATAGCTAGTATTTATTGATTGCTTGGCATCATGTTATATTTTATGTGAGTTACCTAATGTAATTTTCATCAGTCTTATGAGGAGTAATGGGTGGTTCTTTTCACAGATGAGGAAGGAGAAGCTTAGGTTAGGCATGTTTCCCAAGGTCACTTAGTTATACATTGTGGGGCTGGGATTAAGACCTACTTCAACATCCATTCTCTTAACTATTTTATGTACTGTACATTGAGCACTGAGGGTCTACAAAAGAAATGAGATATGTGATTCTGGCTTTTAGTCTAGTTGGATGATGATGATAATCAAAGGATATAGATAAATGTATGAAGTAGCATTTAACTATAAGGAAGGCTGTGATCGCTATGAATCAGAATGGGTTTGTCATGTTTCAGAGAAAGTGGGGCTTCATTTAATTACTGCTGGATTCTGATAAGCTGAGGAGAGGATAGAGTGGTTGATGTAAGTGCATATAAAAGTAACATCTGCTTGATTGGAAAGTTTTCTGAAGTAGTGAACGTGTGATGTCTTTTGCTTGTGCTGTGCTTTGAAAGCTAGACTCCATGTTTACAGTTTATGCAGTAGGCAGTGGACAGGAGGGAGATACTGGAGTGTTTTGATCAGTGAGATTAAAATAACATATCATTTTAACTTGGCAATATTCAGACTGAATTGGAGGGACCAACACAAAGATGCCATTTAGGCATCTGCATTTATAGATATGAAGGGCCTGAATATGAGGAGCCAGATTGTTGTGCTTGAAATTTAAAAAGGTCACGGTATGAAAGAAATGAATTGAAAACTTAGATGTGAATTGGTAAGAATTAACTTTGGAGTCAGAAATATGGGCTTACATATTAGCTCTGATACTTTGGTAAATTAAGTTTTCAAGTTTTGAAGACTGAATTCACAAAGTTGTAGGGTTCAAGAGATTATTAGTCTATCAGAAGTGCCTAATGCATAGCATTCAAACAGGTTGTGTTAATAAAATAATTTATAGCCCTTTGAACTTTTCAGGAGTAATGGTACTGGTTATTATTAAATAATTAAGTATATTTTTATGCATACTGCTCAGTGAAGTAAGTTGTATGTATATATAAAGTATCACCCTCATTTCTACAGAAATTTTAATTTTCTGTGTCCAGGTTTATGATTACTTAAAAAAAAAAAGCCCTCCTTTGTTTTTCTAAAAGAGGGAAACAAAATCATGATTTTAAACTCACTTTTTGGCTTTGGTTGACAACTGTTTTTTGAAGTCCCAAGTTCTTTTTATTTATTTATTTGTTTGTTTATTTATGCCCCCCCCCCCCCCCGCCCTGGTTGTCTGTTCTCTGTGTCTGTTTGCTTCCTCTTGTTTCTTTGTCCGCTTCTGTTGTTGTCAGCGGCACAGGAATCTGTGTCTCTCTCTGTTGCGTCATCTTGTTGTGTCAGCTCTCTGTATGGGTGGCGCCATTCTTAGGCAGGCTACACTTTTTCGCGCTGGGAGGCTCTCCTTACAGGGCGCACTCCTTGCGCTTGGGGCTCCGCTACGCGGGGAACACCCCTGTGGGGCACGGCACTCCTTGCACACATCAGCACTGGGTATGGGCCAGCTGCACACAGGTCAAGGAGGCCCGGGGGTTTGAACCGCGGACCTCTCATGTGGTAGACAGATGCCCTAACCACTGGGCCAAGTCCACCGCCCAGAATTTATTTTTTAAGTTATTCATTTAGCTCTTGGTTAACAACCCTGCAGCTTTAGCTATCATAGTACAGAGAACAGGTCTTTTCCAATAGCCCAGTCAGAAAATTCTGGAACTCACTAATGGTTTTAGTCATATGCTCATCTCTGAACTAATCATTCCTCAGGGGTATATAGTATTCCTTAATGTCCATTTGAACTGTGTGGACAGAGCATGGGAGGTTGGTTTCCCAAAGAAAATAAATTTTAAAAAAAGGTGGTTGGGGCAGGATTGCCAACTTGGCTTATTTTAAAAAAAACAAAACCAAAAAAACCAATGCACGTTCACTGAAACATTCGTTTTGTTTCCCCAGGTGGAAATAACATAAAAGCTTTAAAAACAAAAGTTTGGCTTTTGTATGGTCTAGAAGATTTTTTTTCTTTTTCCTTTTCAGGCTTCTGAATGCTTACGATGAACATCAGACACTCCTCAAAGAACAGGATTCTTTAAAAAGGAAAGCAGAAAATGGGTATGCAATTTCTTGATGAATCAGGAAGGGATGCTTAAAAGAAAACATTTCATTGAGGAATGCCTTTAAAGACAAATATTTTTAAACGTTACCTTTAATTTACATACTTTCCCCCCATGATTTGAAGGAGGAATAGTGGCTTTTATAAAAAACAAGTTTAAGAGTAGTTAAGAACTTCAGCAAAACAAATGTACACAAGTGATATTCACTCACAGTATGTGTCTGTGGGATTTTTGAAAGTTCCCATTTTGACTTTTTATTTATAGATCAGAAGAACCAGAGGAAAAGAAAGCACACACAGAAGATACAACTTCTTCATCTACACAGATGATTGATGGAGATTTACAGGCAAATCAAGCTGCATATAATTATAGTGCCTGGTATCAGGTAAGTTTACGTAATTGAGTTATTTTGTTCATAGATGACATTAGAAGCATAAATTAGCATATTCTTACGTTAACAAAAACAAACCAACTATTGGCTTCTGTTCCAGATTGTAGAATATACTGTAGGCCTGTTGTCTTTTGCTGTTCAGACTTGGAATTTCAGCACTGAACACATGCTCATTTTCTTAAACATATCTGCTTTGATTATATATTGATATGTGATGCTCAGCCATAGTTCTGATGTGCTAACATGTTTACTACTTTTTCCTTTCAGTACAATTATCATAATCCCTGGAATTATGGACAGTATTATCCTCCCCCTCCAACTTGATGGGAAGATGTAAATTTCAGGTGGCGTGTATGGAATGTATGAAATTATTTTTTTTTAAATGAGGGATGTAAACATAGTATAAGCTTGTCATATTTGGAAACTTGTCTTTCCTGTTTCTCTGTAACATAATTTGTTTAGTAATAGGGGAAATGTCACTTAGTAGCTTACCACAGATACTATTTCCTACCATTTATAAAATTTACTTTTTATTGGAGAACTATTTTTTGATTTTTTCATTAAGTGGTCTAGAATTCTTTTGCAATGCATTTGCAACAGTTTTGTAGCCTTAAGGGTAGGAAGAAACCTGACTGCAAATCATGTCAGTGTAGTACAAGATTCTGAAAATACATAAGGGCTGGTTATTAAGGATTTACCTCTTCTGTAAAAAAACTGATTTTTTAACCTTTGCTGACAAGGGTTTATCTGTTTAATTATCCTTATTGAGAATTTGGATCTAATTGCAGAAAAGGTACATTATTAAATACTATGCCTTGAAATAGAGTTTATAAGTGAGAAAATGGAATGTTTGCATCCCTTTTAAAAATGAAAACCATATTGATGTATTGTTTCAGGAGACTTTGTATTTTAGAATATTCATGTAAAACTTGTGAGCAAGCTTTCATTTTGGTCAAACTGATCATCTTCATTTTTGTAATAAAACTGAAGACTCATCCAATAATTGTTTATGAATTTATTTTGGGGGGGTAATAACCTAATATTAAGTTTATATTCACCATTATTAGTGGTTCATTGGTTTTGAGGTACATTTTTTTCTTGAATTTGACAATATCAGCTTCTTGCAAAGACTTGGACCTTTTAATTTTTTACTTCTCAAGCTTTATACAGAAATACTCCTTTTAGAGATTTTAAGATGAGGATCCATGACACAGCCCTAATTCAGACAGTTTTCCTCTTAAGTTACTTACTCCCTGTTCTGAAAGATACTTAGTCCTGGTTCACTTAATAAGAATATTACTATATAACACCAAATAAGTCAAATCAAGACACTGGATAAATTTGTATTGAACTTTTTAGTTTACAATGTGAGGAAAAAGGAAAATCATTTCTCCTTAACCAGTATTTTACACAGATGTAGTAAAATATTTTAGACTTTTTAGGGATTTCTAAGGGATTACATTTTTCAAAAGTTGGGGATCAAGTAAACAAGTATAACTTAACTCCTTGAATTTTCCAGTTGACTCTTCCCTTACACATAATAGCAACCAGCTCTAAATTAATTACATACATTTTTTCAAGGCCAAGTTTTAACATTGCTGATGTCTTTAGATTTGAGGCATTGATATTTCAATCAATATCCACTAATTCCACTTCAAAAATGAGTTTTGCATTTGGTGGAATTCTGTTGAAGAAGTCAAGGTAAATTTGATGAAATCTGTACCCTCCTCCCGTAACTTTAATCTAAAATTAGAATTAGGTATATTGGGTATTTGTAATTAACCCTGAAGGGAAGGGCTTTATAGTTGATTCAGAGGCTAATATAAATACTACCTTAGTGGTTCCTAAAAGTAGCTCTGCATCTCCTTTAGGGGTAAAAATAGAGGCTGACTAGATAAGCTGAGTTTGTACTAGGGAAATCATCCTTACCTGGATGCTTCACTAAGCTCCCAAATTAGCCTCCCACTTAATGAAGACTGCTACTCATTATTCAGAAAAACAAATGTCATTTTAGTCTAGCTGAAAGAGAGGGTGCTGCCATCGGACATCTGATTTTCATAGATAAAAAAAGATGGTTTCTTTATATTCCCAGAGAATCATAATTGATAAAACAATGGAGAGGCCTTCTGTTTTTTTTTTAACCTTCTTTTAACTGACCAGACTAGTTCAATGGAAATGGTACCAACAGCTATAAACTACCTTCCCACTTATTACTGGATTAGTCTAGTTTAAATGATCTTTGTGACTTAGTCTTCAAATTGCAATGCATGAATAGAAAAGGTACTTACAGTTTATATTTACTGAGTGTCGTTATTTCACACTTTATGGAAGGAAATTTAAGATACCTACAGCAAACAACATGACCTATTTTCCCCTAATGTTTCAAATATCTTGGGCCTATCTGAGAAATACTGTTATTAGTAGTAATCACTTATTTACTAACATTATATTGGTCCCATGGTTTTCATTTCACAATGGGTAATCCCTAACATTTTTAAGAACTCTGACTCTATCCACCTAAAGTTCATTGCCTGAAATTACATTCTGGTATAATAAAATGAACACTTCAAGAGCTGCCTTTCAAAGATGAAAGCTTAAACTTCACAGTTTAGGTCTCAGAAATTAAAAGAGTTGAATAAAAGAAAAAAGGAAGAAAATTCTAGCTTAAACCTGAATACTATGTGCACAAAGAAAATATTAACTATTGTCTTTACTGGACACCTTGGCATAAAAGCTTAAATGTTGGGAAGACTAGTCTGGGCAGTGTTCCTGATCTAGAAGTGAACCCAGACAGCATATTTCATACCATCAAGTGTTACCTGTTAACATGTTTTCCCTTAATTATGAAGGAAAAAAAAGATACTTGGCATCAGGCTGTCCTTTCTTTCCATAAGCCCATTCTGGTTCAATCTCCAGTCGAGCCTTTTCTCCTTTACTCATAGTCAAGAGTGCTTCATCCCACTAAAGGCAAGAAGAACGTTAAGAAAAACAACAACAAAAAAAATCCCATAGGACTGTATACATAAACAGTGAGTCTAAGGTAAACTAAGGACTACAGTTAATACAGTTAAAAAGTATTCTTTTACCAATTGTAACATTCCTTTTTAAAACTTTTCTAATAAACTGATTGAGCTTGGTGATTCTAACAACAAAAATAAAAATGATACTTGGCAAAAAATTACATGCAATACCAGAAGACAGTCAAGATTATACAGAACAAAGCATTCTGTTACTCGTTTCATTACACCCTAAGGAATGTCCTTATCAGATGATTCTAAATCTTAGGCTTCAATTTCCTCAATGGAAAAATAGGAAAAATAAGGATGTATTAGGCAATACATTTTCAAAATAATACCCAAACTTCTCATGATTTGTAAAAACACTTTCTAAACTGTTAACATGTCATATATTACGGAAAACAGTGGTCATTAGCACCATAATAAAAAAGTTACTATTATAGGACACACTTGTGAGTTTATTTTTATAGGGACAAACTTAAGCAAGTATTTAACTCAAAAACTGTCTTAAGATTACCAAACTTATTTCTATAGTGAAATTATATAAGATAAACCACATGTTGGAGCCTTAAGTCTTTTGCAGAAGCCATTTGCCTATTTTTTCCATTTGCATCTTAAAGCCATTTATCAAAAATGGCTAAATATCCATATGATGCATGGGATATAGGGTACATTCCTAATACTATAGACCCTGTTGCAGTACAGCAGTCAGAATACAGCTTAATAAAGAGAAGATTATGGAGAGGCAGATCTGTCACATATTGGATATTACGTGAATTATTAGAGGGGGTGTATGGGAACTCAGAGTGATTTTTCTGTAAACATACAACTTCTCAAAAAATTTAGAAAAAATATACAGTGGACTAGAAGAGATTTGCCAGTATGCAAATCAGTTATAGAAAAAGTTCAACTTAATACATAGTTACTATCAACTTGGTATGAACAGTAATAGTTACCATTATGCTCAACTAAATCTTTAGTTTCAAGATGTTTTATATTCCATTTTGGGCTCTGGATATAAATGCTTTAACTATAGTATAGTACAAAAAAATAATGTATTGGGAAGTAGACTTGGCCCAGTGGTTAGGGCGTCTGTCTACCAAATAGGAGGTCTGGAATTGAAACCCCGGGCCTCCTTGACCCGTGTGGACCTGGCCCATGCGCAGTGCTGATGCGCGCAAGGAGTGCCCTGCCACGCAGGGGTGTCCCCCGCGTAGGGGAACCCCACGCGCAAGGAGTGCGCCCCATAAGGAGAGCTGCCCAGCACAAAAGAAAGTGCAGCCTGCCCAGGAATGGCGCCACACACATGGAGAGCTGACACAAGATGACGCGACAAAAAGAAATACAGATTCCTGTGCTGCTGACGACAACAGAAGCAGACAAAGAAGACGCAGCAAATAGACACAAAGAACAGACAACCGGGGTGGGGAGAAGGGGAGAGAAATAAATAAATAAATCTTTAAAAAAATGTATTGGGGAGTCTTACAAATAAATGCATTTAAATAGGTGTTAGCATTGTTGATGTTTGATCTGAGTAATTACAATTTTAAACAGATGAACTGAAGCATGAAAACCTGATGAAGAAAGCTATTAGCCCTTCTCTTCTACTCCTTTTGTATACTATAATGGACAGTACAGCTCAACCCTAACTTCCCCTTTTCTCAGTTTCCTTTTGATGTGCCTCACATGGGTGGGAGGAGAGCATGCTTCTGTTTGAAAGATTTTCTGGTGTTTAAGCCTAGCTTGTGGGATTTTGAAAAGGGCACAGAATGACGGCTTCTATCCAAACTTCAGTGGACCAGATATTTTGTTCTTATTATCCATAAGTGGTACAGCAGCTATTTAACATTTTATGAAGCATCTTAGACACATTTAGAAAGCCAAACATTCTGACAAAGAATTACTTGATGAAGAAAAAGTGCTAAAGTAATTGAACTAATATTTGAATCCCTACTTTTATTAGGTACTTTAAATTATGCTCATTTAATCTTTTAAGAACCCTGATGTGTAGGCAGTATTGTCCTTATTTTATAGGTAGGGAAACTGAGACCAAGAGAACATAACTTGTGCCAGATCATACAGCTGGCAAATGACAGTACCTTGAATTGTCCAAAGATTGACTCCAAGCTGTTTTTGTTATAACCCCAATCCTATCTTTACAGCCCCATACCACAAGGAGCATGTGCTACCATATCCATAGATTCATTGCATTCTTTACTTACTCCTCTGATAACTTTGCCTATTCCAACCTTAAAACTTAAGGGCTTCGCATTTTTCTTCTTCTTTGAACCTGCAAAACAGATTTTCCTTATAATTAATAATGGGCTCTACTTTTTATTAAGAAATTAAGTTGCAATGGAAGATGGTGATTTAAATATTTAAGTTTACTTCAAAATTTATACTACTGTGTATTGTATGAAAAATAAAAATTTAAAAAGGCAGATAATTTGCCAAGAAAGTTCTGAATGTAAAAATAATTATGATCTAAATAAAGGGGGGGGGACTATACTATACCACCAATATAACACATTATTCTGCCTTTTATATTAAAATAATAAGACCTCACTTTGGGACACTAGCCGAGTTTAGACTAAACATTTCTTTTGCTTTCCAACAACTTAGAGGTCTTTAGTTATCCAGCCAATAACTAGTGAACTGAAAACCTCTTCCAAGTAAATGACATGTGATACTGACAGAGTGGAGTACTGCTGCTTGCAATTACCAAAAAAAGGTTGGAACTGTTTTATAAATGGGTAAGGGGTAGAGCTGGAGAAATTGTGAGATGCTTCACAGAAAAAGCCTAGATTGCTTTGAAGAGACTGTTGGTACAAACATGGATCCTAAAGTTACTTCTGATGGGGCCTTAGACAAATGACTGGAAGGAAGGTGATGCTTTCTTTAAAGTTGCAGAGAACTTGGCAAAATTAATTCCTGATGTTAGATGGAAGACAGAATTTCAAAGTGACGAGCTTGGACAGTGAGCTCAGGAAATTTCCAAACTAAACGTTGAAAATGCTGCCTGACATCTTGAAAAAAATAGATGACAGCCAACAAAAATTTATTACCAACCTCTCAATATCTACCACACATATTTTTTTGCGATGTCTTTAAGTCAAAAAGTTAAGATTACTTTCAGACTTACTTGTTTGAATGTTAGTATCAAAAACAGTCCCGTCCTGTAGTGTTCCTGTGTACCAGCAGTGAACAACATCTCCCTTTTTGGGGAAGTTGGTTTTATCTCCTTTTTTAAGAACAGATTTTGTATATTTTGGTGGACCCTAAAAACAAAACAAAACACAGAATTAGTAACTTGTGTGATGACAGAATACCTGTATATTCCAACTGTGACCTAAATCAGGTCAAAGATCTGATGGATTTGATAACCATTGTTTCTACTTCATCTCTGAGTTAAACTCTACCTAATTTCAAGTAAAGGAGAAGAATATTAGTAACTTTTACATTTCCAATTTAACATCTAATAACTCCAACTTCTTTGAAAACCAAAATTCTTTTGAGAAGATTTGGTTAACAATAAAAATAAATCCAGTCGTTTTCCAAGATTAGATATACTTTACTATTTAATTCCTATAGAAATTCATGTGGCATTACCTAAAGCATCATGACATATTCTCCAAAGATTTGAGTTGTTTTAATACTAAGAATGCATGGCTAGATACTTTTATTATATTCATTTAGAATGAATACAGTGATGTTGGCCTCTCACCCTAAACTTGGAAATAAGTTCGCACAATGAATGAAATTATCTACATAAGTTACCATATTAGAATAAAGCAGGACTATGAAGGCTTTAAAAAAACAAACTAAAGGCTAATCTAATCAATGGATACTCATATATTTTAGGAAAGCATGTAAACAAAGATGATCTGCCAAGAAACTTAGGGCGCCCCCCCAAAAAAAGTTGGAGCATTTTCCTTACTACTCCCTCATTTTATTTATTTTTGTTTTTAAAGATTGCTTATTTTATTTCTCTCCCCTTCCCCCAGTTTCCCCCTGCCCTGTCTGCTTTCTGTGTTGATTCGCTGTTTTCTTCTGTGTCCACTTGCATTCTTGTCAGGTGGCACCAGAAATCTGTCTCTGTTGTGTCATCTTGCTGCGTCAACTCTGTGTGTGGCACCACTGCTGGGCGGGCTGTGCTTTTTGTGCAGGGCAGCTCTCCTTGCAAGTGGGGCACCCTATGTGGGGGACACCCCACGTGGCACGGCACTCCTTGTGCCATGGCAGCACTGCGCGTGGGTTAGCTCACCACATGCGCCAGGAGGCCCTGGGTATCGAACCCTGGACCTCCTATATGGTAGGTGGACTCTTTATCAATTGAGCCACATCTGCTTCCCCCTCATTTATTTCTAAATGGTCAGTTTTTTTTGTTTGAGGAGGTACTGGGGATTGAACCCAGGACCTTGTACTTGGGAAGCAGATACTCAACAACTGAGCTACATCTGCTCTCCTAATTTGTTGTTAAGCCATGCAATCTTTATTCACTTTCACTCCCTTAGTTAGGGATTTCATTTGTCTTTTCAAGGCTTGGAAAAAAGTTTGGTTTTCCCTGCAAATAGTCTACCCCTTCAGTCAGTCCTCCATTCTCCTGCTAGAGTGATCTCAGGAATTATTGCTTATAGTTTTATGCCAAAGGTCTGTGCCATTCAGATTTCTTTGCATGGAAATCTTTGCTCCAATAAACTATTTTCTTCCATGACCTCCTCTGTAGAGCTGGTCACTGTTCTCTTGCGTCTCTGCTGTTACCTCCTACAAACCTCTATTAGAACATGTCACTTCTGTTGCAATTTCCTAACTTGAAGGTCTAGAACAGCCATTCTTAGCCAGGAGCAATTTTGCTTCCTGGGACTATTTTAGTACTTTATAGAAACATTTTTTATTGTTACAATTGGGAGAGTGAGGGTGGTACTCCTGGCATTCTGTGGGCCACAGCATCTAGTTTGACTTTTATGGATTACTCATTCCTTCGCATTGTTAATGCTGTGAGAAGAAAATGGGTCTAACATAAAAAATGTTTGGGAAATACTAAGTTAAAATTTAATAGGCCCATGTTGTGCATGACCTAACGCAACACAGGCTATAGTCTGGGAAAAGTTAGTCAGGAGATGGCCAGAAGGTTTACCAAAAAAAAAAATATGAATTTTCAAAGCAGGGAAGAGCATGAAAATATTAGGTTAGTGCAAAAGTAGTTGCAGTTTCAGACCGTGAATTTTAAATTATTAAAACTAGGCTCAAACACATCTTTATTAACCAAAATAGGAACCATTACAATCAACACATTTTTGCCAATGAGAAATAGTTTGTTTATTTCTGTAGCATAAAAATCTGTGCTTCAGGATTCAATGAACTCTTGGAAAGCATTTTCTGCATCCTGCTGGTTGTGGAAGTATTTTCCCTACAAAAAGTTGTTGAGATGCTTGAAGAAGTAGTTGGTGGGCAAAAGTCAGATGAATAAAGCGGATGAGGCAAAACTTCGTAGCCCAATTTGTTCAACTTTTAAAGTGTGTGACGTGCAGTCAGGTGTTGTCATGGAGAAGAGTTGGGCACTTTCTGTTGACCAATGCTGGCTGCAGCCACTGCAGTTTTTGGTGCATCTCACCGATTTCCTGAGCATACTTCTCAGATGTAATGTTTACCCCGGGATTCAGAAAGCTGTAGTCAATCAGACAGGCTGCAGACCACCAAACAGTGACCATGACTTTTTTGGGGTACAAATGGCTTTGGGAAGTGCTTTGGTGCTCCCAACTACTGAGCTGGTCATCACCGGTTGTCACATAAAATCCACTTTTCATTGCATGTCACAATCTGATCTAGAAATGGTTTGTTGTTGTTGCATAGAATAAGAGAAGACACTTCAAAATGACAAGTGCTTTGATTTTCGGTCAGCTCATGAGACTCCCACTTATCAAGTTTTTATACTTTTCCAATTTTCTTCAAATGCCAGATAGTCATAGAATGGCTGACAAGTTCTTCAGCAACTTCTTGTGTACTTGTAAGAGAATTAGCTTTGATGATTGCTATTGATTGTTGTCAACTTCTGATGGCCGGTTACTACACTCCTCATCTTGAAGGCTCTTGTCTCCTTCGCAAAACTTCTTTTTCTTTTCTTTTATTTTTTTAAAGATTTATTTTATTTCTCTCCCCTTCCCCCCACCAGCCCGGGTTGTCTGTTCTCTGTGTCTATTTGCTGCGTGTTCTTCTTTGTCCGCTTCTGTTGTTGTCAGCAGCACGGGAATCTGTTTCTTCTTGTTGCGTCATCTTGTTGTGTCACCTCTCCGTGTGTGCGGCGCCATTCCTGGGCAGGCTGCACTTTCTTTCACGCTCGGCGGCTCTCCTTATGGGGCGCACTCCTTGCGTGTGGGGCTCCCCTATGTGGGCGACACCCCTGTGTGGCAGGGCACTCCTTGTGCGCATCAGCACTGTGTATGGGCCTGCTCCACACGGGTCAAGGAGGCCCGGGGTTGAACCGCAGACATCCCATGTGGTAGACGGACGCCCTAACCAGTGGGCCAAGTCTGCTGCCATCACGAAACTTCTTGAACCACTACTGCACTGCATGTTCGTTAGCAGTTTCTGGGCCAAATGCATTGTTAATGTTGTGAGTTGTCTCTGCTGCTTTGAACTCAAATAAGAAAATCGCTCAAAACTGCTTTTTGTCTAACATCATTTCAGTAGTCTAAAATAATATAAACTAAACAGCAAGTACTAAGTCATTAGCAAAAAAACATAAAGTGATAAATGCACATTAAAATGATGTGTAACATAACCACATTTATTTAAGAATGTATTCCAATATCAAATGATCAATTGCAACAATGCAAAAACTCAATTACTTTTGCACCAACCCAAAAGTATTAATATAATATGCTAGGGAGGAATGAAGGGGAGAATGGCATGAGATGAAGATGGACAGATAGGTCTAGGCAGTCCATGTTAAAAAATTGGGTTTTTATCTTTAGGTCATTGAGCAGCCAATTAAGAATTTAAAAGTCTTAGAATCACATTTTATTAAAAATAGATCACTGTGATAGCAGCATGAAGAATGGTTTTGGAAGGCAAAGTATAAGTGGGGAAACTTGTTAGGAAGAAAGTTAATTTAGTCATCTGGGTCAGACTAGGGTGCTAACTGTGAGGATATTAAAAGATGAATGGCTCTGAAATAATTTTGGAGGTTGAAACCAACAGAATTCGATGATGATTAGAAGCAAATGAGTTGTCAAAGTTGAAACTCAAATTTTTGGCTTTTAAAGTCATTCCTGAGTCCTGAGTGCGAGTTCTTTCTTCAATTTATACTTTCTCTCATGTCTAATTTTAACTTTTTTTCCTTTTCTGAAACACCAACATTTAGCATATGTATAAGACTGCTTTTTCCTCATTTTAGATATGACAAGGGCTGATGGCTATACATTTGCATAAGCATTAGTTAATGCATTCAACATTTATTAATACTTAAGGACAAAGTTTTTTTTTCTTTTCATAAAAAGGTAATTTTCATTGAAAAAAATGTACCCAATTAAAGACAAAACAATACTAAAAGATATAATCAAATCTTTTACTTCAGACTTGTGTCCCAAACCAACATTATTGAATTTCATAAATAAACATTCTTCCATAAGTATTTTATGCACAAAAGCTCATGTAATGTGTATTATTCTTGTCCTTCAAATTTTCTTAAAACAAATGGTCACCCAGTATAATCACTTTTGTTCTAATTCTGGCTTCCCATATACGAGGTCCCAGTTCAATCCCAGCCCTGGTACGTATGTACCAGGTGCATACATACACACACACAGAAAAAAATAAAAACAAAAAATTTTTTTAAAAAAGAAACAAGGAAGTAGATTTGGCTCAACTGATAAGAGCATCCACCTACCATATGGGAGGTCCGGTCCAGGGTTCAAACCCAGGTCCTCCTGACCCATGTGGTAAGCCAGTCCACACACAGTGCTGGTGTGAGCTAAGGAGTACCGTACCACACAGAGGTGTTCCCTGTGTAAGGGAGCCCCACGTGCGAGAGCCCCATGCAAAAAAAGCGCAGTCTCCCCAATTTATTTTTAATTTTTCTAAATTAGTATGTATTCTTAATCTAACCTTTATACCCATCACTATATTCCATTTTACTATTAATGGAACTTGGCAATATATTAGGCTTCATTTCTGAAGAAGTTTTAGATTACAGAGAGGTTCAACTATGGCAGGGGAGAAACACTGGTGTGGGGTGTTATTGATGGGGGGCACATGGTTGGGAGGGAATTCTCCAGGGATTGTTTATAGGGCACATAACAACGTTTGGATATTTTCATAGTAGTTACAGTTGAAAATGACAACTGAGGGAGTGCTGAGTTCCTAGCCAGGGGAACTCTATCATATTCCCCAATGGAACAGCAACAATCCCCCAAGTGCAATAGCAAAGACCAATAAAGAAGGATGGTCCAACAATGAGCCCTTGATACTAATGACAATGCTTATGAGTCTGTGTGCCTGAAATATGAACTAGGCCTAGAGCTGCAGTGTGCCTAAAAGTTACCTCCTGAGAGCCTCCATGTTGCTCAAATGTGGCCACTCTCTAAGCCAAACTCAGCATGTAAATGCATTGCTTTCGCTCCAGTGTGGGACATGACTCCCAGGGATGATCCTGCCTGGTGCTGAGGGATTACTTCCAAGCACCAGTGTAAGATTTAACTAGAAAAGACCTTGAATAAAAGGGTCACCTCAAGACCAGCAGAATATCTCAGCCTACATGTAATATGAGGTGTTAAAAACTGCTTTTTGGCCTTGAATAAAAGGGGAAAATGGAAAGGACAAATGAGTTTATATGGTTATGAGTCTCCAAAAAAGAGTCAGGATGTCATCAGAGGGCTTGTGCTTATGCACACCTCAGCAGGATCCCAGAGACAGCCAAAGTAGATACAACCCCAAGTACCGGTTCTCCTGAGGGCTACAGAGACCCACAGGTTCTATGGTCATGGCAGATGGCTCTGGAGTTCAGTGCCATGTCAGCTGGCTCTACTTTGGAGTTTGTGTTCCTGAGTATGATAGAGTTGGACTCAGATGTGACCTTTCTGCACATGCCTCTTCTGTCACTTTTACTGAACCTGTGGCTGGCACTGGGGTTGGTGTATACTCAAGAGACCTGACTCTCTTGATTGTCCATGTGACAGTCAGGCCCTGAGCCTCAGCAGACTTGCAACTCCTACCCTCTGGTTTATTGGACTTACCCTGGCCAGATAACAGGGAAGTGAAGGTCAATCACCACACCAGGGAGCCAAGAGGGCCTACAACTGCAAGCAGGAGAATGGCATCCATCATCCATGTGGAATCTAAGCCCCCTCTCGATATAGAGGTGGAGTGGACATTACTGTCCCAGGGTCCACAGGATGAAGGAATAGAGTACGGATTAGAGTGGACTTACTGATATTCTACTATGGAACTATTGTGATTAGTAATGGAAGAAATTGTAGCACTGATGTGGAGAAAGTGGCCACGGTAGCTGCTGAAGGTAGGGAGAGGGAAGAAGAGATATGACATAGGGGCATTTTCAGCACTTAAGAGTTGGTCCTGGGTGATACTACAGGGACAGATGTTGGACACTGCATGTCTTGCCATGACCCACTGGGTGGACTGGGGGAGACTGTAAACTACAATGTAAACCATTATCCATGTGGTGCAGCAGTGCTCCAAAATGTATTCGCCAAATGCAATCAATGTGCCATGATCATGAAAGAGGTTGTTGATGTGGGAGGAGTGGGGTGGGGGGGGTATATGGGGACCTCTTATATTTTCTGAATGTAGCATTTAAAAAAAATAATGAGAGAAAAAAAAAAGAGGTGAGGAAATTTCTTGTCTGTTTTTTAAATTTATTATTATTATTGAAATAAGAAAAATGCTCTAATGATTGAAGTGATGAACACACAACTATGTGATTAAAGAAAATACCACTGACTGTACACTTTGGATGAATTGTATGTTTATTAATACGTATCAATAAAATTGATTTCTTAAAGAAAAAAAAAAAGCAGTCTACCCAGGGGTGGTGCTGCATACACAGAGAGCTTACGCAGCAAGATGACACAACAAAAGAGAGACACAAATTCCTGGTGCCACTGACAAGAATGCAAGGGGATGCAGAAGAACACACAGTGAATGGACACAGAGAGCAGACAATGGGGGGACGCGGTGGCAGGAAGGGAGAGAAATAAAAAATCTTAAAAAAAAAATCAGTCTTGTAAGCTGGGTCTTAAATGGAGATTAGAATTGACAAATAGGGTCGTGAAGAGGAAAGATATTCTAGGCAAGAAATAAAAGTACGTAGCTGGGGGAAGTGGATTTGGCCCAGCGGTTAGGGCGTCTGTCTACCACATGGGAGGTCCTTGGTTCAAACCCTCAGGCCTACTTGACCTGTGTGCAGCTGGCCCATGCGCAGTGCTGATGCGCGTAAGGAGTGCCATGCCACGCAGGGGTGCCCCCCCCGTAGGGGAGCCCCAAGCACAAGGAGTGCGCCCCATAAGGAGAGCCACCTAGCGTGAAAGAAAAGTTCAGCCTGCCCAGAAATGGCACCGTGTACACGGAGAGCTGACACAACAAGATGACGCAACAAGAAGAAACACAGATTCCCATGCCGTTGACAACAGAAGTGGACAAAGAAGAACACTCAGCAAATAGACACAGAAAACAGACAACTGGGGTGGGGAGAGAAAGAAATAAATCTTAAAAAAAAAAAAAAAAGTATGAAGTTGGGAAAAGGCATGGTTAATACACAATGACCAGACATTTCTAGCTGAATAGGAGTATTTCTATGTAAGCAGGATATAATGTAAGGGAACTAGGCAGGAGCAATATTTTTGAAGGCTCTGAATGCCAAGAACAAGAAATTTGAATTTATATCCTGGACCAGTGCTGTTCAACAGAATTATGGCAGTCACAAATTTCATTTTAAGTTCTTTAGTAGCCACATTTAAAAAATATAAAAGGAAATAGGTGAAGTTAATTAGAATAACATCTCATTTCAACCAGTATATCCAAAAATATTTCAACATGTAATTAATATAAAAAATACTGAGATGTTTACATTCTTTAAAAAATTATACCAAGCTTTTAAAATTGAGTTGTATTGTACACTTAAAGCACAACATCAAACTGGACTAGTAAAAAGTGCACAGCTACATGACTAGTGACGACCATATTGGACAGCATAGTTCTAGACAGTACAAAATTACTGAAGACTTTTGAGCAGGAGGGTAGTTTGCAAAATATTATTTTAGAACGTTTGCTAGCCATTTTTGGGTTGAATGGATAAATAGAATGGAGGCAGGAGATTAGTAACTTTTCCAACACTCCAGGTCTGATGCCTTGAAATGCTTGAAAATGGAAAAGGAATGCACTAAGATTTGAACGAGAAGAAAGATATTTGAGAGCATTAGTCCTGAAGAGCCAAAGTTTAATAAAACTTACATGTTGGAAAAAAGGAAATAGTTATGGCTCTAGACATCCACCTTTTGGTAAAATGGAACATAGGAGCACGCACTGAAAAAGGAATAAGAGAGGACTTAGAATTTGTGGGAAAATGTTTCAACTAGTTTATGTAGGCAGTGGAACAGGAAATTAAGTGAGGAACAGTATAAATATTGCTGAGTAGCAGTGAAATTAGAAAACACGCTTGGCTGAGATTAAGCATGAATGCCCTGGAACCAGTTTTATGATTAGTTTTTCTCCACAATTCTTGTTCTGCAGTTCCAAAGTGTGAAAAGAGAAAGCAGAAAGTAAGAATCAGCAAGGGGATTCAACAGGATGCTAGGAAGACAGTGAGAATGCACAACTGGGCTTAGATTGGCCAGTTAAATGAAATGAAAAGGTCTTACAGAAAAGGATACAGTTGAGCACCCTCAAAAGCTCTCTCTAGATTGTCCCCAGCTCTTATGAATCTGTCATTTTCTTTTACTTGGAACGGCCCTCTACTTAAGCCCTAAATGATAGACTGTTCTTCTTCCTTATACCTTCTTCGTTCTAATTTTTGGAGGGTGAACTATGTTGTCAGATGCTTTTATTAGTTATTACCATAACTCCACCCTAATAGCTGCTCAATATTTGCTCAATATAGAACATTTATCAATATATTAGTTGTGATAAACCTTAAATTGCTTTTTGGGCCTGTACAGACCCATAACCATCAATTTGTGCTTTTAACCAATAGGAAAAGATCATGCAAATTAACCAGTTTTACTCATAGAACACATCTATAATTCTGTACCTGAACTTATAGTCTGTCTACAAATGTTATACCTTCATCAGCAGGCTACACCTCTTACAAGAACTAAAGACAGATTATTGTCATGGAAACTAAGACCACTAGGAATGAGTAAGCTTGGGGTTGGCAAGATATATTAGAGTGGCAAGATTATAATCAAGTCAGTTCTACTAAGGCCATCTTCATCACTTACAGAAAGTTTTTATTTTGTTCTTAAAACCTTTGTATAAAAATATAAAACCAAGGTTAGGGAAGATGAGACAGATGGACCTGCACCCCACAGCCAGGCCTGGACTATTTCTATTGCCAGGGACATGATGTACGTTAGAAGAAGCTAAAGTCCAACTTGGCTATAGAATCATATCCTTAAAATAGCTTTGAAACCTCAGATGAGTCTGGTTCAGACTTGAAGGCATTATTAAATACGAAGTTTGAGCTACTACACAGGATAGGCTAACTGTAAAGCACTGGTTCTTCAGATTTTATTTTATTTTTTGCTCCAGTGCACCTAAGGGAGATGACACACTCCAAATCATTATGTTGCTTAATGTGAAAATGGCCATATGCAACTACCTCTCACTATGAGGTAATGTTAAGCGAACACTGTTTCTAAAATTCACAAGAGAATTAAAATAAAAAAACAACAACAACATTATATACAAACCTCATCCAGAGTCTCTTCAGACTTGGTTTCTTTGGGTTTGTCTTCACTAAGCTTCACATTTTTCACCTGCTCTGACACTTTACTTATACTTTCAGTTCCTTTGAAACGCTGTAAGGAAAATGTTTTAACATTTATCATATTCAGGACAGGCTGAAAACTAGGAGGGACATCTGGATTTTTAGCCCCTAAATTAAATGAACATCTGCGTCGTGAATATATAACTGAAATTCAAGTAAGTGGCCTAAGGAAATTTCTTAAGAACAAAGGAAGAATTTTATGTTAAGCACTTTTATCAATAAATTATAACCCTCATACTATCTAAAAATATACATTCTGATATGAGAACCAGGATCTTGAGAAAGGCCAACTCAGACACAGATACGAATACTATCCAAACAATTCCTCAATAAAGATCCTTTTCTGTGAAAGATGGTTATTTCCTAGTGAACAAATATTTGGGAATTTCCTAAAATTTGTTTTTCTAAAGATGTACTTTATATCTAAACCAGATTTAAATTCAGTGATGAAACAGAACACACTTTTATCACATAATATTTAATATGCAGAGTAAATGCTTCCAATATGGTAGGTACCAATTGACAGGATTGATTTATAACTTTTTAGTGCCTTTAAGAATTTATTCTTTCAATTTAAGCTACTAGGCAACTGTTTAAAAAAATCTGGCCGCTGTGGCCTCATTCTGCAGCATGTCCATGGGCCATGCCTTGAACCGTGTAATTTTCTCATTTTCTTGTTTCTTAACTCTTCACTCCCTTGCCTACTCTATTAAAACAAACAACGAAAAAAAACTGGTCCCTTTCAAAATATCCAAACATACTACCATGTCGCAGATTAGTCTTGCTAGATTTGATAGCTAGTTCACTTATAAACACAGTTAAGAAAAATTCCAGGTGTAAAAAACTCAACACAGCCTGCAAATAAATGCCTTAAAATTTCTTTTTGGAAATAAAATATGTAAAATGATGATCTAGTAACAGAGTATAACAATACTGACCTTGCTTTCAAAAAGGTGGTTATAGGCTGTAACCAAATGGTCCTTGTTAGCTGTTTTGGCCACATTTTTAATGTTTCCTAATAACTTATGTTCTGCAAGAAACTATAAAGAAAAACGTTGGTTAGGCAAAATCAAGACCTCAAGAAGGGTCTAAAATTAGAAAATGATCTTTTATGCTAGCAGTTATTTTTCAATAGCACTCTTATAGAAGAAGGAATAGAATAAACACTATATTTTATAGGCTACTTATTAGAAAAAAAAATTTAAGGAACTTAAAGAAACATTGGCTATTTATAACAATTATTCATAAGACTAGAACTACAGTATTAAGTGTCACACTGATGCATCCGAACACCTTTCTCATCAGAAAACTCACAGAAAAGAATATTTGTGCAGGGAGCACATGGGAGGAAAGGGCTCATGGCAGGAGGCTACTTGACTCTGGCCCTGGAAACCTCTGTTGGGTGTAGCCATCTCAACATAGTTGTAAATCTATTCTTTGCAGATTGGGAAGCACCCTTACACAAAGCTACAGTATAGTGATTAAGTGTACAGGCTATGAAGTCAGAACACCTGGGTTAGAAACTAGCTGTTTGAGCCCAGGCAACGCACTCAGGTTTTCTAAAGACTGAAATTTCCATATCTGCAATGGAAGATAAATAACAGCACCTCATTCAGAGGTTGTTTTAAAAATAAAATACAATAATCCATTTAACATATTTAGCATAGAACCTGTCAGGAGCCCGATTAATATCAGCTTTTCTGATTAATAATGTAATTACTTGAAGTAATAGAATTTCATTTCTCAAATGATTGCTAAGTTGGCAGATGGAAACCAAACTTCTACTAAAATCAAATCACATATCTTCATGTTAAAATCATGCAACCTGCAGATCATCTTTAATAACCTTTGTTTTCCTCTTATTCCACTTCCTTTTTTGCTTTGTCCTTGCTTGATTCCTTATTTGTTACATTCTCAAGGTTGTCCCTTGGCATCGTCTAAGCGTTTGATAAAGCATTTTTTCTAACACTATCACTGTTGTATTTTTCCCTCACTTTTCTATCTCTCACTTTCTAAGTGTTTTAAATAATAATGGCTGATAGGAAAGGAGAAAAAGTTAATAGAAGTAATCATTGCTTTGGAACTCCTGTAGTCTCTTTAGCAAGGTTCCAGAAAAACAGTATAAACATCCCTTTGATACCTTATGATCAGTAAAACAGTGATTGTCAAATAAGTTTATGTACGTGTAATAATTAAAAGATGTTAGAAAAATATTTTGATAATTCAAGTCTCTTGAAATTGTCCCATGTAGGCCACTTTTATATTGGATTCCACTTAGATATAATTACTTTCATGAGGATTTTATGTACAGTATTAAGGTTAATAAATGCCCACTCTATTGCATTGTTCCAGTTGAAATATGAATTGGTTTAAGGGCAAAAATTTCCATTAAGTTGCATTAAGATCCTGGAGGTACTCTCATCCTTCTATCCCTAAACACTGACACACTCTCGCCATAGTCTATGTATAAATATTTGCTGAATTCATTTAAGATGTTGATACCAGAATAATTATTCACGATATTTAACTGGAAGTTAGGCAATTCTTATACCGCCTGCTCAAGACCCTCACAAATGAAAATAAAACACAATCCTCCGCAAAGAACCCAGAAACAATTTTTCTAAATACAAGTTTAGAGACGTAAATTTTAGAGAAACCACATGCAGACTGCAGCTTTTATATCCAGCTGCCGCCGATGAGTGCCTTTGAACAACAAAGTGTACAGTAGTTCATCAATTCAAGAGAACTATGAATGATCTTAATTTCCGAAGGAAAAAAAGTCTGACAGAAATAACTTGTGACTACAGACGGGTAGTTAAGATGGAGACTGTGCTGAAAAAAATGCAGGGCATACAGTATAAAGAGTGCCAAATACATTTCTTAGAGTTTTTATAACAACGGGAAACCACTGCACAAAAAATGTGTACATAATTACCCTAAACATAGATGTGAAGGATAAAGGGTCGACCTTAAAAAAAGTTAAGCCGCAAACTAAGAATTTTTAAAAACACATTGTTAGGTATTTAGCAAACTGGAAAGAAAAATCGCACACAAAGGTTCCCACAAATGCTTCACATCCCTTCACGTTTTCCCAATAGCCCGCGCTTGGCTCCCAGGAGTTTTAGCCGAGTCCCTTGTCCTCACCCTCCTAATCCTAGCCTTAGCCCCTAAATATTTCCCCGGTTTTCTCGTGGCCGCCACCCCTTTCAGGGATCCCTGTGAGGTCCTAACAACCCAACTGCAGCCTGAGTGACCCAGGAGGTAAAGCAACTCCCCAGGCCCCAGTGAGGCCGACCAAAAAGCACGGAGGGTAGCTCGGGCCTTCACTGCCACAGGCCGCGCAAGGACGAGGGCGGGGGCACCAAGGAAGACGGAATGTACGGGCATGTCCGGGGGGTGAGGCTTCCCTCAGTCACACCAGCCCGGTCGCCCCGCCGCCTCTGGTACCGAATCTGAACCGTGGTCCTGCAGAAACTTGATAATGTCCTTCTTGGGGAGCTGATCGCTGCGCAGCTGCTCCACGGTCCACGCCCGCTGTGGAACGGCCGCCGCCATCTTCCCCCGCTGCCTCTGCTCTACTGAGCCAGCCCGCTTCAGTTCGGCCTCGCCCCGCCCCTGGGGCGCGGAGCCCGAGGGGGCGGGGCCATGGGCTACGAGGCGGGATTGGGACCTGTTCTTGAGTGACGTCCAGACTGTGCTATGAGGGCTTCTAAGTTGGGTTGCGGTAAAACCCGCCCGGGTGGTCGCGGCACCCTACTATCTCGCGGAGGACAGCAATTTGCGATCTACTTCTACTTCTGATTGGACCCTTTATGAGGCGACCTCTTATGATAGTGATATTTAACAGCCATTACCCATACTTGTTTATTACTGATGGCTGCTATGCCATCCAGGCTATACCCTGTTTAAAGAAAACAACATCATTTAGGCTCATAACGTTTTATCTAGTTCTAGTCTAAAAATTCACGACTATTGAATTGGCTCAGTCCCCGTCTATCAGGTTATCAGAATAACCTATATCCCACTATCTCCCTTTCAAAGTTCGCATTGATGAAACTAAATTGCAACTTGATCCCATTCCCCCCAAATCAAACGAAGAAACAGTTTAAACACAAGTTCAAAAACTTGAACTGATATAAATATGTAGAGCGGCTACACGCAGGCTGCCGCGTGTGAAGAATGCCAGTTGCTGGTTACGGTGATGAGCATGGCATTATTAATGCTCACAACACCCCCACGAGGTGTGTATAGTTTTCCTCAAAACGCGAAGAAACACAATTACAGAGGTTGCTCTAAATTGCCAGATTTAAAGTGGAGAAGACGGGAATTGTATCCGAGACTGATGTACGGAGGTATCGTTAACGAGTGGAATATTACACCGACCCTTACTGCTCTTCATCGGTAATGTAGGTGGAAAATCAGGATGCCTTGCTTCCTCCCCTCGCCCCCCACCCTGCCCGGATTTTAGAACGAACAACACGAACAGACCACATTCACTTCCACTTTAGAAATACAAATACAAAAATAATGGATTTCCACTCTCAATACCGCGTAAAAGAGACCTGGCATTTTTTTTTCTCGTCCCCGGGTAAAGAAATAAGATTTAATTCTAAATATACTCTTTTGCTTTTCACCTCATCTTCCGATTTAAAAATACAACCAGGAATAAAGCACCTTAGACGAAAAAAAATTAAGTTACATAATTATGGGTCTTCCGTTGTTCCCGGGTTATTTTATCATTTTAAGCGATATCACTTTAAAGATATCGGGACACCGGTTTTTGGAAACGGAACTCAAACTTAGAGTCTATAAAAATACGGAAAGGGGGACCAATTTTAGAGTAACAGCCTAAGAGAGCGCATGCGTTTCCGGGAGGGTCCCGGAAGGTTTCTCGAAGACCAGCCAATCATGTTTCCAACGCAAACCCAGCGGCGGCATTTTCAAGTGGATGCGCTAGCGCAGTCCCGCCCTCTGGTTCTATTGTTTTGTGCGAAAGAAATCCATGGGGTTCGGGTCTGTGGCGGTTGTGCTGCTGCAGCTGCAAGTATTTGGTGGTCGTCGGCGTAATGAATGGACGACAAAGAACGCTTTTCCAGACGTGGGGGTCAAGCGTCTTGCGATCAGCGTGGGCGCCGGGTCTCAGTTCCGGAACTGAGCGGTCTCAGAGCACTGGCAGCTCCAGAGCATGTAATTCGGCACAGGCCGAGGCTGCAGAGGCTCAACCGGAGACTGACGATGATGTGTTGCTGGTCGCGGTGTACGAGGCTGAGAGACAGTTGAGTCTGGAGGACGGCGGGTTCTGTACCTCAGCAGGCACCCTATGGATTTACCCTACCAACTGCCCAGTGCGGGACTACCAGCTGCACATCGCCCGAACCGCTTTGTTCTGTAACACACTGGTGTGTCTGCCCACTGGGCTGGGCAAGACCTTTATTGCCGCAGTGGTCATGTACAATTTCTACCGCTGGTATCCTTCCGGCAAGGTGGTCTTTATGGCTCCCACGAAACCCTTGGTGGCACAGCAGATCGAGGCTTGCTACCGGGTCATGGGTATCCCGCAGTCCCACATGGCCGAAATGACAGGTATCTTAGAAAGACTGGGCTAATTTGGAGATAAAATCTGGGTGCCTACGGGAAAAGCACACATTCTGGTCGACAGAGAGCAGGATTGGGACAATGATCAAGAATAGTAACTAATTTAATAAGCCAAAGATAGATAGTGGATATGCAGTGTCATTTCTTGGCAGCTGGGTATAATTAATTTAATTTCGAGGGTTATTATTGACCCAGATCACATTATCTCCATCTTACATCCTTCCCTTGAAATATCATCTACTTGTCCTGTAGCAAGTCCAGTCCTAATGATTAGGGTTGCATTATTCAATATTCAGAGAATCCCTGTATGTTGTCAATAAGAGCATTTTGAAACTGGTAAATGAACATGATGTTTCCTGATTTTCTTCCCAAGGATATCTCAGTTGAAGAATTTACTTCTCTTTTAATATTGTGCCATTTTATCTTCTCTAAAGACAAATTTTGATTTTAAGTAAGAAAAGTTTTTACATTTTGAACCACACGTAGCTTTAAAATGTAGCATTCCGATGAATAGTCAAATTTTTCATCTTGAAGGCAGATGACCAGTGCAGGAATACATTGTGAAAACAGGCCAGATTATTTATATTTTATAGGTAACAGTTGAGAGTTTAGAATGTAGCATGTTAATTTTATTTACAGGATCTACTCAAGCTTTCACCAGGAAGGAAATATGGCAGCGTAAAAGAGTCCTTTTTCTTACACCTCAAGTTATGGTAAATGACCTTTCTAGAGGAACTTGTCCGGCTGCTGAAATCAAGTGTTTAGTTATTGATGAAGCTCATAAAGCTCTTGGGAACTATGCTTATTGTCAGGTAATAATTTTGTTAAAATATTTTGTTAAAGAGTACTTCAGGGGAAATAATTATTAGTGTTGGAAATTATTGATGGTGTTATTGTGAAAAAAGCCTTGCATACCCTCAGAATAGATGATAAGACATATTTTCATTTGCCCAATTCGAATCAATGTATTAATGTATCTTTTTTTAAAGCTTAACAAAATCATTAGTCTCAAATGTAGATTATGAGAGCCTGGTCATGGTTAGGAAAGTTATCAATAGGGGAGAGTCATTGAAAAATTTTTAGCTGGAATGATACTTAATATTTAAAAAAGATAAGGGAAAAAGGTAAAGGCAGGGTGTTCAATGAGGGATAAGAGGAATTTATTACTACTCCCAAGTTTCTGACTTTGAAGACTGGAAAGATATTGGTCAGGATGTAGAATTCTGGAGGCAGAGTGGGTGGGGATGAGGGTACACATGGAAAAAGTGCAGTTTTCCCTGTGTTGAGTTTGAGGTCTGTAAGACATCCAGCAGGTAGTAGGTGATTGAAATATGGCTCTCTGGAGCATTCTGATTTGAGGTACAGATTTGGAAATCATAAGTATACAGGTGGTAGTTAAAACCACAGTAGCTGATGAAATCAGGCAGGTGAGTATACAGTAGTAATAAAAGAAGAAAATAGAAAGGGAAAGTTGGTTTCAGTTAGTGCAAAGAGATGAATTTCACTTCCAATTTGTGAATTTGTAAAATAGCTTCTTTGGGGAAGTTTTGTAGTATTATACCTCTGTTGTCTTAGGGATAATTGCCATCTTTCTTAGAGTTGGTCTACAACCAGAAAATGGATATATTTTTCCAGTTATTTGTATCTTTCCAAGTTAAAGAAATATCAAATATGCTAAGGTTTTTGCTTTCGAGGGACATTTAAAAATTGGATTCTGACTACATGGAATTCATTTTTTAGATTTAGTTTGTATTTAGTAACCTTAATGTAGCATGTAGTAATATATGTTATATAACAGTATAATAATAAAATGATCTCACTCATTTATTAACTCATTTTCTTAGTGGCACCAAATTAGCTCATTTATTTCATGTAAAAAAATTTCTAAGTATTAAGTGATTTTTTTAAACTACAAAGCTTACGCTTTTATTGGGTACAATGAGACTTGAACTGACTTCATTAATAACCAAATAACAATGAGAATTTAAGCTACATTCAGTATTCCAGAGAGGTTCCAATGGGCTTGCAGCATCGTGTAGCTTACAGGGTTACAAACACAACATCATTTTTTCTTCTACAAAATGGCTGAGAATCTCTTTAAAAGAAGTAATGTGTTTGGTTCATTTTTCAGGTGTACCTACTCTGGCAGATATGTTGGCGTATAACAAATGATCTTATTCAGAACTGTCAAAACAAGGATGACCATCTCTGTCCTATAATTTGAAAGAATACTTTGAATTCTGGCTGTTATTCCGAAAGGGTTTTTTAAAAATTTTAATTATTTTTTTAAAGCACCAGTCCAGTAATTGATCTTTTTGAAAAGTCTCCTTGTTATATCCATGCTTTCACCCCAACCCCCTCTTTCATGGTATCTAAGGGCATCACTTGCATCACTAAGCTAAAATGGGAATTGTCATTAGGGACATTTTGTCTTGCATCAGTTTTTTAATTACATAAATAATTCTACGTAAATCTCCATTAAGTATATTAATTTAATATTCTGTCTTTATATGTCATGTGTCATGTTAAAAAAAAACTGTCCATAAATACTATTTTTTTGAGTTTTAATCAAGATTCAAGTCTTTTTGAACTCATCCTTTATGTGGATTGAGATTGAGATTTGGATAATCTGGGTTTACTGTTTAATTTCCATAGCTAGTCAAGATTCAGAGTCTCACTGAATTCATTCTTTACATGGATTGAGATTGATATTTGGATAGTCTCGTTTTACTGTTTTATTTCCATAGCTAATGTGGCAACTGTCGGATACTGAGAGCAGTTCCTGCAACTCATTTTACTTAGGGGTCCTTTTTCCTTTGTATTGGTACCTCATGTGAAGGAGCATACGGGTATCTGGTAAATTATCCAGTTTTAATCTTATCAGAGTGGGTTTTGAATTCAAAACTGCAAAGCCTAGAATGGTGCTTTTGTGCCGCTGAGAGAGTTTTAGGAGTCAAAAGGAAAGTTAGATTTTTAAGTTACCTAAAATCAGTCTTATTCTTAAATGAATAAAGTTAATTTAAAATTTGTGAGCCTTCCATATAAAATGTAATTTCTTTAAAATCTTTCTTAAAATACTTTTTTCTTTGGCTTAAATTTAATTATATCTTGTTATTAAATTTTTTTTCTGTTTTATCAGTTATAGTTTATCTTAATCTGGCAAATGTGCATATGGATATAGCTGTAAGATTATACTGTAGCCCAAGCAATGGAGAGTGGACTCTTTCTCTTCTATTAGCCATTGCTGGTAGTACTTTGAGTATTTTGATTTGCCTGTGTATTAAGTCTTGACATTGTAGCTTTTTATATGGGTGAAGACATAATATGTTTTTTGTTGGTACAGAGTATAAAGCTAAATCATTTGCTCTTCAGATAATACAACTTACTAAACCATCAATACTCTGAATAAGGAATGATAATAATGAGGCATGTATAATAAGCTTATTTAACATACCCACTGTTATTTTTGCATTGGACAGATGAAATTACTTTTTTTTTTTTTTTTAAGGTTGTAAGGGAACTAGTCAAATATACAAATCACTTTAGAATCTTGGCTCTCAGTGCAACACCAGGTAGTGATATAAAGGTGAGTAAAATGTTCTTCTGTGTATTAAAATTTAAGATGATAGTGGCTGTATGGGACCAGATCAGTTTTCCATGCTAGTATTTATCTAGTTCGACTTTAGAACTACAATATTTCTAACTTTTCTTCTATGGTTGCAGGAGTTTCTCTAAATGAGCAGTTTTCAGACTTCAGTCTGCTAAACATTCAGCTAAAGCTATTTGTTAAAAATATGGAATTAATTTTAATATTAAAGGGTTTTTTTAGTTATTTTCAGTTTGTTTTGAAATAGTTTTACAGAAAATTTGCAAAAGTTGTAAAGTGTCATATACCTTTCACTTGGCTTCTCCTAATATTAAATATCGTGTAGCCATAATATGATTATTAGGACCAGAAAATTAACATTAATGGAATAGTAATAGCCAATCTGCATACCTGTTTTTTAAATTTTGCCAGTTTTTCTACAGATGTCCTTTTCTGCTCTAGGATCCAATCCAAGGATCCCACATTGTATTTGTTGTCATGTCTCCTCAGTCCTTTCCCATTTTGTACAATTCTTTAGCCTTTCCTTGTCTTTTGTGTCTTTGATGCTTTTGAAGAGTAGGGTCCAATTGTTTTGTACAATATCCCTCAATTTGAGTTTGTGTGATGTTTTCCCATGATTGGAGTTATGCATTTATGACAGGAATACCTCAGAAGTGATGCGATGACTTTCTCAGAGCATCATACCAGGGGTACATAATGTTAATATGTCTTATTACCAGTAGTGTTAATCTTGAGCACTTGTTTAAAGTTCTATCTACCATGTTTCTCTACTGTAAACTACTAATTTTCCTTCTGTAATTAATAAGCATCTTGTGGAGAGATTCTTTGAAACTAGCAAACATCCTGTTTCTCATCATAATTTGCCCACTAGTTTTGTCATTCCAATGATGGTTCTATCTCTGTGGCATTTGCCTAATCATTGTTTCCGATTTTCCCCATTTCTTTAACATCTGTTAGTTAGAATTCTTTTGTAATGAGTGCTGTCTCTTCACCTTTGTCAATTTATTAATTCCCTTTAGTGGATACTTATTTTATTCTATGGGCTATAACCCAATACTACCATTAATTTTATTGCTAAGATTGTTCTAACTTTGACCATTGGGAGCTCCTGTGTTCTTTAGATAGGCCCTGATTTTTTTTTTTCTTTTTTGAGCACTTCCTTACTTTCTTTTTTTCTGTATTTTTCCCTCAATTCAATCATTTCTCTGGGAAGCTCTAGTTTCCTTTATTGAAATATGGTAAAAATGGAAATTTTGAGCCCTGTCTCTTGACATTCTGATTAAGTTGTTCTAAATGGTCTTATTTATTGTGTAGGATTTCTACTGTACACTTTCTTCAATAGCTTTCAATTCTGTAAAGGTGTAAGATTTTGTTCATTTTCCCTAGCTTACTTACCCTTGTTTAAACATGCTTAGTCATCTTTTTTTTTTTGACATTTGCTGAGTGAAACTTTATTTTTTTGTCTTTATTTTTTAATATTATATTAAAAAATATGAGGTCCCCATATATCCTCCACCCCCTTAATCCCACTCCTCCCCCCATAGCAACAATCTCCTCCATCATCATGAGACATTCATTGCATTTGGTGAGTACATCTCTGAGTTTAGTCATCTTTTAAGTCTGAACTTAAGTATCACCCCTTCAGAAAGATTCACTTACTACTCTCAAAAGCCAGCTATATCCACCTTGTTAATTTCTTCTTAGCATTTATCATAATCTGTAATTCTTTTGCTTGTTCGGTTGTTTTTTGTCTTTCTGCTACGTGAATATAGGGATTATTTCTCTCTTGGTCATAGCAATATCACCAATCAATGCCTAGCATGTGGTACTCAGATATTTGAATGGATGAATGAATGATGAAAAAAATTGAAGTCTTAATTTTATAAAATGATCATAAGTATATTCTAGTTTTTGAATATATATGGTCCCATAATAACTATAGTGTACTGTATGAGGCACCCTGCAACTGGAATAGGAAGACGAGTAAGAAGTGAGTCTTGTCCTGAGGGCATTTTTTTGTCTGAAACTAAACCTTTGAGGCTTTTCTAGTTTAAATTTTAAAAGCCCTTAACTTTCAGGTAAATTCAGGATCCCCTTTTGTTTTCTTTCTTTTTAATTGTTAGTCACACTATTAGTGCTATAGTCTTCTGGTGTAGTAGTTGTTTATACCAATAGTTTATGTTTTGTCCCAGTTCTGTAACTTTACAATTAAATTCCTTTACAACCTTTGGGTGAATGGCCTTTAGCACCAGTATTTCTGTATTACACATGGGGAAAGTGAGGCCAAGGAGGTTAACTTACCTGCTTTGGACCTCATAACCAATTAGTGGCAGAAGCAACACCAATTCAGAAGTTTGAGGTTTATGCTTTTGTACTCCACCTATGAAGTGACAAACAGAAAAAAAACAGTAACAGTATATCACTTGATCTTTTCTCCCATAATTAATAAATTCACTTGTGTTTTGCCTACCTTCTATCAGTAATACTATAGTTTCTTGAAAATTAACATATTAGGGATCACAAGATGGCAAAGGGAAATATTTGTCTCTGCATGGCGCTTTAATCCAGATGCAGACTGTGAAGAAGTGTGTATGTCCCTGAGAAGCCTGTTTCATTTTGGAACTAATTTTTATCTTAGTTTCAGGGAAAATTTTAAGTTCATTAATAGATTTAGAAATGAACATAGATTATACATTTAAATGGCATTTAACCTGAATCCTGTTTGGAGTACCATTACACAGCATGACTCCTAATTCTTCCTCATTTGGATGAGGATTATCAAAGAAAACTGAAGAAATAATTACATTTTTTTCTAATATTTTTCTTTTTTTTTTTTTCTTTTTTCTTTTTTCTTTTTTCTTTTTTCTTTATTTAATTCCCCTCCCCTCCCCTGGTTGTCTGTTTTTTGTGTCTTTTTGCTGCGTCTTGTTTCTTTGTCCGCTTCTGTTGTCGTCAGCGGCACGGGAAGTGTGGGCAGCGCCATTCCTGGGCAGGCTGCACTTTCTTTCACGCTGGGCGGCTCTCCTTACGGGTGCACTCCTTGCGCGTGGGGCTCCCTACGCGGGGGACACCCCTGTGTGGCAGGGCACTCCTTGCACACATCAGCACTGCGCATGGGTCAGGTCCACACGGGTCAAGGAGGCCCGGGGTTTGAACTGCGGACCTCCCATGTGGTAGATGGACACCCTAACCACTGGGCCAAAGTCTGTTTCCTTTCTTTTTTTTTAAAGATTAGTTTTGAAAATTTATTTCTTTTCCCTCCCCCCCCACCTGTCCCCCGTTGTCTGTGTGTTCTTTTGTGTCCGCCTGGATTCTTGTCAGTGGTGCTGCGTCAGCTCTCTGTGTGTGCGGTGCCACTCCTGGGCAGGCTGCACTTTTCTTGCGTGGGGCAGCTCTCCATACAGGGCACACTCCTTGTGCGTGGGGCTCCCCTATGTGGGGGACACCCCTGCATGGCACGGCATCAGCACTGTGTGTGGGCCAGCTAACCACATGGGTTTGAACCCTGGACCTCCCACGTGGTAGGGAGACGCTCTATCAGTTGAGCCAAATCTGCTTCCCTCTAATATTTTTCTAATATTACTGTTTAGGTAATATCCAGCAATAGAATCATGAAAACCCTTCATTTACTATCCAATTACCATATGTATTAGTCAGCCAAAGGGGTGCTGATGTAAAATACCACATGTCTGTTAGCGTTTATAAAGGGTATTTATTTGGGGTAGAAGCCTACTGTCACGAGGCCATATAGTGTGAGTTACTTCCCTCACCAAAGTCTGTTGCCATTTGTTGGAGCATGATTGCTGCCGACATTTAGCCTTACTCTTCCTATTAAGGCTCCATGGTTCCAGCTTCTTCCAATATCAGCTCTAGGCTGAGGTAAGTTTCATCTCTCCCAGGGCTCGATTCTCTCAGGGCTCAGGTGCTCTGTTCTCTCACAGTGTCAGCTGTGAACTATCAGGTGAACGACTCATCTCTCTTCCTGGGGTATCTGCCATGTCTAATGGCGCCTTCTCTCTTTCCTCACATCTCTGCTGCTTTGTGTATTTACTTCCCAGGTCTCCAGGATCAAAACTCCAGCATCAAGACTCCAAACTCCTCCTCTGCCATGTTGTTTTCTCTGTTAGTCCCTACCCCTTTCGTAGACTCAAGGTCCGACTGACATGGCTCAATCAAAGCCTTAATCATAATTTAATCAAGTAAAAGTAAAACTTCTGAAGTTAATACAATCTAATACACTCAGAGAAACAGACCAGTTACAAACATTATCCAATATCTGTTTTTGGAATTCTTAAACAATATCAAACAGCTACACCATGGTTAGGGTTATACTAAGTATAGCTTTGTGGACCCTGTCCAGCCGGGAAACTTTGACTGAGCAGACCCTATTTTCTTTTTTTCCTTTTATTTATTTTTAATTATTTATTTTTAAATTTATTTCTCTTCCCTCCCCACCCCCAGTTGTCTGCTCTCTGTGTCCATTTGCTCTGTGTTCTGTGTCTGCTTGCATTCTTGTCAGTGGCACCAGGAATTTGTGTCTCTTTTTGTTGCGTCATCTTGCTGCGTCAGCTCTCTGTGCATGCTATGCCACTCCTCGGCAGGCTGCACTTTTTTCATGCGGGGCGGTTCTCCTTAGGGGTGCACTCCTTGTGTGTGGGGCTCTCCTATGCGGCATGGCACTCCTTGGGTGCATCAGCACTGCGTGTGGGCCAGCGCACCACACGGGTCAAGGAGGCCCTGGGTTTAAACCCTGGACCTCCCATGTGGTCGGCGGATGCTCTATCAGTTGAGCCAAATCCGCTTCCTCCTATTTTCTAATAATAGCTGTCTATGGTTTATCCTAAAGGAGAAAGGTTTATTCTTTTCCCCATTTCTCCATTAAGTAAACTGGTCCACGCCTGTGGAGTCAAAACACAGAAGGATCAAAGGACCAAGGTTGGAAACTAAAGTTGTGACACCTGCTATACAAAGAGAGCAAGACAATGTTTCCTTGTTATACCATTCTGTACAGTACTGGTCCAATCTACCCCTTGATCCCAGCCCTTGCTTTCCCCATCTGAACATTTTCAATAGACGTGTCCAAATCCTTACTGAAATTAGCTTTCTGGGCCCTATAATGTGCTGTATACACCCTCTACACTAAATGTGATTAAATGTGAAAATAATCTCTTCAGGAAACCTCCATTATAAAACCTATTAACAATAAAAGATTCCCTATTAACAATAAGAGAGGATCGAGTTTAACAGGCCAAAATAGAAATCTGTCAGAATGTTTAGATGGCACAAGATATATTTGAGTTCAACCCCTGTGCTGGATGGGAGTCACTGGCAAAACCCCAAAATGTATGGGCTGTAAATATTCAGAGTCACATGGGAAACTGAAGAATGGACCTTTCTTTGCATTTAGTCATCCTCTGAACTCTCAGTGGACATTTCATCTGATACAGATTTTTTTGAGAGAGTTTTTCCTGGATTTTTGCTTTTGCTTTTGTGGTTGTTTCCTTTTCCTGATACTAGAAGCTCCAGTTTCTTCTGAGAAACTCACTCAAGGAATTGGCTATTACATCTCTGGCATCCTTTTTTGCTTTTCTTCTGCTTTTTGTTGACCTTTTTTCTGCCTTTTGTTTTGGTTGGATTACCTTTGACTTCCTGTGCTTGTGGAATTTGTGGGTAGATGTTTTTATCTTGAGAGATGTTTTTCTTCCATTGAAAATATCATGCTAATCACTACTTTTCTATTTCAAATTCTTCTATAACCCTTTGTAACCATACTGTGACCCCAACTACTGGCATGTTAGCTTCATAATCATGTAACTTCTTGTTCCAGGATTTAGCCTTAAGAAAATCATCTTCAGTGTCTCAGAAATTTCATGCTCTGGCCTCCAATAATCTTTTTGACTTTCTTCATCAAAGCCATCACTATGTGTCTGGAGTATTGAATTCTGGATGTGAATCATCTATCATAGCATACCAAAACGTTCTTTTTTTTTTCTTTTTCTGGGGGCTGCTTTTATGGGGATGATCTGACAGAAGGTATAGTCTGTAGAAAACAGGAAACAACAAAAACATTCTTAAACAAAAGTTGATGACTTGTGCCCCACAGCCTCCTGTGGTGGAGGTGGGAGGAGGAAGCCTCATTTCATGTTTGTTGATTTAAATGGAAACTATCCTATTAACTTATCAATAATTGATTTAGTATAAGCCCTATCTCCTTAATCTCTTTAAGAAGCCAATTTGTAAAGTATTTCCAAAGTATGTTTTTGCATTTTAATAGTAAATGCCTTCTCTATATTTTTGCCACAAAAAAATCTGTGGCACAAAGTATTTGCCAGGAATAAGGAAACCTGAGCTCTAGTTCTGGCTCTGACATTGACTGTGTTATAAAACGTTGGGGGGATTTAGTTTGTTAACTTGTGTTTTGTCTGAGTCTTTTTAAGATGTTGATGGAATATATCACTGCTATTGGAAAGTGTAAAATACATTTGAGGAACTTGCTGGACATTTACTGATACTCTTATTTCTTGGATGCTTCTTTGAAGGGTTGTTTGGGGAAAAAATGCATCAAAAGCCTTTCCCCCTTATTGTGCCACTTCTGACATACTTTCTTTATAGTTTGGTCTGTTATTTTAATATTTGATGATAACACACAGCAAATGGACACAGAAAGCAGACAATGGGGGGGGAGGTGAAGAAAAAGAAATCTTTAAAAAAATATTTAATGATACAAATTTCTAATGCTGTTTTCAAGATTACACTACTATTTAATTTCTGATAGTAATTTATGCTGAAAATTTTAAATGGAGAATAATTTATAGTCTTATTTAATTGATTTTTACGTAGGCTGTGCAACAGGTCATTACTAACCTACTAATTGGGCAGATAGAACTTCGTTCTGAGGATTCTCCAGATATTTTGCCATACTCTCATGAAAGACGAGTTGAAAAGCTTGTTGTTCCCCTTGGTGAAGAACTTGCAGCAGTCCAAAAGGCATATATCCAGGTAAGCCATTTTTTATCACAGATCAGGGTTTTAATAAGTGAACTGATAATACAATTATTTTACTTACAGAATCTGACTGTGAGAATAAATATCCCATTATATAATTAATATGGTGATAAATTCTTTGAAATTAAAATTTTTGGAATAGGCACCGTGTTTTATGTGAATTAGCAGACTATTATTTAAAGGGGAAATACAAAATAATAGATCATTTCTAAAGCCAATAATAGTCTTATATGGTTTATCTCTTTTGATATGTAAACCTTTTTATTGTACTATAACTTAAATAAATACATAACTAACAGAATCCACAAAACATAAACATATAGCTCAGTGAATTTTCACAAAGTAAACAAATCCATAACATATATCCAGATTTGGCCAGAGTTTTCTTTGTATTGAAATATGTTTTCATTTTTTTGGTTCCTGCTTGCATATATAGCAGTGGTTCTCAATTGGGGGTGGTTTTTCCCCCATGGAGACATTTGTCAATGTCTGGACACATTTTCAGTTGTCTCAGCTGTGAAGTAGGGAAGTTGCCACTGACATCTAGTATGTAGAAGGTCAGGAATGCTATTAAATATCCTACAGTGGACTCCCACAACAAAGAATCATCTGACCCACAATGTCATTATTGCAGCTGTTGAGAAACGTGCTTATACAGTTATCATTTTCAGTGGGAGAAATTTGAGGTAACAAACTGTTGTTCTTAGTTCATAATTAGAATATCATAAGGGAACGGAAGGTCTCAAGTGATTAGTTGCCTTTCTCCCACATTGGAGGTCTCAGGTTCAGTTCTCGGTGCCTCCTAAAGAAAGCAAGGACGATGAACAGACACAGCAAATGCAAACAATGAGGAGGTGGAGAGAAATAAATAAAATAAGATAAATCTTTAAAAAAAAGTATATCATCATAGGAGACCATGCTTTGTAATACGCATCTTGTTTTTACATCTTCAATGTGGTGAATTAAAGATGGTTACAAATTCTTTGCCGCTCTCCCTGGAAAGGTGGGGTATATTTTCCCTTTCCTTGGATCTGGCTGGCCCTTTGACTGACTTTGAGTAATAGAATGTGTTGAAGCACAAATTAGCCATGTTGAGGAGAAATTGAGGGTACAGCCATATGGTCCCTGTCGAGCGATTTGAGTTAGCTCCCAGCCATTTGAACCACCCCAGATGAGGTCCCAGATATCATGGAGATGAAATAAGCCGTTTCTGCGGTGCTCCAACAAAATTCCTTTCGATTTTTAACTTTTCATTTTGAAATAATATTAGACTTTCAAAAATTTGCAAAAATAATGCAGAGATTTCCAGTATATCCATCATCCAACTTCTCCTAATATTAATATATAACCATAGCACAATTATCAAAACCTGAAAATTAATATTGATCTGTGTATTACCCGGACTAAGGGGTGCTAATGCAAAGTACCAGAACTCTGTTGGCTTTTATAAAGGGTATTTATTTGGGGTAGAAGCTTACAGTCACAAGGCCCTAAAGAGTCCAACTCAAGGTACCACCAGAGATACTTCCTCACCCAAAGTCTTTTGCCATGTGTTGAGGCAAGAAGACGGGTGATGTGTGTGGAACCCTTCTTTCTTCCTCTTAAGGCTCTGTGATTCCAGCTTCTTCTGATCTCAGCTGTAGGCTGGCATGAGGTTGATCTCTGTCCCTGAGACTTGTTTCTTTCCAGGCTTAGCTGCTCTGTTCTCTTCATAAGGTCAGCTGTAGATTATCAGGCTCATCCCTCTTCCCAGGGCCTCTGCTGAGTCTAATGAGCTGTTTCTCTTTTTCTGTGTTCTTCTATGTGTGTCTACTTCTGTGTAAGAGTCTGATTTATCAGCCCAAGAGGCTGGGACTCAACACTGATCATACACTAATGACATGGTTCTCCCCAAACTTAGAGATGAAGTTGTGCCAGGTATTTATTTATTTATTTATTTATCTCCCCTTCACCCCCCAACCTGGTTGTCTGTTCTCTGTGTCTGTTTGCTGCATCTTCTTTGTCCGCTTATATTGTTGTCAGTGGCACGGGAATCTGTCTCTTTTTGTTGCGTCATTTTGTTGTATCAGCTCTCCGTGTGTGTGGCACCATTCCTGGGCAGGCTGCACTTTTCTTTTGCACTGGGCGGCTCTCCTTACGGGGCACACTCTGTGTGTGTGGGGCTCCCCTACGCAGGGGACATCCTTGCGTGGCATGGCACTCCTTGCGTGCATCAGTACTGTGCATGGGTCAGCTCCACATGGGTCAAGGAGGCCTGGGGTTTGAACTGCAGACCTCCCATGTGGTAGGATGCCCTGACCACTGGGCCAAGTCTGCTGCCTGTGCCGTTTCTTGATATGCCTCACTGAGGTAATTCAATCAAAGACCCTAAAGTGACTAATCAAGTGATCTAATAAAGAAATCCCTTAACTGAATCAAATGCAATCAAAGGACACCACACCCAAAGGAATGGATTGGTTCAAAAACTTCAGTCTATCACATGTTTTAAGAGTAGTGTCCAGTTATTTTGTATAGTGTCCCTCATTTAAGTTTGTGTGATTCCTGGTGTCACTGATAAGGATAGAAGCGGTCACAGAAGAACACGCACTGAATGGACACAGAGAGCAGACAACTGGGGGAGAGGGGGCGGTGGGAAGGGGAGAGAAAGAAATAAATTTATTTTTTAAAAAAGAGTAAAGTAAAACATTTCAAAGCATTTTGATTTATTAAACAATCTACAAATATTTACTGAAGACCTGTGTTCCAGACTGTTTAGGCACTAAGATTGCCAAAGATCCTCTTTTCATTTTTCTTATAGTGTTTACTTAAAAATTCATTTTAAACAAACAGTGAACCCTGATATAGACCATAGATTATAGTTAATAGTACAATTATAAAAATGTTCTTTCACCAGTTATAACTAATATACAACATTAATGCAGTGTGTTAATATTAGGGTATATATGGGAACTCTGTGTTTTAAACATGATTTTTCTGTAAATTTACAACTTCTCTAATAAGAAATTCATTTAAGACTGTTTAATTTATAACTCCTTTTTTAATATGTGCTGAAATGATTGTACTTGAAAATGTACTTTAAAAAATGCTTAAACAAATTTCTTTAAAATTCGCAGATTCTGGAAACATTTGCCAGTTCTTTAATTCAAAGGAATGTTTTAATGAGAAGGGATATTCCCAACCTTACAAAATACCAGATAATTCTGGCAAGAGATCAATTTAGGAAAAACCCATCTCCAAATATTGTGGTAGGTATTAAATATACTTTGATGATAGATTAAAGTTTTACTTAGAGCCAGGATGAATTAAGATATTTTTATCTTTTTGATTTTAATAGAGAATTGTTCTTTTAGTCCATTTCTAGATTATAAAATCTCAGGGTCATGAGAGGGTAGATTCTAACTAACATTTAGACCTGGTACATTTAGTCTTTTTACACCAGAGGTGGGAGGAGGCATCCCAGTAAGCTCCTTATTTCTAATCTTCATGGGAAGAAAATAGATGAACAATAACATATCCATCATACTAGGTCTGAAGTCAGAAGAGATGTTCTTAAGCATAAAAAGGCAATGAGTCATTCTTTGAATTGAGAGGAAATGTATAAGCAAAGGAATGAAAGCAAGAAGCAAACAGTGAGCAAGCTAATCTGGCTGATGTCCAGGATTAAGAAAGTCAGATATGAGTATAAATCTAGGTTGTGATGACATGAGAGTGAGCTTTAATTGTTAGACAAAGAAATGTAGGTTTTATTCTGTAGTATCTTGGGAACCACTAAGGAAGCCTTTTCTATAACATGGCAGTGAATTTTATTAAACTTTAATAAAATTTGTGTTAATTTCCACTAGGAGTTAAAGGTTCATTGACATTTTAAATAACAAATGTAAACCTATTGAATTTTATCTTACTGGTAAGATATTTGGCAAGGAGAAGCTTTTACCCTTTCAGGTAATGAAGTGTCTTTGGGGTGCTTTTATCAGTCTTCTGGAAATACTTAAAATGACTATCACTGAACCAAATGCCTGTTATACATGTACGTTAAGTGCTACTAAAAATGTGAGGTAGAACAATAGTTTTCATCTCAAAGAATTAAAATTCTCATGGTCTTCTTTTAAAATGATCGTATCTTTAGATACATCTGCTATGTTCCCATAAAAGGATTATATACTTCACTTTTCTGTAAGAAGTTCTATGTAGAATGTGATTAAAAGCACAAGGATGGGGAAATGGATGTAGCTCAACCAGTTGGGTGCCTGCCTACAACATGGGAGGTCCCAAGTTCAGGTCCCAATGCCTCCTAAAGAAGACAAGCAGATGCCTAAATGAGCAGATTGCACAAGCCAGCAAATGCCGCAGCCTGCAGGGAACAGATATGGCTCAGACAGTTGGGTACTTAGCTCCCATGTGGGAGGTCCTGGGTTGGTTCCCGGTGCCTCCTGGAGAAGGCGAGCAAACAATGAGCAGACAGATGAGAGAACCATCTAGGGGAGGGAGGGAGGGGATTAAAAAAAATGTAAAAAAAAATCTCATACTATTTTTTTTTTTTTTAAAGCACAAGGATGTGAAACAGATGTAGCTCAGTGGTCGAGCACCTGTTTCCCATGTACGAGGTCCTAGGTTCAATCCTCAGTACCTCCTAAAAAAAAAGCACGAGGATTCTAGGCAAAATTTCTGTGTTTGAATACTGGTCTCTGCTATTTAGAGATGCCCTTATCTGTACAATGGGCATAAAAGTTTATATTTCATAGGGATCTTGTTAAGATTAAATGAGTTTGTACAAGTGGTATGTTTACAGCAGAGTCTGGTGCTTAGTGTTAGACATTGTGGTGTGTACATTTGATTTTAAATGTTGGTTTTACATATTTGTCTTGATTGAGAGAATATTAGTGATAACAGGGCCATATCTTGCTTATTTTCCATTGTATCCCAAATATTTAGTTCAATGCCTGACATATAGTAGGTGCTTATTAAGTATTTTTGAAAGAATAGTTGAATCTATATACAGGTAATAATATAAAGAAAAACAATATGTTAAATCTCCTTTTCACTAATTCTATTTAAAGTTTAGGTTTCTTGTTGAATTAAATAAAAAGAAATGGACATATTTTATGTAGAAAATATATTGGCACAGCAACACCCTATGACAGGGATTCTATAGCAACATCCTATAACATGGACTCAATATACCTGATCAGTTATGGTCAACATCAAAGGGAATAATTTATGCTTATTTCAGTGATATTGTAAATGTTAAACTGACTGTTGGCCAGGCTATTTGGGCATGGAGCATAAATATTAATTCTATCTCTGATCAAATTTGGTGTATGCTTGTTTTTCTAGGGAATACAACAAGGCATAATCGAGGGAGAATTTGCTATTTGTATTAGTTTATATCATGGTTATGAATTATTGCAGCATATGGGAATGAGATCATTGTATTTCTTCCTTTGTGGAATCATGGATGGGACTAAAGGTAAATTATAACAAATTATTTAAAGAAATAATGACATATTATTTTGGATAAAGACATATCAAATATTTTGGATTACTTAAAAGTGCTTTATTATTTTTAAAGAGCAGTGAAATATGTACCAAATGACCACATTTGTTTATTTATTTTTTATAAGTTGTGGGCAACAAAGAAAACCATTCATTATTATAATATGAGAATGTATTAATAGAACTGGAAAAAGTTGTTGGTTTTCATGTTTAAATTTGAAACACTTTTCATTGCTAAAATTTAATTGCTTTTTAATGAACAATTAAACTAAATTTGATTAGTTTAGCCACTAAGTTTATTTATTTGGGAACCTCTTAATTTTTAAAGGAATGACTCGGGCAAAAAATGAACTTAGCCGAAATGAAGACTTCATGAAACTCTATCACCACCTAGAATGTATGTTTGCACATAGACGCAGTACTTCAGCAGCTGTTATTTCTGCTATACAAAAAGGTCTAGTTTCTATTTTGAAATTATGTATTTGTTGTCATTAAGATTAATTTTGATGTTTTATTCCATTGATACATGTGCGTACCTATAACTTAGATTTCTATAGCAACAAATCTTCTAAATTCTTAAAGACTTTATTTGTTAAATTAGGATTAAATGAGGTAATATATACTCAAGCAATTATAAACAATAAGTTAATATCCAGTGTTAGTTGTTAACTGGTAGTAGAAATATTCAGAACTACTACAAACAAACGAGAGCTTAACTGCAGTGTTTATTTCCCCTTTTATTTTGTTTCTGAAAATATAAAAAAAATTCGTTGCTTTTTTTTTGCAGGAGATAAAGATAAACAATTTTTCTATAGTCATCCAAAGTTAAAGAAATTAGAAGAAGTTGTAGTTGAACACTTCAAGTCATGGAATGGTAGGTCTTATTCAGTTGCATCAAGGAAAGACAAGTTATTAAAAGAGCTAAAAACTCTCACTTGCTAGTCTATGTTAACACGTCTTGTGAATAATGTGGACTTATAATTACTCTTGGTAAAGAATGTAGAAAAAAAACTCAAGGAATTTTGGGAGGGTAGGGTGCAGGGAAATGGTGGGAATGTTAAGAATAAAGTATTATATGAAAAAGAAAACTTGGCAGTATAGAGTAATAGAAATAAAGCAACATAGAATTTAATGGTAGGAAAAGTAAAGCAGTAAAAAGATAGTCGTAGAAGAGTGCTATTTTATATATGGGGTAGCTAGAGGGAAGGCCTGTCTGTAGGATGATATTTGAGCTGATACCTAACTGAAGGGAGGAAGGAAGTCTTGTAGATTTCTGGAGGAAGAGCATTTCAGGCACAGAGAATAGCAAATTCAAAGACCTGAGACAGTAGGGTGTTGGTGTGATTGAGGACCAGAAAACATAGCAATGTAGCTAAAGCAGTGTGAATGAGGATAAGAATGGCTCAGGCAGATGTCATAGAGGTAACCAGGGGCTGATGTCATAAGGCTTACAGGGTAAGGTCAAGGCTTTGGTTTTTATGCCATGATTATTTGTGCTTTGTGAAACCATTGCAGAGGTGTTTAGAGCAGTGGAATGACATGATCTGACTTAAATTTTAAGAATCACTCTGGCAGTTTTGTGGGAAATAGACATTGACCAGTTAGGAGGCTATTGTAATAGTCTAGGATGATGATTGCACTATGGCAGTCGTCAGGTTTTCCATGTATTTTGAAGTTGGAGCTAATGGGATTTGTTGATGGATTGAGTATTGGGTCTGAGGAATTATATGTGTGGTATGTTTGTATGTATATGTGTGTGTATGTGTGTTTGCAGATGATTATATGAGCAAAGAGAAAATTAAGAATAACATGAAGTTAGGAGCAGAAAGGAAATATTCAAAATTTCAGGAATGGATGTGATCACCTCAGAGGACAATCTACAGACAAGAGGGGGCAAAAATGGAGTCCTGGAGAACAGCAACGTTTAGAGTTTAGAGTAGGAATAGTCACAAAGGAGATTAAGAGGGAAACCAGACAAATGAAGTATCAGAGAAGATATGGGGAAGAGACTTTCAGCAGGAAGAAGTGGACTTTGTTGAATATTCTGAGATGTGTGGTAAAATGAACTAGAAAGCATTCATTGAATTTGGCAGCATGAAAGTTATTGATGAATTTGGTGGAAGCTTCAGTGGAATGAAGCTAGAAAGCCTGGCTGGGCAGGTTGAAGGCAGTTGCAATGTAGGTAGCAATTAGGAGTATCGGGTTTGGTGCTGAGCTGATTCAGAGGAGGTTTCTTGAGAATAACCACTTGCAATAGCTGTTCATTTAAGCCCTATTTTTTGCGTATATATTATAAATTTATCTTATATGTAGTAAGTAATTCTTAGGGTCATGAAGATTGAATGAGTTAATATATAAAATGCTTAGAGTGGTTCCTGGAGCACGTATGATGATTAATGTAAATAATATGGAAGAAAAAAGAATTGCCAGAGCCCAACTAAGCTTGAAAAGGAAACAAAACCAGCCACAAAAAATAAAATAAACAACACCAAGGAACCCCATACAACTTGCAGTTATTATTAACCAATTGCCATGTGCAGTACACAGTGCAAGAAAATTACTATGTGTAATACATTTGGTATTTCATAAAATCATCACATCAATTCTGAAAGATAAGCAGTATTATTTCACTTTAGATATGAAGAAACTAAGGCTTAAGGAAGTTATAGAACTTTGCCGTAATTGCACATTAATCTCCCAGAAAGTAGTAAGTGGCTTCGCCTCGAAAATCATGTTCTTATTGGTATACTCTGCTTGCTCCAAGCACACAGACATTGGGCCAGCTTTGTGATAGACCGGAGAGTATGTTCTGCCGTTATCTTTGAAGAGTTTGAAAGTATATTAGATTTCAGGAACTGAGGTGTCAAAATTGACAGGGAACCTCTCTCCACATCAAAGGAGAAAGATGAGAAGATGAAAAGAGAAATAGATACAGAAGATAAAGCAGCAAATGGACACAGCACAAACAGCAGGGTAGGGGAGGGGTGGGGAGGGAGAGGGGGAAGGGGAGGGGAAAACAACATACTTATAATAGATTCAGTGACAGAATGCCATGATCTGGATTAATGTAGCACCTTTACAGAACAGAAAGGAAAGGGAAAATCTTTGAAATTAGTGGGAGCTCTACGGTTCTATGCTTATGTTTTAGAAGGTAAAGGGGATAACAGACATGCCATAGTGATTCTTGTAATTATTCGATTCGTTTAGGATTTTATTTTATAGCAGCTAATGATAGATAGGGAGGCAAAATTATTAAAATTACTAGAGAAAGTCAGTAGAAAACCAGGACATGTTCATTGTGTCTTAAATTATTTTTTTGAAGGGAGCGGGTGTAGCTCAGTGGTTGAGTGCCTACTTCCTGTGTACAAGGTTCTGGGTTCAATCCCCAGTACCTCCTAAAATTGTTTTGAAAGAATTATCCTCGATTAGTATGGTATAGAGTTTTGAGCTTGTCTTCTGAACTAGTTCTTGTCTATCTGTTTTTTTAAACATTGTAGCTAAAGTATATTTTTTTATGCAGCTCAAAACACTTCTGAAAAAAAATGTGATGAGACCAGAGTTATGATCTTCTCATCGTTTCGAGATAGTGTTCAAGAAATTGCAGAAATGCTTTTTCATCATCGGCCAGTAATTAGAGTAATGACTTTTGTTGGTCATGCTTCAGGAAAAAGCATGAAGGGTTTTACTCAAAAGGAGCAACTGGAGGTAATGAAAATAAAAATAAAATTGATTGGCTTTGTATGTACGTCTTTTTTGTTTTAAATCATTGGTCAATTGGCTACTTCTAAAAGAAAATTTTACAATAAACATGTAACAAAAAAGATAGCTGTACTTTGAAAGCTCAGAAACATGGTTTTTGTGGTTGTGAAATTTTTCTTAAGTAATACAAAGTAAAGTGTAATGATTAAGCAGAAAGGCTCTGAAATTATTGCCTAGGATGGAATCTTAGCTCTACCACTTACAGGTTTACTTCTTGTACTTCATTTTCCTTATCTGAAAACATACTTGATGGGATTATTGTGAGCATTAAATGGAATTGCACTGTACTGCCTTCAATAAATATTTACTGTTTATTTCAAATCACTTTAAAAATTTGTTGTAATGAGTTTATCTCTTTTTAGTTATTTATAACATTATTTAAAAGTATGATCAGAGGGAAATGAGTGCTTTTTAAGGTAATTCTACACTTTGAATGAGAGGTCATAAGTTTTCTAAATTCTAGGTATGTAATGTGCACTGTGGGAAATTTTATTTTTATGAATTATATGCAGGTTTTTATAGATTAGCTATAGAGCTATATCTGAGTAGTCACTGATAATTAGGTGTGTCTTTAATGTCTAATTCATGTGGACAGATCCTTTCTTGATTCTTTTTTTAAAATTTCTCTCCCCTTCCCTTCCTCCCCTCCCCTAGTTGTTTGCTCTCTGTGTCCATTCCCTGTGTGTTCTGTGACGGCTTCTATCCTTATCAGTGGCACTGGGAATCTGTGTTTCTTTTTGTTGCATCACCTAGTTGTGTCAGCTCTCCATGTATGTGGCGCCATTCTTGGGTAGGCTGCACTTTGTTTCACGCTGGGTGGCTCTCCTTACTGGGTGCACTCCTTGCGCGTGGGACTTCCCTACGCAGGGGACACCCCTGCGTGGCATGGCACTCCTTGCGTGCATGAACTCTGTGCATGGGCCAGCTCCACACCGGTCAAGGAGGCCCGGGGTTTGAACTGTGGACCTCCCATGTGGTAGGCAGATGCCCTATCCATTGGGCCAAGTCCACTTCTCCACCTTTCTTTTTTTTTTTTTTAAAGATTTATTTTTTATTTATTTCTCTCCCCGCCCCCATTTGTCTGCTCTTTACATCCACTCGCCGTGTGTTCCTCTGACCGCTTCTATCCTTATCAGCGGCACTGGGAATCTGTGTGTTCTTTTTGTTGCGTCATCTTGTTGTGTCAGCTCTGTGTGTGGTGCCATTCCTGGGCAGGCTGCACTTTCTTTTGCACTGAGCGGCTCTCCTTATGGGGCTTACTCCTTGTGCCTGGGGCTCCCCTATGCAGGGGACACCCCTGCATGGCATGGCACTCCTTGCACGCATCAGCACTGCGCATGGGCCAGCTCCACATGGGTCAAGGAGGACCGGGGTTTGAGCTGCAGACTGCCCATGTGGTAGGTGGACGCCCTATCCATTGGGCCAAGTCCGCTTCCCTACTTTTCTTGATTTTGTAGACATTAATAGGTGAGGAGGGAAGAGGACGTGGCTTAACTGATAGAGCGTCCGCCTGCCCTATAGGAGGTTTGGGGTTCAATCCCCAGGACCTCCTGACCCATGTGGTGAGCTAGCCCATGTGCAGTGCTGCTGCCATGTGGAAGGAGTGCTGTGCCACACAGGGGTGTCCCCACATAGGGGTCCCCCACGTGCTAGGGGTGTGCTCCTCAAGGAGAGCCACCCCTGTGTGAAAAAAAAAGCGCAGCCCGCCTAGGAGTGGTGCCATACACACAGAGAGCTAACACAGCAAGATGACACAACAAAAAAGACACACAATTTCCCAGTGCGGTCAGATAATGTAAGCAGACACAGAACAACACACAGCGAAGGGACACAGCAGACAGTGGCGGGGAAGGGGAGAGGAATAAAAAAAAAAAAATGGTGAGGATTTCTCATTATTTAATACCTTGTTCACCAGTCCTCACTGCACCCAGAAGAGTCTGTTTAAGGGAGCTAGCCTTGGTGGGGAGGATCTTGAAGGGTTTTCTGAGGCTGAGGATGACAACACCATTACCCAATGTCAATGTTTATCATAGGTGTCAGGCATCTAGTGGGTGATTATTACTAATATTTAACATTTACATATGAATGAAAAATGAAGTGAATTTTTGCCTTGGGGTTCAAACATTTTCTTTATTTGAAATACCCACAATATACATTCTGGTCATTGACCAATTTCAGAATTGTCTGAAGTCATTATTTCCTAAATCTTTTAGGTATTCATAAGAAATCCCATTGATTTTATTGACATTTTCCTTTACTCACTTATATCAGTTATAATTTTATGCAGGCCAAAGTAGCAACCTTTTTTATTATACTTAATTTGCTTTCAAAACAGCAGTTTTATTCTGAAATGAGCTTTCATGTAAATAATCATAATTAAATGTTTATTTAGAAATGGGAGATGAAGTTAGAGAGGAAATGTAGAGCCAGATCCTTTAAAATCTTTTAGGCCGTATCCATTTTAATGCCTTGACTTTTACTCTGAGTGTCATAGGAAGAAGTCATTGGAGAGTTTGGAGAAGAGGAGGGTCATGATCTGATTTATACTTTAAAACAGTCATACTGACTGTTAGAGAATAACTATAGAAGGATAAAAGTGAAGCAGAGACCTCCTAGAAGACTTAAAAATAATTCAAGCTAAAGATGATGGTGGTTTGGACTAGGGTGGTAGCAGGGGAAGTTGTGAGAAAAAGTTGGATTCTGGATATATTTTAAAGATCAAGTTGAAAGGATTGAGATAGATAGAGATACCAGAGTGTGAAGGCTGAGCCAAGGAAGATTCCAAAGCCTAAGCAGCTGGATTTATATGGGGACTTGACATCATAAATTTATATTTATTATCTTATTTTTAAGGTAGGTTTTTTTTTTTTAGCAATAGGACTAGTTTAGAGACAAAGATAAAAGGTTATTGGAGTCAGTTTAGCTGTTCATTGTTAGAATTTAGGCACAAACTTAGTCTGTCAGATCCTCAGTTTCTTTAATGAGGTGGTGTACCTCATTGGGTTGTTGAGAGTAGTAATATTGTATAAAGCATTTAGTATGGTACCTGGCCCATAGTATGTTATGCATAATTGCTGTCATTATTATTTTAAACTTATTCAGGTTTGACCTACTTAAATAATTTGTGTCATTTAGCCATTCTAGATACTTATAGAATAGTAAAATGTTTGAGCTTGGGCCTTTATGACCTTTTGTCATTGGTTCATAATTATTTTTATTTTTTTACTTTTTACTTTTGTGGAGTTCATATTTCTTTTTTATGTGTACTCCCCTAACATTTTCTCTTGAAATTGTCTATTTGTGTAATAGTTCTGATAACTGTCCTTCATTCTGGCCATTTTGTTCAACCATTCTTATATTTAAGGCATTTGTCAAAAGCATGACTTATTCCTCTGAAATACCATCATTGAATTTTTGTTCTATTCTCCAGCTATCCATTGAGCATTATCTCATTTATTTATCACCACCATCACTCTGGATATACTAGCCTGCAATGCAAGGCTGATGTTGATATGTATGGAGAAACTGAGGCTCAGGGAAGTTCAGATATATATTTATAAGGCTTAAAAAAGTTTTTCAAGATGTTTCATTGACTTTTTTCTTTTTTAATGTTTTGTTTTGAAATACTTTCACATTTGTAGGACAATTACAAAAATAATACAAAGCTCACACAGAGAATGCTAACTTACCCTATCCTGCACTCCAGATACCCAGATCTATCAATTTTAACACTTTGTCACATTTGGCACATCACTCTACCTCTCTCTATTTATCAATTCATTTTCAGAACATTTGAGTGTAGGTTATATACATGTTACTTGAACGCTCAGTGCTACCATGTACAGTTCCTACATACAAGGGTATTCACTTATATAACCTCCATGAGTTCAGTTACAAAGTTCAGGAAATTTAATGTTGATATAAAGCTTATGGTCCGTATTCCAATTTTTTTCTTATGTCCCAATAATGTCTCTTACAGTGTTTTCTCCTTCCTTGCTAGATCACATTCAGTATCATGTATTGTATTTAATAGCTATTGTTTCTTTAGTTGCTCTTTTTTTTTTTTTTTTAATTGTGGGAACTTATATGCAATATAAACTTTTCCATTTCAACCTCTCCCAAGTATACCATTGAACAGGGTTAATCACATTCACAATATTGTGGTACTCTTAACACTTTCCATTACTAAAAATTTACCATCTCTCCAAAAAGAAACCCTACATCTGTTATTCATTAGCACCCCATTTCTGCTGCCTGCTGCCTCTGGCAACCTGTACTCTAATTTCTGTCTCTATGAGTTTGCTTATTCTCTTATTTTCTTTGTAATTACCATGGGGCTTAAATTTAGCATCCTAAATCTATAATGATCTCCTTTGCTTTGATACCAACCTAACTTTAATAGTATACAGTGTACTGTATGTTCTACAACCAGCAATCCTATACTTTCGGCAGCATTCTGTAGTAGTGTTCTGTGAGCTGTCTTCTCCATGAAGGGTGAAGTCTGGGACAGCGAGTCCCTCAGGCCATTATCAGACAATGTGCCAGACATATGTACTCCCAGTATGTGTATGAGGGTTACTCTGCTCTTTCTGGAACTGGCACCATGGATTTGCAAAGGGAACACAGGCCAGCTCTGTATCAAGCCAGTGAGGGGTGGGGGAGAAGCCAGTCAGGGCACTGCAAAGATCCTACTACTTTTAAGTAGCATTTTCTTTTTAGGTAGTGAAACAGTTTCGTGATGGTGGTTACAACACATTGGTTTCTACCTGTGTTGGTGAAGAAGGCTTGGATATAGGGGAAGTTGATCTTATAATATGTTTTGATGCCCAGAAGAGTCCAATTCGTCTTGTACAACGAATGGGTAGAACTGGCCGCAAACGTCAAGGCAGAATTGTTGTTATCCTTGCTGAAGGACGAGAAGAACATGTAAGTAGACTTGTAGAAACATGATTTGATACTTGAAATTTGAGAAATATAGCCAAAAGACTAATATCAACCTTATAACATTCAAAATCTAATCAATTTGGTAGGTAATCGTGGTTGATTTCTTTTCTTTCCCCCATTTGTATTAGATTTTGACTACTCTTTTCTTGTAATTAAGTTTTTTTTTAAGTCTTTATTTTTTTAAAGATTTATCCCCACCCCCCATTGTCTGCTTTCTGTGTCCATTTACTGTGTGTTCTTCTGTGTCTGCTTATATTCTTGTCAGCGGCACCAGGAATCTGTGTCTCTTTTTGTTGCGTCATCTTGCTGCGTCAGCTCTCTGTGTGTGCGGTGCCATTCCTGGGCAGGCTGCACTTTTCTTGTACGGGGCGGCTCTCCTTGCGGGGCGCACTCCTTGCGCATGGGGTTCCCCTACGCATGGCACAGCACTCCTTGCGCACATCAGCACTGTGCATGGGCCAGCTCACCACACATGTCAGGAGGCCCTGGGTTTGAACCCTGGACCTCCCATGTGGTAGGCATATGCTATATCCACTGAGCCAAATCCATTTCCCTGTAATTAAGTTTTATAATTTTTGTCCATGTCAGAAACACATTTTAGTATTTCAGCATTAATTCAGAGGCATCTAAGTATAAAGAATCAATATTCATTACTTTGTTTTACTGTTTTCTTGTGCTTCTAAGGCCTGTTTATTTCTTCATTTTGGTTTTTAACTACTGTAAGCTAATAATGGTTTTGACATTTTCAAGAGTCACAAATATCAAACAAAACAAAGAATAATATGCACCAGAGACAATAATATCCTGCAGTCTAAATGTCTACAATCTTGGGGGATAAGGTTTCCTAAATATGATGTATGGATTATTTTGTGTTTGTTACATTAAAGTGTCAGCTAACTTTTGTAACTCAGAGGGACTGGTTCAGTGGTCAAATATATAGCTTTACATTAAAGACCTTCTCATTAGTTATAAAATTAAAATTTTAAAATTTAAAATTTAAAATTTAAAAAAATTGACTTAAAATTTTTATATGTTCTTTGAAATCATCCCGTAAAATGAATTATTTTTCTTTAATACTGTTCATGTTATTATAGCATATTCTTAGGTAACATCTACTTTATCCATAATATGATCTCAATAAGTAAAATATTTGGCACCTTATAAAAGGCCAGGCATTATCAATGAGTCGAACTGGGTTTTAACTAATTGTGGTACCTTGGGCAAGTCACTTAATCTCTCTTTTCAGGTTCTGGTTTCCTTAGGTGTAAAATAGTAATTATGACCCACATTTAATAATCACTTATTATGCTGTTCTAAGTGTTCTCAGTGTTTTTATGTACTATTATAATTCTTTCAACAACCCTGTATGCTGAGTGGCACTTTTTTTATTGTATACAGATTTTAAAAACCCCTAAAGTAACAAACTGAAATAAGGAAATTAGTCAAAAAAAGCAAATTGCACATGGGTAAATACCAACCTCATTCAGAAACAGCAAATAATACATAAAAAAAATTACCTTTGTGTGCAATCTAGTTACTAAGGTAGGCTTTTTAATAGATTTAGAAATATTTTTCACCAGTATTTCATCAGATGGGTTCCTGAAACGTTTTAGAATTGGGTACAGTATAAATTACATTCTCTGAGTATTTAAGCATATTAGGTTAACTTTATGTTTAGAATAACCAAAACTAACATAATAATTGCATGTTATGGCTAGTGGTTTTATAGAAATTATGTAATTTGACATTTTATATTTGTTTTTATAGACTTATAATCAAAGTCAGTGCAACAAAAGAAATATTTATAAAGCTATTTCAGGTAACAGGAAGGTCCTTCATTTTTACCAAAGAAGTCCACGAATGGTTCCTGATGGAATCAATCCAGAATTACACAAAATGTTCATCACTCATGCTATTTATGAACCAGAAAAGCCTTCTCGGAATGTGCAGCAGAAGTCACCTCTCTTTTCTTATAGGAATGGTAAATAAAAAATTTTGTGTTTGAGACTTGCATTCCCCCTTCCCCCCCATTCTTAGTTACCAGAAAGTTATATCTTGATAAGATATTTCTCCTTTGAAAAAACTCAAAGTACATTCTAGGATGTGGCAAAGGGAAGGAGACTACTGCAGTACACTGTTGGGGGAAATTTAAATTAAAAATATCCTGACAACTCAGAGAATCTTCTCCACAAAATGTTAGAAGAAAAAGAAAACCATTTAATTATTGTAAAAGCATTAAACTAGATTACAATGTGCATCGTAGGCAATCCACTAAGATATTAGAAAGACATATCCTATTTGTACCCCCAAGCAATTACAAAGCTTGGTTTATGTATTCCCAAGATTAACAGTAACTTGTCCTTTTATGAGAGGACAGAATCATTTGCTATACATTCTTTCACCGCATATTCATCTGATAATTAAGGTACCATTTTTGTTGGCTAATTGCCTTTATCCAAAGCAATAATAAAACTCTTTATTTTTTTGAAAAGCAGCTGGTTGCAGGTGCCTAGGCTAAACTTCCATGGTCACTGGGAGATAGAGTTTGCACTCTTCCTTGATGTTTACATTACAAAATTACAAAGAGATGACTCCCAGACTGTAAAGAAACCATTTCTGGATTGCAAAGCTGACTAGAGGCTTGCTTATCCTTTACAAAGATATGCATTCATATCAAATGGTTAGAGGAGTGATTTACAAATATTAGCTATCCCCTGGAAAAATGCTGTAAGAAAGGGGAGGTGAAAGATCTCTTTCCCTTTAAGAACTGCAGAGAATTTGGTGATATCAAGAAAATATCTTGAAATATTAATATTATATAAGTGAAAATCAAAAAAGTTGTTTATTTTTTAATTTTCCTTCATCTTTTTAAAATCATATAATATTTTAAGATTTAGAAGGAAACTTTGGGGTCATGTGGTTCAATTACCTACTAGCAAGGTAGGAATGCTTTCTGCAGCATTCTTATTAAAGGCATAGCCACTTTTGGGCTCAAACCTTCAGGTATTGCTGAGATGAGTTGAGTTCCTGGTTTGCCAGATATAGCAGGTCCCTTCTCAGATTGTCTGGGGAATTACTAGAAAGATGGATATAACATCCAAGATTTCAAATACTAAACATCCCTCTCTACTTTTACTGGAAGGAACATACTCCTTGTGCACTCCCTGTGTGTGGGACTCCCCTACGTGGGGGACACCCCTGCGTGGCACGGCACTCCTTGCGCACATCAGCGCTGCTCATGGGCCAGCTCCACATGGGTCAAGGAGGTCCAGGGTTTGAACCGCGGACCTCCCATGTGGTAGGCGGACGCCCTATCCATTGGGCCAAGTCCGCTTCCCAATTTAGTAAAATTTTGGAACCTTACATTTTAAAAAAATTTGAGATAATATTAGCTCATGTTCATTTTTTCTACTTTTTCCTTCCATTCTCCCTGATTTTTCAAGTATCAATCATTTATCTTGCCAAGATTGTGCTTATGAAGGTAATTTTCTGTACATTAGTATAAAATTCATTTGGGCTTAGATGCCTGGACTTATTTAAAATGACTATGAAATTGGAGTACCGTCCTATCTCAAAATCTTAGAGCCTGTAAGTGTCATATCTGAAAGGGACCTTAGAGAACATTTTGTTCAAATCTCTTATTTTAGAGATGAGGAAAGAGATGCAGAGAAGCCATGTTTAACAAGCATCTTATACAGTATTTGGGAACAATTGAGACAAATGTTTCCTGATTCCTAATTCAGTAGTCTTCTGTTTTTTTTTTAAATTCCTGCCCTCACCTCTACTGGGCCAGAATTCCTCCTTTATACTGTTGATCATTTCCAGTTTGATATTTATTTTCTTTTTTAGAGATCATGGAAGTCAAAAAAGATTAAGTTGCTATATAAGTTTTTAAAAGTCTATTATGGGGAAACGGACTTTGGCCCAGTGGTTAGGGCGTCCGTCTACCATATGGGAGGTCCGCAGTTCAAACCCCGGGCCTCCTTGACCCGTGTGGAGCTGGCCATGCGCAGTGCTGATGCGCACAAGGAGTGCCGTGCTACGCAAGGGTGTCCCCACGTGGGGGAGCCCCACTCGCAAGGAGTGCGCCCGTGAGGAAAGCCGCCCAGCGTGAAAAGAAAGAGCAGCCTGCCCAGGAATGGCGCCGCCCACACTTCCCGTGCCGCTGACAACAACAGAAGCGGACAAAGAAACAAGACGCAGCAAATAGACACCAAGAACAGACAACCAGGGGAGGGGGGGAAATTAAATAAATAAATAAATCTTTAAAAAAAAAATAAAATAAAATAAAAGTCTATTATATCATTTTTTTAAGAAGCACCACCTTTTTTCTACCCTTATTTGTTTAAGACTTCAGTCAAAAAAATATTTTTGGTTTTGGCAATTTTTTTTCCTCAGGTCTCAGAAAAACATTCCAATATTGTATGATAGAATCATACTAGTTTTCGTTTGTAAGTTGTCTGACTCTGTTTCCTGCCAGTTTTTAGGCAGCAAAGTAGAGGGAGTCCAAAAGAAGACAAGACTGAGAGGGGTTAGCTCCTAGAGGGAAGGGCAGGTTATTTTTAGAGATGAGAGAAACTTCAGTGATTTGTAGAATCAGGAAATATAAACAGAGAGTGGTTTTATGTGAAGAATAATAGTTTGAAGGAACAGAATCAGTGGTGTAGCAGAGATAAATAGCTGTAAATAGTTTGAATTGATACATATTTTTGTTTGTGCCTTGTAGCATTTTTAAAAAAATTAACATTTTCAATTACTTTTTCAATTTATAGGAATGAAGCAAAGTAACTCAAAGAAAGATTGGTCATTATCAGAAGAAGAATTTAAATTATGGAATAGACTTTATAGATTAAGAGATAGTGATGAAATTAAGGAAATAACATTGCCTCAAGTTCAGTTTCTCTCTTTTCAGAATGAGGAAAACAGCCCAGTAAGTTGAACATGTTTTTAAGATGTTCTTTCTAATGATTATGCAATAGCTTTGAGAGTAGAGAGAGGTGTTCTTCATTAGAATGTCAATTTACTTTAAAAATTAGGAATGTAAAGTTTTTAAAAAAATCATTAATGTCTATGTTTATAATACTACAAATTTTCTCATAGTATTTATTGTATATGTATTTTTATATGGTTGTGATAAATGTGTTTTTTTTTTTACATATGTTGTGAAATGTGATGTTTTCTTCATTACTTTCTGTCATATAAACGTTTCTATATATTGGCATTATCTACATGGTTGTCAGTTTACTCTGCAATATACCAGTTTCCTTGGTTATTTCCCTGGTGCGTTTTGAGATTCTTTTCAATATTTTAGTATTTAATGTAGATAATACTGCCATGAGCATCTTTGTAAAAATTGATTTTTCTTTTTGAAATTGTAATAAAACTTTAAATATTAATGTTTGTTATGAACACATTGGGGTAAATGTAAATCAAAGTCAAGAGAGTTGAGCAGGTGTGGAATATGTGCCTTGGAGAGCTGCAAGAACAACCTCAGGAAAGATTTCTTTTCAAAGATTTAAAGGACTTTAAATATATTATTATGAGGATTTGTATTTTATTCCCAAACAAGGAGAATGCGGAATGGCAGCATGTAAGACAAGTTGGGAATCAGTTTTATACTGAGAGGTTATCATTGCCTTATGAGACTGTAGGATATCAGTGTAGTAAAATAGTAGATTTTAAGCCAAACATATTTTCTTTAATATTTGCTCATAACTTGGAGCAATATAAACAGGAATATGCTCAAGTAATAACTCTGTAACAGATAATTTAAAAATGTATTTGAAAGGTTGTCTTTGTACTTTGTGAAATTATTTTCCTTTTTTTCTTCTGATTTTAGCTGAAAATACCTAAATGAAATTAAATCATTTAGATTATATTAGCCTGATTATCTGTATATTGTGTGGATTTTTTTCATGTCTATGAAATCTCAACGCATATGTACATGTGTTTTTACCATTATTATTTTTAAAATCTTTAATCAGACACAAGAATCAACCACTGGAGTTCGTCAGCTCTCTCTTTCTGAATGGAGAGTGTGGCAGGATCATCCTTTACCTACGCATCAAGTAGACCATTCAGATCGATGCCACCACTTTATAAGTATTATGCAAATGATAGAAGGAATGAGGCATGAAGAGGTAGAATTTTATTGTAATTCTGTTGTTGGAATGATGGTGACAACTAGAATACTTTGTTTATTCTTAATTTGAAGTCATTAAATAAAAGTACTTATAAATAATTATAGCTAGAAATATTTTTCTATACAGCTCCATGTGATGTCAATAAGGAACTAGTTTTCTGCCATAGGAGCAGAAATAGACTTAATTAGAAGAATAATATCATCTATAAATATTGTTAGACTGGAATAGAATTTTAATATACTTAATGATTAGTTTGTCAAACTAATTTTGGATTCTTGTTAGACTGAGATTCATTGAAATATTTTTTATCGCATATTTCATTTGGTCTCTCTCTCTTTCTCTCTCTCTCTGTATATGTATTTTAGGAGGTACCTGGGATTGAACCTAGGACCTCACACATGGAAACAGGCACTCAGCCACTGAACTACACCTGCTTCCCTGGTGTCTCTCTTGTATTCTGGTGGTAGTTTAGGGAATTATTTGATTCCCTAAATCAGTTTCTCTATTCTTTTTTCCTCGAGAGAGTCAGAATAGTGAACCTATTATGAGCCTGAAATCCGAAATGCATGGGTTATAATCCCAGCTCTACCTCTTACTAGTTGTGTGTCTATAAATTATTTGTCATTTCTGTTCCTCAGTTTCATCTGTAAAATGAGGATGATAATAGTAGTACCTACTTCATAGCGTTGTTATGAGGATTAAATGACTTACATCTAAAGTATTTACAACAGTAACTGGTACATAGTAACTATTCTAAATTGTATCTGCTTTTTTTTTTTTTTTAAGGAGGTGCTGGGGATTAAACCTGGGACACACGTACATGGGAAGCAGGTGCTCAACCACTGAGCCATGCCTGCTCCCCTGTATCTGCTATTTTTATTATTAGCTGTTGTTCATTAATACATGTGAATAAAGTAATTGGTTGTAGATCCCAGCAAAATTTGTACCATCAAATTAATATATTTATTGAAGACCTTCTATGTGCTAGGTTCTATTCCAGACCCTGGAGCTAATCAGTGAACAAATCAGATAAAATGTTCAGCCTGTGTGAAGCATATATACTACATATTGCTCATGTTAATGTTTGTATATTTATTGTGTTCATTCTTCAGGTCATCAAAAGCTTTTTGCAACTTCAGTGTTGAGTTCAGAGGTCTGCGTGTTAGCCAGTGTTTCTTGACTTAAAATAATTTTAGAAAATCACCCTCTTCAGTTTTTGCAATTGTGACTTCAACTGTGGACTTTTCTTTTCCTGACCTTTCTAGAAAATGTATCCTAACTGAATATTTGACTGAGATCTGAAGGAGGTGTTGGGGCAAAACATTCCTTGGGGCCTACTTTTAAAAATTGATAAAATGGGAAATATTTCCTTAAATTTAGTAGTCCTTCCCTCATGCTCCAGATTCCTAGTTATTCCTAAAAAGATCACTTATCCTTCATTCTGCTTCCTTCTAAAACAAATTCTGAAGGGCAAACTCTTCAGCAGCACTTCGTGATTCATAAGAATGCTAGCAGTAAGGATACTAGCATACAGAGTTCTGTGCACTAGGATTCTGAGTCTAAGAGATTAGACCTTTTATGTTGATTGTTTTGTGTTACTAAACTTGTGAGTTTGCAAATTGCGAAGAATTTTCAGGGATTGTTTAAGTCATTCTGTGGTAGAGGAATCTTCACTAAAGTAGCATTCACGGGGGGGGGGGGGAGGAAGGGGAGGGGGGTAGGTGTGAGAGTGATGAGAGGGGGCTGGTGGTGCTTGTAGTTTTAGCTGCCAATTAGGAGATTTATTATTAATAGTCAGCCAAAGGGTGTTGATGCAAAGTACCAGAAATCTGTTGGTTTTTATAAAGGGTATTTAAAGGGTATTTATTTGGGGTAAAAGTTTAGAGTCACAAGGCCCTAAAGAGTTCAGCTCAACGTACCATAAGAGGTGCTTTCTCTCCCAAGTAATTTGCCATGTGTTGAAGGAAGATGGCCAGCCTGGTCTCTCTTTCTTTCTTCCTCTTAAGGCTCCATGGCCTGCCCACCTCCACTTCTTCAGATCTCAGCTGTAGGCTGGCATAGAGTTTGTTTTTTTCAGGGCTCAGCTGCTGTGGTCTCTTCAGCTGTAAACTATCAGGCAAATGACTCATCTCTCTTTCCTGGGGCCACAGGATCAAAGTTCTCTGCCATAGCTATAGAGCTGCCTTTCTTCCTGTGCCTTCTGTGTGTCTTCTTGAGTGACTGTCCGTTTATATAGTCCACCAAGGGGATGGAGACCTAAACCGAGGTTCACCCTACTGGCCCAAATCTTAACATAATTTAATCACAGACATCTCAGGTGAATCTAATACAATCAAAAGGTATCATGCCCAGAGGAACAGACCAATTTACAAACATAAATCTCTTTTTGGAATTCATAAATCTCTTTTTGGAATTCATAAATAATCTCATACTGCCACAGGAGACAAGTAAGGCTTAGAAATTCGCTATAAGAGTTCTTGGTATACTCCTTGGGGACTGTGTTAAAAATAGAGGTATATTTCAGGCGACAGCCTAGTAGATATATGTGTACTATTATTCCAAGGTTCTAAAAGCTGTTCCTAATTTATTGCAATCAAGAGAGTAAATTTAACATATTTATATGTTTTTCATTAATATATATTAATTTCCTAAATATCTAATGGCACTAATATTTTCAGGAAACTAGAATAATTGGACAATTGAATGATTTATATCTTTATTTTATGTATTCATTACATTTGTTCTTTCTACAAATAGTTACCCCATAGCTTTTGTATAGTAAGTTTTGGGGCTATGAAAAAAATAACCAATGATATAAATTAGAATAATTTCACGGTAGTGTCATTTATAATTTTGTTTGGTTTATCAGAATAATTTTTAAGTTATAAAATAACACTGTTTAAAATAATTAGAAAAATGTAGTATTGCTTAGAAAATATTTTAACATAGAGTAAAACTCGTCTCTTAGAATTGCCTTTATTTTTGGTTTTGTTTTCTCTTAACTTTTTCATTTTACCTTATAGGAAGAATGCAGCTATGAATTGGAAATGAAATCTTATTTACATATGGAAGATGTTAGCTCAGCATTTACTACTCTCAGGAATGAATCTAATTCTCTTGCCAATAGCATTGTTACTACTAACAAGAAATCTTCACTTAAAAAGAATATAAACCAAAGTATATCATTCTCAATGACAGAATCTGATGACGAATGTGCTGAAATTTTGAAACAAAATCATATCAAACCTACCAAAACTGTTTTTCTGAAAAACAAAGCTTCTGAAGAAATGAAAAAAGATCAGCCTATGAAAAAAAATAATTATAGTATTATGAATTCTTTAGATATTGAAAATTCTGTTGAAAATACTTTTCAGGCAGACATATCAAGTGATAAAATGACATCAGATACAGATGAAGTTGCTGCCCCATGTACTATCCATGAAAATGTTATTAATGAGCCATGTTTATTATTAAAAGCGTGTCAGTTTACAAATAAATTCACTAGTTCATTTGCTGGAAATTTTTTAGATTCTGGTTATAATAGTTTTAGTGATGAGAAATCTGTTTCCTCTAGCTTGTTTTTTCCATTTGAAGAAGAGCTTCATTTTATTAGAATGGATGATCAATATTATAATTGTCAGTCATCAGCAGAAGAGATACTGGCTAATGTAGAGAGATTTTTATCTCATTCTCCTCCACCTATCAGTGGGCTTTCAGATTTGGAAGATGAAATTACAAAGGATTCTGCCCTTGAAAATTTGCTTTTCCTACCCTACAGAGAGCATATACAAAATCATAAATCTACCTCTTTGAACTGTAAATCTAGCTCTTCAACTGTGAATTCACAACAGAATTTAGAATTCAATTCACTAAACTTATCCTCTTCTAATGTTATTATTCATCCTTCTGAAAGAAATTGCTTTCATAATGCAAGTAATGATAAGATTTCTGATGAAGCACACTGCTGTGACCCTGATGGTGAACTATATAAAGATATTCAAAATGAAAATTTAGCACCTAACAATCATGTTAAAATAAACATAGGCCATGCAAGGTATTTAGGTAAAGAAAAGAATCATGATGTTGATAATAATGGCCTTCCAATATTATTCAATGATCAGAATGAGAGTTTACCATTATTTGAAGATGCTAATATAGAATTTAATGGTGTGATCCTTTCTCCTTTGAGTAAATACAAACCTTTGTGTGTATCAGACAAAACTGCTATAAAAGAAATGACCTCTCATTTCTTAATTTCTGATGAACTTTTGTTAGACAATAATTCTGAACCCCAAGGTCAAATAATCTGTGATAAAAGTTGGAAATCTCATGAAAATTTGAGAGGTATACATGAGGAAAAAGTGAAGAACAATGAATATGTATTTGACTGCTCTAAGGATTTATTTTCTGTTACTTTTGATTTAGGGTTTTGTAATGCAGATTCTGATGAAGAAATAGTAGAATATGCATCAGAGAAAAATAAGAATAAGCTTCTAAATGATCTATCTGGAAGGTATTTAGATATTAAGGAGACAAGTGATGAAAATTTTGTTTCAAATCAAACTTTAATACAAAGAGATCATGTTGAAAGTTTTATGAAGAGAAGCATTACTGTCTCATCAAATGAAGATAAGCAGAATCTACAGTTTTCACTTTTGCCCCTGAGTGCAGCAAAAAATAAAGAATTTATATCTCTTGATTATTCTCAGTTTTCTTTGCCAGCACAGGAAAAAGTTATGAGTACACCACTTTCTGAATCAAGCACATTGAACTCATTTTCTAAGATGAGAGAGGAAATGCCCAAGATGCCAGTTTCTAATAAGGAAAAATTAAATCTACAAAGTCTTAACAAGGAAACATTGAATTCAACTTTTGATGATTCAGGGCTTTTTCTACAGAAGGCTAAAAGCAGTGAACAAATCAGTCATTCTGTTGAAGAAGGTAAGATTCTGTATTTATAAAATATATGCATGTTTTGAACATAATTACTCTAGAAGAACTTGGATAATTTCCCAAAATGTAAGTTCTCAGTATACAGTGAAATATATATATATTGAATTAGATAACTGATATATTTTTCTTGATGCTTACTGATATAAGATTAATTTTATCTATATTTATTTATTGTATGCATGCCATGGGAAAGGTATTATGCTAGGCACTGTGAAATATACAAAGAGGTATGAGACTTAGCCCTTGGAACCACAAGCAAATGCATGGTATATTCATATGAAAAGTTAATTAACATATGGAAATAACTGTCAAATGAGAAGATAGTGAATGCTTTGGAGATTCAGAAGATGAAGAAATTTCAAAGTGGAATAGAGTGGAAATACTCCATATAGAGTATAGATTTTCATTTTGGCTCCTCAGGAATTTTTAAGATTTGGATAGGTTGAAAATAATGAGAAAATTGGATGTTATAAAAAGTGAAAGCAAAGAAAAAGAAGGACAGTGTTAAGATTTGGGGGGAGATAGTTTGAAGTAAAGGATTTACATGGCAAAATAGTTGAGAAGACAGACTGTTGGGAGGATTGAGAACAGACCACAAGATGATATGGAGGAATTTCTGAATTTCTCTGATCATTGTGACATAGTTACAGAAAAATGTAGTAACAGATGTTTGGTATTAAAATGCTTTTAAGTATTCTTTAAATCTTGCTATCAAACTGAGTTCTAGCTTATTTATTGATTATTATATTAGGCCATTTATGAATTTTTTCATATGAAGAAAAAGAACAGCTGTGGGGTAAAATGAAAGTTTCATCTGTAAATCCTTTATTTTTTTATGCTTTTCTCATTGGTATGGAGGGCATGATTCAAGAATGCTTTATTTAAGAGGAAAGCTTGTTTAGTGGAAGTTCTGCAAATACATTTAAATTTTGAAAACTGATGTTTTAGGGGAGTGGATGTAGCTCAAATGATTGAGCTCCTGCTTTCCACGTGGCAGGTCCCAGGTTCAGTTCCTAGTACCTCCTAACAACAAAAAAACAAACAAGCAAACAAACGTAAAAACCAATTCAGGGGAGCCAATCTGGATTAGTGTTTGAGCACCAGCTTCCCACATATGGGGTCTCAGGTTCACGGAAACCTCAAAAAGAAAAAAGAAAAAAACTGACAATTTGAATAGTTTGGGTTGTGCCCTGGCCTATGTATTCTTACGTATGTAAAAGTGTATAGTGCCTATGAGCCTTCAGAATTTGCCTTAATATCTCTATATTGAGTCCATATTAGTGGTGAAGTTATTTTTGTGCCTTTGTGTCAGATTTCCATTAACATTTTTAAAAAAATTATTTTTAGCTTTGTATTATACAAATCATGGGCAGTAGAATTGTGAATACATGTTTATTAGGGAAATATTCATTAGGAAATATTTGGTGTTATTGAATTCAAAGACAGGATTTAAGATTACTTACCAGTTTGCATATTAAAAAAATTCATTAAAACACAACAAAAGCAGTAAAAAAGAAAAAGCCTTCTGGGAAGAGTTGTTTACTCTAGTGAGCCCTACTTTTAACTCTGGCTACCTTAGAAGTTAATGAGAAAAGGAAAAATTAGCTGAATTATATAGTGCTTATCTGCAAAAAGGAATCATTCAAGTTTATATGCCAGGGCAGATGTTTCACTGGCACAGACTGTAAGGGGAAATTTACTGTGTGAGTTTGTATTAGTAATCTATTGCTGCATAACAGACTACCTCTCAAGACTCAGTAGCATAAGAGAACAAACATTGATTTCACAGTTTCTGTAAGTCAAGAACTTGAGAGTTCTTTTCCTGGGTGATTTTGGTTCAGGATTTCTCAGGAAGTTGCAGTAAAGAATTTGACTGGGGCTGTAGTCTTGTGATGCCTTGACTGGACCTAGAGAATGTACTTCCAAGATGGCTTGCTCTAAGATGGGATATGGGAGGAACCCAAGAAACACTGACCCAATGCAGTTGTGAATTCCAGCAAGGAAGAAACTGGAAGTTCTGATTAGATTGCAAAACCTAGGAATAAATTCTCCATGGTTTTTGGATCCATACTCTGGATACTTTTGGACACTTAGTCCTTACTGCCTTTTTTTTTTTTTTTTAAAGATTTCTTTCTTTCTCTCCCCTTCCCCCCCCACACCGGTTGTCTGTTCTCTGTGTCTATTTGCTGCGTCTTCTTTGTCTGCTTCTGTTGTTGTCAGGGCACGGGAATCTGTGTTTCTTTTTGCATCATCTTGTTGCGTCAGCTCTCCTTTTGTGCAGTGCCATTCCTGGGGAGGCTGCACTTTCTTTCGTGCTGGGCAGCTCTCCTTACGGGGTGCACTCCTTGTGTGTGGGACCCCCCCTTGCGGGGGGCACCCCTGCGTGGCAGGGCACTCCTTGCGCACATCAGCACTGCGCATGGGCCAGCTCCATACGTGACAAGGAGGCCCGGGGTTTGAACCGCGGACCTCTCATGTGGTAGATGGACTCCCTAACCGCTGGGCCAAGTCCGCTTCCCCCTTACTGCCATTTGAGTAATCTTTTATTTTCTTCAACACCCCAAACAGAAAGTCTGTACCCACTAAGCAAAATTCCCCATTTCCATTCTCTCCATCCCCTGGAAACCTCTCATCTATTTTTAGTCTCTAAGAATTTGCTTATTCTAGATATTACATATAAATGAATCATAGAATATCTGTCCCTTTGGTTTGACTCTTTTCATTCAACATGTTTTCAGGGTTCATTATGTTGTAGCATGTATCAGAACTTCATTCCTTTTTCTGACTCAATATTATCCCATTAAATGTATATACCACATTTTGTTTATCCATTCTTCTGCTGATGGATCCTTGGGTTACTTCTACCTTTTGGTTATTGTAAATAATGCTGCTGTGAACATTGATATGCAATATCCGTTCAAGTCCCTGTTTTCAATTCTTGTGGATATACACCTGGAAGTGGAATTGCTGGGTCTTAATGGTAATTCTATGCTTAATGTTTTGAGGAACTGCCAAAGTGTTTTCTGTAGTGGCTGGACCATTTTACATCCTATCAGCAATGCCTGAGAATTCCAACTTGCCCACATTTGTGTCAACACTTATGTTCTGTTTTATAATTAATATTCATCCTTGTTGGTTTGAATAAGTATTTCATTGTAGTCATTCTTTCTGTTTTATAACAAGTAGTACTAGTGGAGTTTTCTTAGCCTGCAATTTGTAGAAATTTGAAGGTCTTTATGCCTCTTTTAATTTTATACTGTTACTCTCCCTTTTAGTGTAGTTGTCTTTTATAGGTATTCTATGAGATCCTAGGCATACCCATAAATCTTTTGGAGATAAGCCCTTCTTTACCTGGACTACTGCCAAGATGTCTGGAAACAATGTCTTTAAGGTTCTTAGAAAACCTTTTGTTCAATTGAGAGGATCTGTGAGGAACCCATAAGATACTTTGAGGGTGTTTGTGTAGTTTAAGTGATATTCAAAGCACACCTTTGATTTTTCTGAGGTCTTCACAAAGCATTTAGAAATACACCCTCAGCTTCATTGTTAGACATTTTTTCCTGGCAGTCTTCTAGACTTGATCTCTGCCTGGATTCCATTTCTTAATTTTGGTATTGTTTCCCATCTGGAGAGGCTTAGAATTTTCAAAACCAGCAAGTCCCAACTTTTTTATGTTTAATAGTCCTTTCTCTGATTTATCTCTTTTCTCTTGCATTTTACTGTAATAGCAAGAAGCAACTAAGTGTTACCTTCAATATTTTGCCAGGAAGTCTCCTTAGCTAGGTCACCTTATTAGGTACATTTCTACTTTCTGTAAGACTGCAATGTTGCTAAACTTTTTGACGGTACACAAAGATTCTCCTTTTCTCTGGTTTCCAAAGGAATTTTCTTCAGTTTTCTTTAAATCCTCAACTGCAGCTACCTCAGCAGCCATTTATCTACAAACATTTTCTTTGAGGTTCTTCAAGCTCCCATTAAAACTCTCCTCAAAAGTCCTTTCAAGTTCTGTTACCTAGTTCCAAAGCTGCTTCCACAGCTTAGGTTTTGTTATGGCAGCTTCTTAGGTCTAAGAACCCAAATCTGTATTATTTATCTATTGTTGCATACCAAATTACCCCCAAAGTTTAGGGGCTTAAAACAAACATTTGTCAGTTCATGTTTTCTGTAGGTCAACAATTTGAGAATGGCGTGCCTGAGTAGTATGGTTCAGGATATTACATGATGTCATAATCAAGATTTTGGCTAGGGCTGCAGTCATCTAAAGTTTTGAATAGGGCTGGAGGATTTGCTTCTAAGATGGCACATTCAGGGAAGTGGACTTGGCCCAATGGATAGGGCGTCTGCCTACCACATGGGAGGTCCACAGTTCAAACCCCGGGCCTCCTTGACCCGTGTGGAGCTGGCCCATGCGCAGTGCTGATGCACGCAAGGAGTGCCATGCCACGTAGGGGTGTCCCCTGCGTAGGGGAGCCCCATGCACAAGGAGCGTGCCCTGTAAGGAGAGCCACCTAGTGTGAAAGAAAGTGCATTCTGCCCAAGAATGGCACTGCACACACGGAGAGCTGACAACAAGATGTTGCAACAAAAAGAAACACAGATTCCCGTTGCTGCTGATAAGGTTAGAAGTGGTCACAGAGGAACACACAGCGAATGGACAGAGAGAGCAGACAACTGGGGCGGGGAAGGGGAGAGAAATAAATAAATCTTAAAAAAAAAAAAAGATGGCACATTCACATTGCTATTGGTAGGAGGCTTCAGTTCTTGCTACAAGGGCCTTTTCTGTAGCATTGTTTAGTGTGTCCTTAAAACTTAGCATCAGGTTTGCTCAGTGTAAGTGATCCAAGAAAGAGAACAAGGATGAGGCCACAATCCCTTTTATGGCCTGGACTCTGAAATAATACATCATCACTTCTACTGTATGCTGTTTGTTAGAAGCAAGTGACAAATTCTGTGTTATAAGCATGGAATTTGTTTATACTTTCCACCTCTTGAAGGCAAGAGTATTAAAGAATTTGTGAATGCATCTTAAAACTACCACAGGTTTGTTGCATAATATAATTGATGGTGTCTTCAATCACAATTTTATTAAAGTGCAGAAATCAAATGTTAGTACCTGAAAATTTGAATCATTTGATTTCATACATGAAGGTTTTAAAAAATTTTATTGTGGTTACATATATATAGTACAAATTTTTCCACTTTTAGCACATATATGTGTACAATTAAGTGACAAGATTACATATGTAATATTTTATTTTTTATTTATTTCTCCCCCCTCCCCTCCTGTTGTCTGCTCTCTGTGTCCATTCATTGTGTGTTCCTCTGTGACCGCTTCTATCTGTATCAGAGACACCAGGAATCTGTGTTTCTTTTTATTGCATCATCTTGTCATGTCAGCTCTCTGTGCATGCGGCACCATTCTTGGGCAGGCTGCACTTTCTTTCCCGCTGGTCAGCTCTCCTTACGGGGCGCTCTTCTTGTGCATGGGGCTCCCCTACACGGGGGACACCCCTGTGTGGCACGGCACTCCTCGCGCGCATCAGCACTGTGCATGGGCCAGCTCCACACGGGTCCAGGAGACCTGGGGTTTGAACATTGGACCTCCCATGTGGTAGTGGACTCCCTATCCATTGGGCCAAGTCCGCTTCCCAATATGTAATATTGTGCCACCATCATCACTATCCTTTGCCAAATTTTTTCATCTCCCCAAGTAGAAAATCTTTACCCATTAAGCAGTAAATCCTCATCCCTACCCCACCTGCACCCCACCTGCAACCCACCCCACCCTCTTCCCAGGCCCTGGTAACCTGTAATCTATTTTCTATTGCTGTGAATTTGATAGCCTATTTCATATAAGTGAAAGCATACAATATTGTCCTTTTCCATCTGGCTTATTTCATTCAACGTTTTATCTTTAAGGTTCATTGATTTCTTTATATGACTGAACAATATTCGATTGTAGGTGTATGCCACATTTTGTTTATCCATTCATTTATAGACAGACACTTAGGTTGTTTCTACTTTTTGGCTATTGAGAATAATACTGTGAACATTGGTGTACAAATATCTGTTTGATTGATGTGCAAATATTTGTCCCTGTTTTCAATTCTTGTGGGAATAGTCTTAGAAGTGGAATTGCTGGTTCATATGGTAATTCTATTTTTTACTTTCTGAGGAAATGCCAAATTGTTTTCCACAGTGCCTTTTATGGTCTTAGCTTTTCTATTTAGGTTCACTGATCCATTTTGAATTGATTTTTGTTTATAGTGTAAAGTAGGGGTCTGCTTTCATTGTTTTTTTATGTGGCTATCCAGTTTTCCCAGTATCAGTGGATGAAGAAACTTGTTTTCCTATTGAGTAAATATGGATGACCCTCCAGTCAAAAATCAATTGACCATAGATGTGTAGGTTTCCCAAAATTCTCAATTTTGTCCCACTGGTCTATTTGTCTCTTCTTGTGCCAGTACCACACTGTTCTAAATACTGTAGCTTTCTAGTAAGTTTTGAAAATGGGAAATGTAGGCCCTCCAACTTTATTCTTCCTTTTCAAAATAGTTTTGGCTATCCAGGGTCCTTGCTGTTCCATAAGAATTTGATGATTGGCTTTTCCACTTCTATAAAAAAGGCGCTGAAATTTTGATCCAGATTGTATCAAATCTGTAAATCACTTTGGGTAGTTTTAACATTTTAGCAATATTAAGTCTCCCAATCCATGAACATGGGATGTCTTTCCATTTCTTCAGGTTTTCTTTAATTTCATTCAGTGATATATGTAGCCTTCCATGTACAAGTCCTTTACATCCTTGGTTGAATTTATTCCTAGATAGTTTATCTTTTAAATACTATGGTAAATGTGTTTGTTTTCTTTTTTTTTTAAAGATTTTTAAAATCTATTTCTCTCTCCCCCCCCCCCCCCAGTTGTCTGCTCTGTGTCCGTCTGCTGTGTCTGCTTGTATCCTTGTTAGCGGCACCTGGAATCTGTGTCTCATTTTGTTGTGTCGTCTTGCTGCATCACCTCTCCATGTGTGGCGCCATTCTTGGGCAGGCTCTCCTTATGAGGCTTACTCCTTGTGTGTGGGGCTCCTCTACGTGGGAGACACCCCTGCGTGGCATGGCACTCCTTGCGCACATCAGTGCTGTGCATAGGCCAGCTCATCACACAGGTCAGGAGGCCCTGGGTTTGAACCTTGGACCTCGCATGTGGTAGGCGGACACCCTATCTTTTGGGCCAGATCCACTTCCTGGGTTTGTTTTCTTGATTTCCATATCCTATGTTTTTGCAGGTATATATAAAAACAGTTGCATTTTTTGTGTTGATCTTGTACCTTGCAACTTTGCAGAATTAGTTTATGAGCTCTAGTAGCTTTCTTGTGTATTATTAGGGATTTTTTATATAAAGGATCATATTATCTGCACATAGAGATAGTTTTACTTCTTCCATTCCAATTTGTGTGTCCTTTATTTCTTTTACTTGACTAATTGCTGTGGGTAGAACTACAAGTACAGTGTTAATAGCAGTGATGAAAGTATATATTCTTGTCTTGTTCTGGGTCTTAGGGGGAAACTTTCAGTTTTTCACCATTGAGTTGAATATTACCTGTGGGTTTTTGCATATATGTCCACTACCATGTTGAGGATGTTTCCTTCTATTCCTATTTTTCTGTGTGTTTTAATCAAGAAGCAGTATTGGATTTTATCAAATGCCTTTTCTGTGTCAATTGATATTGACCATGTGATGTTTTTTCCCTCATTCTATTAATGTAGTTTATTACTTTGATTGATTTTCATATGTTGAACCAACTGTGCATTCTTGGGTTAATCAACTTGGACATGGTGTATACTCCTTTTAATGTGTTGTTGGATTTGGTTTGCAAGTTTGTGGGGTTTTTTTTATTGTTTTTTAAAAGATTTTTGCATCTGTATTCATAAGGTATATTGGCCTTTTTTCCTCTACTTCTGCTTTTTGGGTTTAGTTTGCTCTTCTTTTTCTAGTTCCTCCAAGAATGAGGTTAGGTTACTGATTTGAGATTTCTTCTTCTTCCTCCTCTTCTACCTCCTCCTCCTCTTCTTTTTTCTTCTTCTTATTTCTTCTTCTTTGTATCAAGGATTGAAACTGGTACCTCATACATGAGAAGGAGGCACTCAGCCACTGAGCTGCACTCACTCCACTCTTTCTTCTTTTTTAATATAAGGGTTTAGAGCTATAACTCTCTCTCTGAGCACTGCTCTGTAAGTTTTAGTATTTTAGTTTTGTTTTGATTCATCTCAAGATATTTTCCATTTTAATTTTTTTGACCCATTGGTTATATGAGTATCATTTAATTTACAAAATTGTGAATTTTCCACTTTTCCTTCTGTTAATTGATTTCTGGCTTCATTCCATTGTGATCAGCGAAGATACTTTGTACAGTTTCTACATTAACTGATTTAGACTGGCTTTGTGATTTAGCATGTGGTCTATCCTAGGGAACAATGCATGTGCTCTTGAGAAGAATGTGAATTCAGCTGTTGTTGAGTGGAAAGTTATATATATGTCTGTTAGATCTAATTGCTTTATACTATTGTTCAACTCTTCATTTTCCTTGTTGCTCTTCTGTCTGGATGTTCTTTCTGTTACTGCAAGTGGAATAATGAATATTGACATTTCCTCCTATTAATATGGAACCATCTATAACACCCTTTAATTATGTCAATGTTTGTTTCATATTTTGGGGGCTTTATAATTAGGTGCAAATATGTTTATAACTGTTATGTCTTTTTGTTAATTGACCCTTTTGTGAATATATGGTGTCCTTCTGGTCCCTTGTAATAGTTTTGACTTAAAGTGTCTTTTTTTTTTTTTCTGTTTAATTTTTCATACTTTGTTCCCTGCATGAATAGGTTACAAAAGTAGAATTTTTCCAAGTACTGATTTATAGATAATGTGAATAAGCTGCACACAAAACATCTAGTTTCACAGATAGTAACCTTCAATGATCCCCTAAGTGAAATTTCAACTCTTAATTTAAGCTAAATGCAATAACTTACTACAAGATAATTAAATATACTACCTGCATATTCTGAACTACACGTGGTTTCTATGGCCACATATGCTTTTAGTCAAGTACACATTTCCACAATAAACAAGTACTAACAAATATGTTAATAAAACACCACCCCAGGGAAGCGGACCTGGCCCAATGGATAGGGTGTACGTCTACCACATGGAAGGCCCACAGTTCAAACCCCAAGCCTCCTTGACCCATATGGAGCTGGCCCATGCACAGTGCTGATGTGCGCAAGGAGTGCCGTACCACGCGCAAGGAGTACGCCCCATAAGGAGACCCGCCCAGCGGGAAAGAAAATTCAGCCTGCCCAGGAATGGTGCCGCACACATGGAGAACTGACACAGCAAGATGATGCAACAAAAAGAGACACAGATTCCTGTGCCGCTGACAACAACAGAAGTGGACAAAGAAGAACACGCAGCAAATGGACACAGAGAATGGACAACTGGGGTGGGGAATGGGAGAGAAATAAATAAAAATAAATCTTAAAAAAAAATAACACTACCCCAAATGCTTATCCTGCCATCAGCTTTTTAAGCAATGCCATTCATGCTACTGAAAGCATTTATATTTAGAAACTTTAATCTGACTTGGGAAATTCAGTTCTCCTAAAACTTGACAAACAGAATGTATAAGCCCCAAAGGTTTTAAACTTAAAATCCTCCCAACACTGAGGCATTCACATGAAACGTAATTTCTCAAAAAAACCTCTCGCTATCTGAAGAAAACTGAAACAAATTACCATTTAAAACATTTAAACATTCTTTAAAAATACTGTAATTTCATATATCATCATTTACTTAAGAGAAACACAAACAGTTCACTTCATTAATAATATCACCACCCAGTTTTGTCTAGAAACTTGAGAAAACATAAAACACATCTCAGCTATCAGAGGATCAAAGTTTGCATTTAGATGTTACATATAAAACAGCTACAATATAGCCTACAATGACAAAAAGGACACCTAACAGATAAATACTACTTCATCATTTAGATAGAAGTCAGAAGGAATTACACAAATTGCAAGGTACTTTAATTAACTTACATACGGTCATTAAAACCCAATAAGTAATTCAAGTATGGAAATTTAAAGGCAGCCATTAGAGACTCAAATACTCTAGATCTACTTTAAGACATGAAAATAACAACGGAAACCTGTGTGTTTCTAAAACTTTCATTTTCATGGTTTGGTAACAGGACCTTACTATAGGAAATATGCAGTTACTATATACAGTTTCCCCAGAAGATAAGGAAACTTCAGGAGGTACAGAAATATCAAGATTCATAGTTTCCTTCATCAAATGTTTTTCTAGCTCATTTCAATTCTTCATTCATAGTAAGTCTTTAACTCTAGCAAACGTCCTAGGGTTCTTTTGAATCAAGGAGACAGTATCTTCAACTTGTACTTGACCTTGTCTTCCAATTGACATTGCCTTGTGAGTCATTTCAGTGATGAACTCTATGACAAAGTCTTCAAGAATATCCAGAGTCAGTATAAGGGTTCTGGTCCCTACGTCATACACCGTAATTCTTTAGGAAAAAACTGTCTTTCTTTTACCCTGTCTACCTTTTGCACCTCCTCCAATTTCTTCATTTTCTTCCTCAAATGTGGGGTCATCTTTTTCATATGCCATCCACCAACCATTCAACCTATAGGTTTCCAGCGGCTCGCCTTAAAGTGTCTTTTATCTGATTTTAGTATATTCACCTTAACTCTCTTTTGGTTACTATTTGCATGGAACATTATTTTTTAGCCTTTTACTTTCAATCTATTTGTGTCTTTGAATATAAGGTGAGTCTCTTGCAAATAGCATATGTTTGGGTCATCTTTTTTTAATCCATTCTACCCATCCCTGCCTTTTGATTGAAGAGTTCTACTCATTTACATTTAAATAAATTACTGATAGTATAGTGCCTACTTCTGCCATTTTGGTATTTGGTTTTTGTAAATCTTATAGTTTTTTTTGTCCTTCATTTCTCCCTTTACTGCCTACTTTTATGTTCATTTGATCTTTCGTTAGTGAACCATTTAGAATCTCTTCTCATTTCCTTTAATATATATATTTAAAATATTTCCTTTGTGATTATTATGGGGTTTAAATTTAATGTTCTAAATTTATGACAGTCTCGTTTGTTTTGATACTAACTTATATTCAGTAGCATACTCAAACTATATTCCTATACCTCTCTGTCCTTCTACCTTTCTATGTTCTTGTAACTAATTACATCTTTATACATTGTGTGGCAAACATCATAGTTTTATCATTAGTTTTTATGCATTTGTATTTTAGATCATGTAAGAAGTAAAAAAGTGGAGTTGCAATCCATAAATAGAATAGTAATGACGTTTTTAGAGATGGTTCTAGAACCACCGACTAATAAAATTATATTTCGCACTCTTCTAGCCACTTTTTCATTACTTTCTAAAATTCAGCCTGTGCCAAATATGTGTTTATTAGCAAAAGTCATTGTCTCTTATTTTCATCACTGGCACTGTTTTACTTTGGTCTGTCTTCCCATGTTATATATGTATATTTTACCAAACTTCTGAAACATTTTTTTTTTGAGACTAAATAAATTATATTGTCAAAAGCACTTCTCATGTCTCATGGTAGCCATCAATAAAAATAGATTGTTGTGGTTGGATAAACTTAAATCTATTGACCAGATTCATTATTTTAAAATAATTTATAGGTGAAAAATTATTAACAAGCACTGAAAGTGAAGATGAGGAGATTTTCCAAAGAAGAAGTAAAAAAATAAGAAGTGTTTTAAACTCTCCTGAGGTGAGCTATTGAGTAGTCACAGTAATGTGATCATATAAAAGGCTGTTGTTTTTTTTCTTGAAGATTTTGTTGCTGTCTTTTACTTCATCTATTTATCTACTTTATATAGGATTCAAAAAGTAGTGAAGTTGATTCTCCACTTCATGTAGTCAAAAAGCGCAGGATTCCTACAAACAGAGTAAGTAACAAATAGTATAGTAATCTAAAATCCATGGCAATAAATATTGCAAGGAATACACATATATAGTTGAGTATAGGTATATTTGATCTTAAGATGTGTATAGTTAACAAAAAAATAGAGTAAATCCAATGTGGTTTTTATTTCTAATTTTTTATATACTAGTTTTCATAGATATTTTTTTCAGAAAACATGTTAAATATTTAAAAATTTTATACCCCTTTCCAAAATTATCCCTACAGTATATTTCAACAATTCACCAAATGTTCATTAAGTATGTAATATGTATCTACTATGTTAGATGGTGGAGACACTATAAAGAGTATGTCTTGATGTTCTCTTAAGTCATCTATAATCTAGTAGAGATAGGTAAGTAAACAGATAGTTTCAGTATAAATTTTTAAGTTAAGTGCTCAGAAAAGATAAGCACTTAGCCTAGACTTTGAAGTTCTGGCAGGCTTCTTGAAGATAATACCTTAGTTAAATCTTAAAGTGTGTGTTGTGCTTAGGCATATTAAAAAAAAGGGGAGAATGGAAGGCATTTCAACAGAGTAAACACAGTTTATAGAAAGACACGAAGATGGGAACCAGCTTGTCTATATTATTGGGTTGTGTAAAGATGAAGAGAGCCAGGAAATAAAATTGGAGAAAATATCAGGATCAGTTTTGGGAGGCCTTATTCTTTCATTTGATGACTATATGGGTTTGGTAAAAAGGAAGAAGTCTAGGGTAATCCCAGTTTTTGGCTCTTTGGCAAGTATATTACTAATTTAGAGAAGAAAAAGAGTTGACAAGCTCAGTGTGAATTTGAGTTTAAGGTTTGAGTTTTTTGTGGGATGGTACAGTTACATATGTGTGGCAGTCATTTGTGTGAACCTGAACTGTCAGGCAGTGGGTCTTAAGGCTGATACTCATTTGGTTGTAATCAACTCATAGATGATAGTTAAAATTACAGACTAGGAAATCCTATATGTTGTTTGTTTTTTTAAATTTTTTATTAGAGAAGTTGTGGGTTTACAGAAAAATCCTGTATAAAATACAGGATTTTCATACATCACCCCACCACCAACACCTTGTATTGATGTGAAACATTTGTTATAATGGATGATAGCTCATTTTTATAATTGTACTGTTAATTACACTCCATGGTTTAATTTAGCATTCCCTCTTTGTGTAGTGTAATTCCATGGGCTTTTTAAAAAAGTTTTAGATTATGTAAATGTCACATAAAAAATGTAGGCTATTCCCATATACCCCTCCTTCCCATACTTCCCCCCATTAATGACATCTTTCATTGGTGTGGTACATTTTTTACAATTGATGAACACATATTGAAGCACTGCTGCTAACCACAGACTTTAGTTTACATTATGTATTAGTCAGGCAAAGGGATGCTGGTGCAAAGTACCAGAAATCTGTTGGCTTTGCTAAAGGGTATTTGTTTGGGGTAAAAACTTAAAGTTACTAGACCCTAAAGAGTTCATCTCAAGGCTGCCTTCTCACCAGTCAGTTGCCACATGTTGAGGCAAGATGGTGGGTGATCTCTGCCTGGTCTCTCCTTCCTTCTTCCTCTAAAGGTTCCATGGGCCCAGCTTCTTCCCATCTCAGCTGTAGCCTGGCACAGGGCTCATCTCTCAGGGCTTCCTATATCAGTCTGGCATAAGCCTCATTTCTTTCAAGGCAGTCTCAGTTGCTCACCTGCAAACTATCAGACGTATGGCTCAGGTCTCCCCAGGGCTTTAGCTATTTGAGCCTTCTCCTTTTTGTCACATGGCAGGATTGAAATGATCACGTTCTCTCCTCTTCGGTGTGTCTTCTTGAATGAGTGTCCATTTATATCAGTGCACCAAGGGGACAGGGACTCAACCCTGAATCAGGCCCTACTGACATGGTTGAATTTTATTCAAATTGCTTTTATTAAGTAAACTTACTCAGAGGCCCCTCACTGAATCTAATACAATCAAAGTGCATTACAACCAGCGGAAGAGACCAGTTTACAAACATAATCTTTTCTCTTTTCTGGGATTCAAAAATAATCTCAAACTGTCACATATTATAATTTATACTTTGCCCTGAACAATTTTATAGGTTTTGACAAAATGTATAAGGGCTTGTATCTGTCATTCCAATGTCATGAAGAATTCCAGTGTCCCCAAAATGCCCCATGTTATACCTATTTTTCCCTTTCCCTCCCCTCATAACCTCTGGTGGCCACTGCCTTTATATCAATGGTAGAAGTTATTCAATTGCTAGAAAAATCATGTCTATTTTAACCCATACTTGCATTTGCTCCTTATGTTTGTTCATTCCTCAATCTTGAGGATTTTGGAATTACCCAGGACAACTAACAAAAAGATGAAGATGGACAATGCCCATTTTTAAAAAACCGGAGTATCTACAACTGCAAGCAGGACAGTTCCATCCATTTCCCCTTGGGCTTTAAGCCCCCTCTCAATCAGAAACAGAGTAGGCATTGCCATCCCAAAATTTTTATGTGTTTTTAATTATCTTATATAATCTAGGATAATTTGTGCAAAATTAATTAGAAATGCACTCAATTTATACTTACCTTGCATATTTACATAAAACTCTACTGGAAAAATTGCTTTAACTTGCTACCTAACTAGAATGTCTGATAGCCTTATCAGAAGTGAATTAACATATTGATAATGCTATAAAACTATTTGTTTTAAAATAAAAATTATTCCCATTAATTGAATTTATTTTGATAAAGTTTTGGTTGGTTCAATATTATTCTGTAATAGATAAGTGGTATGTCTCAAGGTCACAATTTTCTATTGTTATATATGTTTTCTTGGATTGAAAAGACTTGGACTGTTACTGATAACCAAATTTAAGACTTACACAATTTTTTTTGAATGCTTTGAGGATTTTCTAAAGGAAATACTGTTAAAATACAAGTTGCTATTAAAAATATATAAGTATTTGAAGAACATGGATATGTTTATATTTTGAGGTAATACTGAATTTAAATGAATATATTAGTTGTACCTGTATTACCTAATATAATATTTTAATATTTAGTATTACCTAATTATTTGATTTTTAATTTCTTAAGTATTATGTATTTGAAATATGGCTCTGAGTTGTAAGATCAATTTTCTTTTTCTCAGAAGAAAATATTGGAAATGCACTAAGATACAACAGTCCAATTATCTTTTCTTATGCAAGAATTTTGTTTTGTTCTTATAGTTAGAATTATCATCTAGTGATGAGAATGAGAATTTTCACAAACATCCACAACTAGAAGACTTCAAGGGTCATAACAGGAATCCCAAAAGAGGTGTCAAAGTCCAAAAGAGACACAGCTACCTAAAGGTAAACTTTTTCTTGTTTCTTAATGTTATATATTTTTTGTTGATGAAGGACATTATAGATACATGGAAGTAGATTTCTTTACTTCTAAGTATTATACATTTTATGTATAGAAAAAGAAAATATTTAAGGTATTTTGACCCCAATTTTGTTTCTTTACTAGATTTAAAATCTCAGGATGTGCTATTTTCATTTTTGTATTTTGAAATTTATCTTTTAGTGTTGCTTTATACTAAATGACTGAATGCAAAAATTTATCTGTATTGAAAATTTATAGTTCAAATTGAAGAAGATGAAAATCTGAGGTTTTAAATGTTTTCCTTTTACAGTTAACATTATTTTTTAATCCCTGTCCAATATTTAAATCCTTAAAAAATATTTTTTAGCACCTTTCCTTCTAGTCAGTCCTTTTGTGGTATATTTTTCCTGGCAAAAATTCATTAGCCTTGAAGACTTAGGAAAATCCATGCTTATTAAGAAACGTGCAACAGGTTGACATGATGTCTTTTATTTTGTTTTATTTATAACAGAAATTTTAAATATGTACGCTGCTTTTTCATTTCCTCTTGCAGTTTTGTTTTTATTATTATTATTATTGAGATCCCTGAGCCAGGGATTGAACCTGGGACCTCGTATGTGGGAAGCCTGCACTCAACCACTGAGCTACATCGGCTCCTCGTTATTTTTGGTTTTAAAAGCATTCAGAAGAAATCCATTTTCCAGAACTATTTCCAATTATGTAGTTAAAATAAATTATTTTATCGAGGATACCATAATATTTTCTAATTTGTCTTAGCATGTAGCTAGGCAGTTTTTAGATGATGAAGCAGAACTTTCCCAAGAAGATATAGAATGTGTTTCATCAGATGAAAATGATGTGTCAGAACATGAACAAGATTCCTCCATACTTAACTTCTTTAATGATGAGACTCAACTTTCACAAGCTGTAAATGGTAAATATTATGATATATATTTTTAATTTTCAGTTCTGTTTTATATGGTTATATTTACTATTTCACCCAGTTTTCCAAGAAACTAGACTTTGATGGGAATTAAATTTGTTATGAGTGAAATTTTTATTTGGTCATTTTCATTCAAATTCGTGAATATTTGCTTTATTTTTTAATATAATTGTTTATAGGCTTCTGCAAATTTGAATATTTCACTCTAGTACAACCAGGCTGGCTTAGTGTCAAATGTTCATTCAACAAATATTTTGTGCTTTTTATGTGCATGGTATATAAAGTGCTTGAGAAAGTTGTATCACTGAATAAAGTGGGTGAACTTCCTGTCCTTTTAAAACTTACATTCTAGTTGAAGGAAGCAGATAATTCATATAACTAAATTATTTGGTGTATTATAAAGAGAAATTTTCATAGAAAAAAAGAGAAAATTGAACCCTAGGAGGATTTGGAGTAGCTGGGGTTGGGGAGTATTAATAGTGAACACACTGCAATTTTAAATAAGGTGATTGGGTTAGGCCTAGACATTTGGTCCAAGACTAGACGGAGATAAGGGGATTAAAAATATTGATTGTTGGGAAGCGGACTTTGCCCAGTGGTTAGTGCATCCATCTACCACATGGGAAGTATGCGGTTCAAACCCCGGACCTCCTTGACCTGTGTGGAGCTGGCCCATGTGCAGTGCTAATGCATGCAAGGAGTACTGTGCCATGCAGGGGTGCCCTAGCGTAGGGGAGCCCCACGTGCAGGGAGTGCACCCCATAAGGAGAGCCGCCCAGCGCGAAAGAAAGTGCAGCCTGCCCAGGAATGGCACTGCACACACGGAGAGCTGACACAACAAGATACACAACAAAAAGAAACACGGATTCCTGTACCGCTGACAACAACAGAAGCAGACAAAGAAAAACACATAGCAGATAGACACAGAGAACAGACAACTGCGGAGGGGGGTGTGGAAGGGGAGAGAAATAAATAAATAAATCTTTAAAAAAAAATGATTGTTCAAACCAACTGAAACATGAAACTAATTTATTAAATTTGCAAAGTCCTTAAAATAGTCTCTCCAAACAGTGCTTGAGCAGATATTACAAACTACATATTAAGAGCAGACGATTCATATTGACTCTAACTGGTATGGTAAAACATTCTGACTGGCTCTTTATTCTGATCTTTCACAGAGATCTTGCCATTTATTCTGCTCTTGCAGTCCCTGATATGATTTAAAACAGCAAAAGTTCTCAAGGTCTGTGATCTTTGACATTAAAGAAGAAAATTTTTCAAGACCAAGTTCTTAGTACTGTGCCCTTGATACTAATATGATTTGCCATATTAAGTTTCTTAGTATATTACCTTAAATGTTCATTAACAGAAGTGGCTTTTTCAGGTTTACAATATAATGTGGTGGAACAATTTGATGCAAAGACAATAGCCATTGCAAAGGCCTTGAGACAGAATGCCCGGCACGCTCAAGGAACAGTAGTGTAACTGGAAATGAGTCAGGGAGACGAGGCGTAGTAAGAAATGGGATCAGAGAGGTAATGGGTGTGCAGATCATGATCTGACATATTTTAATAGAGTCATTCTAGCTTCTATTTTGAGAATAGCCTCCAGAGGAACAAAGATGGAAGAAGAGAAACCAGTTAGGAGACTATTGCAATAACCCAAAGAATGACAGTGGTTTCTACCAAGATGGTAGCAGTGAGATGGTAAGAAAGATTGGATTCTGGATATTTTAGGAAAGAAAAGCTAATAGGATTTTCTGAGGGATTAGAGGGGTAAAAAAAGAGGAGTCAGTGTGTTTGAGTAACAGAAAGAAAGAATTAGAAAAAGCGGAGTCAATGGGCTTGAGTAACAATGACATAGTTGCTATTATCTGTTATGGGAAAGGGTGCAGGTGGAACAGTTTGGATGGAAGAAGGGAAATATGAAATTCCACTTTAGATACAGTGTGTTTGGAATTTATAGGATTAGAAAGCTTTTAAAATAATTGCCTCAAAATTCACATTTATTTGTTCTCCTAAATAATTTCTTCAGTACCCTTTGCTATATTACAAATTTTAAAAATCATAGTCATTTTAAAAAACCTGTGGGCTTCCTTATTTTTTCTTGACTAAAAACTATGAAATATACCCATCATTTGGCTGCTGCTTTTAATATTTCAGCATATGTATTAGTCAGCCAAGGTGGTGCTGATGCAAAATACCAGAAATTGGTTGGTTTTTATAAAGGGTATTTATTTCGAGTAGAAGCCTACAGTTACCAGGCCATAAAACATAGATTACTTCCCTCACCAAAGTCTTTTGCCACATGTTGGAGCCAATATCTGCCAGGGTTCAGGCTTCCTGGGTTCCTCTCTTCCCACGGTTCATTTCTGTCTGGGCTCAGCTCCTCTGTTTTCTCCACAAGGTCAGCTTTAGACTATGAGGCTCTTTAGGCTTTGCCTCTCTCCACAAGGTCAGCTGTAGACTATCAGGTGAACGGCTCAGTCTCTCTCCCTGGGCCTCGATTCTCTCCAGGCTCAGCTGCTCTGCTGCTCTGTGTGCTTACTTCCCAGGCTCCAGCTCAAAACTCCAGCATCAAAACTCATCAAAACTTCAACTAATTCCTCTGCTCTACCATGTAGTTTTATCTATACCAAGGGGGTGGGGACTCAACATCCTACTGATGTGGTCCAATCAAAGCCCTAATCATAATTTAATCACACCCAGGTAAAACCAGTTTACAAACATAATCCAATATCTATTTTTGGAATTCATAAACCTTATTAAACTGCTATAGCATGTTTTTTTTTCTACATGGATTTCTTGTATTTTATTGAATGCTCTCTATAAATTTATGCAGTTCTAAGTGCTTTATGTGCTTTCTATAAGTTTTACTTTTAATGAAAAGGCACCATCCTAATTCCCTCTACCCATTTTAGAGGAAAATAATTGAGCCAAAGAGGGTTTAAATAAATTGCCCATGAGCATGCAGCTAGATGACTTGATTTTTTTTTTTATGAAAGCAAAGCTATTATACTAACTTAGTGTATTTTATTTTTTTTAATATTTATTTTTTATTTATTTCTCTCCCCTTCTCCCCCCTCTCCAGTTGTCTGCTCTCTGTGTTCATTCGCTGTGTGTTCTTCTGTGTCCGCTTGTATTCTTGTCAGCAGCACCAGGAATCTGTATCTTTTTGTTGTGTCATCTTGCTGCATCAGCTCTCCATGTATGCAGCGCTACTCCCGGGCAGGCTGCACTTTTTTCATGTCAGGGGACTCTCCTTATGGGGCGCACTCCTTGCACATGGGACTCCCCTACGTGGGGGACACCCTTGCGTGGCTCGGCACTCCCTGCGCGCATCAGCACTGCGCATGGACCAGCTCACCACATGGGTCAGGAGGCCCTGGGTTTGAACCCTGGACTTCTATGTGGTAGGTGGATGCTCTACCCTTTGAGCTAAATCCTCTTTCCCTTGTGTATTTTAATAACTGATTTTAGACATTTTAAAATCCTCCCTTTGGAGTAAAATAATTTCAAAAGGTTTGAATCCTGTAAATTGTGGGATAGTTCAAGGTTAAATAGATTGCCAGTTTCCATTAAATAATATTGCTATTTCACTGTATTTTCTTACCTAAAATATCCACTGTATTTGTGGATTAGGTCAGAGCTAAGTAGTTTTCCAGTTTCTTTTTAAATGATTTTGATATTTTACTCTATCTTAAATTCTTATTATCTTTACACAGATTCTGAAATGAGGGCTATTTACCTGAAATCTTTGCGCAGTCCTTTGATGAGCAATCGGTACAAACTGGACCATAAGAAACATCACAATGTGAACATTTTCTCACAGGTATTAACTATAGAAATATAATAGAGAATATCCCCATGGTGATGTTGAATTTATTCCTGTTAGTGAAGTCTGTATTTTGTTTCTAAAACTGGACTAATCAGAGCCATTTGGTATAATTTCTGCCAAAAGTCATAAGGTGGACTAAATGAATTCTCAAGATTTCTTTTAGTCCTAATTTGATCATACTATCCTTTCTTTAATTTGAGCTAACTAGAATATACTATTATGTTTTTTTCCAATTAGGAGAATATTTGAAGGAAATGAATAGAGTTTCATCTACCAGTTAAAATTTAAATTCTAACATTTCTCTTGCAAATTTAATTTTTTTCTTAAAAATATTATATTGTAAAAATTATGGATTTTTTTTCATTTATGGATAATTTTTATATTAGTCTTCTTTGTTTAGAAGTTGTTCAGCTTGGTGATATGGTCATTCATATGTCTGTACTTCCACTGTACTTTTTTTTTTTTTTTAGCTTTATTTCTCCACCCTCCCCTCCACCTCCCATTGCCTGCTGTCTGTGTCCATTCCCCGTTCTTTCTTCTGTGTCTGCTTGTCTTCACTTTAGGCAGCACTGAAAAATGATCCTGGGACCTTCTGGAGTGGGAGAGAGTGCTCAATCTCTTGCGCCACCTCTGCTCCCTAGTCTGCTGCATCCCTTATTGTCTCTTCTCTGTGTCTCTTTTTGTTGCATCATCTTGCTGTGTGAGCTCTCCTCTTGAGCCAGCTTACTGCGTGAGCCAGCACTCCTGCATGGGCGAGCATTCCTATGTGGGCGAGCATTCTGCTCAGGTCAGCTTGCCACGTGGGCCAGCACTCCATGTGGGCCAGCTCTCCGCTTGGGCCAGCTTGTCATGCAGACCAGCTTGCCTTCACCAGGCGGCTTCAGGAATTGAACCCTGGATCTCCCATATGGTAGACGGGAGCCCAATCGCTTGAGCCATATCTACTTCCCTCCAGTGTACTTATTATACATTGTTTATTCATTATTGTTTACTTTTTTTGGCTGCCTGCATCAGAATGCTAATTGTTTTTTTTTAATTCATTTTTAAAAAAATATTCCATTAAAAAATATGAGGTCCCCATTTACCCCCACCACCCCCACTCCGCCACTCCCCCCACAGCAACACTCTCCTCCATCATCATGACACATCCATTGCATTTGGTGAGTACATCTCTGGGCATTGCTGCACCTCATGGTCAATGGTCCACATCATAGCCCATACTCTTCCACGTTCCATCCAGTGGGCCATGGGAGGATCTACAATGTCCGGTAATTGTCCCTGCAGCAACACCCAGGACAACTCCAAGTCCCAAAAATGCCTCCACATCTTATCTCTTCCTCCCATTCCCCGTACCCAGCAGCCACCATGGCCACTTTTTCCACACCAGTGCCACATTTTCTGATTACTAACCACAATAGTTCATGAATAGAATATCAGTAAGTCCACTCTAATCCTTACTGTATTCCTCCATCCTGTGGACCTTGAATTGGTAGTGTCCATTCCACATCTATGCTTAGATTCCACATGGATACTGGATGCAATCCTCCTGCTTTCAGTTGTAGGCACTCTTGGCTCCATAGTGTGGTGGTTGACATTCTTCAACTCCATGTTAGCTGTGTGGGGTTAAGTCCAATAAACCAGAGTGTAGGAGCTGAACTCTGTTGAGGCTCAGGACCTGGCTATCATATTGTCAGTCCAGAGATTCAAATCCCCTAGATATATCTTAAACCCCAGCACCAACTACAATTCTGGTAAAGTAACAGGAAAGGCTTGTGAAAAGAGATCACATCTGAGTCCAGCTCCATCAGGCAGAAACATCAACTCCAAAGAAGGGCCAACTGACATGGCAGTGAACTCCATCTGCCATGACCATAAAACTTGTGGGTCTCTTTAGCCCTCAGAAGAACCAATACCTGGGGTTGTATCTGTTTTTATCTGTCTCTGAGACTCTGCTCAGGTGTGCATAAGGGCAATCCTTCTGATAACCTCCAGACTCTTTTTTAGAGACTCATAGCCATATAAACTCATTTGTCCTTTCCATTTCCCCCTTGATTTAGGTCAAAAAGCATTTTTAACTCCTGTTATTATATGTAGACAGGGATATTCTGCTGGTCCACGTTGAACCTTTTCAAGGTCATTTTCTAGTTACGTCATCAGCTGGTACTTGGTAGTGATCCCTCGGCGCCAGGGAGGCTCATCCCTGGGTGTCATGTCCCACGCTGGGGGGAAGGCAGTGCATTTACATGCTGAGTTTGGCTTTGAGACTGGCCACATTTGAGTAATACGGAGGCTGTCAGGAGGGAACTCTTAGGTACTGTGCTGCTCTAGGCCTTATTCTTATTTCAGGTGTATAGGCTCACAAGCATAGTCATTAGTATCAGGGGCTCACTGTTGGACCCTCATTCCTTCCTGGTCCTTGCCGTTGCACCCGGGGGACTGCCGCTGCTCCCCTAGGGACCACGACAGAGCCCCCCTGGCCAGGAACCCAGCACCCACCCAGCTGTTGTTTTTAATTGTTTCCACTATGAATATGTCCAAACATTTCCATGCACCCTGGACACATGCCCTATATAACTCCCTGTCAACCATATGTTCCCTGTCAATAACATCCCATACCAGTATTCCTCCGCTGCCATTGTTGAACCACTCTGTGATCCAAAACTTCCTAAAAAGTGAAGCGCAATATAATACCAGGTTCCCTTACTAGTAAAATGGAATATAGCGATGAGTTTAAATGTTAGATATAGAATGCATATTGATTTGGAAAAATTCTACATCCTATCTTTTTCTTTTCTTTTTCCTAATTAAGCTTCTCTTCACAAGAGTTATAGATTACAGTAATTCATATATATAGAATGTTAATTGTTAAGAGGGTAAATCATTATATTTTTTTATCCCCAAACCTCCTGTTTTCTTTCTTTTTTTTTCAAAGATTTATTTATTTTTTTTATTTATTTCTCCCCTCTTCCCCGCCCTCCCCCCCCACCCCAGTTGTCTGCTCTTTGTGTCCATTAGCTGTGTGTTCTTCTGTGTCCACTTATATTCTGTCAGCGGCACTGGGAATCTGTATTTCTTTTTGTTATGTCATCTTGCTGCGTCACCTCTTCTTGTGTGTGGTGCCACTCCTGGGCAGGCTGCACTTATTTTGTGCTGGGCGACTCTCCTTCTGGGGACTCCCCTATGTGGGGACACCCCTGCATGGCATGGCACTCCTTGCACGCATCAGCACTGCACGTGGGCCAGCTCACCACACAGGAGGCCCTGCTTTTGAACCCTGGACCTCCCATGTGGTAGGCGAATACTCTGTCTGTTGAGCCAAATCCGCTTTCCTCATTTTCTTTCTTAAATAATGCACTCAGTACATATCAGTTGAATGAGGGTCTGAATTGATAAAGTGAAATAAATATTAGTGAAGATATGCATTTGAAAACTATGTTTTTAAATACATGTTGATTTTATAAAAAAAACTTTAAATACTCTAATTTTTTTCTATAGATCCCTGAGCAAGATGAAACCTATTTAGAGGACAGTTTTTGTGTTGATGAGGAAGAGTCTTACAAAAGCCTATCAAGTGATGAAGAAGTATGCATTGATTTTAACTTAATAACTGAAGATAACTCTTCAAATGGAAGTAAAACATACAAAACCCGACGTGCAGTAATGCTAAAACGAATGAAGAGGGAACAAAATTGTGCACTTTCAAAAAAGAAATTATCCAGAATCATTTTATCAGATGATTCAAGTGAGGAGGAAAAAAATATAAAAGATAAAGGAGAACCCAAAATTTTAGTTAACTCAAGTCCTGTTAGCAAGAATGACCAACAGGACCATTGTTTGAATTTTGTGCCGTCTGGGTCTTCCTTGCATTGCAAGGTCTATAAAAAACTAATTGTTAATCCATCACCAAAGCAGAGACAACAGATATCACTTAATCTAAAGGATACCATTTCTGAACCTCAGAGCCATAATAAACTTGTTCCTTCCTCACCATCTTTCACTAATGTTGATTCACAGAAAGACTGTAGAAAATTTCCAACTCCATTAAAGGTAAGGATCAAATGAAATAAAAAGACTTAAATGTGTTTATCAAAAGACTTTTTTTGGTTTTGTCTTCTGGTTTTTTTGTTTTGTTTTAAAAAACTAGATCAAAGAAAAACTAGGGAGTTATGAAAGTCTTCAAACAAGAAAATAGCACACTAAATTATATGGCTAATGCATAAGATGCTTATTAGGTTTTAATTTTTAAAAACTTGCTAATTTTATGAAAAGGATATAGGAAAATGAAGCTTCCTGCAAGGCAAAATTAACAGAAATTTTGTGCTCATAACTGGTTCCCAGATTAACTTTTCTTTTTTGCTCTGAAGGGTTCAGATTTGTAACTTGCTTATCTTTATATTGGGAAGAGGGGGCTGATACCAACTAGTTTCTTTCTTTTAAGTTTCTTTTCTTCATGAGTAGCTTCATCCTGTTTTCTAGTTGCTCCCTATCTTGCTATTGCTGAAAAACTCAGTGAACCCCTGTTATGTTTTTAAGGGTTTATAGTTGCAGTAATTTTGCTAAAATAGAGATTAAAGTCATAATAATAGGAATGCTTTAACTGTAAATATTGATTCATTTTCTTTATTCTCATATAGGAGTGAGATCCAAAGGAAGGAAGGAAAGGTGGGGAGAGAGGAAGGAAAGAGGAAGGAGGAAAGAATGAGAATGGAAGGGAGGAAGGAAGGGAGAAAGGAAAGATGGAAGGAAGGTAGGAAAGAAGGAAAAAAACAAAGATGAAAAAAACAACCTGTCGTCCAAGAGCTGGGGGAAGGTTTCCAACAGTCTTAATATATGTGTAATTGGAATCAAGGAGAATAGAGAATAGGTCAGAAGAAATATTTGAACTGATAATGGGTGAGAGCTTTCTAAAATTAATGAAAAATACTAAAGAAACTTCAACCAACTGACTGCTGAAAAATGAATCTTGAAGGCAACCAGAATAAAAAGACAAATTATGAACAGAATAAAGATAATTATATCTCATCAGATACTAAACCAGAGAAGTAGAACGTGATACCTTTAATGTGCTGAAAGACAAAATACCAACCCTAAATTCTATACTCAGGGAAAACATCTTTCAAAAATAAAGGAGAAATTAAAGATTATTTCTGATCTTTGTGATAATAAAGGTTATCTCTATTAGCAAGATAGAACATTACCATTATTCTGGAATTTTCCTGTGTTTTTTCTCCCAATCATATATCCCTGTCTGTGTGCCAAGAGGTAACCATTATCTTGAATTGTTTCTACTATTCCCTTGTTCTGTATCATTTTAGCATTTATGAACATATCCCTAATAATATTTTAGTTTTACATATTATTTTATATAAATAAAATCATAATGTATTTATATTCATTCTCTAACTTGCTTCTTTGCATGCAGTGTTATGAATTTGAGATTTATTTGTATTGATGTATAACTGGTTCTCATTTATACTGCTTTACAGTATTAGATTTTATGAATATGATACAGTCTCACTAGTTTCTTACAAATTACCATCTGGATTATTTACCCTTTTGGAGTATTTTAAACAATGCTGCTATTGCAAAACATAAGATTCCATTTTAAAATTACCAGATTGACAAAAAAAATTTAAATCTGATAATTGCACCAGTTGTCAAGAGTGGGAATCCAAAGGATGTCTTTATCGAGTGTAATCTGAGACAACCACTTTGAAAAAGCAGTTTGAAAATATCTTATAAAATCATAACTTATAAAGTCGTATGGCGTGTCCCCCAGGAATTCCATGCCTAGATGAGTACTCAACAAATTCCTGAAAATGTCACCAGAAGACATACAGAGGAATGTAACAATGGCAAAAAATTTTATTTCTCACTTTTATATGTATGTTCTGTTTGGTTCTTATTTTAAATACGCTTGTTAATTTTTTATATAGTTATATAGTTCCTTGGTCATATTTTTTAACAGCTCTGTCATTTTGTTAAAAAATATGCTATTTTACATTCTATGTGTTATAATTTTAGTACATAATGTTTCTATAGTCTGATTCTACTGAATTTGTTTCTTTTGACTTTTTATTGGTTTCTCCTATATGGTTTTTTTGTTTTTGTTTTTGTTTTTTTTGTGTGTGGAGATCTCTGTTTTTTGGAATGCTTTCAATGAGAATTCTTTGTGACTGATATTGTATTCCTCTAAAGAGAATATTTGGTCTGGAGACATTACCCATCTGAGGACACCTTATTTTTTATTCATACTCATTTTGTAGTGTTGTTCAATCAGGATCCAAATAAGGTCCACACATTCTTATTAGTTGATATGTCCCTTTTAATCCATTAGTTCTCCTACCCTATCTCTTTTTTAAAAATTTCTTTGTAGACCTTTTATCTCATTGGATTTTTCACAGGCTGTATTTTGCTTTTGCATCCCTGTGGCATTGTTTAAGCTCCTCCTTTATCTTCTGTATTTTTAAAATAAATCATATTTAGAGGCTTAATCATATTCCATGTTTTTGTTTTTAATTTTGCTATTTTGCTTTGCATCATAGTTAGTGGTATATTCTTCCATCAGGAGGTATATAGTACATGGTAGATATCTTTTTGTGATGCTAAAATGTCATTAATGTTCAAAGCTGAGATCCATAAATTCATTACGGGTTTCAAAATGAAGATATTCTAATTTTTTAATCATATCTTTTCTTTTTATAAAGTGGAATGGTTTTATAAAAAGAAACTTTCCCTCATCTGCTATTTAGTTACCTAGTAGTACAATTTGTATAGGAAAGGTGGGATAAATACTTGACTGTCTTTCCTGCCCCTTTTTAAATCATGTTTTAAAACAATGATTTTGTTTATTAGCATCTTCCAGCAGTTTATTTTTTGTTTGTTTTTTGTTTTTTAACATTATGAACCCAAGGATTTAAGCGTATCTGATATAATTCAATATATTATGTTTTGGTATATTTGATGCTCAAATTTTCCCAATCTTGGCCAGTGAAACTCTCAAGGTGACTTCTGAGTGCCTTGACATGACCCTAAAGTCTTTGATAGCTTCTTTGCTACATAGCATCATAAGGTAGGCCAGGCTTATTTGCACATTTACTGTTTCATTCCTGGAAGCAGTCATTGCTCCATTTCTCCACCTTGATTCCTTTTAGGGGGACTGGTATTTGGCAACTGCATTTTGAGTGCTAGGAATGCTCATCGTCTTTGCTAAATGATATAATAAAATATGCCAGACTTATCTTGAATATACCCTACCCTAGACCAGAAAGCAGCTATTTTTCCAAATTGCCCTGATACCTTTTATTAGGAAATGGATTTTGGTGTTCTTTGATACAGGATTGGTTATTGTTTCTAGACCTTTTCAATGGTCAGAGCTAGGAAACATATTTCTCTCTCACACACAAACTCCTTAAAGATAAAATGCATCATGAGTTCATTCCTGGATTTCATATTCTGCAGTACAGGGTTTTCACTTAACCTCTTTAATCTTATATTTGTATCTTTCTCCCATGTCTAGAATCTCATTTCTTAATAATGTAAGTAATAGAATATTACATAACTAATTTGCTTTATCCTGCAAACTACATACAATAGTTTCAAAAAAACAATATCATTATCATCAACAGTGATTTTGAAAATAGTTTAAATTTGTGTGTATGTGTCAGTTCTTTTTGTCTTTTTTTAAAATTAATTTATTTTTAATGTTACATTAAAAAAATATGAAGTCCCTATATACCCCCAACTCCTCACCCCACTCCTCCCATAACCACAACCTTCTCCATCATCATGGGACGTTCATTGCACTTGGTGAATACATCTCTGAGCACTGCTGCACCACATGGTCAGTGGTCCACATTATAGTTTATACTCTCCCCCAGTCCACCCAGTGGGCTATGGGAGGACATACAATGTCCAGTAACTGTCCGTGCAGTACCATCCAGGACACCTCCAAGTCCTGAAAATGCCCCCACATCACATTTCTTCTTCCCATTCCCACCCGCAGCAGCTACCATGTCCACTTTCTCCATCTTAGTGTTACATTTACTTCCACTACTAATCACATTAGTTCTAGAATAGAGTATCAGTAAGTCCACTCTAATCCATACTCTATTCCTCTTTTTGTCTTTAGGTTACGATGTACAGTCAACCTGTAATAGTTCTCTCTGGTTATGCCATTTCTATACACATTAAGGTTAATTTGTTTCATTTTGTATTTTATTTCTAGAGATTCTTTTTTCTTTTAAAGATTTATTTATTTCTCCCCACCCTCTTGTTGTTTTTCACTTGCTGTGTCTGTTCATCTTCCTTGTTATTTAGAGGCCCTGGGAGTCAAATCCTGGACCTCTGATGTTGTGAGGGAGGTGCCTAAGTGCTTGAGGCACCTCCACTCCCTGCTTTGATGTGTCTCTCATTCTCTTTTTCCTCCCCATGTCTCTTGTTGCATCAGCTTGCTGTACCTGCCATGGCGCCCGCTCGCTGTCTTCCTTAGGAGGCACCAGGATCCAAACCAGTGACCTCCCATGTGGTAGCAGGAACCCAGTCTCCTGAGCCACATCTGCTTCCTGAGATTCTTTTCAATTTAATTTTGTTTTGTTATTATGTAACATATTCTAAATTCTAAACAATTCTAAATTTAAACCTATAAAAAATATATTCAAAGAACTTTGCCTTCTAGTATTGTCCCCTTCACCCTGTTCCCTACCTTTTACAAAGGTAATAATTTTAAATATATATGGTTTGTTTTTCCAGTTTTTGAAATATATAATTATATACACATATATTTTTAATTCCCCCATAGGTAAATAGTAGCATGCACTACTTTTCTCTACCTTGCTTTTTTCCCTTAAATATATCATTCCTTAGTAGTATATAGGTTTATATTCCTCATTACTGTTTACAACTGTATTGTCTTTCATTTTGTGGTTATAGTTCATTCAGTAGCTATTTGGGATATTTGTAGATAGTGGATATTTGGGTCGTTTCCAGTTTTTTGTTCTTTTAAATAGCCCTAAAACAAATATCCATAAGTATTTTCATATTTTGCCAGTGAAGCTGTAGGATGGATTTAAGTGGGGTTGCTTCCTAAAAGGGTAAATATATATGTTATGTTGCCAGATATTGCCAACTAGCCTTCCATAGGGGTTGCACTATATTTTTATTCCCATCAGCAATGTATGAGAATGCTGGAGGCTCCCAGAGCCTCATTAACAGAAAATAATGCCAATCGTGAGACGTTGTGCCTCAATAATTTGTTTGTTTTTATTGTATTGTAGCAAAATTGAAAACATCTTTTCATATAGTTAGAGCCATTTGCATTTCTTTTTTGAGAGCAATTTAAATTATTTGTTTCTATGGACCATACAGATATTGTGTATTCTGGCTGCAAACTCACATGACGGTGGCTGGAAGGCCAGTTTGTAGATACAAGCTTGGAAAGAATTCCCTTCCCCACTACCGGTATCAAGGTTGAGGGGTTTTTTTTGGTTGTGTTTTTGTTTTTCCCTTTGTGCTTTTATATAATAGATTTCTTTCTTACTTGCCCTTACACTAAATGTTTAACCTTTTTATCTCAGGGGTTGGAATGTGCAGTGCTGTGTGGGTTTCCTATGCCCAGTGCCTCTGTCAAAAGAGGATCTCATGGTCAACAGGATTTGGCAGATACTTTGCAAAGGAAACCTGGGTTTGTGCTGGGTTAAGTCTCATGATTCTCAATTTCACTTGGCTTATTTTTTTAAAAAAATTTAATTAGAAAAACTGTAGATTTACATAAAAGTCATGTAAAAAATACAGCAGTCCCATATTAACATCCAGAACTCCCCCCTTCCCTTGTTAACACTTTGTATTAGGGTGGTACTTTTGTTATAATTGCTGAAAGAATTTTATAATTGTAGTATTAACTGGAGTCCATAGTTTACATTAGGGTGTATTTTTTTCCCCAATATACCACCCTATTATTAGCACCTTGCATTAGTGTAGTATATTTGTTACAATTCATGAAAGAACATTTTTATAATTGTACTATTAACTATTGTCCTTTGTTTATAATAGGGTTCACTGTGTTGTGCAATCCTGTTTTATCCTTTGATTTTTATTCTGGTAACATATATATGACCTAAAATTTCCCCTTATAAATCCATTTACATATATGCTATTAATTATATGTAGTATTGTACTGTCATTACCATTCATTTCCAAAACTTTACAGTCAACCCAAATAGAAATTCTGTACAAATTAAGCATTAACTCCCCATTCCCTGTCCTCAGTCCAGTGCCTGATAAGCTGTATTTTAGTACTAACTCTATGAGTTTGCTTGTTCTAATTATTTCATGTCAGTGAGATCATACAAAACTTGTCCTTTTGTCTAACTTATGTCACAACATAATGTCATCAAGGTTCATCCATGTTTTCACGTGACCTAGAACTTCATTCTTTCTAAATGCTGAATACTCCATTATATGTATATGTCACATTTTGCTTATCCATTCATTGGCTGATGGGCACTTGTGTCGCTTCCATCTTTTGGCAATCGTCAATTCCTCTATAACCATCAGTGTCCTCACTTTGCTTTTGACCTCTGGATTCCTTTGTCAGCCCAATTATGCACTTAAAAATTTTTTTATAAACATATTATTCATGATTTTAGTTGTTTTCTAGTCTCCTAATTCTTTTTCAGTATTATCTTACCTATTCTCTTTATTCTTTGATATGAACTCTAATCCCAATATTCCTTTTTTGCACGTATTTTCTCTTAAGCTCAACTTTAGACTTTCCCCCATTACTTCATGACCTTCTAGTCTTAGTTATTTGTTAATTATAAATTTGGACATCACCTTCCCAGGGTCCACAGGATGGGGGAATAAAATATGGATTAGAGTGGATTTGCTTGTATTCTACTAAATATTTTTTGAGTCATCATAGTAGTCCCTTTGGTCTTGTTGAAGAATAAAAGCATTATCTCAGTAATGAGAATCAACTTCAGGTGTGAAAAGTTATGGTATTAATATGTATTTAACCTAATTGTGATCATATTTTCCACTTTTTTCAGGTTGGTATTGCTCTGGAGAATTCTAACACTTCAGTGGCATACTGTTCCAATTCAAGACCAAATTTGGCTGAGGCATATACTTCTCTTAGTCTTCCACAAGAAGGAAAAAGAACATATATTCTTGTAGATAGTCGCGAAATCACTTCAGGTTCAGAAATAATTTCTTCCCTAAGAGCAATTCATGGATTAGAAGTAGGGGTTTGTCCTCTTAATGGTTGTGATTACATTGTGAGTAACCGCATGGTGGTGGAAAGGAGGTCTCAATCTGAGATGTTAAATAGTGTGAAGAAAAACAAGCTCATTGACCAGATTCAGCACCTGCAGAGCATGTTTGAAAGAATATGTATGATTGTGGAAAAGGACAGAGAAAAAACAGGTTTGTATTTAAATATGTCTTTTTTTGTAAGGCTGTAAAGGATCTTGACTTATTCAGTTCATTTTACTCCTGTGAGGATATGAGAAGTTCATAAAATATAAATACCTGACTTGTATCATTTCATATTTATATAATGCCATGTTTTTCTTAATTGATGGGTTGAAATGCAGCTTAGAAGGGTAAGAAATTGAAGGCAAGTGGACCAATCAGAACACTTTTTCAGGCACCCCAACAAAGACGAAGCCCTTAAGGCAGCAGTGGAGAGGGGAAGGAGGATTCATATGTTTCGGAGGCAGGATTAGCAGGAGATGGTGGGATGAGTTAAGAATTACTCTGAAGGGATCATCTTCGTGGTTACTGGGGCTGCTGGACAGGGAGGTAGTGATGCACTGGAGAGGGGAATTCAGATTTGTACATAATGAGTTCTTAGTGGTTCACTGAAATGGGTGCCTAGGTTGCATTTGGAAACACAGAATTGGAGCTTCTGAGAATTTTTATGGGTCATATTTAATTGTATGAGGGGCCTCCAATAATAGTGAAAAGAACAAGGGATATAGAATTGTAAGATGTATCAAGTTCTGGTGTCTGTACCTATGTGATCTTGCATTGACTAATCACTTCATCTGAGGGGTTAACTTGTCCTACTCATCTGGTGATGTTATAAGAATTATGCGGGTGAACTTTGCAGGTGAAAGCCATTAATTAAGAATTCAAGAATTATACAATTGTTACATAAAAGTGAGGGCTTTATATTAGCTGATTTCTTGGGTCCTCTAAGAGCTAAAATTCCATAATTTCCTTTTTACCAACACAGTTTTTGTAAAGGAAATAGATTTGGAATAAAGAGGAAAGTAACATGGCAGAAGTCACGGAAAAGATTTTTGGCATAGTCTTTCACAAATCCTATGTAGGTACGATTTGGAAAAGAAAGTGAATGGGAAGAGTAGGGATGTAAATTGATGAGCCAAGGATAATTCAGGCAGAGAATAATGGGGTATACAGGGTATTTGTTGAGTTGATTTTTGGAATACATTAAATACTTTTATAACAGTTCACCCAATATTTAACAAGTACCTTCATCACTGGCTAACACTGAGAAAAGATGGTCTTGGCTTTCAGGAATTAATTATCTAGGAAATAAGCTCTCTTTTGCCTGTTTTCCTTCTCATGTTTATTCTATTTTGAGATACTCATAAGGATATTCTCCCTATTTTCTCTCAGATATTTGAGAATCACTTTAAAACTCTAGCTGTAGGGTTTTTCATATAATTACTATAATGTGACACTAATTTGTTTAATGTTTATCTTTCAATAATTCTACTTAATATTAGTTACTAAGGTTGCATTTCCCTCAATGTGAAATATTCAGGGGACACCTCAAGGATGTTTAGGAGAACAAAGAGCTATGACAGCCTGCTGACTGCCTTAATTGGTGCTGGAATCCGAATTCTTTTCAGTTCCTGCCAAGAAGAAACTGCAGATTTGCTAAAGGAACTGTCTTTAGTGGAACAAAGAAAGAATGTTGGTATTCGTGTTCCAACGGTGGTGAACAGTAGTAGTAAATATGAGGCACTTCAGTTTTATCTAAGTATTCCCAATGTAAGTTATATAACTGCATTAAATATGTGTCACCAATTTTCATCTGTGAGAAAGATGGCTAACAGGTAAGTGTTTTAATATTTAAAAATGGTTACTTCTAAATGATTCTTAGAAGCATTTCATAGGAATTTTAATATTTTCAAAAACTCAAGCAGGGTAGTATCAGTTAAATTATTTCATTCAGTAATGATTGTTTTACCTGCCAACATGTATCAGTCCTTGCATGAAAATGAGGACAGTAATGGGGGGGGGAAGATAGGCATTGCATTGAGGTGCTTCGAGCACCATGGGGAGGATAAGACTGAAAAAACATATATTTGACCTTAAAATCTTACATTTCTGGGCTGTTCGATTCTGTAACTAGTAACAGTTTAAGAATTTCACTAATTTTTGATTATTCTTTTGCTTGAAAAGGAAGATTTTAAGAAATGGATTCATTTTAGTTAAACTAAAGGTCCACATAAAATGTTGAATTATTATTACATATGATTTTAAATAAAGGGAGCAAGTTTTTGTTGCTAAAGACAAAGCAACTGGATAAAATGCTTAGATATGATTTTCTTAAAGATTGTTTTGGTTAGTGTTCTTAAGCAAGGTAAGCATATTAAATTTTATAAAAATCTAAAGTTCTTCTGTAATGTTTAATTTTTCAGCTCACCTCAAGAAATCTCCATGTATGCACAAATAACTCATCAAAAGGCTGAGGAGATCTATAGATATATTCACTATGAATTTGACATGCAGATGTTACCAAGCATTCTTAATCAGGGAGGACTGAAACCTGATGCATGATCAGAATATTCAACATGTGGTTATCAAAGAACTCTCACAACACTAAATGCACTTTAACAGTCATTGTTTTGATTAAAATTATGTAAATAAGAGAATACTTCCTTATCTGTGATACTATTTTACATATTATACATTTTAATTTATGTAGACTATATAAATTATTTAAAAAGAAAACCACTGATGTTCAATATCTTACTAACTAGACTGAAAATTTATTTTTATTGAATAAACAAAGGTTTATTAAAGGTGCTACTGAGGGTAGTTTGAAAAAACTGAAGCTACAGTTAGAGATATATTTTGAAAATTTTCCAAAGACTAAGGTACTTTTTTGTCACCATTAGCATAATAGGTTGTGACTATTACTGCTGCCAACTTAATGGTCATAAACAATTTCCTGTATATAAACTACATTATCTAGAATATTTAAAATGTACTTAATCTAGATACGCTTTGGATAAGGTGTAGTTATGTTGTGAGATAAATGCCCTAGTAACTAGGAAAGTAGAAAATTTAACTATCTTATCTTCCCAAAGGTGTTCCATCTGTTAAAGTACAGTTGAGTCCTACTGATATGAACTCCAAGATACTTTTAACTTCATTGTTGAAATATATTCAAAGTGGTGTATATTGGCTTGAACTTGGAAATCTTTTTAGTATAGATGAGCTAAGTAATATAGATTTTCATTTGACCATTAAATTATGTCTGTGATGCTATTATTATTATTGTAAAATATTTATATGCGAAACATCTGTCACTTCCTTGTAGTCAGACTAGCTAAAGCAGTCTTTAATTATGAAGGTTGTTTGTTTGTTTTTTTTTCATTTAAAAGTCATTTATCTCTTGTTGCCTTATTTCTTCTATTACAGTTCTGGGTAGTTGAACCAACCAACCTTACAGCAGAAGGCTTTTGCCTCACACTAGACCTGGCAGGGACTTCAGAACTCTTCTAATTCAAATTGCTTTATTTTTTCTTTTTCTTTCTTATCAGACAATAAAAATGAGGCCCAGAAACAGGTGAATTATTTAAGACTTAGACTAGCAAATCTAGAACCAGAATCCTGGTACCTCTACATCCAATTCTCTTTTCACTTTATTGCAGTGATAAAGAGGGTAAAAACATTACTGTAATTTTGAACTTGGTTCCACACTGGCCTGGACCTTGCAGCCCCTCCCTTTTCACATCAGATACCATCGGCCCCAACTTCCTGCATGTGCCCACATTCCAGATAAATATTACATAAATTAAAATGACATGAGGGACATAATTTGGAGGATTTAGTTTATTTATGCTTGCTGTGTGGAGAATGCTCTCTCCATATGTAGGCATGCAGTAGTCTCCTTCCTCATTGATAACCCTTATCAGCCTTATTGTTTCAGGTTCTTGAGACCTTAAGTCTTTCTTTTCCACTTTTAAATTTGCTTTGGAGGCTTCCTTAAACTTTACTAACTTAGGTCCTTTTGAACCAAGTAGGTACCTATCAGGCAGAATGCAACAATATTGAATAGAAATGTTTTTGAAGAAGTTTGGCTAAGACACAGGGCAGCAAAGCAGACTTGGCCCAATGGATAAGGCATTTGCCTACTACATGGGAGGTCCGTGGTTCAAACCTGGGCCTCTCTGACCCGTGTGGAGCTGGCCCATGCGCAGCTGATGCACACAAGGAGTGCTGTGCCACGCAGGGATGTCCCCTGTGTAGGGGAGCCCCATGTGCAAGGAGTGCACCCCATAAGGAGAGCTGCCCAGCGTGAAACAAAGTGCAGCCTGCCCAAGAATGGCGCCGCACACACGGAGAGCTGACACAACAAGATGACGCAACAAAAAGAAACACAGATTCCCGGTGCTACTGCTAAGGATAGCAGTCACAGAAGCACACATAGCAAATGGACACAGAGAGGGGGGCGGGGGAATAAATAAATCTTTAAAAAAAAAAAAAAAGGCACAGGACAGAGGGAGGCAGAATTTTGGGTTGGGTGAAGTCCATGCTACTTCAAAATTATCCTTTTGTTTTCTGATATAGAATTTAACCACTTTTTTTTTTTTTAAAAAGATTTATTTAATTCCCCCCCCTCCCCTGGTTGTCTGTTCTTGGTGTCTATTTGCTGCATCTTGTTTCTTTGTCCGCTTCTGTTGTCAGCGGCACGGGAAGTGTGGGCGGCGCCATTCCTGGGCAGGCTGCTCTTTCCACGCTGGGCGGCTCTCCTCACGGGCGCACTCCTTGTGCGTGGGGCTCCCCCACGCGGGGGACACCCTTGCGTGGCACGGCACTCTTTGCGCGCATCAGCGCTGCACATGGGCCAGCTCCACACGGGTCAAGGAGGCCCAGGGTTTGAACCGCGGACCTCCCATATGGTAGACGGACGCCCTAACCACTGGGCCAAAGTCCGTTTCCCTTAACCACTTTCTTAACCTCTGAAATGCTATCCACTAACTTCAAACACATATAAAACCAAATAGTGGTAACTAAAGCTCTACAACACTAATAGGGCTACTCTGAAATAATCCTTTTATTTGTTCCACCCTATATCTTCCCCAAATCTGTGTGAAAATAATCATGTAGTTTAAAGGAGAATGATTTTACTCCAACTACATTTTTTTAAAATTGTTTCAATAATCCTATAGTTATATAACTGCTGATTATTAGTAAATTAAGAAAACATTTTTTTGCTAAAATGTCAGGTGTTTTTAAGGAAACGAAGTCAACCACTGACCCTGTAGCAGTTTGATATGGTTATGAATTCCAAAAATAGATACTGGATTATGTTTGTAAACTGGTCTGTACCTGGGCATGATTAACTTATGATTAGGGCTTTGATTAGGCCACTTCATTAGGGTGCTGAGTCCCCACCCTTTGCTGGTTGGGGACACACAGATAAAAGGCATGGCAAAGGACAGAGTTGAGGGTTTCTGATGTTGGAGTTTGATACTGAAACCTTAAGCTGGAGACCCAGGAAGTAAGCACACAGAGAAAAAAGAAGCAAGTCCCAGGAAGGGAACCCTGTGCCCAGGAAGAAGCAAGCCCTGAGAAGAGAGGAACCCTGAACCCAGAAAGAAGCAAGATCCTGGAAGGGAGGAACCCACGAAGCCTGACCCCCTCACAGATATTGGCAGCCATTTTGTTCCAACATGTGAAAACAGACTTTGGTGAGGGAAGTAACTTAAGCTTTATGGCCTGGTATCTGTAAGCTCCTACCCCAAATAAATACCCTTTATAAAAACCAACCAATTTCTGGTATTTTGCATTAGCACCCCTTTGGTTAACTAATACAGACCCTATGATCTAATAGTTTTTAAAAACAACCAAAAAAAAAAACCCCAAAACAAAACCCGAACAAAACCCCAGATATTATAAAAAGTAACTTTATTTGACCATTCTAACTGGAGAGAAGGGATAGGAGAATGTGTACTATAACCAGAGGAAAAATACTCTACGTCAAATTTTAAAACACAATGGGAGAATAAGCTAAAAGAAATTTGTCTCTAAAGTAGCTCTCAAGTGAAAGGAAAAGAATGTTATCATGACATAACATGTTAAGCTATGTCTGTGTATGTAAGCCTTAAGAATCCAAAAATCTATTCTCTGATTCTTATAAAGTACTGAAAAAGGAACAGATTTACATTGAATTTATAAAGATGCCAACTACAAGTTTTCCAATACCAGAGCTGTCTCTTAAATCTGTAATGAGAAGTTTAATAAAAAGGAGAAAAGTATGTCAAATAGTTTGAAAAATGTGTAATTTAAACATTATATCAACACTGGGATTGTATTTCAAATGGTGATAAATGCTAACCTGTTTTCATGAATTCAGTAGTCATCAGTACAACCTAATCATTTCTTCCCACTTAAGGGTAGTAAAGAATTTTTAATCTAGAACATAATTTTCTTAGAATAATCAGGCTTAATGCTTGTAAGAGGCTTTTCTATCTCTCTCTATTTTAATATCACAGAACAGCAATTTACAAATATCTACACAAGCAAACAATTTTCCTTACATTTTTAGTAAGTTGTAGCAATGAGCATTATTCTACAGAAGGAAATTTTATGTTGATTACAAACACTTAAAAGGTCCACATTTTCCTATGAAGCTACACTATGAATAAAATACATGCGCAAATGAATTTACAAATGCTATTTGCATTTTATAATAAAAATCCTGGAAATGATATTTTTTCATTTTTACTCTGCAGAATCAGAGTTTGAAAAATAATAATCATTCTCCTCTTCATCTAAAGATTCCATAGCATTAGTGAAAAGTTTTCCAATACCAGAGCTGTCTCCTAAATCTGTAAAAGGGGGGAAAAAAGATTAATACATTTTTAAATGTAATTTCAATGCAATTGAAAACAATGATAAGAAACAAATGGGAAATGAAAAAAAAAAAGAAATAAAAAAAAGAAACAAATGGTAGATCTTTGTCCCCTTGAGAGGAATTACTTTTAGTACCATAGTACTATAATAGAAGTGAAGTACAGGGAAGCAGATGTGGCTCAAGAGACTGGACTCCTGTCTACCATATAGACAGGGTTCAATTCCTGGCGCCTCCTGGTGAAGATAAGCTGGCCTGAGCAGAGAGCTGGCACAGCAAGATGAAGCAACAAAAAGAGACACAAAGGAGACAATAAGAGATGCAGCAGACCAGGTTGCTGAGACACAAGAGATGGCCCAGGATTGGATCCCTGTGCCACCTAAAGAGAAGACAAGCAGACACAGAACACACAGCAGACAGCAAGTGCAAACAACATGGGGGACGGGGGGATAAATTTTTTAAAAAGTGAAGTACAAAAGAAATATTACCTTTGCTAAATGCAGTTTTTCTTCTTGATGTTGGGGTTGAAAAATGAGTTTCAACCTAAAGAGAGTATATAGTCATATTTAGCTATTAAATGGTACCTACCTATGAAGACTATCTCAGTACTAGACAAAATTAAGAATGATTTTTTTTCCCCTCAGAGTACTTTAAACATTCCTAAAATAATAGCTAATCATATCAGTTATCTGTGAAATCGCATTCTCTTTTAGGCTGAGTTAATCTGGGGCAAGAATTATATATTAAATGTTGTCTCCCACTGCTGGAAAACATAGTATGTTATAAGAAAATATTACAAACTAATGCTACAGAGGTTTAAGGATAGTTAGTCTATGGGTCTCTGAAAGTTTCAAAATGTGCTAAGTACTTTAAATAATTAATACATTGAGCTGGGAAACTTAATTTATCATGATTACTAAAATAACTGGTTATAGATAAACTGAAAAACATTACACTAGCAAATATTTAATTCTATTGCTTGAAACTTCTGGCTAAAATGGTAACATGTATGACAAGTTTTTAGTGTATAATGCATTTTCATATACATTACATAAGAACTTTACAAATTAGTGGTCATAGCCAGCAATCTTCTAAAAAAATGAAATGGAATAGAAAATATGAGAGTATGATCCATATATTAAGGGTAAGTGTTGTTACATTTGTTTGAAATATATATGTGTGCTCCTAGTTTGTGATGTATTTTTTTTCCTCTGAAATGAGTCAGAACACTGTATTACATCAATTAACCCTCAAAATCATTCAATGAGCCAAACTCCTAATATCACGATCCCTAGCACCATACCACAAATGAATAAAATGACATTAGAAAGTCCAAGTAGTTTGCCCAGTGTCACCAAGCTAGTAAGGAGAGTCAGATCTTGAGATCAGAACTTTTAACACTGAATCCTTTACTATTTCCATCATACATTGGCTCCAAAATATTAAGCTATGAAAAAATGGGCTAAATCACAAAGATAAAATTTGGTACACTGCTCAAATTATAAGGCACTAAGGAAAACAAGCATGGAAATAAAGATGATTCCAGAAATTTAAAGAAATAAGTTTTTAATTGGACTTTAACAAGATTCCCAGGTGACTTCTATGTATAGTTTGAGAAGCACTGGAATAGGGTACCTGTCAAGGCAACCAATCTTCTTACTGAGAAAACAGAGTAGAACCCAGGTTTTGGGACCCCCATTCCAAGGCTTTCTCATTATGTTAAGATGACTCCAGGTCCTTGACAACAAACCAAAATTTCATTCTCCTCAGGAATGTGGGAATGGAAAAAGGGAATTTTAAGAAATACAAAGAGGGAGTCTTCTTTATTGGTTGTGAGTATAGACTTATGAAGAATTTAGTCCTCAGATTGATTTTAAACTAAGGCCCCAAGAGCTACTTACTATTTACTGTGGACAAATGAAGCCTATAAAGATAAGATGTGATTAAGGAATTCCAGTATTTGGTCTAGACACTGAGAAGTATTACACTGTGGCCAATATACAGTATAAATATTTCAAAGTGGTTGAAATATATAATCTAGTTGAAGGAGTACCATCTAGCAGGGGCATGAGGTAGATGTCCATCCATGAACTATCATTCCCTAAGATTACCCATTTTCTTTGAGAAGATTTATTTGAGATTAATTAGCTTCTCTAGAATTCTAGTACTTTTATCTTCATGTCAGTTATTCAAAGTAACATAAGAAATTGCAAATTTAAAAATTAATTCAAGGGGATAAAGGATTCTAATCTCAAAGAGATAACATAGATCACTTTGTTAAGACAACTTTGAGTAAAATGTTTCTGAAATTGGATTTTAAATACTGGAATGTGAAAAAAATAGCTGAATTTTAATAACCATTTTCTGCATGGGATTTGATGAAGTTTCTTGTACTATAAAAATTACGATTCAATTAGTTTGGATTATTCCCTAATTGTTGAACAGATACTATGCTTTTGTATATGTATGTTCCCACCCTATCACTAATGCAAACTTTTACTCATTCCTCATCTTGCTCAAACGCTGCCTTCTGTAAACTGCCATGAGAACTTTGTTCCTCCTGATCTAGTGCTACAGTATTTACATACTTAATTCACTAACTGCATTAAATTATAATTTTTTTTGTATTAGGCTGTAAGCCATATCTATAAGTCACATAACTTACAACTCCCACAATTTATATAGTTGTTCAAAAGATGTTTAACGAACTAAGAATAAAAATACCTACCGTTTTTTTCTTGATGTTGCCCCAGACAATACCACTATTACTTTTATGATTTTTTTGCATACGAAAAACATATTTATCACATTCATTCCTGTTTGGATACAAGATAATTTTGTCAACATAATTTCTCTCCTAATGTTTAAAAAGATAAAGTGTGCCTATTGAAAGGAAAAATGCTTTAATCAAATATTTTAAAGGAAACTCTGAATAAACTATAGTCAATGATTTGTTTATTGTTCATTAACCTGTGCTCTCTCCAATGTCCATCTTGTTGCCTTTTTTCCAAAACTTTCACTGAGACCATGTGTCCCTGGGCTCCCTTTTGCTACACCTTGCATTTCCTTCTGTTCACGTTTTTTCCTGACTGGATCTCTGTTGAACACTTTAAGGATATGCCTCTTGATGAAAACCTTCAATTAATTTATAGCTTCAAACTGTGATGGGTCTTCAATTAAGCTCAGTAAACCTTTTGTTCATAGTTATTCCTTCTTGTATTCCTCATATCAACCATAAAAGCTTTTATCATCTCTCTTCTTAGCTCATCCCCTTCATTTTTAATATCTTTCCCCTCATTCTTAACAAAATACCTTGACTCATAATCTACAGAACAAAATTGAAGTCAACCACCATACAACCCCTAGTCCTACTTGTCACAGTAAATCCCAGCTGAGTACCAATTCCCATCTTCTCCCTTTGGCTCCAAGGTTTTATTTGACAAATTACCATTTTTCCTTTATGACTATTTGGGAGCAATCTAAAAATCTGTAAATGTGTAATTGTATTAAGATATTAATTTGAATCACTGAAAGGGTGGTTTGCTGCTTAGCAAGTGAATAAGCTTACCAAGTTGTTCAGAATCAGCACCTCATAAAAGTATTATAAACTGATAGAACCCTCCCCCCAAACAAACAAACAAACAAACAAACCACATCAGCTGTAATCCTAGAGAAAATGGCTGGTGATGTTCTGGTCAATAAATTTTCTTCCAGTATTTTATAAATACATGTAAGATTGGAACCATACTGTATGTCGTTTTATTTCCTAGGTATTTATTGAAGGGTTGTAAGTATTTTTTATAATTTAACTTTTCACATGTAAAACTTTGAGCCATTTGGAATTTATCCTGATGTAAGGTGGGAGCTATATCCCAGCACCATATTAATAACACTCATAGTTTCCATTCAGAACTCTGATATTCTTTCTTGTTCTTTTTATTATGATGACTCTTACCATTACTGAAATCTATTCTTTTTAACTCAAAATATTTAAATGTTCCCCAATATGCTGATGAAGAGAATTAAGAGTATTACATGAATATATATTTACCTATTTACAGAAGCTAGCATGCCAGGACTGACATGCTCACACTGAGGAGTTTTTGCCAACGGAAAGATAACTGATGATGGAGTTGTTGGATTTCTGTCCATATTTGGCAAAATATCATCCTCTTCTTGACTGTCCTGGAAACTTGGCAACTACAAAGCAAATATTTATTACCAGCAGGAACCATGAAAATGGAATTCTTGTTATAACAAAACATATTTTCATGAAGTTGCTTTCCTCCTTATAATTTTCCTACTGAGATTAAAAATAGCAGTAGGGGGAAGTGGACTTGGCCCAGTGGATAGGGCATCTGCCTACCACATGGGAGGTCTGGAGTTCAAACCCTGGGCCTCCTTGACCCACGTGGAGCTGGCCCATGCGCAGTGCTGATGCACGCAAGGAGTGCTGTGACACGCAGGGGTGTCCCCAGCATAGGGGAACCCCAAGTGCAAGGAGTGTGCCCCGCAGGAAGAGCTGCCCAGTGCAAAAAAGTGCAGCCTGCCCAAGAATGACGCCACACACACGGAAAGCTGACACAAGATGACGCAACAAACAGAAACACAAATTCCTGGTGCTGCTGATAAGGATAGAAGTGGTCACAGAAGAACACACAGCGTATAGACACAGAGAGCAGACAACTGGGGGGGAGGGGGGAAGCGGAGAGAAATAAATCTTAAAAAAAAAAAAATAGCAGTAGGTAGTAAACAGAGCCTTGGCCTCTAAAACCCTCAGTTTCTCCTCTATAAAAAAGAAACACATCTACTTCTAAAGGTTGTAAAGACCAGAAGTCAGCAAACTTTTTTTGTGAAGAGCCAGTAGTAAGGATTTGGGCCAAATACTTGTGAGTTGTACAGTCTCTCTTCCAACTACTCAATGATGCCATGGTAGAATGAAAGCAGCCATAAACAACAGGTAAACAAATGGACTTGGCTGTGTTCCAATAAAATTTTATGTACAAAAACAGGTGGTAAACTAGATTTGGCCCCATGTATGGCTCATAGTTTGCCAAGTTTTGGTGTAGACTGAACAAAAGAACTATAGTTCATTTACTACTGTTTGGTACTCAGTAGGAATTTAAGCAGTTTTAAATTCTTCTGTGTCTACATTTCCAATAAATAACAATTCAATCCTTAATTAGGATTTTACTCACCTTTATATTAAAACCTTACAGATAGGGAAGTAGACTTGGCCCAGTGGTTAGGGCGTCTGTCTACCACATGGGAGGTCCGCGGTTCAAATCCTTGGCCTCCTTGACCCGTGTGGAGCTGGCCCACGTGCAGTGCTGATGCGTGTAAGGAGTACCCTGCCACACAGGGGTGTCCCTGCATAGAGGAGCCACATGTGCAAGGAGTACGCTCTGTAAGGAGAACCGCCCAGTGCGAAAGAAAGTTCAGCCTGCCCAGGAATGGCGCCGCACACAGAGAGTTGACACAACAAGATGACGCAACAAAAAGAAACACAGATTCCCGTGCCGCTGACAACAACAGAAGAAGACAAAGAAGAACATGCAGCAAATAGACACAGAGAACAGACAACTGGGGTGGGAGAGGGGAAGGGGAGAGAAATAAATAAAAATAAATCTTTAAAACAAAAAAACCTTACAGATAGTGGCTTTTTGTCACAGAAAATGGTCTGATTCACTGCCTTTCATTTCCATTTTACTATCTCTCTTTTTAATGTTGCTTCTATTGTATCTAGGCCAAAATATAAATAGAACCTGAAATATGGTGGGATAAGAAAGTTTGCAACTCCTAAAGGAGTTTGGTGTTACTGTACAGAACATTTTATAAGGGCCTCAGATCTCCCTCTATACCTGTGTAGGCAAAAAGGGCATTCAGATTATGTTACTAAACTGTTAAAGCATTGTGTAGCCTTTTTATTTTTTTTTGAAGATTTTTTATTTATTTCTCTCCCCTTTCCCCGCCCCCTGTTGTCTGCTCTGTGTGTCCATTTGCTGTGTGTTCTTCTGTGTCCGCTTATATTCTTGTCAGCGGCACCGGGAATCTGTATCTCTTTTTGTTGTGTCATCTTGCTGCGTCAGCTCTCCATGTGTGCAGCCCCACTCCTGGGCAGGCTGCACTATTTTTGTGTGGGGCAGCTCTTCTTACGGGGCACACTCCTTGTGCGTGGGGCTCCCCCATGCAGGGGACACCCCTGCATGGCACGGCACTCCTTGCATGCATCAACACTGCACATGGGCCAGCTCATTACACGGGTCAGGAGGCCCTGAGTTTGAACCCTGGACCTCCCTTGTGGCAGGTGGACGCTCTATCAGTTGAGCCAAATCCACTTCCCTGTGTAGCCTTTTAAAATTGAAGATGACTCAATATTAAGAAATTGTTAGATTTTTAAAATTGCCCTTAAGGCTAGCATAAAAATTTTAAAAATTACATTAGTCCAGCTCACTAGCTCTTCCAATTTTCACACTTAACAATGCAGTTGTCTATAGCCACACATTTTTACATCAGTCTTAATATTCTTAACATTTATATCTAAACTCCAGAAATTCTCAAGTATGCACTTAATATTTTCATTCTATTTTGTGTTTATGAAAAACATCCTTATTGGATATATAGGTTTCCAGTTTTTCTGCTATAAAGATAAGCCTGCAATTAATATCTGAGTATATTTTCAACTTCTTTGAATTTCTTAGGATAAACTCCCAAGAATAGAATTACTCTTTATGGCTCTTGTAATATATTCCCATAATGTTTTCCAAAAGGTATGATCTAATTTATGCATCCACTGATGTATGACTATCAACTTCTCCATAACTTTTGTTAGCAGTGAATATTTTAACTTATTTTTTTAAATATTCTTTAATTTAGAAGGTATAATTTACTTTGTCTTTTTTGATTATTAGCTAAAATGACCACTTCAACGAAGTTTGTTCAGTCTTTTGAATTCTTTTTGTCTGTTTTTTCCTAATGACCTTGATATTTATCATTCCAGCAACCTCTGAATGTGTTGTTCATATTACAAATATTATTGCCTTTATTTGTTGCAAATATTGTGCATTAAATCACTGAAGTTTACAGGTATGCTTTTCCTTCTATAAAAATTAACTTTAAAAAATTCAGATCTGTCAATCTTGTGTTACTCACACTTAATACCTCCCTCCCCCCAATTCACTATGCAGCAGGAAATAATCTTTTCTTATCACCTTATTTTTTAAAGTTTGCCTCATTGAATATTGGGTTTTAAGTATATGTGCATATATATTTGGCTTACTTCTGGGTATACTAATTGGTTCTACAAACATTACATTTTTTTTTTTTTTTTTTTAAAGATTTATTTTTATTTATTTAATTCCCCTCCCCTCCCCCGGTTGTATGTTCTCTGTGTCTTTTTGCTGCGTCTTGTTTCTTTGTCCGCTTCTGTTGTCATCAGCGGCACGGGAAGTATGGGCGGTGCCATTCCTCGGCAGGCTGCTCCCTCCTTCGCGCTGGGCGGCTCTCCTTATGGGTGCACTCCTTGCGCGTGGGGTTCCCTTACGTGGGGACACCCCTGTGTGGCATGGCACTCCTTGCGCGCATCAGCACTGCACATGGGCCAGCTCCACACGGGTCAAGGAGGCCCGGGGCTTGAACCGCGGGCCTCCCATGTGGTAGACGGACGCCCTAACCACTGGGCCAAAGTCCGTTTCCCAAACATTACATTTTAACAGCAATGAAGAATAGACATTAAAAGCTAGTGAGATATGATATACTGAGACAGATTCCTAAACTAACTATACTCTGGTCATGTTTGTGGAAGCTATCAATCCTTGGCCTAAATATTAGTGATGAACACTAACCATACATAAAAATAGAAGCTATAAAAATCAAGAGAAAGAAACAAATGATTTCATGCACTTAAGACCCTTACCAGTACTCTTCGATTCTGCAAGGGTGTAGTACTGAAAAAATCATCATGGTCATCTTTTGGCAACTGTTCCAGAAAATCTCTCATCTGTTGCTTCCTTTTCAGAGTTCCCACTTTGGCAGTTATCTTAATAGTTTGCTTCTTATCAGCATCACCTGGTTTGCCTTAAGAGTCAGGAAAACATTTTCCCAAGGACTTGGTTATTTATAGTAACTGATCTATGAAGTTAACAGCTTTTGCAAAACCTAAATGCATAGTAAGTAAACTCAGCCTCTTCTGCTTCACAAATCTATAAATCTGAATTGAATTATGGCTGGGATTATTTGGTACTCCCTATAGTGTTGTGTAGGGCTTCTCTGACATAAAACAGCTTTTACTAACAACTCTGAGCCAGGTATATGTAATCCTGGGTCTATGAAAATTAAATTTATTCTAAGTTTTCTTATGAATTACTAGGAGGCCTACCTAAGAGTCCTCAAATTAAATAAGACCCTTTGAACAATAACCAGATATCGAAATCTCTGGATCCAACTGCAAATTCCTAGAACTCAAAGTACAAGGCTGTTTAGGCTACTATTCATTAAGTAGCTACCTTGGTAAGACTTATTAAAAAAAATGAAAGAGATGATTTGTAAAGTCCTTTATAGCTTGAAAATTCTAAGAAAATGCTTACCTATAATAGGACTCACAGTGAAGTATAAAATACATTATCAATGATTAGAAATGTATACTGAGAACTAGGGAAAAATAAAACTATTTACTTCAAAGCTTACCATTTTGGCCTTTGGGATTGGCTGGCTTTTTCTTAGTGACATGTTTCTGGGGTCCTTTTCCTCGGGGATCTTCCATATATTTTCTCTGGCATTCCTCAGCAGATCGAGAACCTATAGCCATAGCTACATCTGACCAGAAACCAGGTTTGTGTTTTGGAAGAGATGCAAAAGCACTATGGAAGACCAAAAGCAGTTAAAGAAAAAGAAATTCAAATTAATAAAAATAACCTCTGAATGTGTACCACTGAATCAATGAGATTTGCTGAGCTGAAGGAATTTTATAAAAATCATTCTAGAAAACTATTTGAAAGAAGATACTATTCCCTTCACTCATTTAGTTTACTGCTTAAACTATGAAGATGTGATTTTATGTATCTAACAGGTGCCTTCCATTTTGTATTCAATTAACCTGAAAAAATTATCCCATGTCTTTCAAATTTTTTCTTAAGTCCAACTAATGATTTGGTCTTTCAGGGGACTCTAGCATGACTAATTTTTTCTATACTATTGCTCAAATCTTAGTCATGCTGAGTAGACTGGAAGATAAGCTTAGTTCCTATATACTCCAGATTATAAATTCTTTATTCAAAAGTGTTATGCTTGCTTTCATTCTACTGTAATTTAAAGAAATCAGCATTTTAGATAAAATGCTTCCCTAATGGAAGGAAATGAAAATTGAAATAGAAAAAAACGACAAATCAACATAAGATGGTCCTCAATTTAACAAGCTGAGTTATATTCTAAAAGTTCATCATCATACACAATGGAGACCAGAAAGCAGTGGGATGACATATTTAAAGTGCTGAAAGAAAAAAAATGTCAACCAAGAATTCTGTATCTGGCAAAAATTCTATATCCTTAAAAATAAAGGAGAGGGAAGTGGTTGTGGCTCAATTGCTAGAGCATCTGCCTACCATATGGCGGGTCCAAGGGTTCGAAACCCAGGGCCTCCTGACCCGTGTGGGGAGCTGGCCAACGTGCAATGCTGCCATGAGCAAGGAGTGCTGTGCCACGCAGGGGTGTCCCCCGCATAGGGGTACCCCACATGCAAGGAGTGCGCCCCGCAAAGAGCCGCCCCATGCAAAAAAAGCACAGCCCACCCCAGGAGCAGCACCGCACACACAGAGAGCTGACGTAGCAAGATGATGCAACAAAAAAGCGAGTTTCCAGGTGCCACATGACAAGAATGCAAGCAGACAGAGAAGAACACATAGCGAATGGACACAGAGAGCAGACAAAGGGGGGACAGAGGAGAGAAATAAATAAAATAAATCTTTAAAAATAAATAAATAAAGGAGAAATCAAGATACTCCCAGATAAAATCTGAGGGAGGTTCATTACCACTAGACAGGTCCCATAAGAAATGCAAAAGGGAGTTCTTCAGGATAAAAGCGGACACTAGACAATAACCTGAAGGCATATAAATAAAGAGCCATGATGATGGTAACTACATGGGTAAATATAAATGCCAGTAATATTGGATTCTTGGTATGTAACTCTAGTACATGATTTAAAACACACTTAAAAAAATCTATATTATTGCGTACATAAAGTATAAAGATGTACATATTTATAAAGGATAAATATGTAACAAAACAAAAATGGGGGAGGGAATGAGAGGTGTAAGAACAGAGATTGTGCGTGTTACTGAAATTGTTAGTATAATCCAAACTAGACTTATAGATTTAGGATGTTAAATGTAAACCTGATGGTAACCACAAAGAACTTATTTTTAAAATATACAGAAAAATAAACAAAGAAAGTCAAACTGTTTCACTAAAGAAGTCAAACACAAGGCAGAAATGGAAGAAATGAACAAAAAAGCATGATCCAACTATATACTGTTTACAAAGACTCACCTTAGACCAAAAGACAAAGAGGTTGAAAGTGAAAGGCTAGAAAAAATATTTCATCCAAATAGTAATCAAAAGAAAGCTGAAGTAGCTATACTAATGTAAGACAAAAGAGATTTTAAGTAAAAAACTGTTACAAGAGACAAAGAAGAGTCAACACATCAAGAAGATATAACCATATTATAAATATTTATGCACTTAATAACAGCTCCAAAGTACATGAAGCATACACTGACAGAATTGATAGGAGAAATAGACAATTCTACAATTATAGTTGGAGACTTCAATATACTACTTTCAATAATGCATATAAGATCTAGACAAAATCAACAGGGAAACAGAGGACTTAATACTATAAAGCATCTAGACAAAACACATATACAAATGCTCTACCTAACAACAGCAAAATACTTATTCTCAAGTGAACATAGATTATTCTACAAGAGAAACCACTTTTAAGTCACAAAACAATAAATTAAAAAAGATGAAATCATACAAAGTATCTTCTCTGACCATTATGGAATGAAGCTAGAAACCAGTAACAGAAGGAAAACTGGAAAATAGATGGAAATTAAATAACTCATTTTTAAACAACCAATGGGTCAAAGGAGAAATCACAGGGGAAATCAGAAAATTCTTAGAAAATAATGAAAATGAAAGAAGATACTAAAATTTATAGGCTACAGCAAAGGGAGTGCTCTTCCAGGAAAATTTATAGCTGTAAAAGCCTACATTTAAAGAAATTTCAGATTAACTTCACACCTGTATATCTACCTGCCTCTTAACAGACAATCCAAATAAAGCATGTCCAAAAAGAAACTTTATTTCCAACCCCAGACAATTTCCTCTTCCAATATATTTCACACCACTATCTACCCAGGAGTCAGGTCAAGTGCCATACAGATGATAGCATTTGTTTATGGATTTGACATAGACAAATATTGCTAGATTTAATCCATCTTTTTCTATCTTTACAGCCCCCCCATATTAGAGCAAAATGATATGGATTACTGCAACAAATCCCCAATTAGTGTCTTATCCACCTCCCCAAAGGAATCTTTTCAAAACATATCATGCCACCCTTAAATATCTTTTTTGTTTTTTAATGTCTTTTTTTAACACACCAACAAAACAAAACATGAAGCTAATCAAGGCTGGGCATTCATTATATGTTCATTCTGTCTTTCTGTTCCCACAGTAAACCAGTCCCCTACAACTCATTATGCTCTTAAACAGTAGTATCTTATTTTAATTCATCACACAAAACTTTTTACAGCCATAGGGTCTTTAGGTTGTTTCCTGTTCCTGGAATGCTCTTCTTTACATGGCTAACACATCAACTAAGAGAGAGCTTTTTTGACCATGCTGCCTATAGTTCTGCTTCTCAATCTCATCTTTTCTTCCTTCATAGCATGTTATCACAATCTGTAGTTATTTTTATTTATTGATTTACTTTGTGTGGTTTGTCCTCCCTTCTAGACTATAAACACCTGAGAGAAATCTTCCTATTTAGTTTATTGCTGCACCCCGTACGCTGCAAACTTACTGGCATATAGAAGGCACTCAATAAATAAATGAGTGAATGAAGCACAGGTGCTTAACTGAGTTTGACTTCAATTTCTGTACTAATTGAAACCTTCAATAAATCACTTAATGTCTGAGACTATTTCCTATAAATTAGGGGAGGAGGATAATTATATGAAATAATCTATAAATTTCAACTCAGCTTTTAAAGTTTTAAATAGTTAATTTAATAAAATATTTCTTAAAATTATGAAGCTAAGAGACAATGGCATTTGGCAGCCTTGAAATAGCAAATGGAAACGAGAAGGTCACTCTTAACTTGTCTCATATGTAAGCT